>NC_135516.1:5960198-6612073 GCF_051989575.1 Stigmatopora nigra
GAGCCTACATTATTTCATGGAATACAAGAACTTAAAAGAACCACAGGAACTTGAACCCAGATGTACAAATATTAAATGAAAAATTGTGCATAGAACTATTTTTAAATATAGTTATTTATTAGGGCTACATGGTGTTGTCTGGGAACCTTTGTCACACTGAGTACAGAAACCTAAAAGATCCTGAAGTCAAAACAAGACTTGGTTACTTTGGATTCCAGGAAAAAAAATACTAAACATCTCCCCGCATTCATAATAATAGGTTTTTCTTTTCTAAAACAATTTAGAATTTCCATTTGTGATTTTCCCGTAGTTATTATATGTATTTATGTATAAGACTCGAGCAACTGCATGATGAAGGGATGGGGGCTAAGGGGAAACAAAGGATTGTCCTGTTAGGGGCTATAAATCAAGCCTCGTGTCGGTCTTTTCAAGATCTCTCCATGCATCTTATGAGCTTGGTTGCCTTGTATAAAGAGCGGCCATAGCAACACTTCCTACTCACCTTACAGCCCCTGGCTGAGATGACTCGCAAGTCGGCTGAGATGCTATCCCCGCCTTTGAACTCCCTGCACCACATGCTCGGCATCAATCTGCATCTTTTACCCTTCACGGATCACCATGGCTTGCTGGGTAGGACGGGAAAGAAGGAGTCAGTCATAGAAAGGGATTTTCCCCTCCGTGCACTCAATCACTGCCACTCACCTGAAGAACCATCTTCTTGAATGATTTGTGAGCTTTTGGCCTCTTGGTAGTAGGAGAAACAATCCGTAATGATGATCACGGCAGCCAACACCATAAAGTACAGCTGTGTGTCATGTTGAAATGTGATTTGAAGTTGAAATGTTTAAAGTGATTTGATTCCATTTTACAATTTTTTTCAGAAAGACCTTCTTTAAACATTTAAAATAGGAAAATCTAAAATAAACTGTTAACTAAAATAATAATTTATTCTGTATATTTTATGAAAAAAATAATAATACCATCAAATAAGATTACTTAAGGCGTTAATTTGTGTTATTTTTGAGGGGCAAATAGTTATATGAATAAATAAATAAGAAAATTATGGTCTGCAAAATGTGGTATTTTTTAATCCAATTTGTAATGAATCAAAATTAAGTTTGGGAAACAAATTATCAATTTTTTTTGTTATTGTTTTTCTTTTTCAAGTTCAATTAAACAAGTTTACTGAAGATGAGTAGCCTATAAAATGGATAGATAAATTATTTTATTCCAAGCCGTTTTTCTCTGATTTCTATTATAACATTTAATATGATGAAGCTGACATTTTTTATGCTTAGGCAATGACACATCATTGCAGAAGATGAAAGCTCACTTTTCTAAGCATCCAATGAGACTGCTCTGTACTGCTTACGTATTTATAATATGGGAGTAAGATAACTTGCTACTACTTCAATCAAGTCCGGCAAAAAGATTAAAAAGCAAAAGACTTCATGTTCTATTCCGGTCATTTCGGACTGTGTTCAAACTATCAAGTCCGAGACTGCAAAAAGAACATTAAGGACATTTTTTTTTCTTTTAAGTAATCCCATCGTGACACCTTTCCTGTATTTATAGTGAACATCTTCACATCACTCGTGCCAGCCACTGCTTTAATGGAGCCAGTGCCCTGGAACATCAAATCCCTCTCCAAAAAGTTTGCTTCTTTCATTTTTGCCGTGTTTATCCAACAGCAACCGCACACTCGGCGGACGTGTAAAAATCCAGCAGAGCGAGAAAGACATTTGTTTCCTCGGAATATGGCTTGTCGCTTCAGTTTCCTGCCGACGTTTCTCCTGAATGTCTCTTTTGCTTCATCTCACTCGTGGGTGCTGTCGTGCTGCCATCCATAAAAGTCACAAATGTCAGAGTTGGGAGAAGCAACCTAACAGAATTATCTGAGGCTCTATCAATTCCAATGATACTGTTTGTAAGTCAAGTCTTTAGCTATTTTTCCATATTTTTTGAGATCTTTGGGGAGCATTTAATAATGGAATTTTGCAAAAAGATAGAAAAACTGTTGCGAGTTTTACCACAAATGAGGTTTAGGAAATTGCTCTAACATCTAACAGCCTCAATTTTTTCCATCCAACCAAGCTGTCGGTTGAGTGGGTTGAGTGGATTGATCGCATCAAAGTTGGCCAGCCTGTAATTACTCTACTTGGGTTGATTCTAATATTTAACAACAACATCAAACATGTTTCCGGATGGCCAAGTGACAAATACGTGTTAGCCTTGAACAGTTGTTAACAATATACATGGGAATTAAAACAACAGGGTTTTAGATGTTGTTACATGATAACTTATTAGTTTTTCCAAGGGCTCCTTTGAGATTCAAGGGTTTTAAATGTAAAATATTTACCATTCAGTCCAGGCCCGAGAACTAATGAGAACTTAGCTTAAGATACTTTCGTGTCAGGCTCTCCACTGTCTTTCCTTTTCTCTCACTCACATGCACCGTGTTTTGGTGGCTCTGCCTCACTTTGGTTTGAAATTATTATTTATTCATCATCCGAGCCACTTATCCTCACAAGGGTAGAACGAAACACTGAGATGAACAACGATGCATGAACGTATTCATACTTAGGGACAATTTAGACAGTTCGACCAGCCAACCATGCATGTTTTGGAGATATGGGTGGAAGCCGGAATACCTTGAGAAAAACCCACATAGGCATGGGTAAAACCTGCATACTCCACATAGGAAGGCCAGAACCGACCAGAGATTTAACCCTCGATCGATGAACCGTGTGCCATACGTACGAACCACTCTATTACTGTACTTTTATACTAAAAATGCACCCAAATGGATGGATCGGCATGAAAATCGTATGCATTAAAATGTCTGAAATGGGTCAAAATCCTCAAAAATATTAAATTGGCTACTGATTGTTAAACATATAAAAAGAAACACTGTTAAATCGATCAAAAAGCCTTGAATGGTATGGAAACAAATTATTTTCTTCCAAAGAATTCCAAAGAATCGATATTCTCTCGTATTGTCATGAAATCGATTTCCATCTCCAGTATACAAGTTTATAAACATGAGCCCAACCTGCTCGAGATTTTAGGCTACATCTTCAAGGCAGAATCTCTATGTTATGTAAACCTATCCAGTGCCTACATAATGGAAAATGAATTGTAAAATCATAATGGGTGTTATTGAAATATAATCAACGCATCTGACAACTACATGAAAATACACCAGGGGTCTTATTAACGATAAGACGTGCTGTTCATTTGCAAGACAATAATACATTTTGAATGCACAGAAAACGACAAAGCTTTGAACTCCGAAGCGTGTGGCGGAGCAGAAGTGGCGCACCCACTAGTCTGATGGTAATCGTGGGGGAGATTAACGTTATCGGTGCGGCGCACACCCGATCCTCGTCACTTTGCTGTGGCGACACCCTCCATTATGCAACGACTTAAGACTGAATAATGATTGTGTAATGACTGGCGGCCATAAAATGCACTGTGGATGGTTGCTTGGGTCCATTTGCTGGAGTATTTAAGTGAGCTAATGCGGCGAAATGAGGGATGCATGTACTATTTCCTTGGGGAAGACATCTATTATTCTTTTACAGATGCTTTATTATAACTCGCTTGTGTTTTAGAAGCCATTCTCACGATAGGACTGCTGACAGGAAGGAAGTTCAGGAATTGCTTAACATCCCAATTAGTCTTCACCCAGGTGACAGATAGTTTTGATTGTTTGACATTGATTTAAAGCAGTGGTCTCAAACCGGTCCTCAAAGGGCTGCAGGGGGTGCAGGTTTTCATTCAAACTGAACAAGGGGACACATTATGCAAGTGAAATTAGTTGATTGCAGCCAGGAGCTACTTATTTTAGAATACCCCTCATTGGTTAAACTGTCAACATTGAATTGGTTGAAACAAAGACCAGGATCTGATGTTTGTGTGACTAATAACTCATGAAAGTAAACAGTATTGGCTTAAGTCAAATATAAGGAGTACAAAATAAAAAATCTGATTACGAAAAGGGGTAAAAATGCATTAGAAATAAAAAAAAAAAAATACTATAATCAACTGAGCAAAATCCTTACATTCAAATCAACCTAAGTACAAGAACAAACTATTTGTACATGATGGCTTCTTAGAGTATTCCTGCCTGGCCTGTGAACAACTCGCATGTCATAAAGTGGCTAACGCGTCCCCTGCACTGTAAAACTACAGCATGTAACTTTATTGAACATTTTGTCTATGTTTTAACACCCAATAACATCAGGAGGGAAAATATAGATTTGCTTCGGTCACACTTTGTAAATGTGTGTGCGGGTGTGGCATGATTTGATGTGCAGACAATCCTCGTGAGACAATCCTCATTGACTGCTTGGCTTGCAATTTAGTGTGTCAACACATCAATGGTCTGTCTGGAAGACAAGAAAAACTAAAGAAAAACTGTGAGAGATTGACGAAGAAAACATTACCAAGGTGAACTAGGACACGTAACCTGTGTGTGTGTGTGTGTGGGGGGGGGGGGGGGGGGGGGGGGTTTACCTTGGAAAGGACCAGTCCATATCGATTGTTCGGGTCATTGGCTGAGATTTTGTGGTCATCCTGTCCAAAGAAAGAGAGACAAGTTTTAAGATGTAACCAATCAGCTTATTGATTTCACCCGCCACCATTTTTGATGAACAGATGAATTCATTTTGTCATTTAACATACTTACACACTCTATGGCAGCTTTTAGTGGCATTTATTTAACACGACAGTCCAGTAAAATGGTTGTTGAATAATTCAAACGTCCATTAAATGAATAGAATTTGTACTTAAATAATTAATATCGATATATAACCAAGTGTTTTTTTAAAAGAGGTTTTGTTACTGAGAATTATATTTTGAGAAATGAATAATTTAAATGGGTCAATTATTTTATTCAGAACTGATTAATTTAAATTATTTTTATATATTTCATTTGAAAACACTATTTAAATTTGGGTACATTTATTTTGGTGCAGATTAAAGAATGCCATTTCAATTTTTGTATTCCTTCAACTCTTTAGCCAGTGATGGATGCCCAATTATTGAAGGACTATCTTGATCATTTTCTATCAACCAAACAAGTTAAAATGAATTGGACATCTATCGCCGTAAGCAGGTTGAGTTTTAGCACGATTTTATTTATAACTACAATATTATGGCAAAACACTTGATGGGTGGTGCTCTGACGTTTGTTCGCCGGTATTTTGGTTGGCGTTAGGGTTGTCAAATGTACTTAGATATTAATCAAGTTTGCTTTTCAATTATTTTCTGTTTTGCCCTTCCCCAGGAAGACGACCCAATCATAAATAATATCATTTGTCAATAAAATTCCGACTGAATTTTGACATTTGCATATGATTGTATGTAGAACAAGAAAAAGAAAAGTAACATTGTTCAACTAACAACCAAGAATGACTAACACAGTGTTATTCGGTAACAGAATAGATTCAAATTGCTTCAATTTGCCTGAATTGAAAGACAAATAAAATCTCATTTAAACTGCAAACCGAGTTGCATACGCTTTGTAGCTTTGCTAGTCTCAGAGTTTGGGTAAATTTCTTTTTGTTTCATTACCACCCTTTCATGCCCCATTACTTTTCATCCCTGTGGAAAAAGTTGTTTTAAGAGGTTTTGTTTGTTCATATAACATCATTTTGTTGGTGCAAAAAACATAAAAACATTTAATAATAGGCCAGCCAACAAAAAGGCGTGTTATCAAGGGTTAATCATGCAACATTTACAATGACGTTCCTACGGATGAAATCATCAAGTGAAATGTTCAATACAGAATCAAACTGGTGCCTTCAATAAACCTGTTTAAATTTTACTTGTAAACACTGAGTCAGCACATTGTTCCAAGGGTCCAAAGCACTATATACGCCAACCATAAATCATACTGACAGGCTGCCAAAAGCTCCCAAAGACAAGGACGGGCTGACGAAAACGAAGCGCAATTCTTGCCATGATCCACGCCACCAAAACGATGGTGCTGACAAGAGGCGCGTCAGAAGATGCCCGACTGAGAAAAAGCCAGACCACATTTCACAGTGGCATTTTTGACAGAAGCTCAAGGAGTCGCCGCACACTGCCAGTGGCCCACAAATTATTTAGCGTTGGAGTACAAAGCGGCCCAGCGAGAGGGCACTTGCAAGGCAGGAGGGCAGGGCAGCACCGGGGGTGTCATGGGGGTCTCTGGCGCATGTGTTGCAGAACATTTTGTTTGTATTCATTAGCCTTTCCAGCATGTGAATATGAGTGACAAAAGCCGACCGGAGCCGACATGATATTAAAGTTTGTTTATTTCATACCCCAACTGGTACAGAGTTCAATTACCAATTGTAAAAAATGAATTAGCTAACATGGCAGATGAATATTATGATTTTAAAGCAGCTTTTGTGTTGAAGCAATAAAATCATATTGACATGGCTAGTACAATCACTTCATATGTTAGGCAATAAGTCTTCGAAAGCTTATCAAGACCTTCTCCTTCTTCAACTGCACTGTAGCTAAAACAGAAAGACATCACAAATGTTCATTTGCTGCCATCCTTCTGCTCAATTGAATTGGAGTGACAGCTGTGGACAATTTAATTTAAAAATCACAACAGAAGGATGAAAAGTGTTGAATGATTGAACGTATATCCTCGCCAATGCCAACAAAATAGTTAAGGAATACTAGGATTTTTATGATGTTGAGTAGAAAGATAATTGAATGTATTTTAATGGTAATTAACACAGTATGGTTTATTCCCTGTCTCGTGCACCAACCAGGCCACAAAAGAGTGAAAAAGCTCCTCACACAGAATGTCCAATTCACCTGTCGACGTCAGTCTCCGCCAGGGAATGGTCGGCTAGGAGAAGACGACCACAGAGGGAAAAGTAATCAAAGGGAGGCAAAAAGGAGCACTGAGCCCGAAATGGAGTCTGGTGGACCAATTCTCCTTCAAGATTACACTCCCATCTTCCCATAAAGCTAAATAGAATGGGGCCTGAAGGCGGCAAATAAAAACACAATTGTGTCATTATGCAAATAAAAATCAAGCCGGGAACGATATTTCCCCATCTCATCCAGAGATGTTAAGTGTTTCGGGAATAAAGATAAAGCAAGGCAATGGTAAGCTTTTGTTTGCCAGCTAATTTGCTTTCAGCAAAACAGCACATTTCACGGGTGGTCTCGGCACCCCAGCTCTGCAGTTTTGGGAAAATTCAGTCCCTGAAGACATTTTCACTGATCAACCTAAAGTCTTTCAAACATCTCATTTACAAATAGTAGTCTCATTAACCTTTGACTTTACTGAGGCACAACCCATAGTCCTTTTTGTGAAATAAACAAAACAAAGAAACAAAAAAATCACAGAACACTGTTTTAATTCTATTTTGCTGTTGGGTAGGAAGCTAGTCAGTTATCAGAAATGACATGGTGAAAGGTAGCCTTTTTCACGCATTGCGACTCTTCTGTTTACGATCATTGCTGTGGCTTTCGGCGTTTTGGGTTGTTGTTTTTTCCCTAAGAAATTCAATCTTCTTTATTTGTTTTACTAAATCCTGCTTTGACCAAGTGACAATTGATGTGTTGTCAATGAAGAGTTGTTAACAATGACATGATAACTGAAAGAACAAGGCTTTAGTGGTTGGTTCTGGCATTGCCAAAGTCCTGCAATAAAAACATATTGGTTTTGTCATTTTCAGGTGATGAATTATTCGTTTTTAAATCGCTACACTTGCTTTTAGAAACAAGAGGCGTACATGTAAGATATTTACCATTCAGTAGGAACCCAAGATCCGATGGTGATAAACTCAAGATGCCATTACTTTTTGTTTTGGCTTATTTATGTTTTGGCTAGTCGCACAATTACGTCAACGAGTCTCGACTACCGTTTTTTATTTAGTCATACCTCTGAATAGTCATCGGTTTCAACTAAGCAGATGCAAGGGTTTTTGGGGGTAGTATTCTATCATTTAATCAATGTTTAAAAACTAGTGATTGTGTAACTTCAAAGGGTAACTTCTGCAGTCAGCTGAAAAAAAAAATATGAAAGCTTCCAGGAGAAATATTCTACAGATTGATAAATATCTGCTATTTTAATATTTGGCTCCAGTCTTGTTGTTGTGTTATGTGCCAAAGTTATCCCTCGGGGTAGTTTTCATGTTATATAAACGTCAAGTTGTTGAGTGGGCTTGACTCACACCCTCCAGTTGCTATCGAGTGATAGCCGGTTTGTTATTGTTGTCAAATTTTTTGTGATCAAAAGAAAGTTCTGGATAAATGGGTCAAGGCAGGCAAAGGTAGTGCTTATCCTATTTTTTATGCTTGTTGTTGAGACATCCAAGCATTTTGCATTGCCACTTGACAACTTAGTTGTAGATGGCTGAATCAGGCCCATTCATTATCCGTACTCTGCATCCTCACAAGAGTTAAGGGGATTGCTGGAGTCTATCCCAGCTAACTATGGGCGAAGGGCCGAATAAACCCTAGAGTGGTTGCTAGCCACTCACAATCATATCGCCACCGAGCACTAATCGACCTCACACTTGCCCATAACGAAGTCAGGCGAGGGAAACACTACACCATCAGGTAGCTCCATAGACATTTTTGATGTGCAACATGGGGGTTTGGTATGCTCCCAATATTCCTGTTTATGTATTTTTTCATTTGATGAAAGCAGCAGACAGCAAAGGAAATTACATTTGGAAGAAAAGAAGAACAGACAGAAAAATATATATATACACCATTAAATACAAGTTACCTATGAACGTAGCAGTGCAAACGTGATTTAATTATTTTTTATCAAAAGACACCACGTGAAGGGTGGGGCATATGGAAGAGACAACCACTGGCACGATCCAAGGTGGACACCCGGACGGATTGGGGAGAGGAAAGCGGGAGCGAGAAAATGTAGAGGTCACCACGGGGTGAGAAAATAGTCTTTAACAGTCTATATCAGCCAATATTTCAATTGTTGTCAAGAGGGGGGAAGAGAGAACAAGCCTGCAGGCCAATTTTTGGACTGACATGGGTGGAATTCTCTACCTACACCCTATGGCCAATCTTGGCCTGTTAAAAGTGGTGTGAAAAAAAGATGGCAGTGATGACTGGAAGGCACAAGTCACAAAGCTAAAATAAAAAGCTAAGATTGAAAAATGAACAGATAGTTGGCCAGTTGTAATTTAAAGCAGCTATTTTAGGGGCATTTCCTGAAATTGTGTCACCATGGGTATGAAGATATTTCTCTTACCTTATTTTACACCAAATCCATTTTAAATGAGTCCTCTCATTCTTGCAGATGTTCCCAGTTGCAGGACAAATAAAGGCTGATTCAAGTCTTATCTTCTCTCCTGACAAAGAAGCCCAGTAGTGCAGAATCTCCACATGGGAAATCATTGTAAAAGGCCATTTGAAGTTCAAGTCTGACCGTTTCCTGTCGGGGCAGCCTTCTCAAGCAATCGCTGGACCATTTCACAAGTCGATCATCACACCAAATCCCCCTATTCAAAAATGGCATTTTAAAAAAAAAGAATATTTGAAAACACGTTATCTTTTTCAGAACTGGATACATCAGATTATACGGCCATTTTATTTCCATTCGAGAATACTACTTTGATCTTAATGATTCTATTTTGTTATTTTTTAAATCTTACACTATTTTTTTCATCAAAAGTTAGCATTCACTGATACTTTATCAATGAAGATGGATACTTCATTGAACAAGTAAGTCAAAATCAAGGATGTCCAAACTTTGAGAAAAAATATTAATGGCCAACTTGAAATTCCTCCACTTTTATATATTTTCAGTATAAATATAAAATTGCATTTTTTTATATAGTAAAATTGGGGTAACCAGAGCTGCCATAATGTCGATTGAGTGATGAGAAAGGAAAATGTCTTACACTTTTTTGTAAGTGAAGCAAAGTACGTAGCTATGTCTGGTCAGCATAAGGTTAAAAAAATTCACTGCTGTTCAGAGCTTGTTGGGGTGGCAGCGGATATTAACGTTAACATATTGAGCGCATACGCCGACAGGCCCACGTGACAGATGTCGGCCATGATCCTATGACACCGCCATACTGGCATATTTTCACACTCACTCTCACACTGCCAACGCATGCTTTTTTGGCTTCTTGCCTTCTGTTACTTCTTTTGCGCTTGAGGCAGAGAAGTTGCTTCATTGGGTATGCCTGTGTTATCTCTCGTATAGAAATTAAAAGCAACTGGTGTAAAGCATCATTACTAAGACACATTTCGACACCATGTAAATATTCCATGCCACCAATTAAACATCATCAAACTACTAAATTATTACTAGACCTGGCACACGAAAGGGATTGGACATCTCTCCCTGGGTAGGAGTTAAGAACTCTAAGCCGGCATAGCAAGTATTGAAAAAGTGAATTGTTCAGGGTTTTTCCCACTGAAAATAATCTAATTTACCGTATTTTCACGACTTTAAGGCACACCGCATTATAAGGTGCACCCTCAATGAATGAAATTTTTCCTTATATAAGGCGCACTGTATTATAAGGCGCACTGTCTATTTTGGAGAAAATTTAAGACTTTTAAGTGTGCCTTATAGTCGTGAAAATACGGTAATTGCTATTGACTTCCAGGTATGAAGCACTCACTCCACAGTCACCTCTAGAGCCAGCCATTGTTGATGTTTTGGATTTTTTTGTACAAAATCTTGCAGTGGGGGAGGAGCTATATGATGGAAAATGTTGTAAACTAAGATGGCATCTGCATATTTGACAGTATTGTTTCAGTTCAGGCGTTTGTGTTTTTTAAATATCCGACACTGGTGGTTTTTCGTTTTTGGTTTTCTGTTTTTTCCATATATAAGGCGCACTGGATTATAAGGCGCACTGTCTATTTTGGAGAAAATTTAAGACTTTTAAGTGCGCCTTATAGTCGTGAAAATACGGTAATCAGGTGGAAAACCTGGGCAGCACGACTAGCTCACAGTTATGACAATGTAGGTTCGACCAGCCTTCCTGTGTGGTTTTTCAATGTATTCCCCTGGTACTCTAGTTTTATCCCACACCCCCAAAATATGCATGCTAGGCTAGTTAGTTGAACACACTAAATTGTCCTTTGGTTGTTGGTCATCTTGTGCCCTGTGATTGGCTAGCAAACAATTCAATGGCCACGGTTGGCTGGCATAAGCTCCAGCGCCCCCCAACCCTTGTGAGTATAAGAATGGAATTTGAATGAATGGAAAAATATTTCACAGAAATAAACAAAATAGTTGTTGGCAAAGATTAATTAATTCTATTTGAGGTAATCAAATCAGAGTAACAGATTGTCACAGCGATTGGTCACTCATTGCCTTCCCGTTGTTTTATGAGCTGTTACAAACAATACTCATTGTAAAAGACCCAAGAGGCCAAATGGGCTTGGTCTGTTCCAGATGGAGAAAGAGAGCCAAAAATTAAACATGTACAGGAACTATACAGAGTCAAGAGTGTGGTCTTATTTTTAAATCTACTCTATACCTGTTTCTATTGTCTCAACCTATACATGCATGCGTACCACTAATGCATATTTAAATAATATCTTGCACAAGGTCATTCAAACCGTGTTGTGTGCTTAAAAAACAACAAATAAAAGCATTCTATGAGTAATTCAGCTTTGTGAACGATGAAATAATCATTCCATTGTTATTGTATTACTATCTTTAAACAGGCACTTGGTCTTTAAAGGTTGGAGAATCAAATGCTCTCAACAAACACTGTGCAGTAATTATTCCCTAAGTGGCACTTGAAGTCCCACTATCATGGATATTTACACAGTAATTAGATGATAGAATCTTGTCAAAGAGTATTCAAAAATAAACTCTCAAGGCTCACAGGTAAGTAAAACTATTAAACTCACATAGGTAACAAACACTATTTAAATTGTACATAATTTATTAGTGTTCTTAAAAGGTAGGACAGGATCCAGCAGAGGCTATATGACTGAATGGAAAATGAGAATATACATTGTGTTTATCATGCAACGTGTTGTAATACAAAATTGAAAGTAGGCAACATCCTTATGTAAATCCCGAAAAACATGAAAGTTTACCATACTAATTTAAACCGGAAGCTGGAGCACCATAACATGGTTTCCATAAATGAAAGAGCCCTATACGGAAGTCTCCTTTCACATATGATTTGTTAAATGGTAAATATCTTAAATTTATGACAATCGACTTTTCAAGTAACCATGGTGATTAAAACACTAATAATTTATGAACCGGAAAGCCTTGTTGTTTTGGTTTCCCCATCATTCCCTATTGTATCTAGCCTGTATCCTAAACATCTAAAAACGGTACATTTTACTGCATTTTAGCCCCCAAACAACCCAACTCAGAGTGGCACTTTGAGGAGAGAGCCAACCAACGTGTTCACTTCCTTCTATGTGCTCAATTCACTGGTTGTTCAGACGGAAAGAACCAGAAGCTTATATCGGCAGTGTTCAATTTATACCAATTTCCAATCCTTCCTTCCAATCTTTCGAATTGACTAAAGTAGCCCCTTAGGTGATGGTGCAATGCAAAGAAATTAACACCTCTCAAATAATATCTCCCTGCACCCATTATGATTATCAACTTGGATGTTGTAGGCGACCTTTTTTTTTCTTTCACATTTTAAAACAGTTCCCTGGTGTCCCATTAATGTCGGGAGTGTGCTTATATTAAAATAGAGAGCGAGAGAAGCTCATTATCAGAACTTGCATGAGATTAAATTCTAACTCCAGCAGGAAAAAAAATAAGAATTCACTTTAGATGATGATGTTATAGTTTAAATTTCCAATACCACTTTGTCAGCACGATTCTGAAGTCAAAGGCAGTAGGCTTAAATGTTTTATTTACGTACTTTCTAGAACATATTACACATTCAATTAGCTTGAGGACAAGCGTTAAATTAAATAAATGTAAAAAAAAACTAAATATCAAGATAAAGCTACAGTGAATTCAAATGAGGGAATGTTACATCACTCCTAAAATTAATAATATTACAAGCAGGAATATTCCAAATAGCTTGGAATTTTCAAAAAGGAACATTCAAGTCTCGATCGCCCCCAAACTTGATATCTGCCGGGCTATACATAACCAAAAAATTCATTCTTTGAAGCTTCGCAAAGCAAAACAGACATGATGAAATACATTTCCACGAAATAGCATCGTTCAATTCCAACTCTTGTCTTTCAAAAATATTACGTATTGCTCACAACTACACAAATATTTTCGAGTTATTTTTAAGATCAAGTTCACTCACTCAAGTAGATTTAGTTTTTACTTTTCGTCTCGCAACACGAAGAAAAATCTAGAAATGTTCCGATCAAGTTGGTTGCTAGGTCAGTCTTAAATATACACATCAATTTGGCCTATATGAAATTCCGCCTAGCAACAAGGTGAGAAAAGTGAAAGAACTTAAGGAGTCATTTTGTCTCATCTTGGTACGGAAGGTTTTCATTTCTAATGGGTTCAAATTTACCATTTTTAATGGCAGTTAATAGAAACGATTAAAGCTTTAAGACTCTTTGCAATTTACGAAATTTAAAAATACCATTTTGGCAACGAGCAAGAATCACGAACTGTTTCAGAGTTGGCTTTCCTTAGATGAGTTGAACTGAACTTAACCTTTTGGTGGAAATGTGGCCGGACGCGCAAAAGCCTGTCAGGGTTGGAGGTGAACATCTTTGAACAAAGGACAGGACAGTGAGAAAAAAGCAGATCAGAATGGCATTGCTCGTGAATGAAAGGCTGGGTTGTTTGAAGGACAAGCCAGTCGAAGTAAAGGAAGGACGGAGCCGTGAGTCCGATAAGGGAGAAGCTTAACGAGCTGAGCGGATCGCGGGAAGTCCTATTCTCTGCGGCTGCCAGACGACGGATGGATAGAAAAAAAGACATGGCGAGGACACAACAGACGCTAGTCAAATGTTTTGAGGGAGGGGAATTGAGGCGGCTCCCTTCCGTGTACATTATATTCAACGCCAGGCAAAATAGCGGAGAATGAATAATACAAGCTACTATAACACTGATAATGTGATGCCACCAAGAGATTCGTAGCTGTTACTGTAAAGGTTGACAAAAATAGACATCATTAACGTCTGGTGGTAGCCATCTGCAGCTAAGAAGGGAATGGACAGGACAACACCAAAATTGACAAAAAATGGCTCTTGCATTTTCATTGAGGGAAAGTCATGTTAAATCAAGAGGTGTTACTACCGTTTTCTGATAATATGATGTACCGAAAGTATTCAGTTCTTCTAGAGTTAAAGTAAAAGAATATATATATTTTTTTTCTTTATGTGCATTGACCTTGGCTAACTTTGGCAGAATTTTTCATCCCCCAATATATATTTTTTGGCATTTTTAAGATTTTTTGTCCAACTGTTTGTGCTTTTAATAATTATTTTTAGGGGGGGGGGTGTACAAGCTTAACTAATTAGCTAAAACCTAATTTTCTGGAAACAAAATGGAATTTCATTATAAACTTTATTCTTGCAATATATTTTTAGTTTATTTTATATTTCATGCCATAATCTCACTTATTTTACAAAGAAAATACAGCTAAAGCCATTTTCTACATTTTTCTCTGAATATCTGAATGCCTTTTAAAATGTGTAACTTTGTCTTCGAAACTTTCTGACTTTCCCAAAATGAATTCTCATGATCCTTAAGATTTAACTAAGGCGACACAAATACACTTCCCATCTCTCTTTCTCTCTCTTGTGCCCTGCAGTCTATCCGCAAACTCACCCCATGCATTCTCGGCCAGATTGAGTCATAAAGGGAAGAAGATTAAGGGGACGACGGGCCGTCCCGAAGGGTGTCCGGCAGGTTCCCGCGGCACCGGTTATGACCGTCGTTAGGCCTTAAACACTTCTTTTTTTTCTACGCTTGGCCCGGTAAGTGCATAAAGGGACTCCTGCAAAGAAATTATTTGACGCTACCACTGACAGAGCGGCGATGGGGCGAGGGGGGGAGTTTTGGGGGGGTCTATTCTTCCTCTAGCCTGCCTTAACAGAGGAGAGATAATGGCGAGTAATGACGGCAGAGTAGAAAGGAGAAGATGGGGAAAGGGGGGCGCGTCAGGCAGACTAAAAAGGCGGAGGCGTCACGGAGGATTCAGACCTTTATCTAAGAAAAGAAGAAGGGTAGGGGGAAAGAGAAAGAGGAGACACAGTGGTTAGAAGAGAATTTTAAAACATTTGCAGTGGGGGCAGGAAGCAGGGCGGCAACCCATTTAGGTTGAAGGCGCAAGGGGGGGGGGGGCATCAGTCTCATCAAAACTAGATAACACCGACTTGGGGACCATAAATATCTATGTAGATACAGTTGCAATCATTTGTTAAAGGGAACCCCCTCCTCCCTTACAAGGGGGAGCCCAATTATTTGAGGGCCAGTTGCCGGGCGAAGCGAGAAAGGAGGCCGGGCCCTTCGGGGTGGCCGCCGACCAAGCCCTCTTGGCCGTTCTTACGCGTCAGCTCCAGATCGATGGTCATAAGTACCCGGCCGGCGGCCTCCTCGACTGCCGACGCCCCCTTCTCTCCGCCCATCCGCCCATCCCGCCAGGGCCGGAGTATTCGCCCCAGAAGCGTGCCCCGGCCCGACCCCGTATCCTATTTGCGTTCCTTGCGAGATTCCGGCTTCTTCTTCTCCGAGGCCTTAGGCTTGGCGGTTTCGGTCGGTGCCGCAGAGCCCTGTGTGGGAGCAGGGAGAGAGGGGTTGGGGGCAGAACAGGGGTGGAGAGTCACTTGAGGAGGAAAGGAGTGCTGGGGGGCGGCGGGGACGGTTTTAGAGCGGGAGGCGCTGTGGTGAAGGGGAGAGAAAAACATTTTTTAAAAAGTTGAAGAGGCTCAAAGAGGTGAGAAATGGGGTGGGGCTTATTTTTATGGGCGGGGAGATAGAGTGAGAGGAGGCGGTGTCCAGAGCTGGAGATGGGCGGAGGGACAAAAGAGGTAACCATGCATTAGGATGGGACACATTGACAGGTGGGTTCCAAACATCTGTGGAATTCATCACACAATTCAGCAAAAAATTTGCAGATAAAAATTGGATCATACTTCAGCAAGATTTTTCTTTTTTTTCCTCCACTACTTTTTACTTTTTGTATCCAACAAGGTATTGATTCGGGTAAGTTTGACTTTTTTTTGGTAAAATTACAATAGACTACACTTTAAAATGGTCACCAGTCAGTCGCCGTGTGCACACACACACACACACACACACGGGCAGATAACCATTTGCACTCACAACCACCACTGAGAGGGAAATCGATTGGATGCTGTCAAACCACCAGTGATGTGCTTTAGCATTGCTGTATTCTTGCAAGAAATTTGTTGGACTTTACTGGTGCCTAAAGTCTATTTCTGTACATTTCTACTCAAGATAACATAAAGACAAATACATGGAATACTGTCAAACATATATAATATGTTTGTAATATGAAACATGAGGTGATTAAATGTTGACGTAGTAAAGGCTAAGGTCAGAGAGGTAGTCCTGCTTTGAATTTGACAGCTTAGGTAGGAGTTTGCGCTCTGAAAGTTCTCCTTTATGAATTTAGTTTCAAAAGATCGGAACCTTTCCTTCTAGAACCTGTTTTTGGTGCTAAATGGACACGAGTACTTTTGTGACAGCATCTCGCAGTAACAAGTGACCTTGCCCAGGTACGGGTATACTTTTGATTTGTAAAATATGTGGGTTTTCTAAGCTTTCTACATCCCTGTTCTAGAAAACATTTTCACTCGTTAAGGTTTTTAGAACATAGTCTTTTGCGAATTTGACTTAAAAATAAGGACTTAAATAGGACTTAAGTGTTAAAGGATTGCCACTTTTCATTTAAATAACTATCATAACATTGTCATCTTATTTTGAAAATGATATTTAAAAAATATATTTTACGCCAATAATATAGCAACAATTACAGCTGGTCTCCCTCAGAGATAACTTAAAATGGATATTAATATTAATGCAAACTTTCCCTTTGAAGACTCTATGATAGCGTTTTCCTGTTATAATTGGAAAATGGTTTCACTTATATAAATCTGAATTTTATGACATTAACTTGTATCCATTTTTAGCTTTAAAATAACTTTTTTCTTGTCGTGGCCTGATATATGGTGTACTTCCAATTTGCCTGTCTATGAAATGATATGTAATTAGACTAACGATACCACATAAAAGTGGAAGAGTCATCCATGACAGCCGCCTTTACCGAATCATCCGTCTCAGTATGAGCACTATAAAAGGATCGACTGCTTGCGGCGAGTGAGTTCAAAACACAAAAGCATCCGCTTGATGAGCACTCTGGTGGTCTAGAATCAACCCCCTGCCGAATGCCTCTAATTGGACTCTGATCGTCAGTGGGAGGAAGAAGAACAAGAGGATGCGGAGGCATCCGAAACCACGGTGGTCCAGACCTTCTGCCCCTGGAGGCTAAAAAAGAGTGGGAAGTAAAGCCTCAGGGAGGAGGGAGAAGATGAAGAGTGAGTGCTAGTGATTTCCTGTCCAGTCGCATCACATGACCTAAAGGAGAAGAGAAAGGAAGGGGGGTGCCCATCTAGTCCTAGGGAATGGAGATGGTTGTGGTAGGGTGGGTCAAAGGTCACGTGGGAGGAAGGGAAAGGAAGAAAAGCTCTGATCGATTCAGCACGCTTGCAATCACCATTTTTGGTATGTGGGGTGTATGTAAGAGAATGGGTTGCATCTGTGCATGTGTGTATCCAGGTCATTGCGTACAGTATAGGAAAGTATACTACTGTGTTTGCTCATATGTGCATTTAGATGGCTATGTTCTGTGGATGAGAATGTGAAGAGGCACATTTGCTTGTGTGTATGTGGCTGTGAGAACCACTGTGTGTATGCGCAATTGCGTATGTCAAGTGCCACAGGCGCGCGTTGTGTGTGTGCTAGAATATATGAATAAATAACAAAGAACAAAAAAAGCCAACTGGTTAGATGACATGTGTGACAGCGTCGTCACGGCAACCAGGCAACGACCACAATGCCCTGCACATACGCTCGTGCACGCGCTTACCCGGTGGCACTGGAGAGTAACCTGACAATCATCCGACAGTTAATAGAAGAAAAAAAAAAGAAGAAAGTAGGGGGCCACAGTGGGGTGGAAGGAAGGGGCCGGGGAGCTGGAGAGATGACGAGTGATAGAGGCAATTTGGCGCCCCCCTCAGTTTTTTTTACATCTATAGTACTAGTATCTATATGTATATACATACACGTATGTGTATATATGTATAATATATATATATGTATAATATATATATGTATAATATATATATGTATAATATATATATATATATATATATATATATATATATATATATATATATATATATATATATATATATATATATATATATATATATATATATATATATATATATATATATATATATATATATATATATATATATATAAACATACATATATACACATACATATATACACATACATATATACACATACATATATGAATATATATCTATATATACACATACATATATATACATGTATATACATATATATCTATATATAGACATATACATATATATGTATATCTATATATACAAATATACATATATATATACATATATATCTATATATACATATATCTATATATGCATATATACATATACATAATTTTTAATAAAGTTTCTATAAAATTAGTCAAATAGATTTCTTTGAATGCTCATGTATTGGGTTGAATGATTCCATTATAAAGGGTGAACATGGATATATTTCTCAATGTCAATGTATTTCTTTAATGTCTAACTTTGTAGGATTTGTGTTTTTTATAAAAAGCATAATCAATATCCACTGGTCATGTGGTTTTGTGACATGATTGTTATCGAAAAATGGGTCAAGGAGCTTAATGCACGGATCCATACACTTTAAAGGACTTCAGATCAATTGTGCTGCATGCTTTTTCCTGTCTTGCTTTATTTGGTGAAAGTGCCTTGTGATCGGGGTGTAAGTAAGTGAAACCAGTGTGTGTTGAACTTGCCTGTCTCTGCTGTGATCCCTCCTTCTTTTTCTTGCCGTGTTTGCTGGAGGACAAAACAAAACAAAACAAAAAAAACAAATAAAAGTCAGAATGTCTTGCCTCTAACACTAATCTACTACCAGAATGACGGTCGTGCCAGATTAGCCGCTGGATTACACGTAGATCAAGATAGCGATCGAGCTAAATCTCTCACTGCGTGCCAAATTTTCATACTGTCACTACACTCAAAAGCAAAGAGCTTCTTGCTTTGAGTTAAGGCTGAGAACCCATAGAAACCATCAGTGGACCATCAGAGCAAAAAGACAATTTAGTACATTCCTATTTTACCAGTTAGGCAAAGGTCAACCAAACCAATAGGATTCTTGTCTTTCAAATAAATAGCCAAAAAAATAATATCAGTCCATTATAACCCTACATACTATTCGATTATTTACAAAAACATTCTTAGCATGGAATTGCTGAATATTGATGGCTTCTTAAAATAATTGCCTAAATTATTTTTTTCTGATTTTTCAGGAAACACAAAAAATGAATTTCCAAACAATTTTGAAGTTATTCGTAATTAAATGACATGGCTTTTAAGAATATGAGGAGAAGGATAATAGGGAAAAAATAAGTAAAACAACAGGGTTCTTTTCATAATGGCAGGGCACCCAAAATCAATTGGGTTTATAGGGTACACATCCTAAAACTTGGGTAGGCAACTATTGGATCGAGGCAGCTACTTGGCCACACAAGTCTCTGTGCCCGGCAAGGGTTCGGGGTTGAGTGACAAACCAAAGCGACCCCGCAGCCGTGGTTTAAACGCCAGGCCGCTCACTGACCTGACGCTGAGGCTGAAGACACGGCGTGCCACTAAGAAGCGCATCAGGTAGTAGATGACGACAATGAGCAGCAGCAGGCCAAGCACTGCGCCAATGATGGAACCCGTGATCACACCAGCCTGGATTGGCACTGCAGAGGAAGATGGTGAAGGAGTTATTAAAGCGTCCAAGTGGGTGTGACAGTAAAAAAGGGACTGTTTCACATCTGAAAGTATAAAATTACTAGTTTTACAAAAAAGTGATCCAATAAATATGACCACCTGTAGATCACTATGCAAATGTGACCAATATAAAAAGGTGACAGTACAGACAAGTAGTAATAAAAAAAGTTAAAGTTATTCAAAAGTGCCCTTTCACAAGTGGCAGTATAAATATAACGCTACTTTTTTTTTAAGTGTTAGATTTTGGCACTAAAAAAGTGCCAACAAGAGAAAATGAAGGTTGGAAAACAATCAGTGCTGGAGAAAACAGTAAGGGAGTAAACAAGTGACAAAAACAAAAAAAAATAGGAAGAAAAAAAATGATGATGTTGACACACTCCAAACAAAAAGTGGTGGTAAAAATGGGACGTTAAAAAGGTGAACATAAAAAAGCTGATAAAAAAAATGAAGTGACAGAGAGCAAATGCAAAAGAAGAGCAAAAGTAAAGTGTTGATAAGTGAGGAAAAGGATTGTAAAATTTGGCAATAAAAAAAACCCTCAATAAGAAAGTACCATAAAAAAATGTGACAATAATATAACAAGCGATTTATACTGTGAGTAAAAAAAAAAGATGAGAATAAACACAGAAAATCAAGTTAGTTCAAAAAACTGACTGGGAAATGTTGTTTTCTGTACCACTTATCTTCAAAGGGGTCAAGGAGGGTGCTGGAGCAAAAGCCATGAATAGAAAATAACGACCAATTTAAAAAGGAGTCACATACAGCAAACAAGTGGTTTCAAAAAAGTCAAGTTCATCAAGTGTTGTGTCCACATTGGGGGTGAAGCACTAGTAGAACTAGAACTTGTGTATAAAGAGCTCCAAAGTTGTGGAGGAGAAGAAGAAGGTCAGACGCAAAGCAAGCGATAACATCTCCAAGATTACGTCCGACTACTCCCAAAGAGACACGAGGTCATCCATTATTCATGTAGTTCTTAGGGAATCAATGATGGCAGCACATTGAATAAAACGTCTGCATCCCAGTCAAAGTCTTCCAATTTTCAAAATAGTAAAAACAAAACCCAATGGTGGACATATCTCTTGTTTAATTGGCAATTCTTTGTATCTATTTGTCTCCACTTCTTGTATTTTTTTCGAAAAAGTCAACATGATATAAAGTTCTTATCAAACAGTCTTTGAAAAGAAAATCGAAACATCATTCCAACTCTGACCTTTTTCAAAGACGAGCAAGCGGACACTCGAGGCCCTGCCCACGATGTCGGGTGGGTTTTTGGCATCGCAGGTGAAGGTTCCATTGTCGCTAAACTCCAAGTTCTTAAGTATGATGGAGCCGTCACGGCGGGTTGGGTCTCCTACAAACTCCAGCCGATCCCTGAAGGGACCTTTGTTATCCAGGTAGGCCATGCCTCGGGTGTAGTGGAAGATCTAAAATGCCGTCCACACACAGAATTAACGTCATACAAATATCACTACTAAATCGTCTTTAGCATTCATACTGAATTCGGTTGAGATTCTTTGTCAAAATCACCATGAAGAACATTTATGAAGAAATAAATCTACATAAGTTGTTATTCAATTACTCATTGTAAGCACTGTATTGTATTTATAATTTATAAACAAGAAATAGTCCCAATATTCCATTGAATTCAGTAAAAACAATGTAAACATTGACAAAAACAGCTGAAATCAATGGTCGAATAAGTCTTTGATTGAATATATTATGTTTAATGGGAAGTAAAAAGATGTATTCTTTACTACTAACAGTGATTGATCATTATTTAATGATTGAGTTATTATTATTATTTATTGATTAAGTTATTATTTTTTAAATGTATGAAAATATTTGAGGGAACTGTTTTTTTTTTTGATGTTACATCAATATGATTTGACACAATTTTAAAAAAGTAAACATTCAATTTGGGGGATAAGTAATAAATATCCTAAATAGCTTTTTATAATTTTTAATAGGGCGTTTTAAATTATTTTGTCTTATTTTTTATATGTACATCATATTTAAACTCATAACCAATCAATTGAAAAGTGTCAATAAAGCCAAATTTTCAATACAAATGAAGAAAAATGTATTCCATTTAGTTAGTTTTAGTTTGTTCCATTTTTGTTGTTTTTTTTGCGATAAATAATGAACTATCATAAGATTTATTCAAATACTAAATTGAACTCATATTGCTGTCAACGCACGACCTTCCAATAAAAAGGTGTTAGAAAATGTGTTATTTTTAAAGAATGTGCTTCAGGATTTTTTGTTTTTCATTTTTGCTAGAAGCAATAAGAACGCGTCTCTCACTAGAGAAATGTTAACGAGGCCAACCTAGGACAATTTCGAAAGGTGGTTGAGATAATAGAGTAGGGGGACGAAATGGTGGCGAGAGATGAAAAACCAGATTACAGGAGTAACGCTACGAGACGAGAGAATCTGATAAGAACACGACAAGCAGCTGAGGCTAGAATGCAAAAAGGCGAGATTACAAGTACATGCAAGCAACGTGCTACAAGTGTTGTTGGGATATTTTTCAAAGTGACATTTGTATGTACGACACTTGTACTCATTGATATTCACGCATCACTAATTGGTTGACAGAAATCCCAATTCCATTGCTTATCAAATATGGTTCCAACCTGTTTGAGACACCGCTTGTCCTCATTAATGTTTTAATTTAGATAATATATTTTTAATTTTGGGCGGTTTGGTAATCGAGTGGTAAGTGTGTTAGCGTCACAGTTCCGGGATCGAGGTTTGGTTCCCACTGGTTTAGGTTAGTGTCATATGCATATGTCTTACAGAGATGCTGTCCCTGGATCCATCAGGTCTGTATGTCCACGAGAAGGACACGTCCTCGGACGTCCATCGCCATGAGAAGAAGGAACAAGACAGTCGCACATCACTGCCCACCAGTGCGTGACGCTCCCAGCCCGTGTAAATCACAATGGCCTCGGATGGCTTGGGCACTGCAACCAAAACACAACAGTCACTTTGTGGGTATATCATCAAAATAAAAGGTTTCAGCTATCCACAAAATTAATTTAGACCATTTTCCCACTCATAAAACACTGTAAAGGCTTCCCCAAAAGTCCATATCATACAAAAATATATAATGTTGCATTTCAGAACCTGAAGCTGAAAAATTCCAGATTCCTCATTTAAATACTATTACAGCAGACAGTTTTGTTTATTGAAAGTATAGTAGTTTCTGGGATATCATGGAAAAAAAAGGGACACTGGCCATCATTCCGGAATTTTACAACATATATATTTGTATATGCTAGACTCTAAGTGCCTAAATATTGAAGTAGTTCCTAGCAATGGCAGCCCGGTGGGAGTGGTTAGCGCATCGGCAACACAGTTCTAGGGTTTGAGGACTGTGTGGAGTTTGCATGTTCTCCCAGGCTTGCGTGGGATGTCCCCAGGTACTCAGGTTTCCTCCCACATCTCATAAATATACAATGTAGGCTGAACAATCTAAATTGCCCCTAGGTATGAGTCTGGACGTGAATGATTGCCCCGCTATTGGTTGGCCACCAATTCAGGGTTTTCCCTGCCTGGTTGGTTAACTGGGGTGGGCTCCTGCGTCCCCCACACCCCTTGTGAGGAAAAGGAATGAATGAGTTTTAGAACAAAATTGCCTAGTATTTGGTGGCATAGGACAGGAGTCTATTGCATTTGTATATTTAGACCGCCTGGAAATCTTAAGTTCGAGCTAAATTTGTTCTTCTTCTTTGGAGTACATTGACTAGAACAGGGGTGGGCAAATTTTTCGGCCCGGGGGCCACCCACATTGACTTTAAAAATTTGACAGATGGGCCGGGTCAGCAGAAGATACGATACATATAAAAAACTACATCCGTTAACAGTACATATGAAACATAAACAGACAAAAAGGATTAAAATATTAACTTACTCATCACTTGTCATTAAAGTAAAAAGTATAAAGTACAAAGTAAAGTAAAAAGGAATGTATTAAGAAATATTAAAATGTAATTTAAAAATGGATAGAGGGGCTGTAAAACATGAAAAACAAATAAGAGTGGACAGAGCTACTTCCACTGGCTTCCGCGTTACGGCGCCATCTTGGGGAAGAAAAAAGACATTATTTGGACAACGTTGGCGGACCGGATTAAAAGGCCTCGCAGGCTAGATGTGGCCCGCAGGCCGTAGTTTGCCCATTGCTGAACTAGAATCTCGACTCCTCTGCTATCAGTGAACTGATCACTAGTAAATGGGGTAGGTATATTGCAGGCATGCAGGGGAGAAGACCGTTAAAATAGTTTTATTCAGTACACAGTAGTGGTATAGTAAAATAACGGTAAGTATAAGTTTTTATCAGGGCAGAAACGAGTGGAAACCTCAACTTTCAATGAACATTGTCAATTGGAAAAGCAGAAAGCAGATACTATTTCGTGTTAAGTCAACTGGAAAAAAGACCAGAAAATAAGTAGTCAACTCAAAATGAGGAGCAGTGAGTTTATACATTATCATTGCAATTTTGGCATAATGCAGTGAGAAAATATTGAATGTGTCACAAGTACCTCATGGAATATGATTGATGCTAATTGGCTTTCAGGCACTAAATCAATATTTCACCACCCAGGAAATATGACGCTGTCAAAAATCTAAGCGTATGGAGAAACATCTTAATAACATCCAATAAAAGGGAAAAACCAATAAGTTTGATAGTGTCGAGTCAAATCGTAACACAGACAATATTAATGTGAACGTTCGGAAGAAAAACATCAAGTATAGTTCATTCAAGTTAAGTCAGTGAATCCTTTTGCTTCCCAGTTGCATCAAACCATCACAAAAAATAACGATGACAAATGTTTACACTCACTCACTATCAGCAATATTCAATTTAAAAAAACTCATACTCTCTCCAAATATTATTTTTTGTCAAAAGCACAAAAGTAAGCTTTCCTGCATAACATTCGTACTTAATTTGGCGATGCAATGCACTTAGTGTCCATATAAAAAACATATCATCAATCCAAGTTCATCTAAAAATTAAACACGAAAGCAGAAAACACCTTTTGCCACTTTTCTCTCTAGCAAAATCATAATTATTTCTCACTATGTGATGCAAGTACAAGGTTCACCATATGACAACATGAGGAAATTGCTATTCACCTGCAGCCAGAACGAGGAGGGACGCCAGCACCACCAAGGTCAACATGATGGTATGTGGCTACCGTGGACTTCCCACTGATCAAACGCACACAGACACAGGAGCGAGCCCCCTCTGAAGAAGAGCACGCTAAGAAGAGGATGAAGGATAGGGCTAAGAGGCACACGACAGCAATAGAAGGCCTGACGCCGTGCCCTGTCTATATAGGGGGACACACCCCTCACTTGACCACTGCCACCGGGAACCCTCCTCCACCCCTTTTCCGGGGGCCATGCCAGACAGCAGTCCCTAGCACGGCCCAACCCTCCTTTGGGGGGGGGGGGGGGGGGGGTAGAGGAGCTAAGGTTAACCCCTCAAGTGGAAGATAGGAAGTGAAATTTACTGTAAAATTGCTTGATTATGGGCAAACTGCGATTTTAAATACACAAGCCAATCTCAGAGAACCCCAGAACACATTGCATGACCTTGGACTAGCCTAACCTTGCTTTCTCCACTCTAGACCACCACGAAACAACTTTAAAATGCTTTGGATCAACTTTAAAATGCTTTGGATCACTTAGGATCACTGGAAATTTCCTATTTTAACTTGGATCAATCAAGGTCACCTCTGACCATAATTGAAGTCATTGTTGACCACACTAGCAGTAAACCCAGATGTCTCTGGATCACTCTACAGTCTACACTAACCTCACACTAACCACCTTCGGCAGGGACATGACCAAGATATTAATTCTTGTATTTCCCTTCCCTCTTTCTAGAAAAATATATCTTATCCAAGGGATGTTAGTTTTCTCCCATCATTTTAGAAGAAATTATGGAAGGTTGAATTAAAAATGTAATTTAAAGCTCGAGCCCTTTTAACCTTCTGATGGATGCATAGATTGAAACTAAATCACCTTGGATCCATCAAGAGTGGTTTAAACCAATCTTAAGTGACCGTAGATAAATAACTTCACCTTCTTATAACACCCAGATCAAACTAAAGGAACTCTGGCTTGTGCTACACTACCTTGCACCAAAATGGGGCACTCCAATCCAGTCTGACCACTCTAAACGACCAAGGAACTAAATCACTGTAAATGAATTGACAAAACTCATAGCCCAGCTCAGACTGCTCTGGAACAAATTATCACAGAATATTCTATGCCACTTTGGACTCTAGACTACCTAATACAACCTTAGATGACACTGGATAACCCAAGATTACCTTGGAGCATCTTGGACACACATTTTTTGACGACACTGAACCTTGGGTTGCATTTGACCAAATCAGACTAACCTGAATCACCTTGACCTAACCTCAGTGCAGTATTCGCCGCTCTGGAGCATTAAATTCTTTGGCTCCCATTCACAGAAATTGTCTGAGAGTACTACAGCGTTAAGGGGTCAAATGTGTATTTTGTAGCCATTTTCCTAAGCTTTTTCAAATAATTTTCACACGCTGGCACTAAAACCGTTAACTTAAAATAACAAAAAAAAAATTGAAGTAGCCACAATTGACATAAGTTTTCTGTTGGTAGCATAATGGGCGCTAAGTGACGCGGTGGGGCATTTAGATCCAGGTCAATGCGGTCCAGTCCACTCTGAAGTCAAAACAAAGGCCATAAAGTCTTTGGAGTGCCTCCCGCTAGATTCCTGCTGATACAATGGAGCACGAGGGGGACGGAGCCAGGGTCAAGACCTCAATGGCGCTTTCTCCTGCCCCGCCGGGACGTACAAAGACGTGCATTGAAGGCACCCACGCCAGAACGTGTCGCCGCAGCTGACCCAGAGAGTTGAGGCTAGGACAGGGCTGGGCAAACCAGTCCTCGAGGACCACTGTGGGTGCAGGTTTTTGTTCTAACCAATCGTGCCCAGACACTTTGACCAATGAGATTTGTGCAGAAAACAAGAAGCACCTGATTGCAATGCAATGATTGCCCTTTTAGGACATTAGACTGGTGAAAAGGTCTCCTCTTTATCGGTTGGAATGAAAACCCACACCCAGAGCGGCCCTAGTTTGCCCAACAACAACCAAGAAAATTAACGGCAACAAGGCAAAACCACAAGTCTTCCGTCCGATTCATGGAACCCAAACATCATACCATAAAATGTATGTTCATAAGCGGTGGTGGTTCAGACAAGTATAAACAAAAAAACTATAAATACTTAGTTCCACCATCAAAAAGCAAAAAGGACAGAAGTAGTAATTGAGGCTTAAAACTATGTCTCAATATGGATACCTACTTAAATAATAGTTGATATAGAAGGGATACGAAGAACATTTTGCATCCATAGGTTTGGAATGAAGAGAATTGAGGTTAGAAAAGAGGCACTGAAATTTAGTAGCAGTCATTAGTCATGATTTAAACACCTGAGGGAAACATGAGTAATGATAGTGGAAAAATAGGAAGACAAGGAGGTCTTGATCACCATGGTCATTTTGGCACCACTTTCCTGCTCGCGGATCCCAGGAGGGGGCCGACTGCAGACATTTTGTCCACAAGTGACGAATCACTGCCTCTCCTGACGGGGTTTGCCGACGTCACCGCACAATGAACCGGACCATCTGCCGTATCACTGGTCCAAACTGTGCACACACAAAAAAAAAATCATGGCAGATTGGTGGTCATCTGTACGGGTTTAAGCGACTTCTGTGTGTGCATTGATGAAATGAGGTATTTTGAACCTTGGAAGGGCAAATTTTTTAATGATATAAAATTGATCTACACCAAACCAACCCATGTATTAACGCAGTCACAATAACTACACTAATCTAGACAATAGTTTTCATGTTACGCCTTTTCAAATGTCTGACTAAAACTAAATTGTATGAAAACAAAATCATTTTTTCTCATTTTAATTCATGCTACTCTAATTAATCTACATTTCTCACACAATAAAGTATCTACAAGACTACAGTTGATAAAAAGAATTAGTTACCATATTTTCCGCACTACAAGGCTCTCCCAGGTAGAAGTTGCACATTCAATTTCATTTAACTTTGGATCTTGTTTTCATATATTGGAACAGTCATTTTAAATAACTAATAGGGATAAACATTACATTTACCTTTACTAATCAAGATATTCTTGATATCATAGTACTTAACTTTAACTGTATATAAACCAATTCTGATTCAGTAACATTTGACGAAAATATTAAGGTCTGAACAGTGAGGAAAGGCCTACAAATGTTGGGCATGTTAACTCCGCAATGCGCACCAACCACACCTGCTCACACGCGCTACAAAAAACACTCAATAAAGACATGCGTATACATGGAATCATTAGTATTGGCATCCGATTCCGGTAAGTCAGTCCTCGAGTCACGTGGACGGACATGAAGATAATTTCAGCACCAAGTCACGGACCGTTGTCAGAGTACAAGAATGAAGTGAATACATAAAAAGAGGGACACAATTAGAGGGAAGACATGACTGAATTTTATATTTAAAAAAAACTGACATGCATAGACTATAGTACTAGGTTTTTGGGGGGCATGTGAATTTCAGTTTGCAGGGAAAGCTATGGTGAGCAAGCCAAGAAAGTCCCAAACACGATAAGATCCTAAAGGTTAATGGCCAACGGCATGAAGAAAAACACTATTGATATTCTGAGGCCCTGGGCTTAGGACAATTGCAGCATGTGTGCCTCCTGCTCTCTCCCTCACGTCCTGGAATGGCAGCGATGTCACAGATAGCGCCAAGATGGAGGGATGAGGAGGGTTGGACAGATGAGGAGGTGAACAAAGCTTTTGTTAGCAGAGATGAGCAGGGATGGATGGAAGGATGAACAAGGAGGCGGAGGAGAACAAAGTCTTTGTTAGCAGAGTGGACAAAGAGGACATTGGGAGGGCAAGACACAGACACCATGACCGGCAAAAGTGCTGGGAAGGCAGCCACCTACAGGAAGCCCATGAGGAAAAAAGAGGACAGAAAAGCTCTGAGGTGAGCAGACTATTTAGGCTTTTTAACCCAGCCATGCAGGTCTTCCAATAAAAGTAAGATTACTGGCAAGCAGGAGAGGAAGGCCTTCAAATTAATAAATTATCATGCAACCTTGATTCATGTGCGACCAGCAATAGAAGACAGTCCAGGCCAACTGAAAACACTGTTAAAGAACAATTTCAGCACAAGAAAACAACAATAACAAAAAGAAAAAACCCTCTAAACTATCTTGACACCATTAGGCAAAGGTGCTTTAGGTAAGAATTCCCTTTCCTCTCGTTATAACTGAAAAAAAAACTCATCATAATCACCACATCATTATGTACAGTGGTGCTTTGAGATGCAAGTTTAATACGTTCGCCCACACTATAATATCAAACTGGATGAAAAACATAATACTTAACCTGGCAAATGGGGGAAAGTATAACACTGATGACGACCACTGAAGACTAATTATCTATTAAGTCATTGATTTCTATTATGGAGGCTCTCATTAATAAAATCTGCTGGAAGGTAAATTTAAATGACATTATTTCAATATTTTTAAGCTTCATTTTTATGTCTGGCACATTGTGAGATTTATGTAAAAAAAAAAACAAAGTAGGAAGAAAATGTCCAGGAGCAACTTTTTAAGCAAACTGGACTGCTCTGCAATAGTCTGGACTAATACACATTGGAGTATGATAACACACAGGCTTTGAGGCACACCTCATTCCATATTTGCATTTTCAATATTTTCTGCTCTGCTGCCTGCTTGATTTCCATTCAGCAGCAACAACAGCGACGAGTAGGAGGCGGACATTTTGGAAATTCAGTCACACGCACACAGACCCACGCAAATGAGCAAACACATGCGAAATCACCCCCACATGCTCACACAAATACATACAAGGCGCCTAAACGAAGCCCGACTACTGCATAGAAGTTTCAACTAAAATATTACACAGCACAAGCACATAGAAGGCAGTAAAAGTGTGTATAACAATTCAAGTTAACAAAAATCTATTTATTTACATTCAGCCTAATATCAAAGAAGTGAATTATTGAGGATTGTTAATGGTGTTACGTTCAGGTCAATAGTAGTCCTCCATGTCGACTTTGTCTCCCTGATTCTGGATCTGGTGCTGCTTCTTATATAGGTCAGCAATCTTAAGAAAAAGGAGGAGAGATTGTAACCTTGAAAATCAATAACGTTCTATCTCAAATAAAACATAAGCACTTCAGGAAAAGCTAATCAAGTCTGTTGTTGGCTTCAGAGGGAATATGAAATCATAGCTGTTCTCACAAAATGAGTTATTTATTTATATATATATTTCTTAAATTGCCCAGTTTATCACTCTCCCCACACTAATCAAGTAACCTGCCGGCTCTAGGGATACTCGGAAATCACACATCCTTACAACTGAGTAATTGTTTGGAATGTCCTTAGTTGTCCCTCTAATCAAGTTTCATGCTTGCCTCAATGACAGTCTGAAATACTATTCTGCACAACACAACTGAGTAATTGTTAGAGGGGGAAAAAATTTCATTAAATCACTTTATGATATATCTGTATGAAATGATATATCTGTAGGAAGTCTTGCGTAGCCTTCAGGGATATTCTCAAAACACTTCAGTCGTTGGATAATTGAGTGATTGTTCCAAATACAGTCTTCCCTCGATTACCACAAATTCACTTCTTTATATAATATTATATATATTTTTAGTCATTATTAAGCCATTCATTGTTGGTGCTGTCCAATCCAAGCTGACTGGAAGGGACGAATGAACGCCCATGAGTTAACAAGGAATTGCCACGAAAGTTTTAAAACAGCCCAACAGAATTTCTATAGAAATTGGACTTGGAAATTATCAAAATACATTTAGACTGAAATACACACATTGTGTCTAATGCAGGGGTCGGGAACCTTTTTCACAGAGAGAGCCTTAAACATTTCATATTTTCCAACGTTATTCATTGAGAGCCATGCACAGAATTTAAAAGAAAAGATGTACTTTTTTTGGTAATTCCCCCACTTTTAAAGTCTTTGCATTCTTTGACAATATTGTTACGCTGTTGCTAATCAATAAGGATCAATGCGAGTATGCGTGAAGAAGAGTGTAATGAATGTGACGCTTCCTATTGGTGCACTCTCACCAGCAATTTCCATATCTTACATCACAGGTTGGCGGAGAACCATATGGACCCATCAAAAGAGCCACATGTGGCTCCCAAGCCATAGCTTCCCTACCCCTTGTCTAATGAATGAAAATAGGTTGATTGACCTTATCTCAATCATAAACACCTTGAATATTACCTCAGCAAGATTATTCCCACCAATGGTTTGTCTTAGCAATATTTTTCTTGATAAAAAAAAAATTAAAACTATTTTGATTGAGGGGACACCTTTATGCTCCTGCCTGTGCAGATATCTTAACAATAACTTCTCCCTCTGACGCACTAACACCTACGCTGGACGTTGCTTGGCCCAGCAAGGACTTGGTGCCTGTTTAGTAACAGTTTCATTGCTTTGTGGAAACATAAAGAATCGACCATAACCCAAACACAAGGGCGAGGCGGCAATGGAAAAGGGGTTTTAGGAAAAACAGAAAAAAAACATGAGTTGAATGCCAATTATCTATCCATCCATATCAAGCTGGTTGGATGTTTGGTTTGAAAACGGTGTTATTATATCAATGAGTCTATGTGAGGGTGCTGTACAATATACCATGCTTCCTGTGCTCACTTTATTAGGCAGAAGCCAGCAGTAAACATGCTGTTATACAGCCTGTAGTAAAGCCGCCTCGCCCTTGTACTTGCATTCAACCTTGAAGTTGAAAGAACTTAACAGGTCGGATCTTTGGGGGAGGCCACAAACAAACGTTGCAAAGAGGGGTTGTCGTATTTTTAAAAAGGCAGCTGGTCATTATGTGGCTCACCTGAGTGCTACTGGTAGCGTCCTCTGGCTTTTTGTCCTCTCGGATGCGAAGGAAGCGAGGGAAACGTAGGGAGATTCCTTTTACTGGATCCACCTGAAGAAGAGAGTAGAAAAGGAGCATGAGGCAGTGGAATCAAGATGAAAAAGGTGAATGGGGAATGAAATTGGAAGCAAAGGAGAAGTAAATTGCAAGGAAATAAATACAGAGGCAACCAAGAATAAGTAGTGGAAGTGTAGAGAGGGAGGAAATAAGGAGAGCTAAGGAAGAATGATGAGTGGGAGGGATGAAACGAGGAGGAAAAACATTTAAGAAGAATAAAGGGAAAAAGGGATGGTAAGGTTAGAAAAAGAAGAAGGGGGTGGAAGCATTAAAGTGTGTGAAGAACATTATGGAAAAAATAGGAAATAAGAAATGTTATAAGCTATTAACTGACCAATCCCATGGCTGCCTTGTACACGGGTGACAGTGACAGGTCGGCACACTTCACCTCCCAAACCTGCACAGCATCCAGCCACACTTCAGGCTCGGCTGATTGGTCCACACGATAGTAAGGGCGGGGCTTAGGTAGGATATGTTCCTGGTTGAAATACATTTATTCATTCATTAAATAGCAAACGATTATAGAACATCCATCCGCATGTCGCCAGCTTCAGTGGTACATTTTTACAAATAATTCAAGACTTGAATATTGAGCTGAGTCACGATCTCTTTCGGTTCTATTTGTGGTGATGGACGTCCAATCATGGGGCTTTTTTCATCCGTATGCTGTGAATTTAAATTAGTTTCTCACTCTCGACATCCAATCCATTTGAGTCGGGAGCCAAAATCAGCGAATGAAAGCTAAATCTGATTTTTGGGGCATTTTTGGGCATCTTATTGTAAGCAAATGAATTTTAAAATTATATTTCAATTGAAAACACTACCGATTCAAAAATATAGTTTAAATTCAAAGAAAATGTTAAACTTACATATTTGGCATCATTAGATAAGCACCTATATCCACATTACAGTATGTGGACAGATGAATTACAAATATAATGTATTTTTAAAAGTATTTAGTTGCACAAAACATGTATGTAGGAGAAATATAGGAACATTATTGGGCTGCAAACACCATATGTCCACATTACTTGCAACATTGGCCTCCCGCCAAAGTGTGAGTGCGGCCAATCATGTTGTAGCCGAGCTCCCATCAGCCTGCCTTAATCCGCCATTCATCATGTTCACAAGGAGCGCTTGATTACAAAGCAGCCCAGTGGGATGTGATCAAGCCGAATGAGAACCTCTGATTTTTTTTTTTTTTGCCGCAATCAGTTTGATTGTGCACCTTAAATTCCATTGGAGCCTTTTTTTTATATATAGCATTATTTACTTAAAGTGTTGAGAAAATAAAAATGGTAGTTTCAAGGGTTTTAAAAGTCAGCAGTTGGTGTTGTCTTTTGAGATAGATTTGTTTGAATTCTAAGCATTATGACCACTTATGCCAAAAAAGGGTTAATCAAATGTTCTCTATTATCAGGGGGAATATAATCTGCAGCATTAAGATTTTGTCCACTTTTCAGGTGGTTTAAGTCCGTAGTATGACCGTCATGGATTAGCTTTCTTGTATTTTACAATTTGCCAGATTAGATAAGGAGTTACTGTTTGGAAAACAAATTGTAACTGCAATGGTGTCTTAGAAGATAAACAATAGTCAATAACAACAGAAAACAACACAATGTCAATAAACTGATTTTGTTAGACGTTCAGAGGATTAACGATGATGACAAAAACCACAACGTTGGGAACTGAACAATTTAAGACTCAACATGTGCTGCTTTGACTGAAGCTGTCTAAAGAGTCTTTAAAAATCTATACAAGACAAAGCTGTTGGATTAGTTGGTGTATTTTCTCTAGAATCCATTACAATTTGGAGGCCTGCTCTTCTATCTGCAGCTGGAATCAAGTGTCGAAAAGTGGCCAGTATATTCGTGAGTCATCTTTTGGATGAGTCATTACATGCACTTTTCTCAGCAACAACATACACTACTCTGATCGCAGGTTTCAATGGAATCTCTAAAAGTCTAAATAAGGCCAGGCAGAAGACTGATTTGCCAAAGTATTTATGTATATTTTACTTCCTAATTTTTATGCTCATATGTATATATGAAAAATTACATAGAACATTGCAGGGATAGGCTCCGACACTCAAACCGATCCTTGTGATGATAAGCAATGTGGAAAATGTAAGAATGTATACATCTTTACATAACTGAGTCTTTCATTTATAAGTAAATTTTGATGGTCCACTTTCTTCAAAAGAATAATGCAGATATTAATTACCCTGTTCAGTTACCAATCCTGGTTGTTATACTATTATAGTTATTTCCCAATATTAAATCTTACTTTACCTTTAAGAACTTGTAGTGTTGTTCCAGATCTTGGTCATCGAAGCCGGTTCCAATCTGGCGTGAATGGAGAAAAAAATGTCACTTACAAAGAAGTCTAACTTATTGATTTAATAAAAAAATAAAAAATAAAAACTTCTTGATATGCTAGTGTTACTTTGACTGGAACACCAGAAGAAATCAGGTGTTGGACAGAGATCAATGTGTGAATAAATGTGTGTTTTGCTGGCAGCGTTACACACACAAATCCGTTTGCTGTGGATAAAGACGTTACAGTGGTAAAAAAGGACGGATTAAAGGTTTTTTGGGAAGATGGAGACAGGAGGGAACATAGGCAGCACGGTCCTTGTTTACACACATCTAAACTCAACCAAAAGCGACAATTCAAAGCATACACTCACAAAGCTAAAGAAACATATCCAAAGAAAACACTCCTGCAGAAGCACCCAGCATCTGAGCCAACCCAAACTAAGGAGTAAACACACTGAGATGAAACTGTGAACACTGAGCATTCCGTCAACAATTGATTAAAGGCAATGGACCCAATTCTCAATCAATTGATTGCTATGCCTAGACGTGATGAGGTCATTTGTTTTATCATGAAACAATTTCACTAGTCTTGCGAAGTGGAGGCCATGATACATCGTAAAAAAAAAAAAGACGAAGGTATTATACAACCTCTAGAGAACGGTATTCATTTCGGCTGAACTAGTAGGTTGTCTAAAATGAGCTGCAGACGAAAAGTGAATGTCAGAAACTAACAGGTAACTGCGGGTCATCTTGAAAGAGCGATTCTGCATATTTAACCTCAGTCTCAGTCTGCAGAAGGTCCCCAACTTGTGGACTTCCTGTGTGTGGCTCCAGTTTTTTTTAGCTAGGTCTACAATGTCTTGTGTGTCTGTATTTCTACTGCAACCAAGGGAATTTCCCGAATAAGGAATAAAATAAAGTTCTAATCTATTAAATCAGACCCAACCTAAAAGCACTAAATCAGATCTCCAAATAAGCTCTACTATAGTTTTCGTGGTTGACTACATACCTTGCAGACCGCCTGGAACTCCTCATTTTCTTCATCGTAGCAAGCCAGCAGGTAACCGCCATATGTGCCCGTTCTCTTGCCTTTTCCCAAGTAGGCGCCGATAACGCACAGGTCCATCGTGTCGCCAACACCTTCCAGGTAGTCCTTCTTTAACTGACAGAATTACAAAACGTGACTTGTTAAATAGCTGGAACAAAGATGGTGGTAAAGCATTTGCATTGCTGATTCTGCGCCAATTAAATCTTGGTTGGTGATTGTTTTTTCCGGTTGAAGAAATTTGTCATTTGGAAGCAAAATGGAGGACTCCCTGTTTGTTTTTGAACACAGCTGTAATCAAAATCTCAAGTTATTGTGTTCAATATATGTCTACTACACCAACTGTAAAAGGCAAGTAATGATCTGTTCATCCCAAAAAGTTGGAATTCATTAACAGGAAATGGGTTAACATTCCTGTGAAACTTTGCCGATGTTCAACAATGAAATCTAAAAAACTGTTATCTGTCTACCACACCTGTTAAACATTCAATAATAATTAGCTCGTTGCCCTAGGCAGAGTTCATTAACAAGCCTTGAAATCTTCTAAAAAAGAAATCGGCATTTTAGCATTTTGGAAGCAAAGCAGCAGATTCTCCAGGTCATTCCCTTTGCATTTTTAGCAAAACATTTTTCAATTTTTTTATCGCTACGCCAGTTGGAATTAAAATGTTATTCTAATCAGCTCATTCCAAAAAAAAATGTTTATTCCTGTTAATTTTGTCTTTTTTAATCAGACATTGTTTATTGAGGGTTTTCAGCAAGTTTATTGTCATCAATCCATTGAATTTTTGGGACAGTTGGAAAAGAAAGGAGTAGAACTTAGGGTTCAATTTTTTATATGGAAAGAAGCACTCCCCTCATCAGGGATGGACTGACCTCCTTTCACAAGGTGCCTATTATTGGTCCAAAATAAAGTCTGTCACGTAATGGGCTGTTAAGCCTTGTGTACAAAGGGCGTACTCACCTTGAGCCAGTTATGGGAGCGCTTGGCGATTTCATAGGTAGCGTCCTTCTCCAGAGTTTTCACCATCAAGCCTTCACACGAGTCTGGGTCACAACATACATTTGTCAAGCTATGCAGGAACTCCAACAAACACAAACACACAACAAACAACAACAACTAACCTCTGACAGACTGCTCCAGGAACTCTGCAATAGCTTCTGTGTTGTCCGAGTCGAGGTAACGGGCGAATAGAAACTCTCCCTCCACTTCGGCAAAGGATTCTCGGAGTAGCTCCCGACGCCGACACAGCGGTTGTCGTACAAGAGACTAAACAAACAGATACATTACAAAATGTTTCCATGTTTTGGGCACCATTGAACTGCTGTCAAAACAACTTGGAACCAACAAACACGTTCTAACAAAAAGCACATAGCAGACAAACTGTACGCAAAGAAAAACATCATGAACATGGACACCTGGTGGCCAATTTTCCTGAATATTTTGTCTTTAATTGGCACTAGAGGATGCTATGAATTGCAAAAATGCCAGTCCACCTTTTACAACATGTTACCTACTGTTGTAGAATGTCCAGAGACGCATTAAGTGACTTGAATAAATAAAATGAATAGCATACGTTTTACATAATGGTGGACCAACCGTGGTGTTCTGAATTCAAACAAAGCAATGACGGAGAGATTGGAATTGCTACACCAACAGAATAATCTAGCGCCAAACAAGTTATAGCTGTGTTAGGCCACGTAATGGCACATATTAGGCGTTACTGTTTTAATTAGCTAATTTGTTTCGGTCCACTTGGGGTGTTTGTGTGTGTGTGTGGGGGGGGGGGGGTGCTTTTGGGCACTATTGTGCTGATTTGCATTTTGCCGGATACAACTTTTGGAAGACTGCTGGCCTATTGTGTCTTACTTGGAGGGAGGCACAAACACACACAGCTCATGTGGCACAATCTAATTCCCTGATACACAAACACACACAGCGCAGGAATTACAATGAGCATGAGCATCATTATCTGCTTATGACCCCCAGCAGCATTGTCATTGGAATTCAGGCACAACAACATAGTGGAGTGGCGATAAGCACAGAAAACACATCTACTACCCAATCATGTGCCTAAAAGAAATGCACACAACACTGATTCACAACTTCTCGGAGGACTCACAAAAATTAGCTCATTGGCTGCCATTGATGGCGATAGATATTTGATCAATCTGAACTGGGAAAAGCCCTCCCATTTTAAATGGATTGGATGTCTACCAGTGACAAATGTAGGGAAACAGTAGGCATACGTAAAGAGACGCATCATTGGCTCTGAAAGACTAAGAGGCAAAATGGTAAGTGCTTTGCACCACGTGGCCTGTTCTAGTGATGACCTGAAGTCATTTTGGAATAATTACCTCTCCATTGAGGTAGAGGAGATCAAAGGCATACACGCACACCTGGACTTTGATGTCAGATGCATCCACATCCTGCAAAAAAAAAGACACACAAAAGCACACAACCATTTAATTTTTATCGATAAAAACAAAAAGCTTGTGAAACTCATTTTTGTACCAACTTAAATGTCCGACCTTGGACTTCTAAAACAATCTTTTTCAAAGTACTGTGTTGCAATCAACGTTTACCTTTTCACAGCCTTGCATCTGATAATTAAACATTTGTACTGGCCGATACACAATTCCTCAATTCAGATGTGTATAAAGATATGAATCAGTTTTTTGTACTTGATTAATGGCTCATTAAGTCTCAAATATGGCAGAAATCTAATGTTTTTTCTCTCAAATTTAATGGGGGTAGGATAAGGGGTGCAAACTTCCCATTCTCCACATTGCAAATATAAATTTAAATATTTCCTGCATTTGCCACATTGACGACAGGCCATTGGGAAGACAATTTGGCCATCCTATGTTGCCCTGGGAAAACACCCTAAAACTAATTTGTCTGTAAATACTAATGGTATAATCCAACAGCTTTGCTCACAACGCATATGATTGATTACAGTATATATGTAATCACAACGTTGCCTGTCAACTCACTGTGTGCACTGGCAATAGCGCCATCAGTATGTGAAGGGTAGAGCTGCTTTAGTGCATAAGAATGACATTCCATATAATGGTGAGACTACTGTGTAGGTTGAGGCGTCCCTGAGAATAAAAGCACGACAACAACGTTCATCTTGACGTTCTTCCATTAGCACCAGTGCCTCATCCCTCCTGCCCTTTCTTCATTTGCGTCCGTGTCAGCAGCAGGAAACGGGACTCGAGACAGAGGAGAGGACGACTCGTCCATGTGATTTGTGCCGTATCCCAATGCCATTATTCTGATCAAAAGTGAAAAAAGCTCTGGCTGACATTTGCAATCACACAAAGCCTCTCCCTCCGCCATCTCATCTTCACCCCTCCTTCTTGTCCCTCCATTTGACAGGGCTTTATCAATCTACTTCGCCTTCTGCCTTCTGCTACTGGACCGTCTCACTTCTTGAGACCCTTTGTCCATATCCTCTTCAGCACCACTTCTTTAACATCCTTACTATTGTTACAACATCTATATGATAAAAGCGAGGGTCATTGGTGCGGTCTTCATTGATTTTTAAAAGGCATTTGACACCATCAACCACCAGATACTGCTGACCAAACTGTCTAATTTTAATATCACACGTGACTTACTGCCTAACAAGTTGGTCATCGGACTGCAAAACAGCAGTAAAATCAATTGAAACCAATTATAAGCAAGCTAAGGAAGTATTGGACAGAAAGCCAAAAACGCACGACCATTGTATTAAAAAAGCACAAATGCCTGAACTGGCACGATACTGTTAAATATCCATATGCCACCTTGGTATACAAAATCTTCCAACACAAAGCTCCTCCTCCACTGCAAGATTTTGTGCAAAAAATTCCAACACATCAACAATGGCTGGCTCTAGAGGTGACTGAGTAGTTCCCTTCAAAAAGAGTGGATTCAGCCAAAGCATCTTCTTTGTTCATGCCGCACATACCGGGAAGTCAATACCAATTAACAAATGTGAACTCCCATCTCTGAACCTCTTCGTCAATCATCTTAAATCTTGGACAAACAAAATTGCGATCACAATGCTGTCTAAAACTGTGCTACGTGTGTGTGTGTGTGTGTTTGTGTGTGTGTGTGTGTGTGTGTGTGTGTGTGTGTGTGTCTAGTGTGTGTCATAATTTATCTTCAACCTACACAAGGGACTGAAAATGGAAATGAGTCCTCGGCTACAATCTTACAGATTTACATATCTGTGTTCAATAACATGAATAGAAATATATTCATTAATATGTGCTGTCCATTATTAAATAAATCAAACTCAAGAATAAGAGATATATACAAGCTTAGTAACCACAATTACTTTGGCCTTTTGCCTTAAGTGTTTTTTTTAATTTTTATAAAATACTATAGTGTTCTAATTTCTTATTTGAGAATACACCATCACCCACCAGATACTAGAATTTCTGAACAACCATTTATGAGAAATAGCTTCTGAACATTTACATTCTGGAATTGTGGCAGCAATCTGATATTTATTCATTTATTTGACAATGGATGGTACACGACGACAAAAAATATTATAATGATAAAAAAATATATCAGTCAATAATTATCACAATAACTACCATATCTTTTTCTTTGAAATGTGAAACGTCAAACTTTTGTAAATAAGTACATTACTTTCCTCCTTATTCAATTATGAAAGTTTGACTTTGATTTATTTAATAAGGGAGAGCACATAATAATGAACATATTCATATTAATGAACATATATATGTAAGATTGTAGTTTTTTGGTTCTTTTGGGCCTTACCTTTCGCTTACGTGTGGAGAGGATCTGGAAGGGTTGGATCTGCTTCTTCTCACGATCCCATGCCACTGCCTCCGAGTCCAGCACACAAGAGACTACCGAGTCTTTCTTCACCTTTAGAGACATAAGCGTTTATTTAAAAAATAATACCAATAAAAAGTAGGGTGAGAATTCAGCAGTCAATATTCTTATCCAAAATTAAGTCAAACAAATGGACCTCAGCCACCATATTGAAAAGGTCATAGACTCATGCAACACAGTGAACTTCAACTAGCTGCCACTAATAAAGAGTTTAAAGGAAAACTCAACCTTATGAGGGAAAATAATTGCGAAAGAAAACTAAGTTTTTCAAAATTAGGTAATTTAAAAGGATGAAACAGTTTAAAAATGCTGCACTTTTGTCTCTATGTTCGAGTTTTAACCTTATAAGTGTTGGTTTGGAACTAATCACCTGTAATAAATGGGGTTAAGTATAGGTACAAGTTCCCCCATACCATTCCCCCGCTTGAAATGGTTTCTACATATATCACACTCTTCAATTATGACTCAGTGCAACAAGTACTTTTGACACCTGTCTCATCACAGCATGTCAGCAAAAAGCACTTACTTTTGAAGTTGGCTTTAACGAATGGCCAATGCATCTATATTAACGCTGCGACACTTGTGGCTCATTGAAATGCAAAGCGCCGACTCCTCGATAGCGACCTCACTACAGACATCTTTTGTGAGGTTACGTCGCCGTGGCAACCCCTTGTTACTTTTTAGGACATTTGAGCAACTGTGGATTTTTTTTTTTTACCGGTGCAAAAACAGCAAGAGACAAAAATAGTCAATCAGTTGCATTGCATTCAACATCAGAGTTAAACGAAGGATTGCGAGACTGAGAGGAGCAGTATAGATAAAAACAAACTGAATAGAATGAGAAGAAAGCCAAACATGGGTTGGTGAAAGAGTCAGGCTGCGCCAAAAGGGGGAAAAGAAGAAGCTGCGCCAAGGCGATAAAGAGACGCCGACAGCTCAAAACACAAAAACTGAGAAGACAGGCACAAAAAAAGTGAGTTAAGGTACCAGAGGCGAGGAGCTAAAATGGAAAAAAAAAGTGACAAGAATGTATCAAAGCATTCCCCAATGGGTGAGAGGCACGGGTGCGAGGTAGAGGTTTCATTAAAAAGTCACAAAAAGATGAGATAGGAATGACACCATAGCAGGTTTTCGGTTTCGGACAATGAAGGAAACGGCTGCTAGGTTGTAGGACCATCTGCATTTTATTTGTCGATGTAAATTTGATGAAATATAAGTTTCAAGATGTACATTTGTTGGCTATAAAGGATAAATTAGAGTTTTAATTTAGTCTTCATTTAACCGGCCAAGATCAACCCTGCACAATAACACATTTTCTACATTCAAATTATCTTCTAAATTAAAACTTTTGTATTAGCCTGACCGCTTGACTGACTGGTTTAATTTCTTGCTGAGACACTAATTGCTGTCGTCAACCCAGCGGACGTTCATTTTCTCGTGGTCAAATAGCCCGTGTACTCCAAGTATGACATTAAATCCATTGAAAACATCCAAGACGATTGGCAAGGCAATTGACTTCTGTGTGCTCATAACGCTTTAAACCCTCAAAAACACTCAATAGTCAAAGAAAAAAAAACACCATACAGCTAGCTATGTAGATAAAAAGGCTTGACGTAAATGACACCAGGACGAGGGTGTGAAAGCTTGGAAGATGGACTCAAGCCATGGATCGAAAACAAAAGAGCAGCCGGGTGAAGCAGCATTGCGAACAGTGTAGAAGCGATGGATGTCGGATGGCAAGCCTAGTTACAAAGACTGGCAGGCAGTGAACTACGTGACGATTTGGAATGGATATTGGCTGCCTAGGCTAAATTGTTGGCGAGCACTGTAGTCTGAGCTTTCATCAAAGCTGGGATCACTCTTATGGAACCCCAAGACGACAACTCTCATCCTGACAGTGAGATGGAACACAGCATGTTGGATGGCGTAATTGCCTACTTGGGTAAACTCTTTATATCGGATATCACAGATGAGGACTAGAATGTTTGTTATATCCTTAAGTTGGTAACCAAAACTGGTATAAAAATGTATATTTGGTGATATTTAGACATGCCAGCAAAGAATTGGACAATTTGTCAATGAGATTTTTGGCAAAAAGAAATTGAAGCATTGCTACTACATCATCTGGAAGCATTTCCTTTTTAAATCAAAAAAATCACCCAGTGTCTAATCGACAACTCATCGAACCTCATTCTCAAGGGGACAGATAGACATCACTCAACGTAGCTAATCTGCAGTGTGAATGACAACTACAGCAACAAACACACAATCTCCAATGAGCAACACAATCATGCGCGTAAGTCAATTAAATATTTTAACGCAATTAAAGCCCCAGCCTAGAGATATACGGCTGACATTTCAATAACAGCCATGTCCCAACGAGCGTGAATAAGACGGGCTCTAATAAACTCATGTTGCCTCATTTTCTTTTTAATTGAAGCTCTCGACTAGACAGGAGGGGGGTGAAAAAAAACAAACTCGGCAGGAACGGAAGATGCGAGCGCTCACTCTCGGTTAACCTCGGGGGCCGACTAGCAGAGTGGGTCCAGCAAATTGTCTCCGAATTGTCATCTTAAATGAGTCTCCACATCTAAGCGGCAAACAAAATTGCAGCTACAGACCAAGCGAAATGGCCGATACTTTGATGAAGAACAAGTTGAGGTGGAGCCTTCTTTTCGTAAACACAGTGGTACTTTAACGACGAGTTCATTTAATTCTGTGACGAAGCTCATAACTCAATTCCACAACTCTTTGGCTACATTTAGACTTTAGGGCTTAATGCATAAAATTCCATTTTTTACATATCTGATGTTTTTGTGGGGCCGTCTAAAAGGTATTAGCGGAAAAAACTCGTAAAGTAGTGAATTCACAATAAGTGAAGACACGCTAATCGAGGGATTACTGTACAAACGTTTCAAAACCAGGTGTTATAGTGTCTTGATTTTACAGCACCTGAGCCATTTCCAGTTATCGTTCTTTTACTTGTCGGATCAGAACAACAGCAATGTTAAGGCAAAGAAAAGTCGCCACTGAAGGCCAGGCGTTTAGTAAAGAACGGACGATTGAATACATTTTTACGAAAGTCTGGTCCAAGGCTATACATATAATTTTCCAAGAAACCATTGTGGTTTTAAAAGAATACACCATCAGCCATAAATTTTCTACCAAGAATGCTGATTAGAACAGACGACTACCACTGACAGGTCAGTAGCTATTTTGCAGACTCAGCAAAACACATTTATACGAGCAACTTCCATTCAAGAAGCAAGCACAAAGACAAGTTATTTCCTGGCATTCAAACTAGCAAAAGCCAGCAAGCCTTTGTCAATTCTAGGTAGAGACAGCAATATTTGTTTTAAAAATTGAAAAAATGGCTAATGATGCGGGTCAGTGACTCGCTGTATTGAAGTAATTGAAGAACACTTAACTAGAAAGCAAAACAAAAAAGCCTAGTCATTTATGCAATATTTAGCAGTTATATAAAGGACACTGCCCATCTTATAATTTTCAGCAGAGGGATTAATGACAATTTCAAGATAACGGATGAGTTTTTGGTCAAGGTATCCTTGAAAGAGAAAAACACGTGGAAAAGATTTATTTAAGAGTGTCAGCGGTCATACAGAAGCACTAGTTACCTTGAAGTAGCCTTGCTAATGTTACCACTGATGGATCAGCAAATCTAACTGGAAAAATGTCAGCATGCTCAAGAGAATTCAGGGTAGGGTGAAAGAGCACAACCCTGAACAGATGGGAATTATCATACACTGCATAATTCACCAAGAAGCACGGTGTACATCAGTGTTGCAACTTGATCACATAGGGAAGCCAATTGAGAAACTTGTTCACTTTTATTAGAGGAAATTGACTTTATTTTTTGGCAGAAACCGATGTTGATCATATGGACTTTACCGTTCAAATGTCTCCCTGAAACTGATGAGTTTTATACGTCATTACGTGCAGGCATCCAGAAGGAGGCACAGAGTGTATAGTGGTGGTATTTGACATGTGTGTACAGATATTTATTGTGATGAATATCAACAAAGCACACCATAAATCCCAAATAAATCAGGATAACCTCAGATCTGTCTGGCAAAAAAACAGGGTGATCAATAACATTGTTCTCATTAAAAACGATGTTGATAATTGAATGCTTTTTAACTGTTTAATATTTGATGTAAACAAATCCTGTTTTTTTTTAAATATATGCATCTGATCTTGTGCTGACATTCCACATCTATTAAATTTTAAAATTCCATGTGGTCCGACCCAAAAAGGCGCACCCACTCCTGTTCTAAAGTGACCATGTTTTGATTTCCAAAAATGATCATACAAATGAGCCTTAAATGATTCTCCCTGTTTAATCAAATATTTTTTTTCTATAGATTTAAAGTTTATATATTTAACTAGGGGGCAAGTAGGCAGTTGAGTGGTTAGTGCATTGGCCTCACAGTAGAGGTCTTGGGTTCAAATCCAGGTCGGTCCACCTTTGTGGAGTTTGCATGCACTCCCTGGGCTTGCATGGGTTTTCTCCGGGTTCTCCGTTTCCCTCCCACATTACAAAGACATGCGGGGTAGGCTGATTGGACACTCTAAATTACCCCTGGGTATGAGTGTGAGCGTGAATGGTTGTTTGTCTCCTTGTTCCCTGCGATTGGCTGGCCACCAATTTAGGGGGTCCCCTGCCTTGAGGGTCTATCACCCCCCCACGACCCTAGTGAGGATAAAGCGGTTCCGAAAATGAAATGAAAACATTTTTTAAATAGAATGCACGCATGCACGCCCCGTCTCTCAGCCATTTAAGAATTATTCCACATGGTTCAATCCGTTTTCCTGCAAGGTGCCACCAGGGATATACACAGTACTATGGGGTAGCGTGTTACCCGAGCTACCATTTATTTCCCCTAGTGCGTACGAGTAAGTGTGTCCACTTAATTTAATCGCTGTCTTTTCTTTTACGCAATACATGTACGGACAAAATAAGAAAAACCTGATTTGTCAGGCTCATCCAAGGTTGTTCTTCTTTTGCCGCAAAACTCGCATGAGAGGGCCGCCTGACAGTTGGCAAACATCTCACCCTTAGAAGGCCATTAATAAAAATGTATATTATGAAAAAGAATAAATGCTAAAACCTTCAAGTCAGTAATAGACAAGGAAACCATCCCTAGCATTAACAAGAGGCTTAGTAAAAATTTCATGACATTAAACTAAAAAGTCACTTAAGTTGGCACATTGATAATGTATTAATAAAGTATTACCTTGGGGATTCGTGAGATAATGTCAGGGTACTTGCTGGTGTTGTCTTCCTGGTTTCGGCTGAATATTCGAACCTCGCCGGTGTCCAGAATGTGAATCTATTGGCAAAAGAGAGGGAGCAAAAAAAATACATTTATGGCATGACTTTTTCAATCAAAAACGACCGTTTTTTTTTTCAATAATTAATGAAGTGGCTAAAATGTAGAATTACCCATACAGGCCCAACGTAATGAAAAATATATATATATATATATAAAAAAAGGCTAGTTATTACAATGAAACGACACTGCCGAAAGAAAATTTCAAAGAACACAGTCATTCAATTTTTTTTAAATTAACATATAGAACGGACTTATGTTGTGAATAAAAATGGCGCTTATAAGACTACAGTTGGGAACAAATACTTGAGCTATTGAAGTGACAGTTGCGCACAAAGAGCAAATTTGAACCCGTTTTTTTAATTCATAAACTGACAACATAAAAATAAAAACATTATACATGTTCTTGTGATGTACTACCTCATTTAATTAGATCCCCCCTAATTTAGCAAACATATGTTTGAAACTCTGTCACTCAGTTGTTGCTACTCTAAACGGATGTTTTTGAGACAACTTGCTGCTTAGCTCTGGAGTAAAAAAAAAATGAAAAGAGCAGAAAAAGTCGTCTTGGTAGCAGATGCTGCCAAGGATGGAAAACGCCTCAAACATTCCAGACATTTATAGCTGTCTCATCCAAAAGACATTTCAGCTCATTTGCCGGCTTTAGGCCGTCTGTTTTTCTCAGTTTTTGTGTGCCGAGAGAGGAGCCTAATTGCTACGGGATTTGACGTTTTTTGTTTGGCCACATGCTGGCATCTATAGCGGTGGCTGATCAGCTCAAGAGGCGTACAAGTGGAAACAATCTGGAGCTGGTCTATGCACTACATAAAAACTCAACACAAAAGACACACAGCTACTGCTTTGCTATTGTTATGAGTCCTGGTCGCGCCAGTGACTGCAAATCACGATTACTGGACTGTGAAAGCCAACTGGACGATTGGGAGCTGACATTTTGTTCTACCCACCCCCAAACAATCATTAGCTACAAAATAGTGACCTTTTTAACCTGGCAATAGATTAATCATTGGTAATTACAAAAAAAAAGTAAGACCTTAGTGAAAATACAGACACGAACATACAATGGGGTGTTAAAAAATCTAATTGAATACACAAAACCTTTTAATTTAAAAATGATAGAGGGTTAGTAAAGTCGTGCCTCTACTTAAAATATTAATTGGTTCCAGGTCTTTTTTGTGTAACTTGAAAAGGTTGAAAGTAGAGTGCCACCATTGGACACAGAATATTTATACTGTGTGACCAAAAGTAAAATGTACACCAGGATTTACATTTTTGTCTTTTTTATAGATTAAAAAAAATTGTCACTTTACCCCATAAAAGGTTATTTATGTATGAATGAATGTATTCATTAATTAGAGTACTGAGGCACATAGTTGGAATAAAATTACATTATTACAGACTATTATGATTAACTATAGAAATGTATATTTTGAGTATTCTACTCAGAGTATGTCAAATGAAAAATAATATTATTAGCTTTAGAAGACGTTTATGGCGGGATCAGCAAACGGAACACCGGTGCAAACTACAACACGAGCTGGTAATAGTGCCAACATCAATCCTTGAAATATCCATGTCAACACTGCCTGACGACACAACAGATGTCCACTCCGCGTCTCAATTACTTCCCTTTCCTTCTGCTCGATGATCAATGAGTGTCAACATTGACGAATGAACCCGCCAAATATGCACACAAACCCTCACTCGACTGATTTGATGGGTGGCTACTGTTATTGTTATTCACCAGGCACTCAACCCATTCAGCACCAAGTGACTGCAAAAAGCTAAAAAAAAAAGTAATTGTTTGCTGGATCACGAGTTCCCCCGCTGGCCATTTCTTGAAACAACAACTGCAGAGGACTAAGACGCCTTCATCCTTAAATGGAGCCCGGTTCAAAGGCTTTTTTTTATGGGCATGACTGTCCAGAATTAACATTGCAAGCTAGGATGGGTTTGCATTACAATCGACATCTCTTTATACGGACGCCTCCTGCTGTGTTTGACACGTTTGCTTTTCATGTCTTTCTTGACTCTTTCTTCATCGAACCGCCCTCCCCCGAACAGAAATCCTCCTTCACCCTCATCCTTCTCTCAGAAGCGAAGCGCTTTTTCTGTCAGCACGCCCAAGGGAACAGCAGTGCTAATGTTTATCTTGAAAGAATAGGTGTGGAGTAAAGGAAAACCCCACTCCATGGAACAGTGTGCGTGTATATGCATAAGTAAGACTTCTCATTCGCATACACTTAACTCACCTGTGCACGCTCGCCATCGTATTTGTACTCGCAGGTGAAAGCCGCCTCGTCGAAGCGTTTCATAACCTCACCTACTCCCTTAGTGGGGTGCGCCAGCATGGGCCTCAGGGGTACACCTATCACAATGGGATAGTGAGGTGAGGGTTGAAAGAGTTGATAAGGAAATGAAGGCGATCATATTCACTTTAGCTGATTAACTGCCATTGGCAGCACGTAGGAAGGATGGTAGTGAATGTAAAAAAGGGTACTTTGAAAACAAATGGCTTCCATACGATCAATGGCTAGCGCTTAAAGTTGCCTAAGGTACTTTTACATCGTTGTATCTTATCAAGCTGTGTAATCAGGAATAATTGCTTATCATTATTAGCTGGCCTCCAGCAAACAGATCAATAAACACTCGTGTTATCTCAGCAGCCTCTCGATTGGTCGCCTACCTGGAGTGAGCTTGCAATGCTTGGGCAACTGGTCGATGCCTTCTTTGAGAAGGACGGGAATGAGAATGTCGTAGTTCGGCATCTCACTGGGGGGGAAAAAATTAGGATGAAATAGAAATTAGTAAAATGTAGTTACCGTATTTTCACGACTATAAGGCGCACTTAAAAGTCTTACATTTTCTCCAAACTACACAGTGCGCCTTATACATGGGGAAAAAAACAGAAAACCAAAAACGAAAAACCACCACTGTCGGATATTAAAAAACCACAAACGCCTGAACTGAAACAATACTGTTAAATATGCAGATGCCATCTAAGTTTACAACATCTTCCATCATAGCTCCTCCCCTACTGCAAGATTCTATACAAAAAAATCCAAAACATCAACAATGGCTGGCTCTAGAGGTGACTGTAAAGTAGTGAGTGCTTCATACCTGGAAGTCAATAGCAATTACCGTATTTTCACGACTATAAGGCGCACTTAAGTTTTAAATTTTCTCCAAAATAGACAGTGCGCCTTATAATACAGTGCACCTTATATATGGAAAAATGTCATTCATTGAGGGCGCGCCTTATAATGCGGCGCGCATTATAGTCGTGAAAATACGGTAGTATAGGTTAATTTTATATTTATCATGAAAAAAGGCAATTTTGGAGCAACTGTCTTGGTATTTTGTTTTTTTCCCCTTTTAGGAATAAAACTAAACAAAATCTATATTTTTGCTTTGTTGACAATAACAGGAGTTCATTTTGCACTGGATCCACATGCTGCGTTACGACATTATCATCTGTCCTTACCAGTAAGTCTGCTTAAGAATGAGACTCTTCTCTTCTATCCAAGCACGCCGACTCTCTGCGGTCATCCCTTTCCCGGCGTCTATCACCGCAGGGGAAGCTCCTGCAACAAAAGGCATCACCTACCGTCCATTTTGTGTGTTCAAAAGGCTCGTTAAGTGTCGATACGGTCTGCGAACTGTATGACGCACTAGAGTCGCATCAGCGCTCTTTTTATGGTTGACCCCCGCTATTGTTTACAAGAATTGCGGGGTCCATTTGTGATGTAACGAGCCAACTCACAGCCCCAGACTGGGATTACATTAGCCGTGTACAATGAGCGGGCAAATGTTTTGGGACGCCATCAGAATAAGCAGTTTATAGTATACCTACGTTAAATTGCAATAGATTGCAGTAAATTATTTAATGTGAAGGCATAAGTGTAGTGAAAAAGTGTTTGTCCTTTTCTTGATTTATGAGTAAAATACAGTTACTAAATTAAGGTTAAAAATATTAAGGTATACAACAACAAGAAAAAATCCAAACCTATCTGACCCTAGGTAAACCCTGAAAATAATAACGGGATTATGCCAATTTTGGTATGCAAGTAATATATTGATATTTTAAAGGATCTTATCAGTATACTCCATATGTAAGTAAATTTAAATGGGCAAACCCTCCTGGTCATGAGTGCCACAGTTCGCAGGGGATGTCAATAGGCTAACTATCAAGGCCAATTGGTGGGACTATAAAGGCAATTAAAATCTCATCAACGTAGCAAGAGAGTTCAAATGAGGTGCTACCTGCTGGCCTAAATGTGCATTGAGGGAGCATATCTACTTAAGGCAATAATGACGATAGGCATGGCTCATTATGATAGAAAGTATTATATAGTATATCGTCATATAGTACAGCAGTGCTGAATGCTTCTATTTTCGACCATTGAATCTTTATATGCAAGAACGCAATTGATTTATTGCATCTCGGACATTGAACAATTGATAAAATAGCTTTTCCCAAACAACTCAAGTTCTTCAAAACTATCTTGGTTTATCGTAATTTATTTGAAAGTCGGCAAACCCATTATAAGATGTACTACTAAGATGGGAGTGAAACAGCACGAGGTTTCACTGTGGGATATTTCAAAGCATCTTTGATTACGCTGGAGATGTAACACTCCCTTATTAACCTGTCTGATTAGATAACGATTCAGTTAGAAAATAAACAAATAAATAACAAATATTAAGCGCAACATTTCCGGTGCGGGCTACAGATCAATGCAAATTTACCCAGCGAGCCCACGGTCTAATTGGCTCTTATTAAAGTCCTGGCAAATGAGCTCTGAATGCTAATTAGCTTGGCGTTAAAACAAGTTAATTGCCTGTGTGCGTGTGATAGCATCTGCTGAGAGGAAGCCCGTCAGGAACAAGTTACAAAAATAAATAAAAAGGAAGGGGTAAATGTGATTTCTCATCATCACGTTTTGAGTGTTATGGGCATTTACAAGCAGAAAAAGAGGTACTTGAAAATTCTTTCGATGACTCTTGTAAAGGATATTTAAACACCTTTAATGAGCGTTCTATAAATAAAACATGGCCCCTCTTCGACCTCGGAAGCTGCATTATTTAAATTGTGCACTAGTAATGTAATTTGCCCCCTAAAAAAAATATTTAATAAAGTCGTTGAGTGGAGCAGCCGAGAGGAAAATGGAACTCATGTTTCATGCCACGATAAGGGGGACAACTCTCTGGATGATTGACTTCACCCAAAAAGCTGTCCTGACATCACACTCGTAGTGAGAGAAATTCTTACACGAGTGGAAAAAAAAAAAGCAAATTATGTTTTTGCCAAGGAAGGGTAAAGCGGAATCATAAAACTTTTTTTTTTAATGAAGGCATCAGCCTTTGTGTCAAAGTGGTTTATCAGTCAGTGTATTTTACAGACTATAAACAGCACTGTTTAGTTTATTTTTTCTCCAACAGCACTGCCAATAAAGGCAACGCATGGAGATTGCTATCAAGTCATAAGGTGACCATTTTGTACAATGTACTGACACTGCACTAATGACTTCGTTGGTTGTTAATACCAAAAAAATAACGAGCAATATTGCCGAGCCATAAGGTATGTACTTTTCAAGATTTAATTTCCTACCATTAATTCCCCTACCCATGATAGCAGTGATTGTCGCATGCACATTTTAATGATGTAAACATTGTTTGCAAACAGTATTAGTTTTGTTTTCATAGCAATGTTAAATGTGGAATTTGTATACTGTTGCATTAGCAATTTTCTTTTCACTGCAGGAATTCACTGACTTCAAAAAGACAACCAAGATTTCCGAAAGAATTAGACGTCTAAGATCAATGATGACAGCCAAAGAATTGAATTTTAAAATCCAAGTATTTGTCAGACATGAGAAACGTGTCCAAATTATCCTTTGATGGCTACATATTGCCCAACACCTGTTCCATATGCGTAACTACTAAATTTTCCTGACTATAAGGCGCACATAAAAGTCTTAAATTTTCTCCAAAATAGACAGGGGCGCGCCTTATAATCCAGTGCGCTTTATATATGGACCAAATACTAAAATTGTTATCGAACACCGAAAATGAAGACTTTTATGGTTTTGATGGTGATGAAGTGAGTGCATTGTAAAAATAAATAAAGAATGTACAACCGAACTCAGTTTTGCCTCTGTTGCCTTTTTAAAAATCGGGTTTTTAGTGTGTTCGCCTGGGTGTATTGACAAAACTACATATCCCAGCAGTCCCTGCGCACTTGAAATAGCGTCTGTGGCTGCTTCCATTGACAGTGCCATAACGGTTCGTATTCATCAATAAATAATATAAATAGATATATGCCATGCCTGGCTGCGGCTAAAGGAAAGGCACGGCCTTTGTGTGTCTAAAATACAGAAATAGCACTCGTTATTGACATTGCGGCTAAAAATACGATGCGCTTAATAGTCGTGAAAATACGGTAAGCGTTTTTTCTTCCATAGATTAGTTTTAATGAATAGATATCTAATCTTGTCTGATGAACAATTTTGACACAAAGGCTCATACATTGAAAAGATCAGCATATTTCTACCTTTCTGAGGTGTTGTGAGGCACACAGCTTGACTCAATGCTGACAGGACACTCTGTTCAGCCAATCCGATCCTCAGCTTCCCCGCTAGCGACCTGTCAATCAATCAGAGTTAGTCATGCGCAGCCATTCCACGACAAGCTCAAATGGAGATGCCGTCATCACCTGACGATGTAGCGGGCTTCAGAAAAGCGGCAGGCCACAAAGAGCCCTTTGATGATGTCGATCTTCTTATTCATGGCCTGCGGCGAAAGAGGATGACATTGAGATCCAGACTCAAGCGATGAGAGAAAAGCAAAGACTTGAGGTCAAAGGAAAGGAACAAAACTCAGCGACAAGAGGGAGCTCATTGCTAGAGGCTGCGTTTATCTACTGAAGAACATTTGTCGCATGAGATTTCATCTCAATATTACACATCAATCGCTACATCAGACAACTGTTTGTGAAAGGCATTTTCTTCAAAATGCATAATGCCAAAGTTGAATATGGAACACTATAATACGAGATTCAAAGTCTTATTTGTTTACCTACTTGCACAGTTGAACATCAGTCACAACAGTCGATCGCTTGTCAAATAATCTAACATTATTTGTCAAAGCTGTCTATTTGATAACTACTCTTAAAAGCTTTTCCTCAATGGTGCTTAGAGGTTTAAATGTAATGGCTAGAATTTAAATTTGATTGAAAGGCCCTGGTCTAAATGGACTCGACGTCCATTAATGGCAATAAAAGAGATCTCAATAAAGAAGTGCAGTTCTTTTTTTTTTTTACTTTGGTTTGGCCAGTTGACTTATCACAATCATTTTAGCAAGGTTAGCATTAGTGTCACAATAATTAGAACAGACCATGAACTTTGAACGTTGCAGACATTTAAAGTTAAGACCAATTAGTCATCAATGTCACTCACCACAAGATTAAATATCATTTTTTGGGGTTTGTATTTTACTAAAGTAATTTCCCTTTAATAATGTGATTTATACGACGATTTATGCGTCTGATGGATTGTGTGACTGAAGCAACTTACAATCCAACAAGTACAGAAAAGGCTTAGTGAACAGCCGTCAAGTTATTGCATGTCATAAACTGAAGTGGGCTTTTAAAAAAATCACATTCCTGTGGTTTTAATGCTACAAAAATGCTCCAGCCATGCACAGTTCAGAATCTTACCGAATTGCCACTCATGTTGGCGATCTCCTTCAGTTTTTTGAAGACGCCTCCCACTGTGAGATTGGCCGGCTTGAACATGGTGCGCTGGTTACTGCGGGAGCTCTCGGCCACCAGGCCCAGGTCCCCACGCTCCTGGGCTTCAGCCTTGATCTTATCCAGCTGTCGCCCTGGCAAGAATAGGCAGTGGTGGGTTCACAACAGATATGGACGTTTTGGAGTTATGGGTGTTTTTGGGGTTTTTATTTATTTATTTTTTTACCAGTGGCCTGCGCAACAGCTTTCATCAGAACTGTCTCCCCAATGCCAAGCTCCATGCCAAGGTAAGCGGGTCCCAGCTGGTTTAAACTCAAATACACGCAGCACAGTAGGTCGTCTACACACAAACACACAATTCATACATTCAAACATATTCAAGGTTTTCAAGACCTTATATATAACCAGAACCCATCTATTACTGGGCATTTTGTAGTATGGGGGTTTCAGATAAAAGCACTGTGCCAATTCTACCCCAACACATAAACACCGAAAATCAAACAAACATGAAAAGAACATTTAAAAGCAAGCGCTAGATTCGCTGGCAGCGATTTACCGCCAACGCTGTAACAAATGGGGAGTTTACCTGGGGAAAGCAGGAGGACTGAGCGAAACAGGTTGGCCAGAGTCTCAATATTTCTTAGCCTGGATACAATTAAAACAAAAAAAAAAACACCTTTGAGGATATAAACAACATTTTTCTGTCTGCAGCATTTTTTAAAGGAAAACCATCTCATCCATGAGTGTGCTTTGCAACTTTGACGTTTGACCTCCCCTCCACAAAAAAGGTTAATGCAGTATTTCATTCTATATACTTCCCCACCATCATGCAGCACGCTCACCTGCCAGAGTCCTCTTCGATCCTCTCAAAGGTGCGAGCCACTGCCAGATAAGGTACTCTGGAGGGTTATAAGATATCAGTTAAGAATACACACTTCTCAATGCATAAGTTCTAGCTACATTTCCAAATGAAAGTACTTTTAAAAAATAACGTTGGTAAGTATTAACACTTTATTGGTTGGGCAAGTGACTATTTCAGGCAATTGAAAAAAAAACCTTAGAAAGACTTGACATCCATAATTCACAAAGATGGCACACTTAATACTTGGTATACAAGTACGACCTACATGAGCAAAAATGTGAGGATCTATGTCTTTTATATAAGCGCATGGTGGGCTTTTAGGTTTTTCTTGTTCCACCTTACAAGATAAAACAGTGCTATGAAAAAAGTAAAAGGATTTTATGAAGCTATAGCTGCATTTTAAATATTTATCGCATTCATAATCACTGCTATGGAGAATTTGGATTGTATAATCAGGACACCATGCAGTTGGATGGGGGGGGGGGGGGGGGGGGGGGCTTTGTAACATTTGCAACCCGAAAAGAACCCACCCAAAGCCAGTGCCCGTGGCTGAACCCTTCATTTCACAAGTGGATGTCATTTCTTTGTTTAGATTAATTCATTTTATTTTTGAAAGTGATCAGATATAGATTGTTTTCAGATAAACTTATCGGTATTTATAAACAATTAACATTATTTAATTTGCATTTCTTTGTTTAAAAATACTTTTTCATTCATTTATTTAATAGAAGCTATGGTGCAAGTTTTTATTAAATTATTGTGTTTTTTTTTTTTGCAAATTCTTATCTATGATTCTCACGCATAACTATAAATTACATGAATTAACACATAGTTGATTAAAAAAGAAAATGAATAACATCATGAATAAAAACTGAAAGTGTGAGCACCACCGATCCATCTCTTAAACGAGTGTCCTTTTAACTGAGTAAAAAGTAAGGAAATGTAGTAAAGTAAGATGGCAAGAACAAGAGGCAAGGAAAGGAAATATGGGTGGAGGAGACAGTAAGTAATAAATGTAAGGGAGTAAAAACACTGGAGATGATTTAAATGGGAAAAGGGGAATAAAAACAGGGCGAAAGGAAACGAGTAAAATGGGTGTTGTGGAAAAAAAAAATTGGAGCGGAGTAAAATGCAAGTGCATGTAGTAAATGTAGAGCATGAATTAGTAAAAAGAGTCAATACAGATTAGTAAATCGTAGGATAGTAAAAAAGTAGAGGCCAACTTTTGTCCCTCCTTCCAGCAAGCATGATCCAGTGGGTGGTAGTTTTTCCTGGACGGGTCGTAGTCTGTATCAGTCAATGTGGATTCTCTGAAAAATAAAACCAGAGTTTAAAAAGGGGAATAAAATCAGCTTCCTTTTACAGCTATTTTCTGTGTTCCTACATTTTTGCATCTTTGTCATCCTCTTTAGCTGATGAAGATGTCATCGCAGACGTCTTCTGTCCTTCACTCTTTTTCTTATCAGTGTTTACTGCAGCCTTTTTAGGAGCTAAAAATAAACATGGTTAAGTAAAAGGATATAATTCAAGGCTCTCTTTATGTACTGACCAAAGAAGCTGCTGATTGGAGTTTCCTTGACTTTCTCTTTTGGCTCCTTCAGGTCTTTTCCGTCATCTTCTCTCTCCTCAACTTTAAGCTTTTTAGCCGACTCCTCTGCTATCTCCTGTTCTTTGTCCGGCTTCTTCACCTGCTCCGTTGCCTCGCTATCACTTTCTTCCTTGGCGAACTCTGCACACTCAAATATAGACAAAGTCAAAGCTGTGTCAGCCCATGTGACCACCTTCACAAGAAGGCCGTGATGATGGTGCTAAAACGCGCTTGGATTTGGCAGATGTCCGAAAACCTGCATAGCTTAGTTAGTTCATTGGTTGCCATTGACGACATTAAACATCCAATCCATTTTGACTGGGAAAACTATAGAATAATATGCAATATTGGTGCGCTATACACTCCATGATTATTTTCCTACTTGCCCTTCCAAGGATGGCAGAAAGTTACGCACATGGCTGGAAAAAGGCTTTGATTGCCTTACACACATTTTAATGATGTCATCTTTGTTTACCAACAGAAAGTGTTTTATAAAGAACAAAAAAACGGAATGACTGATATACTAAAAACGACATTTGGGGGCCTTTGTGTCAATTTAAGTGTTAAGTTTTAGAGATCCCAGTTTCCTCCCACATTCCAAGAGACTTTTAATTATTTATTCTCATACATTACAGGTGGGTGATTAAGAAAAAGTTGTATTAGTCTTTTTTTGCTGTTTTTAGAAAGGTTTATTATCAATGCTGTGATAGCAACTACTTCATATTTGAGTATGCAGTAATTTAATATTAAAAGAAAAATATATCTAAAACATGGTATCAGTATAGTATCAGTATTAGCCAATAAAATAGAACCAGGCGCCAGAAAATAATACCATCAGCACAACAATAATTTCAAAAGCTGCCAGCCCTCCCATTCAAAATGGATTATGTCATATTTCATCAATGGCACAGAAATACGAAGAAGCGTTTGAGTTTTAGAGTGTTACTTTTATGTATTCATTAATTTTTTGGGCATTTTTCTTAGACTACCACATGTGGAGAATGCATGTAGGTGTAAAAGTCAGTATATGAAATAATGTGAAGCAAAAAAATATTTTTTTACTTGCAGTACAGTATAATACACAGCCAGGAGGTGACATGGCTGTGTCATCATATTCCTGTACACAAAATGTTTTCAGAGTGCAGAGGAGTTGCATTTGGCAGCAGTGAAGTGAACTCACCCTTGTCACCAACTTCGTCATCTACACGGGCTCGCTTATTGCGTTGACCTGCTTTCGCCACCACCATCTGCATGTCAGCCTCCTTTTGACTCTCAATGGCACTGGGTCTCTCCTCGTTGCCACTTTGACTCTGGTCAAGTTTTCTCTTGGGAAACATCTTCCTTGCTGTGGACGGCATAGAAAATGAGATAGGAGTTAGCAAAAATAAATATTTTAATCCAATTTGCATGGGCTTTCCCTTGTCTAGCATGGGTTAACCATTAATGAATGGGTAATAGTGCTGAATGATATAGAAAAAAACAGACATTGCCATTTATTTGGGTGTTTGCGCTATATTGGGACAATAACGGTAACATAGTAAGCATAATCGACCAGAAGTGGTCGATCAGGTTTTTTATTTTATTTATGTATGCTTTTTTTGTGTGAAAATCACGTAGAATGACGTAGACAAATATTTTTGTCACAATTTTTTGTAAATCTGCAATACTAAAAATATATTTTTGTACTCCCGTGATTGAGTAAGATTCCAAATTTCTAAAAAGAACCATAAACCCTTAAAATTGAACCAATTGAAAGAACCATTCATGAAATTTGCGACGCAGACGGGGCGCAGACACTTACAGAATCCTGCCTATCAACGACCTCCGGTCAAATAAATATAGAATATTTTCACCAGATGATGATTCAATAGCTCTTTTACTAAATATGGATTGGTCGTCTAGTGCTTTTGTGGCAGCCAGTGATTTAAATGATGCACTGTAAAGCATTAATGATGTCCACTTCATTCTGTTTATACAGAAATACCTTTAACAATAAGTTCTTTCCTATGTATTCATTTCCTCTTTAAGATCAAAGTACCCAAGAAGGAGGCCTCATTATTAAGGCAAAGCAATTTATGCCTAAACGACGACAACACGGCGGGAATGTTTTTCTTCCACGGCGCACTTAAGACATGGTGGGCATCAAACGGCGAGGAGAAGAGAAAAAAAATAAATAATTCTGCACGCCATTAAAAATAGAAGGCGTTCCACTTAAGACCCCTTAACGATTCTATTTTATGTGGTAGCGATGCTCGGTATCCTAACGACGGGAAGCCGGAAATAAACAGTAGATTTACTTCTTAATATCACACTTAAAAGAATAACTGGAAGAAAACAAGTAAGAAGATAACCCCCCCCAAAGGTCAAACGATGCAGATAATAATATACCAGGGGTCGGGAACCTTTTTGACGAAGAGAGCCACAAACAATTCATATTTTCCAATGTTATTTCTTGTGAGCCATACTACGTATTTAAAAGTTAAAATACATACATGTAAACGAGGGCCTTTTTGAATTTTTGTTTGTAATTTCACCACTTTTAAAGTGGAAAAAAATGAATATTTTTTAAAAAGATTCTTCTGCTGTTGCCAATCAATGAGGGGATGCATTACAGAAGAGTCTACTGCAAAAAATGATTGGAATATCTCAGTTCTATCATCAGCGGTTTCCATATTTTAGCTCACAGGTTAGCAAAGAGCCAGATGCACTCATCAAAAGAGCCACATGTGGCTCCCGAGCCATAGGTTTCCAACCCCTGTAATAGACACACATTCTGTATAGTGAATATTTAACACTGTCTTAAGGTAACATTAAGAGAGAAATTCCAACACAATTGCAGTAAAACCAATTTATAAAAAAAAAAATCCAAGCAAAAAATTTGGTACTCGGAATTATTTGTACATGGTTCAACTAATAGTTGTGCTTTATGATCCAGAAATGATGGTGATAAATGTGAAAAACCTGACTTGACTTTACTAATGGTGTGTTACAAAGATGTTCCATTTCTTACCTGTCTTGCGCTTGCTCATGCCACCAGAATGTGAGACGGAGTTGGGGGTCTCGGGGGACATGGAGGAGGAGGAGGGAGTGACAGGCGTGGAAGGCATGTCAGAAGTGGAAGATGTGGTGGCTGCGACAGGAGTGACAGGTGTGGTGGACATCTTGGTTGCAGAGGGAGGAGGTGGAGGAGACATGGGGGTGGGTGCCACCTTCAATGCATTATCTTTGTCTTGCTGTTTCTTGCCTTCCTCATCATCGTCCTCATCGCTTTCCACAATCCTCTGCCTACGTTTTGGAACCTTCTTTATGGGAGAGTCGTCTTCTGCAACCCCATTTTGGACCTTGAGTGGACTTTTGGCAGGACTATAACAAATTCATAAATAAAGCAAAACTAGTATTCACCCCCTTGTTTTCCTTGGGAAAGAGATGTAATTATTGTTTTGGGTTTGTTTAATCAAAATGCAGCCACCATTCATTCCTCTATCATGTGGACTCAGAAACAGGACTCATGTAAAATAGTACATTAGCGCCATCTGCTGCCATTTGTGTGGCATTAAAGCTATTTTCCAAGAGAAGTTTGCCTCATTTTTTTTATAGATAATGGTTTCAATCGGCAAAAAAATAGAATGGAATTTACAGTGGTCTTTTCAATCAGCTAGACTTTCATGTGATTTATTGTGATGTGTGGAAAACTAAATTCAAAACCTTACTTTTTCACTTGACTTTCAAGGATCTTTGATTTCTTTTTATCATCCTTGTCCTTGGTCTTGGGCTGAAAAAAAGATCTGGAAACAGAAGAGAAACGAACCTTTTTATTTTTACTTTATTTGTTATTGATTTTAAGAGTATTTGGATAAAGAGTTATTAATTTATTCATTTGTTTAAAGTATTGATTTGCAAGACATGAATTTTGTCCGTTTCGGGTTCCGCAGTTACTTCCGCTGTTTGGAGACGTCACAATTCATCATCTGGCGGACCAAACAATTCAGATTAGAAGTTAAATCAAACGGAGGTGACTGTTTTGGGGTTATTTTATAATAGTTTCACGTTCTTATAAATAATAATAATAATTCTAATCATGTATCTTAGTTCATCCTCATTCAGATTGGCACTTCATTATCCAAATGAGCATGCCAGGAGTACTCAAAGTGTAAATTTCGTCTTTACTTACGCGATGCTGCGCTGCATGCTGTCGTTATCGATAAAGTCTTCGCTTCTCCGTCAAATAAGTGTAGAAATTCACAAATCAGATCCCAAATATAAAAGATAATAAGCCGCAAATGAAGACGCAAACTCCCGCGCTGGATCCCCGGTTTTAACTTTCAACTGCGCCAAAATTGGTACTTCCGCCAAAGATCGTCTATTGCAGTCCAGAATATCAGAACGTGTCACTATTATATAAATAGCTAGATGCGAAAAGTTGGAGCCTACATTATCCGCACAAACAGCCATCTTAAAGCAGTAAACTTCTCCAGTGTACATTTGCAGCTGTCCACTGAAACTTTACTTATAAATAAATATTTATATTCATATATGTATCAAATATATGTATGTGTGTATATGTATTTATATATACATATATATGTATCATATATATATATATATATATATATATATATACATATATATGTATCATATATATATATATATATATATATATATATATATATATATATATATATATATATATATATATATATATATATATATATATATATATATATATATATATATATATATATATATATATATATATATATATATATATATATATATATATATATATATGTGTGTGTATATATTTTTATATATATATATATATATATATATACACACACATACATATATATATGTATGTGTGTATATATATTTATATATATCAATATATATGTAAATCTCCATCCATCTCTCTAATGTATGTACATATACAGTACTGTATGTGTTCTTTCCATTTTATTAAATGTTTTTCTCAGTACAAACCAATGCTGGTTACTTATACAAGCCTTAAACATACAAATGTACTTACTTATATAGGCCTTAACATAAATTATTATACAAAATATAGCACTGAATCAACTTCAATTTGAACAATTTCAACTTATGAACACTTTCAACTTATGAACAAGCGCTCGGAACCTTACTCGTTCGTAAGTAGGGGAGCGTCTGTGTATAAATATATGTATATATTGGTATGTCTAGCGTTCTACTACTCCCTGCCGTCCTGGAGCAGTTCACACACGCACTAGTATACTCTTTTATTCACAAATGCAAAGCATTTAATCAATTTCCGTTTTTGGAAGCAATAAAAACTAGAGAGCAATAAATCTGTATATATTTGGGGGGGTTTTTGGAGAGTTTTGCAGATCATCTGTCAGGGCCTATCATCCATCCTCAGCTACCCTTTGCATTCCACAACTGAGGTAGTTCTGCCAGGCAATGAAGGATGACGTGTTGTGATGGAGAGTTGGTGGTGGGACGGGATGGTGAAGATGATGAGGTATGCAGTACGGCGGTAAAAGAAGACGAGGCCGAAATGCTTGGACAGGATGAGCACCGTCATTGGGAAGGACGGCAAAGGGAAAAGGGCTACCCCGGAGTATCTGGAGGAAAGATGCAAGTTAACGTGCATAGCTCATGTTGATGGCTACAGCTCTAATAATTCACTCGGTCTTTACGGCATGTGTGATGTGAGACCTGATGATAAGAGGGCGGCAAGTGGTACTTGACCAGGATGAGTTTGCTCAAGTTGAACTTGTACGTGAATCGCTTGCCTTTGGTCTTTTGCAGGATGCGCTTGTTGTAGTAATACCTGAGCATTTCATCAAGCACCCCGTCGTTTATTTGATATATTCTCCACAAATATTGTCAAAAGGTTATCCGCCAACCTCTACCTTAATGCTCGACTGAGCTTGTCGTAGTTCATGTGCGGCTTCCCCTTCCTCTCGCCCCAAAGCCGGGCAAGCCTCTCGGGGTCACGGATGACAAATTCGCCCCACTCGCCCCCCCAACTGATGGCGTTGTCCTGGCCTCCGCTACCCAGCAGTTCCAACAGGAAGTGCCACAGTTGAACTTGACGCGAACCCGGAGACCACACGGGTTTGTAGGCCCAGTCGGGGAACAGGACTGCTGCAGAGAGAGGGAGACATTAAGTCACAATTGCAGTTTTGTTGTTGTTGTTGTTGTTGTTGTTTACATGCATCTCAAAGTTGTATATTAGTCAGGAAGAAAATATGTATACTAAAGTTGTTTATCAGACATACCACTAAACCATACCTGTCAACCTCCCCTTATTAATGATATCAATTCTCCTTATTAAGTGATATTAAAGCTTACAAATTCAATGCGGCACATATTTACTCCAATAGGGCGTACTCAAACCAAGGACTCTGCAATAAATAATTGGTAGAAAATTATTGCAGTATATTGCCATGAATATAGTATTTCCAATTGGGCCTTCACAATGAAAATATATTTATGTCTATGATGAAAAATTCTTAATTATTGGTTGCCGAACTCGTACAAAAGTTGTTATATAATGCCTTTTCTATTCCTGCATCCGCACCCTCTTCCTATTGCAACAAAGAAATTTCCCGATTACGGGATGAATAAAGTTATCCAATCCAATCCAATCCAATACGCATTATACAATTTGAAGCGATAAAAAAATATGAGAAAAATGTATATGTTGACAGGTGTGTTAAACACAAAGGGAAAATTAAAGCATGTTAATTAACAATGTTGCATAAAAGTCACAACATTGCACATATGTTAACAAAATCAGCTTATTTGCACTTGTAAAAATAGGCATTAGTCACCACACACACACACACACACGACCGCACACACACACACACACACACACACACACACACACGCACACACACACACACACACACACACGTAGTTACTTCGACTCCAGTAAGGTGAAGGAAAATGTCCTAATGAGGATGTGCACTGCATCTATGGAAGGAAAAAAGCGGTGAAGTAACCTTATTTTAAACATTACTCAAGGCAGTGTACTCAAAATACAACTTTTTCAATCATATTTAAGAACAGAGCACGCCATTGGATGTGAGAACAGTTACCTTAATGGAGAGGAGTGAGACAGATGATGAGATGAGGCGGTCGGCTTACAGGGTGAGCGAAGACTGAAGGATGTTTGGAGCTCAGTCTTAAAAAAAAAAACAAAGACAGCACACGGCAATACTCCCTCCTCTTTCTCACCCGACCCACCGAGGGATGGACTGGTTTTTAAATGAATAGACAGACAACTCTGTGGCAATTAGAGACAGTCCGACTGATTGATTGGTCGAGAGATATACACAAATGTCGCAATTTTTGGGTGGTGACACCAAACGTTGATGAAGAAGCAGACAGTCTGACAGTTTTTCAACTGACAGCTGTGTGAGGGAGAAATATCACTTCAGCTTGTCAGGCAATGTGTTCGTTTGATAGACAGGTGGAGTTACAAAGTTACGTGAGGAAAATTGGCCACTTCATACATTCTTTAAAAGCGACAGCTCACTTGGGTAGATACAATGATAATCTGTCAGTCTGTTAGATTTACAAAGTTGAGTTTACAAAAGGGTAATTTTTGAAAGTGTCTGAATTTAGGCTTAGATAAGGGGTGTTAGAGTTGATTGAGTTAGATCAGGGGTGGGCAAACTTTTCGACCCGGGGGCCACATTGACTTTAAAAATGTGACAAATGGGCCGGGTCAGCTCAAGATATGATACATATAAAAAAGTGCATCCGTTAACAGTACATTTGAAACATAAACAGAAAAAAAGGACTAATGTATTACCATACTCCTCACTTATTATTAAAGTAAAAAGTATTAAGTACAATGTAAAGTAAAAAGGAATGTATTAAGAAATATTAAAATGCCATTTAAAAAAAGATAGAGGTGCTGAAAAACACAAAAAACAAATAAGAGTGGACAGAGCTACTGCCACTGGCTTCCGCGTGACGGCGCCATCTTGGGGAAAAAAAACATTATTTGGACAACGTCGGCGGGCCGGATTAAAAAGCCTCGCGGGCCGGATGTGGCCCGCGGGCCGTAGTTTGCCCAATTCTGAGCTAGATGGACGAATAGAGAACTAATCAAATGAATCCCACACACCACCAAGCTGGTAGCACCAGAATACAGCATGTAAGCACTACTATAAAAAATGTCCTTTTCAAATGTACTAAATCCTCTGACGTTTGTGGTTTGAGAAAAATCACTTTAGGCATTACTTGACTTACAGGCGGAAAACAAAGACGTGATTCGTGCGATTTTGTCGTTTGAGTGACGGCTCATAAATGGAGAGATCAAAAAATAAATATAATTTCAACACAGAAATAGCCCATGGCGATTAAATCGCAAAAGATTACCACGCACACAAACACACACACACACACACTTGAACTTGTCGTGACTTGGAGACGGGACAACTGACACCGGAGGCTTTTAATTTGAGTGTAAACACAAATAGTCTGCCAGACAGGCATCAATTATGAATGTGGCTAATTGACTTATAGCATCTGAGGGGTCACCCAGAAAAAAAAGGCCTGAAACCAAAATCGCACATGCAGTCGTCACTAAACCGATTTGTTATTCATAGCCCTTTAAAATAAACTAAGCATTTGAATTTGAAATAAAACAAATGATCACTGCCAGCCTTCTCCAATTGAAATATACAGTATTACCTCGAGATATGATCTTAATTCGTTACAGGACTGAGCTTGTATGTCGATATTCTCGTAACATGAACAAACTTTTTCCATTGAAATGAACTAAAAACACATTAATTTGTTGTAAGCCTATGAAAAAACATCAAAAACAGGATATTGGATTGGAAAAAATGTTTTATTTTTTCCAATTTGCCCTCTTTTAACAAAGTAACACGTGGTTTAATATCACTAAAATGTGTTTAATAGAACTAAAGTTAGACAGATTTTGCGGAGGGTAAAACACTGAAAAAATGCAACGCTCCGCCCAGTGCTCGTAGATATCTGTTATACACGAAAGAGATGCGGCAAAGAAGACCATGTCTTGGCCACCTGGCTTTCTCATATCTGTAAATTTGTCTCGTATCTCGAGATAAGTATTTGCTTGAAATTTTACCCATATCTCCAATTGCTCGTATGTCGGTGTGTTCATATGTCGAGGTACCACTGTATTTGACATATATTTTCGTCAATCACACTCAAATCTTCCTTAATTGAATCAATTAAGTGCATTTGCACAAATATCAAATTGGGCTGTTAAGTGTCATCACACCAATGTAAAAGAAACGATAAAAAAAGATCCGCGGCAGATGTCAAAATAGTCATATTATAGCAGCAAAAGAGGAATTGTAGAAACAAAAACCCCAGGCGACACCCTGAAACAAGCCTCGTCTGCCTCCGTCAACAGCATTATTGCAACTGTGACAAATTTGGTGTGTGTGTGTGTGTGTGTGTCTGTGTGTGTAATAGAAAGAGGGGGTTAAGTCCGGATTTGATCCTACACTAAAAGGACTGTTTGTTTTGCGGCTGACGAGGGGTCGCTTTAATCTGACGCTTAGCCTCTCGCTATTTATCCTCATCCTCATCCTGCCCTTCATCTCAATCCTATCACATATATTCACATCCACACACACGGATTTAGGCAAACAAAACACTTGTTACACACTCAACATCAAAACCCACTAACACAACACATATACACTCAAGCTCAACACTGACCAATACAAACACTTGGACTAATTCACCTATGGTAAAGTAAATAAACAGGAAAATTAATATACATGTACACAAAAAGATGTATCATACTGGGTGCTCACTTTTTTAAAAATAATCCTGTCAATTCTTATTTTTTCTGTGGTAATTAGATTTACATTTTATGATTGATATTTTGAAATATTGTCTATTAAAAACTTTAAAAAAAAAAAAAAGCTACTTCTACTTTTTGGGAACATGAAGTTTGAATCATCTTCAATAAAAAGTGTGAATTTTGTCATCTTATAAAACAGCAGAGTTAAACATTCCTTGACAATCTTTGAAGTCAACCTGAATTTTTTTTACAATAAATGATCATGACCATTGATCGCCCAATCCTACAATGAATGTATAGAAACACTAGGATTAAAACTTATATATAACTTATATAAAAATTAAAATGCACAAATACACACACAAGCACACACAAACAAACAAAGACAAACACATACTGCTCTTCCCTTTCATACTTTCACGCTTGTGGTCTGGAACCTTTTCCACAATATAGAATGTGTCACATTGTGCGGTGAGTGTGTTTTGAAGAGGATGATGGTATTGCAGGAGATGAAGGTTATGCTGAATCGTCTTAAGGGTCAAATCGAGTTAGCCGTCTGAGCGGGACGTAGGCTTTTCTGCACGTACATACCTGCAACTGTTTGTGGGTGCGCTTACATTGACACTAACGCTTGAGAGCTAAAATGTAAGCTGAGTGCTGAAATCGGAAATAAAATACAATATAGATACTTTACCTTCAAGGACATGAAAGTGGCTGCTATAGAGGAGGTCGATACAAAGTGCACGGTGCAATGGAAAAAGTTGCCGATAGTATAGTAGTTGTGTACATGTATAGTATAGTATAGTGTGTATACATACATACACACACATGTATATGTGTGTATGTATATGTGTGTATATATATATGTGTATATATATATGTGCATATATATATGTGTATATATATGTATATATATATATATATATATATATATATATATATATATATATATATATATATATATATATATATATATATATATATATATATATATATATATATATATATATATATATATATATATATATATATATATATATATATATATATATATTTATATATATTTATATATATATATATATATATATATATATATATATATATATATATATATATATATATATATATATATATATATATATATATATATATATATATATATATATATATATATATATATATATATATATATATATATATATATATATATATATATATATATATATATATATATATATTTATATATATATATATATATATATATATATATATATATATATATATATATATATATATATATATATATATATATATATATATATATATATATATATATATATATATATATATATGTATATGTATATATATATATATATATATATATATATATATATATATATATATATATATATATATATATATATATATATATATATATATATATATATATATATATATATATATATATATATATATATATATATATATATATATCTCCTCAAAATTGTTGCAGTTGTTTTTTATCGATAATTATTGTTACGTGAAGAGAGTGCAATTCTTTGAGGTTAATAAAATATTTAGTGAGAAAGCGAGGGAGTGTTTATGGTATTGACGCAGCCATATGTCTCCATCCTGAAGACAAATGACAAAGACGAAGTTTGGCGCCCGCAGGCACAAAAAGTAACAAGTGAAAAATTAAGTCAATAAAAAGGATAATAAAGACAAAGACCTGCAGCATTTACCAATGAAGTGCAAGTGTGTTTGTGTGAGTATGCCCGACACTTGATGACGTCCTCATAAGGTTACAAAGGCTCACTACTGCTTCAGATTTCTCTCAGGGGACTTATGTGGTCTCTCAAAGCTTTCTGCTACCCAACCTTTCCTCTCTTTTGTGTCCTAATAGGGCACACAAATAACTGGGGTGATTTTTTTCTACAATTGTTTTTAGTGATCTCATTGACTTGACAGGTTATTTATATATCAAGGGTAGGGAACATATGGCTCGGGAGCCATATGTGGCTCTTTTGATGAGTGCATATGGCTCTCTGCTCAACTGTGAGGTAAAAATGTGGAAGTTGTTGATGAGAGAGCTGAGTCCCGAATGCATCTAACACATTTTTAATCACATTTTTTTTCATACGATCTTTCTACATTCATACTCTCATTGGTACTCATTGATTAGCAATAACTTGATAATGGTATTTCCAAAGAATTCAGACTTTTTATACTTTAGAAGATGTGTGAATTCACACATTTCAGGTATTTTTACTTTCAAATTCTTAGTATGGCTTTCAATGAATAACATTTGAAAATATGATTTGTTTATGGCTCTCTCTGTCAAAAAGGTTTCCCGACCACTGTTATATATAAAAAGCCCTTTTGATGGTGTAAGATGTCAACAAAGAGAGCATTCACAGCCATTCCTCTTAGTTTCAATGAATTGGGCATCTGGCATTGTAAGTGAGTTAAATAATATGGAACAAAGAAATATAGTTAATATATATGCCCACCGATTCAGGGTGTCCCCCACCTCTGGCACAGAGTCAGCTGGGATAAGCTCCAGCACCCCTCCACGACCCTAATGAGGATAAAAGCGCTTCAGAAACTTTGATGAAACATAACCATTAAAAAAATCTTTTGTTTTTACAACCTCTTGGTGCACGCGGTCGGTAAAATAACAAACTGGTCCCCAGAACAGGCTGCTCACAATTGACTGGTTTATTAAATCACCATCCAAATGACTGCACTGATTTGAGAACAGATAAAAAAATAATAACATGATTGAAAAAGAATAAAACAGTAAGGCTTTTTCTCTCTATTAAGATAATCATTGAGAATTTAGCACAAAATTGATGTAAAAATAAATAACCATTGCAGTGTAAGGTGCTGTGGGTGCGTGCATGACACCAAGTTCAGTGTATACGTGTGTGTGTGTGTGTGTGTGTGTGTGTGTTTGTTTTGGGCTCATCATGTTAGTAGCTCATTAAAAATCATTCAATACATAACAGTAAAAACAATCACAATTTTAGTGTTAGTTTTCCACTCCCCTTTCGCGCTGAGCAATTAGCTTAGTCACTTCTTTTCATACCGATAAAAATAAAGATTTACAAAAAAAGAAAAAAAGATGTTCTTCATCACAGCGTTCGGAAATGTACAATTGCAGTAGGATAGCGGTAACACATTTAAAAGCTTAGCGTCACGATTTCTGCTATTTTGCTAAGATTTGAAATCCAAAAGGGTTCATTTGATCCAACCAAATAAATCATGGTTATTCGTACATTACGGCCTTCACAGCTCAATACGTTACGTCAAAGGGAGCCTCGGTAACGCAAATCCTTTTCCTTTAAAGAAAACTAAAAGGAACTAAAAATCAAACAATGTGGTCAAGTTTAAGGAAAATACTTGTTTTCAGTTTTTTTAAAGCAATAAAAAAACGACTCATCTCTCTTTCGATCAGGATTTTGATGGCAAAATCGCCTTTTTTGCTAAATAAGTTTAATAAACGCAAAAGCTAGCCTCACTTTTGGTCCTTTGCAAGAAAGCTTTGAGTAGACAAACTAATAAAAGCAATTAAAATCTTTCGTAAACATGCAATCAGCCTTTTCGATCTTAACCTGTCTCACCTTTCGTGAGCAACTGATCACCAGGCTTGTGAACTGCAATCTAAAAAAAAAAATGGCGCTTGTAACATTTTGTTCTCCACATCAAAAAGGCAGTATGGTAAAAGATGGCAAATATTTGAGAAAACCTTTCAGTTGGTATGAGTCAAATTATTTGTGGGTTTGATGTTTTGTTAAAGCTCCAAATTCTACTCACAATTCCGTTTTTGAGGATTAATAGTGTGTTGTGTGTTTTCAATGGCGGCGGCGTTCTACCTTCAGACAACGGCGAAGCATTTCAATCGTCTCCTTCATCCTTTTGAGAGACAAAGATGGCATCAATGTTTATAAAAACGTTAAATGCTTCGTTCAAGGCGCGGAAATGACAAAGCTGACAGAGAGAAGGGGGAGCGGTTGAAACAAAAAGGAATACAGAGAGTAGCCACATGATCAGTTTTCAGAAATAAATATTTCTCATCTGCTTGTTTTTAAAGCCATTCTTCCTCTGACCAGGGGGGGCACCCAGGGAAGGTTTGAAGTTTGAACCATGTGGGAGTTCCATCTATGTGAAGTTCTGGAGAGGCTGGCTGACCCGCATGCATGCCCAGTAGAAGGCTCGTGCCAAGGTCACCAACACTAGAAGCAGTAGAACGGCCCATGAGGCGTAGATGCCGGGATAAGTCTCAGCCTTCAGCCACGTGCTGGCCTGAAAAAAAGAGGAGTGAAATTCGTTTAGAAACACTATGGGTAAACGCATGAAAAGAATGTGACGACGTCGTGTCCAAAAACAACTTAAAGTTATCATTTTGTTTGTTATTTCTAGAGGATTTACGGAGTGTGCCATTTTGACTCGAAACAGACGTTTAGTCAGTTTTGCAAAGGTCCAACAACACCAACAACAACAATTTATTTATATATTTATTCATGTATTTATTCATTAACTTATTACCTATCTATTTATGTCTAAAATGCCTTTGCTATTTCTGTATCCTCACCCTCTTGCTACTGTGACAACAAAATTTCCCGAATACGGAATGAGTAAAGTTATCCAATCCAATCTAAAAGTCCATCTTCTGTTCCACATGCATTTTTTGGTACGCGTGGAGTTCCATTCTGAGTGATTCTGAGTACAATTAGACCACCACTCAAATTCCACTAGCTGATGAAACCAAGCACAAGACATATGTTTTGGATCTTGAAGCGAGGATTATGCAGATGATTTAAAAGCACATTTAGATGAGAGTTTTGTCTGCTTATATGCAAGTTAAAGCTACATCATCACTGCAACATGGGGTGAATGTCAACTACAACTCAAGTCAATTTTGTGATCAAGTAGCTCCCTCACATGGCCATCAATAGCAATGCTTTGAATTATTGTTCATTTGTTAAGGGGGCTTCTGTTACTAAGGGGTCAAAACCTCTTCAAAATGGGTAAAAACTTACATTTTAAGGTGCTAACCTTTTATCAGGTTATATTTAGTTGCACTAAAATGTGGTGGTGATTTTACATTTTTGCTGATGAGATAATTGTAATGTTCTTAAAATAATGTCCAAATAAGTTTGAATGCAGATTACGTCACAATGTAAAACCAATAAGTGTATAATCTCAAATTTAAACGCCCATCTATTTTAATTACTCACAATCAGACCAGCAGTTGAGATACAGAACAGCAAGCAGAGCAAGAAACACCACAAGCTCCGCCTCCTTGGATACCGCTGACCAATGGAAGAGCTGCAAGGGTCACAAAGAAATTGAGGATGCTTGCCAAAATCTTCCATTAATTATAATGGAATACAATTCTTGCTGAAGGACTGCAATGACAAAGAAAGGATGTTATCTGTGCAAAACAGTTGTTTGGAAAGTGCACAAAAACCATTATCGACAATTTTTTTTTAACCACGGTCAAAAATAAGGTTGCCTTATTGATAAGCAATTGTATTTGTTCCAAATTTGAAACAAATAAAAGGCAAAGGGATACAAGAAAGATAGTAAATACAGGTCTGCAACTAACTTTAGGGGGGGGAGAATTCTACAAATATTGGGAGCGGAAAATTGAAATAAATGATGCTAAAATATGGTCAAAAAAGCACAAAAATAAAAGACAACTCACACTTTCCTGCAGTGTGGGCATCTGGCCAGCGTGCGATCTGTGAACTCTGTCCACTGCAAGCATAAAACATCAAAAAAAATTGAAGACGATTGACGGTTTCTACTTTTCTTGATTATATCATTCATTTTTTTTCAACCCAATTAATTAAATGATGTTTTTGTAAGCCAACCACTCAAGACTTTCGATGCTATGGGCACTTGCCATGTGTGAATGATGCAAATGTGTCATGTTAAATACAATTAAAAAAGAGGTTTATAATGGAGCAAGAACAAGTACTTTCTTCTTCTTCATTTGTATGTTCAGCACAGGTAGGTTTATCGGCCCATTGGTGACAAGTAGATCAGCGCAACAGCACCCCAGGCACAGATTAGAACTCATGTTTCCCACCCGGACAAGCCGAAGCCCACTGAATGCTAAGCATGTTCAACAGAGGAGGTGTTTCATTACCTCCACCAAGGAACAATTTACTTTGGCTCACTCATTTGCTTTAACAACATTGGGGACAAAAATGTGTTCTGCAGTTATTTTTTGGAATGTTGTGCTTTACATTGCCTTATTGAGCTAATCTTTAAAAAATGTATATGTTAAAATTACAAAACATTTTAAGTGTCATGTCATGCATGTTAGAAATGATAAATTTGAAAATAGTAAAGTTACAATTTTATTTATATTTATTTTTTTTAATATATCTTACCATTTTCCAGTTTAATATTTCAGGATATTGTACTAAAACGTGTCAAAGTTTAAATGAATAAATATTTAGAATTAATATTTTAATGTATATAGTATTTCCCATAACCATTTAAAATACACACTTCTAAAGTTTAATTTATTATATACATTTAAACAAAACATTATCTTCAATGGGCTTTTTACATCCTTTCAATAATATACATACAATTTAAAATTAAAATAAATAAAAAATAGTCCCAAGTAACATGTTAATGTTACTGTTAATAATAGAACTAATACTAAAGAGATAGTAACATTAGCTTGAGTTCAGACTTTGGTGTCCCACTAACTAGGACGAGTTTGAAATGAGAGTTAATGTTACTGTTAATAATAGAACTAAAACTAAAGAGATAGTAACATTAGCTTGAGTTCAGACTTTGGTGTCCCACTAACTAGGACGAGTTTGAAATGAGACATGACTACTGACATACCAGGAAAGTGTTACTGCAGTGCCCGCAGGAGACACGGGCGCCGGCTGGCTGGGGATCAGGACTGGCTGGACCAGGATGAACCGGACCCAAGTTGATTATCCGCTTACTTAAATCATACACAAAAACAAGCAATGACTAATCAGGAACAAACATGAACAATGTACATCTGAACCCATACAGATAAAAATCTAAATATATAGTAGTATAAGAGTATTCTAGTATTTTTAGTTTCTCTTACTCTCACAGTATTACTGTCACATCCACACTCAGTTACTCTTTCATTCTCAAAAAATGAGTAATGCAAGTACCAGTACGGCCTGGGACAAGCGATCCGCTGAGAGGTGACTTTGCAAATGAGCAGACAGTTACAGGGACAGCGCACATACTTTTTCCCGGCTGGTGCGTTCTTGATGGGCTGCATAGAGGAGCAAAAAAGAATTCCTCACTTCACATGGAATCACAGCTAACATGCAAAATAAAAGTGCAAGAGAGCAAAATGGGGCGGGGCCGGTGTTTGTCTCGCAGAAGCTATACAGCGATGGTCTGTTTTAAATGCAATGAAAATTGGAATTAAAATGAAAATATTCAACAGCTGACATAAATGCTTCGATATACTACACCTCTTAGTATTGTCCAAAGTACATCATTTAACGGGGTGGCTGTTTTTTATTTATCAATCAGAATCTAACCATTTAATGCCATTTTACTGACTTGCTCATCTATTATGTTTGTATGTCGGGATGGATGAAGGCCATGTATAAATAAATACATTTAAAAAATAATAAAAATTAAAGAATAAGCATTAATCATATTCTGTTATCAAAACCCTTCCCTCAATTTTACTGTTGGATTTTTAGTTTGAGTTGGTCACTGATGGTGTAGTGGTTCATTCACCTGACTGAGATGTGGGCAGCGTGGGATCAATTCCCAGTCAAATGGTTGGCTGTGTCTGTGTGTGCCCTACGACTGACTGGCGACCAGTTTAGGGTGTAGTCTGCCTTTCCTCTGAGGTCAGCTGGGATAGGCTCCAGCCCCAACCCTGACAAGGTTAAGCATTGTTAAAAATGAATAGTTTGAGTTACTAGAAAAAAGGGGGCGCTGACACTCTTACACTTGATGTTTGATATTTTTTTAACAAGTCTAATTTCAAAATTTAAGAGAAAATGAAAAATATTGTAGGTAGAGAGTAGACAGCAATATGAGAAATAATGTAAACTTCTTTATGAATGACTGGCAGTTAACGATAAAACGCTCCTGCAAACATGTAAACGACGACAACTAGTAGAAAGCCCCAAAACACTCCCCGAGTGTTAGTACATACGGTGGCCTCGTTGCAGACGCCGCACTTGACCACGTGCTGATGGATTTTGCCCTCCACCGAGATGAGACTCTGGCAGACCCGGCAGCTTATAACGGGCGCACTGCCGCTCTCCGGCGAGGTGAGTGGCGAATATGGAGGTGGATCCTCACCTAGCAGAACTGACGGCTGTGTGGGACTTGGGAAAGGTGGGAAGCCTGAAAGGGGAAACAAAAGCAATTAACAAAATAACAATTCAACTCCATTTTACTTCTTCTAAAATAATTATGATCCCCTTTCGTCTCTGGTTCTAACAACACAGCTTGGTTCTTAGAACATTACACCATTTATTGTAGGAAATTTTCTCGCCGAGTAATTGATACTATAAATAACATGAATTTCTCCATTTTAAGGGAAAACTTCCCTAATATTTCACATCATTTTTGTTTAAGACGAATAAGGCACAGTTTTGTAAAAATACTGCAACACAAGGCAGAAAACAAGATAGACAAAACAAAGGTTTGCACAATTGTATTGAAAAAAAAGAAAGTCTCCATTCCCATAACAACTGACCTGTTTATGATTAACAAGCTAATAAGATTTGGTCTCGAGTTCTGCTTTCTGAAAGCAGCTTTTGCAAGCAAAACACTTCTGGAATGCTGAATGGGTGATCCAATGAACTAGGATGGAGACGTTAAAAATGCTTTCGATACATATTGCCATGTTATTTTTGTATGGGAATATGCTGAAATATTTTAATTTTAACATTTTATGTGGCAAATCACAAGTGCATGGGCCTCACAGCTCTGGGCTTCTGGGTTCAAATCAAGGTGGCATCCACCATTGTGGAGTGTGCATGTTCTCCCGGGCCTGCGTGGGTTTCCTTAGGGTACTCCAGTTTCCTCCCACATTCCAAAAACATGCATGGGTGAGGGTGCATGGTTGTGCCCTGCAATCGGCTGGTCACCGACTCAGGGTGTCTCCTGCCTCTGGGCCCAGAGTCAGCTGGGATAGGCTCCAGTACCCCACACGACCCCTAGTGACCCTGGTGATTCTCAAACTGTACCCCATCAAAACAACACACACTTGTTTTGTTCTCTTCTAATTAAGCTAGGTTAAGCTCTTAAAATACGACGACAATATTATAAATAAGTCGCAGCTAAATCGTGGAGGTAATAAGCTACAGAGCTGACGTTTACTGAGCCTTTAAAAGCAGCTTTAAACCAGCAAACATTTGTGGAATGCTTATCGGGAATTCAACTAGCAACACTACGGATTAATTGTCCGGCTACATATTATTTTTTAAATTACTGTTTTTCTTTCTTCTAGTGAGTGATCATTCTTTCAATTTGGTATAAACATGAGCTTTACGCACGTATTGACCAGACATGTGAACGCAACACCCCAGAAATCAGCTTCTTCTAATTGATCAGAAAACTGCTTTAACCCGCCTTCTTTTCCGGTTGGGCACACGAACTGTCAATCAAAACAAGTGTTTCTCGATTTTGCTCAACAGTGAACCAACACAGTTAGCTTAATTGCGTTCGAGTTTAAGCTACAATACGTAGTACTTAAAAAGCAACCACAGTATATAGCATTTTTATACTAAGTCCATTTGCCATGACAATGACAAGACTTCAATTTGAGTTAACAGGTAGTGTGAGATGACAACATGAATTAGATCACGCGCTACTACAAGTGAGCAATTAGCTGGTTAGCCGCAGTGATGCGTTCAGGGTTTTACAGAACATAGAATCCAATACACTCATTCTGCCCGATAGCTGTCAGCTGACATCCTCTCCTATTATACAAACAAGCAAGACGGACCGGTTCTATTTCACTGACAGCGTTGAGCTAGCTGCTAGCATCCGGCTAGTTGAGGCGGAGATTTGTGAGCGCGAACACACAGCATCCACCTACCCTGCGGCTTGCTGCCTACACCATAGGGCGCTGCACCGGGTGACAGGCCACCGTTGCCGCTGCCCAGAGCGCCATCGCCCAGATCTGACAGGAGCGGGGACCTCTCGCCGTCCGCCATGCCGAGAGAAAGAGAGAGAGAGCCTGCCAGGCACGAAGGGAGGGGAGGGGAAGGCGAAAGAAGCGCTTGCTTACGCGAGCTTGGGCTGTATTGTTGTGTCGGAAACGCCACTGTCACATGACCACGCTACCGCTGCTGCGGGAACATAACGCGTGCGCATACGCAGAAATCCTCATGACTGCTCCTTGGGTTGTCTTTTTTTGTTTTGTTTTTAAAATCTATATATGTGAAATTGTTTATCTGAGCTTCCCGGATCTTACTAGACATTTTATGAGAATAACTGTTCAAGATAAGTATTTACTATTAGACAATTTGAGCAAAAAGCTGCATATATTGTATGTGACTGTAAATATATCATTCTCAAGGAAAAAATATCTTTCAGAATAAGGCTATGAATATATATTTGTTAATTTTGGACGAACAATATATTTGTGGTTGAGAATATTTCAATTTTTAAACAATGAAAACGTTTCATACTGTGATGCATGTTAAATTGAAAAGTATGCAAGTAAAAAGTATTTAATGTATGTATGTTTATTGGCATTAAAGTATTTTTGAAAAGCAAACTATGTAATGTGGAATATATCTCTATATACACATATATAATAAATCCCATTAAATAAAGCGTTTGCCTTTCCTAACTCCATCTCAGTTCTTATCATAGCATATTCTTAGCATAAGCCAGTACTGTATAGTATAAATTATAGTAGTATAGTAAGTATGTAATTTGCCGAATACGGTATGAATAAATTATCCAATCCAATAGTATATATGTATAATTTAGTGTAATTTTGATTTTGAGAAATTGCAACATGCATCCACTAGGTGGCTCTAAAACGCTTAAAAAGAAGCCAGGCGTCGTGTAAATAAAACGTTGTTAGTTTCAAGTTCGCAGCGTCCACTCAGCTTTTGGCATGGAAGCACACAGCAACAAAAGCGCACTTGTGGGCTAAACTGGCACAGACCACCTGCAGCCCTTCCCAAAAAAGACTAGAATAACATAATGACAGCCTTGTTTGCAAAGGAAATGATGCGCTTCCTGTCGGGTGGATAAAAACACATACGTGGGCGTAGGTGCCCACACACCTATTCAAACGGCCAGTGATTTTCTGTTCAAAACGCTTCACCAAACTGTTTTATTTTGGTGATAAGTGAGGAAAAGGGATGTGGGGGAAAGTAGAAAACAGCTTGACAACTCTACAAACACGCTTGCTAAAACACAACAGCAAAGTAAAAGTATTAAAAAAAACTGATATTAGCCGGCATATATAAAATACACAAAAAACCTCGTTTGCTTTCTTTGACGGTGATAGACGTCCAATCCATTTCAAATGGGAGAGGTTGGCAAAATATATTTGATGTCTAAAGGCAGTGAGCATTCAGACACTCGTAACAGTAAATGAATTGGAACATTGCAAAATTCCTGGTATTAAACAATTTCTTCTTTTGACAGCCGAATCCAGCAAAAATACTGAATCAGGGCCACAACTACATTTTTTCCCTTTTGTTTGTTTTTATGCAGGGCTAAAATTCCTGCACGTCTCAAATAAAATGTCTGGTATTCATCATTTTCTTTTTACGCATCCTGTTAAATCCCTTTATCATTATAAAAAAAGATCCACCTTTTATTTGGCTTTTAGACAGAGCACCTACATATAAACTTGCAGTAAACTATTATTATTTTTTTCCTTTTCTACAGAAAGCCTGCCAAATATCAGTGTCAAAACAGAAAGAATCATCATTTATTTTGGACGTACCTTGTGCCCAGATGCTGCCAAATTCTTACTTTGGCATTCCTACACTGGTTTAATCTTTTTTTACAGGGACAACCTGCAAAAATATCTGTAACAGCGCCATAACATAGCAGACTTTGCCTTTTACGCAGAGATTGTGCAAAATTCCTGAATCAGAGCTATAGTAGCACACAAATATCCACCTCTGTCATTAACACACAAGACAATGGGAGCGACACTAATGCGATTGCGTGGACTTTCACACACTCACTAAGTTTACAATCAATACACACAAAAAAAAAGAGTCGTTAAGACAGAAACAGTTAAGGTGAGGGAGGTAAGAGTTTTGCAGTTTCCCTTTTCACAACATTGCCAACCAACCTTCCATTACGGGTCTGAGAGAGCAGCAGGCGGGGAAATTACTGGGTTGACTTGACATCCTAACAATTTTTGGGTGTTGGTGCCATTAAAAGAGAAAAGTGACATTGGAAAGATGTGGAAATGGCAGCATGAAAGGTGGTTTCACGCCCAATTTTCCCTAGAAAAGACAGTTGATGCACTTGACTGCTTTGCTGCCGTAATCAACGCACTCGGGCCCAATGCATTGGCAGCAAGCATTGTGAAACCAGCGGTATTTGGATCCGCCCATTGACTCGCAGTACTGTTTGCATTGACGGATGGACACGCAGTCGTCGAAGTAAACCACAGTGCACATGCTCTCTGTGGACATATAGAAGGGGGAACAACAGATCAAAAAGATGGAATTAATTTTAAAAAATGGCTGAATTTACAATTAAGAAGCCTAAAATAAAAAGAGAACAAGGCTAGATACACCTTAATGACTCATAAATCATCTTCAAGGCCCTGGCAAATACTTTCAAGCTTCATACTAATTAAGTCATTCTTCCTTAATATGACATAATAAACACAATGCCCCATATTTTTTGCATGAAAATGTATTACTATCTATGCAAACAAAATAGTAAATTAAAGGGAGTTACCATATTTTTCGGACTATATACACCACACTCAAAACCCTTTAGTTTTTACTAAAATTGACAGTCCACCTTATATGAATTTTAGTTGTGCTTTATAACCTATTTTGCTGGTACATAACTGTATTTTAGAGCTCTCGTTAAGTACAATAATACATAAATTAAATAACAATTTATAAACGTAGTACGTTCTAGAGCGGTAACTGTCAAGTCAATGTTAGAATGGGAAAAAACAAAAAACAAAGTTCACCTTGCGCATCATAGCTGGCGTGAATGCTGTTGGTGGGCACTGACACGTTTTGATGCGGGCCATCCAGCGACTCCAGGAAGGACACCAGATTCTCATGGTGGGAAAGCTCCTCAGCCACAGGGAAGGAGACCACCATCATGTTGACAGGTGCATCACCCTCTGTGAGGGCACGGAAGAGTGATGGGATTGGTCGGTGCAACTCCTCCACTGTGCTCTTGGATGTGGCTGGAGAGTCGCTGTAGTTCTTGGGGTTGCACATCCCTCCAGGAATGAGGAAAAAGTTACAAATTTATTGATCATTATTGCCTCAATTATGTACAATTCAGGGTTGGTTCTTAAAAAGCATATAAACAGAAAATTGGATTTTAATCGACATCTCCAAATTTCAATCATAACTAGAAATACAGTATCTCAATTCCTTTTTCAAAATGTTTAAACTTTTTATTTATTCAATGTTACATATGTATTTTTTATAACTTACTTTTACTTAAGTTTATTCTAATGTACTGTAACCTAAATCACTTGTTTACTTTGGGCAATGTCATTTTTTTTGTTGCTATTTTTTTTAAATGAAGCAATAAATGAACATATGTAGAATTTAACATAATTTTACTGTACTGTAATCCATTCATTGCATGGTGGGTGCTGTGGAATTAATTCTTGATGTCTCACCTACGCAGTCGCAGCACTCCTCCCACAGGTTGCCCAAGCACAACATGCATTCCTTGCAGCATGAGCAATTGCCGTCAATGGGGCGACACTGGCACAGCTCCTGGACACAAAATGAATGCCTTGGCTCACGTGACATAGCAAAGGCAATTGGAAAATACATCGTTGATGAAATGATTTGTTTGCATTCAGGGGTTGGGCGAGTTTAAAATTGAGATTGAAAATATAGCTCTTCTGATCAGCTGTGTCATATTTAATCAACCATATGCATATGCGGTTATATGGGCTATTATTGCCCAAAAACAGCATTTTTATTTTGAAATCATTAACAGCTCCCAATCTTCTCAAGCCGGCTTACTATTCAAGGTCCATATGATTTACAGTCCAATTTTATTACAGCTTTATTTTAAAATTGAATTCTCCACAATAGCCCAAAAGGTCAGTGTTGACTTTGATTTTGACAATTGCCACTCAGTTTTCTTAGAGCGCTTCATCAATTCAGTTGGAAAGTGCAGCTCAAGCTCATCAGTATTCTACATGGAGAACTAAACGCTGGCCGTTTCCACTCCTCCTCTGTGTCGAGTCATTACTCTGAACTCCCGTCGACGCGAGGTTGAGGGGTCGCGTTTGTGTATGTAGTCTAACAAGGGGGAGGGGACGTCTACTCGCATTGACTTAAGCTTTTTTTCAATGTCAAGATGCTTCAGTTTGTGCCTCAGCTACATTTCCCAATTGTGCTCTTTTAGTATTGTAATTTTGAATGGTCACTTTGAAAATGAGCCTAAGGTTTCTCTCTCCTCTCTTTGCTTGGATTTATTGTGTTTTGATTCCTCAACCTTTTGCCAATATGGAAAATGACTTTGACTTCTGCATGAGGAAAAGTGAGCGGGCAAGGGAGTGGAAAGTGCAGCCATGTTCTGCTCTCCAGGTGTCCCCCGCTCCCTCTCACTTCTCCCCCCCCCATCCCTCATAGCGGTGACCTTGACTCGGAGGAATGTGCTCTCCATTCTGCCTCGGGTAAGAACTCAAGCAAAAGGAGGAGGTGAGGGGGGTAAGGGGTGCACTTTGGGGGTGTTGAAAACTTCTGGATGGTTCCCCAGTTTTTATAACCTGCCTTTTTAAATAATGGATTCGGGCTTGTCGCAGTTTTTGTCATCAAATTAAAGTAAAAAATTGGTGGAAAATCCCCCAGTAGGTTTCACATTTGAAAGGTACAGCTATGACACTGGGTGGGGTAAAGCCATATTTCAGAATAAAAAACAATACTGTATGTTGGCAAAGAAAATGAGAGCATAATGTTGGTGGATTGTCATTAATTTTCTGAATTGCTTATCCTCACAAGGGTCGCGGGTGGTGCTAGAGCATATCCCAGGTAACTATGGGCACCAGGCAGTGGCCATCTAATTGCAGGGTACAAGGAGATGGACAACCATTTAAGCTCACACTTATACCTTGGGGCAATTTAGGGTGCTCAAGCAGCCAAGCCTGGATGCTTTTGGGATATGGGAGAGAACCAAAGTACCCGGAGAAAACCCAGGCAAGCCCGTGGCGAACATGCAAAACTCCACACAGTAAGAGCACTTGGGTGGTGGGGAATTCATCGTAAATATAATCGTAATAAAATGGTCTGGCTGTTAGGAAATCGAACAGATTCCCTACAAATGAAAGCTGATGTTATTAATGTATCTAAAGTACAACACACAGCCATTGAGCGGTCGCTTTGCGACAGCAAGCAAGTTGGTTGGCGAGGTTGCAGAAGCTGGTGCGACCACAGATGAGTCATTGGGCAGGAGAAAAAACAAAAAAAAAGCCACCTGGGAGCAGCGAGGGAAAGGAGACTGGCAGATGTTTGGGTTTGAAAATAAAGTGAAACCAGGCGGAAAGAGAGAAGCTGATCGCAAAAAAAAATCACTGCTTGCTGACTCATTTAATTTACCCTTTACAAGGCATTAATTTAACTCATTGGCTGCTATTGTCAACGCTATGCCTCCAATCCATTTTGACCGGAAAAATCCGACATTTTAGACAATGCAATCATTTAAATTATATTAAGTTCTGTTTTTATTTAATTAAAAAATGGTCTAATTCTTGAAAAAAGACCTAAGTGGATTGCTGTTTGTTTTATTATTATTGTATGCCTTCTTGCAATTCCCTATATATATTCTAACCTGACTTGTATACCAAATGTTAAAATTATGTCCTATTTAATCTAAAATACTGTTGCCCAGATTTAAGACAGAGACCAGGTCTTTCTTTGAGGTTAAGTTTTTTTTTCCATTACCAAAAATAGGTACTTTCCCTCTATAGGGTTACCATCAAACCCAATGCAGCTGCCAACTCTGTTTAACAGGCAAACATTTACTCTCCTTCAAGGTAATACATTTAAATATGTCATAACATACAGCAGGCCCAATCATAAGGACAAGAACTCTCTGAGACACTCACATCTACACTGAAGGAACAAAAAAACATGATCATCCAGAAACTAGAACATGCTCTCCTTCATGCTCACACATTTCTCCAAGACAAGACCTGTTAAACACATTAAGCTCTGATGCACCCAGTTATCTCTCACACCATCAACCCTCAGACACTCTTAACATTCATCTAAACTTTCTTGTCCACTCTGTCACAAACACATACTTTCCCCCTCACTCTCACATAGTTACACTAGCAGAATACTAACAGCATCCAAATTGGAAGTGACAGGTGGCGGCAAGCCAAGCAAACAGCTCATGCGGGAACATCACGTCATCTCATTTCACTCGTTGCCCCAATCACGCGCTGGAGTTTAGCACGCACACGCATAGACCAACGAAGGCATCAGACACAGATGTGGCATGTAGGAAGTGACGCCTCGAGGAGGCCAAGGTGGGGTTGAAAACCAATCCCTCCCTCCACATTCCGTCTCAAACTACCAACATGGACGGCAGATGTTGGCAGCCGAACGGGACTCGGCATTCTGAGACACATTGGCCAATTATAATATGAGCTCTAAGGATTGTTATGCCCAATGCAACTGTGATGACATGGAAACAGGAGCTTCTTATAGACTCCTGCCTTTTATTGAGTAAGAACAACACACCTGTGACTCACCTCCTCTTTACCTGTTGTGTTGAAAGCAATTGTAAGTAACTTGTGCCAGATAATGGAGAACTCCACTCTGATTTCTATGTTAAAAGGGCCAACATTTACCTGGATGAGGCACTTGCTGACATCGCTGGCACACAGAGCTTTGTTGCAGCCGGAGGAGAGGGTTAGCGTCGAGAGCAAGAAGAGGAATGAAACAATGGCGGAGGGACGGATCAGCTGACCGGGCCTCATCCTGGCGGCTCACCGGCAGACGAATGAAATACCCGTGGCAGCCAAACGCCACAGATATACACGAAGATCTACATAACGTTTAAAGGGATAGAAACAGACACATCAATCAAACTGTAGGGTCCCTGAAGGTAGCACTAGACATAACATTACATACTAAGTCAGTGTTCCACTGTGTTAAAAAAAATCAAATCTCTTACTAGCCATTTGCACTTAATTTTCACTTGGGAAAATGAAATTAGCAATAATACATAAATCTGTAATTTGCCAAGATATTTTAAGAAATTATTGGATGTCATGCACTTTTATTATTGTTGGACGTCATGCAGTTTTAAGCGATATGCTGTCAGTTTTAAGTAATACAATGTATACTGTTAATTCTCTTATATCAAATATTAAAAATGCAGTAAGTTTTTTTTATTTTTCAACCGATTTCAAAATCTTTCTGTCGATGTAGTATTATTTCCAGTTTTTTTTTCTGGTCACAAGCCAAATTAAAGTAACAATCATAGCGGAATGAGAGAAGAGGACAACAACAACACATCTGGCAACATCAGCTTCAGCCTCGAGTCTTTGCACGCAAACATGTTCTTTTACTTTTTTCCAACATCTTTTTTCCCCACTCACAAATGATTGAAGCCCAAAAACTCAAGTTTTGTCACCCCAAAAAGTGCGCTCGCGATGAGGCTGGAAAACGGCAAAAACTCACCAGGCAGAACGCGCTGAGAAATTCTTTCTTTAAAGTTCGGTTCGGACCGTGTGTGTGCGTGTGGGCTAATGCGGGGCGTCAGTCACGGCGAGGACAAGCCTTAAAGGAACACGCTCCATTTTGGCCCTCGTCTTCCAGTCATGACCTCGCCAAAGACGAGCATAAAGAGGGGCGCCTGAGGCACTTCAGAATGTCACTGATAGGCGAACCCCATTTTGTGACGAGTCGGAACTCAAAACAACACTGTTGATGTTGCGTCCCCCGCTTTTTTTTTGTCCTCGGGCGCCCCACTTTGACGTCACACCACCTGCCGGGCTTCTCAAGTCCACTTTCGATGACGTGAAGTTAACATTTGCTATAACTATCCTAGTTCAAATTTGATTTCATTGAAAATCTACTAATTATTTAAAGCAAATGTTCACATTTTATTATGACTACAAAATTTGCAATGCACGACTAGCTGTGTATTTTGTCATGTATAAACATTTTATATTTGTTTGATAATTAGTGCAATAACAATGGGCCATGTGCGCCGTCTGCGGGACAAAATAGGTATTACAATCTAAGTCGAAAGCCCCATATTTCAAATAAAAATATAGGCTTTCAAGGAATGTTTGTGTAATAATTCAGTGGAGTATTTTATTTTAAACATTTTATTCCATGCAGGAATGTTTGTCCACATTAATTAAATATTAAAACTCAGATAAACACTTAAAACCTGCAAAGAGAACTATTAAAAAGTAGTTTAACCAACGTTAACAATTTTTGAAACACTGGGTTAAGTAAAATTGAAGAGGTTGAATTATTAATCAAATACAAGGATTTTACCATGAACATGGGTTTAACTAATGAAAGTTGTTGACTCAGATATAATAAACATCACAGAGTAAGCAAGTTTTAGTTTCACAACAAATAAAATTTATTCAATTATATATTACAAGTATGTACAGGTCATGTAACAAGTAAATATTAAAATAGACATTTTTTTAGAACTATCGTTCAGCAAAAGGCATTGTTATGTTGAAAAAATAGTTTTTTGTTGTGATGTCACATTGAAACTGTCAAAGTTTTCTTTTCTTTTTTGACTCCCTCGTTCTCCTCTATGGACTCGAACGCACACGTGGGACGACACGCACGCACGCACACACTCACACACGAGGAGGCGAGTACACACGGCGTGGGATTTAGGAAGGTTGAAAAACGGCATGCACAGCGTCAAATTGTGGGGGGGGCAAACAGAAACAAAAAAAAGAGACATTGAAAAAGTGAAAAAAGCACACAAGGACATCACAGACAAAGAGGAAAACACTAAAAACAAACACTTTGGTCCATTAAAACAGGAGACGTTTACAATCAAAATATCTAGTACTTTTTTGTTGGTTGTTTTTTTTTTGTACAGCGCTTTTTTAAAACAATAATAATTACGTTTTTTTCCGCTATGTACAAATGCACAAGATTTTGTCTGTATAAAATAAGTTAGAAAAAATTAAGAGCACAATCTGTACACAAAAGTATACACACTCAACTTTGAAACTTTGTATTTGTGTGTCAGAGAAAGAGAGAGACCCTGCTTAACATGACACGGCATTGGCGCTGGAGGGTCTGACGTCCTCTCAGGTGCCCTGCTCTGGCCGACTGGGGGCCCTTTTGGTCTCCTGGACCAGCATCCCACTGGGGCGGGGTTGTAAGTGCTCCCCGCTGCACTGCCCTTTAAGTGCTTCACATTTTGACCTCCGTGGTAACAGGCGGTGGTGTGATGTGGCGTTGACGTTGGCTCATATGGGCGTGAGGTCAAAGTCATCGTTGACCTCCACGAGCGGGATATAGAACTCTGGGATTTCAAAGATGCTGGTGGATTTGTAGGTGGCCGGGTCGAGCTCCTGGAGCTTCAGCTGCCACTCCAGGCGCTGCACAGCATTCAGTGCTGCCGCCTCATGCTGCTGACGCATCAGTAAGCATGTCTGCAAAACAAAACAAAAATCATTTAAATGGAAATAATAACCGGCCGAGTAGTGTTTAACTTTAAAAGTCAAATGTTATGGAACAGTTAAAAAACAACAACCCAAAAATACTAAATAACTAGTGGTGACGCTTTTCGCAAAATCTGATGACATATTACTATAGCATACCTACCGTGATATTTCTAAAAAAAAAATTGCAGCCACCATCAAAAATACGGATAATATCAGAGACGGTATTATATAGCAAAGCTGTACTCACCACATATTTAACAGAGGTGATGCTGTCATCACACATAGAAAGTGCAAAGAAATAGTTTTTAAATTCAATGTTGAAACTGACCTTGAGCTTGTCGAACTTGTCGTCGACGTCTTGCAACCAGGACATGAATTGCCTGGCGTTAAATCGGTCTCGCACTGAGGTTTTTCCGTCATCATTCTGCAAAAACAAAATCAACCATGTCAAGAGGCTCATCCGAGGTGGTGCCCAGTCCATTTATTGGTTCTCACCTGGATGTCTTGAGGCATGTTGTAAACTTCGGCGTCTAACAACACGGTGCAAGCGCTAAATGGCAGAGTCTGATTTGCCAGCGTCCTCGCTGCCCTGTAGTGCACACGCAGGACTTCTTGCTCGTTGGACACGATAAGCTTTTCCTGCAAGAGGGAAGGAAGAAAACCCATCAACACCGCTACAAATCCTATAGTCAAACGTTTCCGGTTTCGGATTGCAGCATGGTCGAACCTTTTTGCATTCTCCACGTTCTACTCGGAGTTTGAATTGATTTTCTTAAGCTTTACTCCAAATCCCTCCCTACACTTGAAACAGCCATGAGGCGTAATAAATAATATACCGTATTTTCCTGACTATATGGCGCATCACATTTAAGGGCGCAGTGTCAGTAACGGGAGCTATTTCTGTATTTGACACACCAACACAAGACGCATCACATTTAAAGGCGCACCCACTAGATGGTGCTGTGCTAAAGGGAATGTCAACAAAACAGTCAGACAGTTCAGCCAAACTTTATTAATAATTACAAATCAGCTTTCAGACTCCATTCACTCCCAAAATGAGCAAGTGCACCAGAAGATGCATGGAACGATTGTATCCGAGTATATAGTGGTTGATGACAAGTAAATGTTGACAAACACCTAAGAAGATGGATTAAACAAAGTTAATGGAGTTAACCTTACCCGCTCGATGCTGTGCTGCAGGCGCAGTTTCATGCGTACCACCTCCTGCTGCTTGAACATCTCCTTCAGCTGGTCTGGTAATGATGGTGGTGGAGTTATCTGTTCGGGATATTTAGGTCATATGAAGCTCTAGTTCTGCATTTGATGGCAGGATAGTAATATTTGTGAGAACTTACCGTGGGAATACACAGCTTGCTCAGCGGGTTCCCATCTAAGAGATAGGAGCCATTGAACGTAACATACTCGTCATAGTACTGTGGTGGCTGTGGTGCCACGCTGCAGAGGACCTTGCGCTTCTCCTCAATTTTTCTCCGGATGTGGAGGAACTCGTAGTAGGGGTTAGCGCGTTCTGTCTGATAAGGCTCAATTTCCTCCAGCTTGACCGACGCCACAATGGCAGCGAGTGACTGTTGCTGGATGGGCTCGCCTCTCTCCCGTTCCTGGTCCTGGTCCTGCTGCAAGGCTGGGCCTGCTTGGCAGGAGGGAAGTTTGGGCATCTTTCTTTTACGTGGGTGCGGCACATGCAGGTCTACATCATCATCTGAGGAACGGAGCTTGAGTTTGGCACTGGAACAGTCAGACTCCGTTTCTCCGGACTGTGGGGAAGAGCTCCCTGAAGCACTGGTGCTGTTGCTACTACTACTGCTGCTGCTACTCAGGTCGCTGTGGCCTGCTGGCTGCATGGTTGCCAGACTCGACTCTTCAGCCAAGCACTCTGGCTTCCTCTCTGAGGACTCCACATCCATAGGCTCCGAGTGTGATTCGGAGGAAAACTCAGTCAGCTGCTCTTCAAGAGGAGCTTGAGGATTCTCAGTGTTCTGCTGAGCATCACACTTCTCTTGATCTTTAGCTGTGGTAGATCCATCGTCTAACGTTTCCATTGGAATAACACAGGGGGCTACATCAGGAGGGCTTAGATCCTGATCCTCTTGAGGACATTTGGATTCTTTATTTGGTAGAGATTCAGCCGCACTAACGGAAGGTACTGGGCTTTCCTCCATGTTAACACATTCGGGGACATTTTCTGCACTTCGGTGGTCAAAACTTTCTGTGGTTGTAGGTTTTTCCATTTGGTCACAAAGCTGGGCTGAAGAGACTGTTGGCGGAATATTGACAGGGATTACATCTTCAGTTTGGAGGCTTTCAGGTTTTGTGAGGTTTGGTGGTTCTGTAGAGATAGAGGCCGACAGTAGGTCAGAGTCCCTGCTGATAGCGTCCAACTGTGCGGCTGGACTTTCCAGGCAGGGTATATCCCTCATGACAGTGGAATCAGAGGATTCTACCGCCGGGCTATCGCAAAGGGTAAGATTTGGAGGCTCTCTGTTTGGTGAAGAGCAGCTGGCGGCGTCTTTACACTCTTCGATCGATTCAGAGTTTGAACACTGCTGACTGATGCCCACCTTGTCTCTTTCGGTCGAGACTTCCCTCATTCGTGGTACCTCTGAATGGGATTTGAGTAGACTGTTACTTGGCCTGGCGTCAATGGATGGTTTTGGATCCTCATCCAAGATGGCCCTGAGGTAAGGAGATTCATGTCTGCTGGAGATGGCCTGCCGCTGCGCATCTGGAAGCACGACGCTGTCCTTATCAAGAACCGATGGCAGTCTGGTGGCCTGGATGACAAGGGAAGATTGCAAGAATGTGGGCTGGATGTCAAGCGCCTCTGGGTTCGTGTCAGAGTCATATTCTACATGCTTGGGCGTCAACATCGCAGCCTGGCAGGAGTCCTCAGAACTGACAACAGACAGAAGAGACACGGACCTGGATACAAGGTTGCAGTGCTCGCCCTCGGGCCGCGGGGATCTGCTCAGGCAGTTCTCAACCGCCGACATGACCTTGGCGCCGATGACAGGCACACTTTTTCCATCAAGGGAAATTGTCCTGAGGCTGGAGACATCCTTCAGGGGTTTATCTCGGCCATGTGCTTCAGAAGCGTCTGAACTTTTTGAACGTAATAGCTCTTTGCTGAAGCACGCATCAGTCTTAGTTCTGTCTTTTGACCTGGATTTCCCAGCATCTGCCAGAGGTTTCTGCTTGAGTCTCTCTCGCTCCTTTTGTTTGATCTTCTCCAAGTGCTTTCGATGCCACTGCTCAATCTCTTGGTCTTTCAGGCTGAGCATCCGCTCGAAGCTTGTCTGCATTAGATCGTCGTTAACCAAGCGTTTCTCTTTGGGCCTGGCATCTCGTGCCCCCACAGCCGAGGTTTTCGTCTTGGGCTTTTCAGCATCTGTTTCATTGGCTTTAACTCTGCTAGTCTTGCTTTGCTGTGAGCGCTCTTTATGTCGTTCCTTGTCTTTGTGCCTGTCCAGATCTCTATCCCGCTCCCTCCTGTCCCGATCTTTCTCTGGCGTCCTTGTGACCTCCTCTTTGGATTTTGCGTATGAAGCCTTCCCACTTTCAGAGAGATAAACCTTCTTCTCTTCTAAAAGTAATTTTAGATTGGAACTCGAGGAAAAAGTTCCATCTTTTAGCTTTTCCTTTCTTTTCCGGTCACAGTCTTTTTCTTTGGAACGATCAGATTTGCCGTGATCAGTGGTTTTATCCAATGGCTTGACTTTTTTATCAGAGCTAACACGATCCTTTTCTCTGTGATCCGTGATGCCATAGTCTCGATCAATCCGTTTGTCCTGTTTATCGCGACCCTTTCGACTGTCTTCATGCTTCTTGGCAGAAGATAAAGACTTGAGTTTGTCGCCATCCTTATAGTTTTTATCATTTGTTAGGTGGCAGGAAGCGGTTGCAGATCGCTCTTTTTCTTTCCAGCGCTCCAACTGAGTCTGTGGTTCCACTCTGTCTGTGTGCTCTGGCTTGAGCTTTTTTTCCTTGTCCGAATGCCTTCTCTCCATTTTTTCTGGCTCCTTCTCTTTTCCTGGGAGCCGCTTTTCTGTTTTCTCTCGCAAAGTCTCCGGATGTTCCTGATCAGCTGAAAGTGTTACGGGCTTCTCATCCGTCTCCTCTTTTACATTGTTGCTCTTCAGCGGCTCAGCATCTGGAACTCGCCCGCCACTCTCGCTTCTGTCGTCGCGCTCTCTAGGCCTCTCCTCTCTACGCTCTTTTTTCACCGCCTTGTCCTTGTCATCCCTCGGCCGCTTGTCTTTGCTGCTAGAATGTTTCTCTTTGGCGGTTTTCTCCTCCTTGAAAGGGGAGCCGTCAGACATTCTCTGTAAAACGCAGTGCTCCTCCACGTCACGTTTCACAGGCAGCACATCGTCCGTCTCATCGCTTTTGAAAAAGTTCTCCTTCCAGAACTCTCTGTCAAACTCCAGATTCCTGTGGCCATCCCTTCTGGCGTCTTTCTGCCTGCGGCGACTGCGCTCCGCCTCATATTCTTTCCTATGTTTGTCTTTCTCTTTGTGTTTTAATTTATGTTTCTTTGCCGTTTTGCCATCAGGATCTGTTTTACGTACTGAGCCCTCGTTACTTTCTGGAGCAGTGGCGTCTCTGACTGGGCTGGAACGTCCATCTTCGTGCTCGCCATCCCTCTGATGATGCTTGCTCTTTTCCTTGTGCTTGTGGGCTTTGGTGCTGGAGCCTTCCGTGGAGAAGTCGACATCAGAGTAATGGTTGTACTTGATAGCGTCGGTAGGACACGAGCTATTCTCCTGCTTGAGCGGGGTGTGCTTGTCAGCCAGGCTGTGGTTTAGTTTGGGCGGTTTGATGGCCGACAAATGGAAGAGGTGTACGGATGAGTCATCTTTAGGACTGAAAGACATCTTGAAGGAGTCCTCCTCGTGGACCTTGTCTGTGCTTTCTGACACAGTTGCTAACTGGAGGACAAGTGTCTTACTGTTTTCCTTTCCGTCCTCTTGGTTTTCCTTGTTTTTATTCTGGGTCTTGTTCTTCTTCTTGACTTTGCCCTTGTCTTTCTGTTCACTGCTTTCCTTTTTGGTCCTGACACCCTCCGAGCTCTGGGAACAGGTAGGTGAGCTCTTCTTATCAGGGAGACTCTCCCGCTCGTCACTGGAGGTGTCAGAGCTACAGCGCACTCGAGGCATCTTCGGCTTTTTGCACTTGGGAGTGTCTAGCTTGGCAAGCTGCTTCCCCGTGTTACACTCCTTGTCCTCCTTTTCCCTTTGCCGCAATTCCCGTCTTAGGATATGTCGGTCACTGAGTGCTTTATTCAGGTCCTCCTCTTCTTCCTCATCTTTGAACTCATATTCGTCCAAGTCCTGCATGCACGACGACGACTTTACTTTGGCATCGGAGTCTTTTTCCGTGTCGGAGTCATCCATGTTGTCATCCATGCTGGATGGGTTGACAGAGGGTGGGTCTTCAGAGTCTGATATTGGATGAGAAGATACTTCATTGGGTAACTGTGCAAAATATAACTCACATTCAGATTTTTAAAGGATGACGCTGGTTCTACACTTCACTATGTACAATATGTAACAGAAAACATAAGGTTCATTATAATTTCTTTTTCTAAAGGATAACAGTGTCAAGAAATTATTTGGGTGGCGCTGAGTGCTATCCCAGCTGACTTTGAAAAGGGCAGTTTTTGCTCTTTCTTGAGGGCTATGGAAAGATTCTCAACTGAACTGCTGATTTCTGAACACGTCTGTGAAATAGGCCTTTTGCATTATAACATACTAACAAAAATTACATGTTGTTGCATATATGTATATCCATTTACCTGAAGAGCTATCATCTTGGTCTGAGAGCACCACCTCTCCTTTCAACAGCTGCTCCAGCTCCTCCGAGTCGGCTACATCGACAGGTCGCTCACCGCGCTTATTGGCCTGAAAGGCGTCACCACCGTGGCGGAGAAGCAGCTTGACAATCTGATAAAATGTATATGATAAGTCTGCTGACATGCAGACATGCGACTTTGGTAAATTATTAGGCCGGTCTTACATTTTTATGACCACTACTGGATGCATCGTGAAGTGGTGTGTCGTCATCCAGACCCTGCGTGTTGACCTCCGCGCCAGCTGCTATCAACACCTTAGCGACATCGTAGTAGCCGAGGTTACAAGCTTCGTGAAGTGGTGTCCAACCTGGCCGAAAAATCAAACAATTTAATGAGACATAAATGCATTACAATTTTTTGCATTACAATTTACAGGCACAAGTTCGCACATACGCAAACGTCCAAAAAAGACGAGCCATTGGTATTACACTTATATATTTGACATATGCATATTTGACTTTCTTATTTAACTTCTTTAATGTATGCAAAATATATATTTGTTTATTTACATACAATTATGCAGTGATAATTTTACAATTGGCACACTGCGAGTCCCAGGGATTCGCTTGTCTGAAAACTGTGCGTCCCAGGAAACTTGTCACGAGTCCCAACATACTACGGATGCAAATAAAACATGGTTTAGGGTTAGGGTTTATTTATCATTGTACTAGTCTTTCAGCTCGTAGATCCTCCTCTCTTTGCAGCCAAAAGTCTTTTGAAATGTGCGTATTTTTCCTTGCTTCCCCCGTTTTGCTTCATGATCATCGATCGAATCTTCTGCAGTTCTTTTCTTACTAGTTGTATTTTTTAACTGCGAAATAACTATCCAGACTGTTTTGCTTTTTCTGAAACATTTTTTATCTTTCTTACACTATTACGAAACTCTTGCTATCGCTTTCTCTCCTTCGTCTGCTAGTGTCTGCTAGTCTCGTTCACGCGAGAATTATTTCGCAAAGATTATGTGGAATAAATTGGTTTGCTATCGGATATATGTGTTTTGGTTTTTTTTTTTGATAAAAATTTCTTTGCGTCCGAAAAAAGCACATTACTTGAAATTGTGCGTCTGGAAGAAAAGCTGTGCGTATCAGACGCAGGACGCAGAGGTAACGAGAACACTGTTATGTAATTAAGATTACATTTACTGTTTCAACATTTTTTTAAATCAACTAAAACATTAAAGCAAAGGGAAACACATAAAAAGTGAAGTGTCAACTAAATGGGTCTGTTGGGGGCTCTGTAATTAGGTCACCGCACCTGCAAAGTCCTTTACATTGACATCAGCTCCCAGGCTGATGAGCTCCTTCACTTGTTTTGCATCGCCCCGGATGGCAGCCATATGCAGGGGGGTTTCACCGCGCTCATTCCGCTTGTTGACCTTGTCCTTCTGTCGCGACGAGGCGCTGCTGGGGACTTTCTTGGGGACAGGCGTGGTATGCAAGGGATGACTAGGCGTGGAATCTGTAACAAGCATATAGGTCAGACAGAGATAAGCTTTTTTACAAATAATTATGACGTAAATAGAATCTTAATAATCAGAAGCTTTTGACACAATCTTTGCTTATATCTTATGACATAGTGAATACAAGCTCATGTGATATGTATGGCATGGCAATTTTGCTTCAGCTGCAACATGGTGATGCAGTTCACCCTCTATTCAAGTTTTCGCTAAGACAAAATACAAAAAAGAGGCACTGGTGTCACAAACCTGGACTGTTGGCTGTCATTTGCATGAGCAGAGCCATCTGCTTACGCTCAGATAGCGGGTAGCCAAATAAAAGGTTGGGGGCTTGGGACTTCTTGCCACTGGCCTCCTTTTTCACCTTCTTTTTATCTGGTCCATCCTTATCTGGAAAACAAATGAAAAAGCAAAATATTAAAGACAGAGGCAGAGTCCTATGTGTCTACTAGTACAGACCCTCCACCTTGTATCTAAAAGCAGATTACAAGTATAAGAGGTAAGAAAGAGAACGCAGCCCCCCGGTATCATTATTTAACCACCACCCTCTGATCAGTGACAACAGACATGCGTGGAAGGATGCAGGGTGAGAAAACACACACACGTGCATGTGTGTCTGCAGTCGACGAGGCAGGAAGAAAAAAAAAAAGGGTTGGAGCGAGAGAGCGACTCGTGGAGGGCAGCTCAGCAGCATTTTTAGCAACAGTGGATTACCTGCGTACGTCCGGCAGGGGGCCGCTAATCTCTCCCCCCAGGGCTCAGTAGACTGGCCTGGGTCTGACTCATCTGTGGTGCAAAGCATCGTGGGAAAGCACGACATTAAAACGCTCGCCACTTATATACACACACGCACACTATGTATGAGTCATGGCAGAATAACACGACATAAAGGAATAGAACCCCAGCATCATTCATTCATTTTCTCCTGCTTATGTGAAGTCAGATCATAGCCGCTTCAGCTGGCAAGCCTAGAAATCCTGTTCCCGGGACAGGTGGGAGACATCATGTCCCCAGCGTGTCTTAGGTCAGCCCTACAGCGTTCTCCCAGTGGAATGCGCCTGGAGCACCTCACCAGAGGACGGGAGGCATCCTAATCAAATGCTGAGCCACCTCAACTGTGTTATCTAGATTCAGGGAAGCAGCAAACTCTATACTGATTTCCTCCTGGATTACTGAGCTTCTCACCCCATAGGTAAGAGAAAGCTCGGACACCCTGCGGAGGAAACCCGTTTCAGGTGCTTGTATACTGGATCTTGTTATTTTGGGTGTGAGGCCAGGAATGTAGATAAACTGGTAAATAAAGAGCTGTGCCTTTCGGGTCAGCTTCTTCACCACGACGGCCCCCCATCTTTCTGGCATGCTCTCGCTCCATTCTTCTTTCAATTCTTTCAACAAGACAACAAGATACTTCAACACTTCCACTTGGGGAAGGAGCTCATCCCTAACCCGGAGGAGGGATGCCAAATCTTTATGACAAGCATCAATCGTCATGAAAATTGTTTTGTCAAAAAAAGTAGTGATCTACGTGTCTTCCATTACTCAGAAACATCATACGTTAATCATGAATTCCTTACACATGGTACGTGAATACTGCACAGGGTGCAAAGTAACAGTCTTTTTAGTATAGTTCCAATAAGTGAGTAAGAACCACCTGGAATAGGAATGATTAAAACTTGAGAAACCACAAGATTTGCAAACTAATTTATAGCACCCTATTTTTGGTTGTAGTGTAGTGTATTAACACCAGGTAAGTCTACAGTTTGCTTTCTTTGGTCCACTTATTGGGTGCCAGTTCCACTTCAGTTTGCAAGCTACTGAGGATTTGGCAACAAACCTGCAAGTGCAAACATTGTTCAGGATTTGGACAACGGACTGGGCGGGGTAACATGGTAAACTACAGAGGTAAACCATCAAGGCGCCAAGAGCTTGTAGCACCTGTGCTGATTGCTATGACTCATCCAACTACAAGAGAGTCAGAAGGTTGCAACGTCAACTTTCTATGTAAATATTGAGCCCAGGTGCAGCCGCTTTGACACAAAGCAAATCGCAGCCAAAAGGTGGGCACCGAAAACCTTTTGGCTTTGGTCAAGACCAAAAGGTGTCAAACCAATTTCATAAATCTCTCAAGAGGGTACTTTTCATTCGAGCCAGTACAGCACAGACAGTTTAACCAATGAATTTTCAGCTGGACCAAGCAGCACTTGACTGCAATCATCTGATTACACTTGCAGGAGATCAGATTGGTGAAAAGGTGTCCTCTTCTTTGGTTTGAAGGAAAACCTCCACCCACTGAATCCAACTTAGGTTTAAACAAAACAGTGGGGGAAAAGATCAATGAAATAGATGCATAATATCTATTTTATTTTTTAATATCTTGATATTAATATTGACAAAACCCATGACTAACTACTGAACCTTCCCAAATAATAGCAACGAAACCCTAACTTTTGCACTTGCAGACTTAGAAACACAAGAAATTGTTCAACAACAGAACACTAAGATAAGAACGAGAACATGGAAAACCTGCTGACAGCATGGTTCGTGGGCAAAAAGAAGAAGAGGTTAAGACACCTTACCGGTGTCGGAATCTCGCTCCTCCAATGTAGCCCGCGGTGGACTGTTTGTAAAGGACAGCTTGCGTTTCATGGATGACTTCAGTTTGACTTCCTTTCCCAGCAACTCGCTCCGGTCCAGCTTGGGCGTTTTGGTGAAGGGAGTCAACTTGTCTTTGCACTGTTTAGGTAGTTGACAAAAAGAAATACAACTTACTGAATGTAAACAGAGCATGCAAAATTAGTCTCTGGCTCTGACTATATGACCCGTTTTGATGTTGCGACTTAAACACCTAAAAAAAGGAACGTGGCCTATAAGTCCTATACCCTTATTACAACTAATTAGCCAACATTTGTGAAAAATGTTGTTATAATTGTAGCTTAATTGTTTTTTTGTTTATGGAGGTATTGTACCTTAATCAAAAATTTAGTCTGGTTGACACTAGCTAGTCTCACTGTCCAAAAACACATTCAAGATCAAATCCTTCCCAACATTGATGAAAATAAACATACTTGAAATAAGTGTGCCGATTTAAAAAACAAAAAGTCAAAGTAGGAAAAGTGAAGTGGACTGGTGACTCAAACCAGGGACTGTTGACTGTAGAGTGTATGTTTCGGTGTTTTTTTTCTTCTTTTTACATGGCTGGGGGAAAAGCCGTTGACATATGGAATGTGCGGGAAAACAGAAGGCAATAATTATGGAATAGAGTGGCTAGAATTTCATGGCAGTCACTATGAATACAGAAGTGATGTTTTAATGTCACCAAAGAATGAATGTCTGACTTTAGGACTACGAGCCATTCCTAAAAATAAAACCAAAATGGGGCAACATAGGGATAATAAAGATTAAGGAACCATTGCCTTGGAAAGTACCTTCTTTCCCGCTTGCTTTTCCACCATGGAGCCATCTCTGTCGCTCCCAGGTTTGGCCATGGCGTGACATCCAACTAGCTGCGACAGCTCCGGCTCAGCAGGGGCATCATGTACCTGAAATCAAATGAAAATTGTAGGTAGCCGTGGGCAATAACAATAATTGTTATCAGGATTTCAGTCAAGTCAGTCAATATCAATCATTATCATAATAACAATCAAATCTTTTGTCTATCATATTTGAAAGTTAAATCTTCTGTGAATACGTAAATAAATAAGACTACTTATTCCCTCCTTACACTATGAAAAGTGATAATAAAAGCTGAAATTTTGACAGACATCTTTATTTTTTTATAAATTTGCCTTCAAACCAAAGTTGCGGTGCAACAATAAATAAATAAAATAAGCAACTAAAGTCATCACCATTGGCAAGGAGAGAATTTGCATCTCACAAAAAGAAATGCATTAAAAAGTTGGACAAACTTAACCTTTTTAATCCAAGTTAACAAATTAACAAGACAAAGTACAACCTTCAAGTTGGTGCCATTGGAAGATCTGCTATTAGTCAGCAAAGTGACTTCTATCAGCACAGAGGAAGAAGGCAGCCACCAACCTTAAAGCGATACTGGCCACTTTGCAGAAAACAAGAGTGGTAAGGGCCAGCATTGGCAACTATAATTGCGGTGGTGTGAGGGCTCTCTTGCCAGCTGGCCCGACCAGCACCGTCATTGACCTTAGGCCATTTCAAGTCTGTTCAAAACCTCAACAGTTCAAAAGACAGCCAAAATCATCTTGGGAAGATCATACTGGCCATTTGAGGGATGTGTATTATTTATAACATCAAGTGCAAAAATTGTGATGTGAAAAGGTCACCAAGACTGGTTCTCTGGTCCCATGAAAAATAAATGTTTTAAAGGGAAAATGCAGAGAAATAGCGGTAGGTAGTCTCTCAAACCTGCAATAGTAGTTGGTGTATTCCACAAGTTTTCATCCAACAGCTATCACTCGCAATTCCACCCAATTTCTTACATTGCATATTTTATTAATGTTAATAAAAATAACAAAAGCCTTCCTTATTTTTTTTCCCATAGGTATTGTTTTATCATTTTTAAAGTGTTGAGGACGCGAGTAGTCAAACTATTCAACGCAGTGCTGCAGCGGGAACGAGTATTAATTCCAGCCCAACAAGAGTACATCATTTCAACAATCTGGTATCATAGAAGTGCAATCAGTTGCTTGCAGTCAGGGGTTACCTATTTCACCATAAATATACTTGGTAAAATTGTCTGTGCTGGATTGGTTGGAACAAAGACAAGAAAACACTGTAGCCCTTGAAGACCAATTTGCCCACCCTCGGTTTAGGGTTGTAGTATTCAAAATCATGGATAATAATTCAATGTAGCATGTCTACTTGTGAAAAATCCGAGTTACAAAACCACTTTTGTAACAAATTATTTTTGTAAGTAGAGGTTCCACTGCATATCCTGATAATCTCAACCACCAGGAATTAATAATTACTCATTTTCAATGACTACCCTGTCATTATGACAACTATGAGTGGTTTACAGGTACCACGTTGGCAAGGATAACACAAACACAGTATAGCTCCAATGCATGGTCTCAGGTTGGTGGACTAATTGGGGTGGATGTCGGGTTGGCGCAGCTGTATGAGAAGCACATGCAGTATAGTAACTCGATCCTGCAGCTGCAGCATGGGACGAGGGCTAAGAATAGCAACAGGGGCCTGACACGCAGCAGAGCGATGAGCAGCCGCAGTAGCACCAAGGCAGACGTTGGACATCGTGTGCAGCACAAAGGAAAACACGCCTGACATCAAGGCACAAAAAATGTAATATCGCGATAGCAACAACATCACGGGCACAGCAGACTCAATGCAATGACAAACAGCACATCACGTGGTTCTAGCCTTGTATCGTGTCAGGCTAAGTGGTGGTGTAGGAGTGGAGAGAAGGTGGGTGGGGGTGTGCGTCCCTTCCCAGTTGCCGCCTCCTCCTCCTCCACCACTGACTCTCTAATGAGGAGCAGGACAAAGGCAGGCACCAAAAGCCTGATTACTACAGGCGAGAGTGAGGGAGAAAAGGGGCCAGGGCAGCAACAAAGGCCCGCAGAGATCCAGACGCACCTATAGCGTGACGGCACACAGTGTATCAAGCCAATGCCAGTAACACGTTATTCGAAATGTGTGGTTTCATGAGGAACGCTCTCAAGATGACACAAAGGAATTGCCTTCCAACAACATACATGACTAAACAGCATATCAGAGCCAAACTAGCACTTAACATGTGAGACGCTGATCGAATCTAGCTTTGTTGGGAATAAAACAACCCCAGAGTAATTACCCTTTGACTGTCAATACTAGATATTCAATATTTAAAAAGGTTAAGACACACAGATACATTTTTTTAGTTGTGTTCTTTTTTCAAACCATAAGCTTTACTCTAAACTGAGAACATTTTAACGGAGGACGTGTTCCAAATTTCAGTTTTAATTATTGCTGTATTTAGTGTGGGATTTTAATAATGTTCATTCCTAATAAATACTACAGTGAGACTGCTATTTTTTCTTCTTCTTTACGATGCATATTTTAGCTTGTGTGATATACTTAGTAATAACTGTGCAAAAAATATGATATGGAGTTTGAATTTAGCAAAATGCCTGCGATACGTTAATATAGCAAGGTTGATTTAACAGTCATTCATTCATTCACTGAACAGCTTCATCCTAATTAGCGTCACGGGGGTGCTGGAGCCTATCCCAGCTGACCCCAGGCCGTAGGCGGGGGACACCCTGAATAGGTGGTCAGCAGATCACAGGACCCCAAAGCTGTGAGGCCAACGCCCTGACCACACAATCCAACGGGCCATCTGATTTAACAGTTGGGTAGGTGATATGTCTCGCCTTAAAAAAAAACATGTTTGGGAAGCATTTGGGGAAAAAAATCCAAGTTCAATAAGTTTCAGTTTAAATTTAAAAAAAAAACTTTGGATGCAATCCAAGCACATGCGCCGATGTGATATTTTAACACCGATTTCATTTTGCAGCCACACAAAACCAAAATGTTACCTTGTGAAAACTTAAGATGACCCGTAACGTTGGGCATTGTCTTTGTACATCAAGTTCGGATTGTCTCTCTGACCAACATTAAAAAAAAATCCAAATATAACATTGTAATACATTTTTTTTATCTGATTCAGATTAAAGTTGAAAGGGTTACCAACATGGGGATTATCTGCGACAAGAGAAATACTTTATAGTATGCACGGTCTGCCGCAAAGTAAAAGATGGCTACTGCAAAACCACAAATCCTGTTGACCCTCCCTTGTCCTTGTGAAAAGCAAGATGTGCTGTGCTTAGTTTTGCAATATTTTGCTAACTTGGCAGGGCAATTAGACCACAGCCAAACCCTTTAATAAAGGTTTGTTTTAACACAACAGCGAAAAAACATTTGAAACATGGTGAGTCAGTATCCTGACTGATATTGTCAATCAGAGTGTGACAAGTCATAACACATTTCAAACCTTCCTTACAAATGCAAGTTATATACTTATGTTGTGATTTGTTTCCAACTACACAAGGTGTTTGGCTAATTGGTCTGTAGCATTGATGAACAAGAACTACTAAGAATTGTAGTACACCTGAGATCAAACGTTTGGAGACACTCATCCTAAAGAATGATGGAATGCCTCAAAAGTTTGAACGACAGGTGTACACATTGATCGTTTACATTTCAAAAGTGTATGGCTTACTGTCATGCTACAGCTCATCATTTCTGATCATCTAGGAGCACCCAGGAAAGCCTGTGATCTTTCCGCAAGTTACTCCAACAAGCACTGGCAGGTCCTCCTGACCAAGTGCCTGAGGAAAAACAAAATCACTTGGTAGAATGGATGCGGTGAGTGACTTTCATGAGCCAGGACTATTGATGCAAACAACTTTGCCAATGTTGTTTAGGTGGCAAATAGTCCTCCAACAATACCATGTCTTAATTAGCCACAGGTGAAATGTCCATTAAAGTGACCTTATAGTAGACAAATGCAATGCAATTGTTGGTTAATGATCAGATATGCTGCCAGGGGGACACGGACAAAAAGGCCTTTTCTGGAGATTATGTGTTAAAACTAAGGAGGTAGGAGTGCATTAGTGTAAAGGTTAGGACGCAGGCTTGAGAAATGCCATCATTATAAAGCAAGGCCAGTTCACATGACTGGAAAAAAATTGCAGTTCAAAAAGAAGATCAGGTTCACTGAATAAGAAACACGAGTGAATTTAATGCATTAAAAGAATTACAAATACCAAGCAAGAAAGTAACCTTTCATGTGTGCTCACATTCAAGCATGCATTCACTTCACTGGGATGCTGCTGCCATGGAAGGAAGGCACTTCCAGACCTGCTGAGGGGAACTGCCTTGCCTATGAGACATTAGAACAGTGTGCATAATATGATATGTACCCCTGACCCTTCAATACAATAATAACCTAATTCACCTGCATCTTTATGCGCAACCATGTTGTCACGCTAACAACATTTCGACTCCACATACATTAAAATATCAGATTTTTTTTTAAAAAGTAATGTGTGTGGGGGTACTTTACTGAATTCCAGTTAGGTTTCTTCACTGAGCCACAACCCAATTCAAAAATACAAAAACAAAATCAAAAATAATAACTTACTTTCTCCTCTGACCCAGTTTCAATTTTGTATTCCATGATGAAACCAATCAGAACTCCTCAACATGCTCCTTTTCCTTTGAGGCATTTGAGTAATGAGTACAATGAGTCTCGTCTCTCTCATTTTTTAACTTGATAAGATTCAATCATTTAAATGGTATGTGAAAAAACATAAGTGTATGCCTTAAGGATAAACTCACATTCATGTATGTGTATATATATTAAATTACAAGAGTGACTTTTTGAATACACCAGCAACTCTCATATGTTGTGAAGATATATTCTTCAATCCAGTTTGTGTCCTGGGTACAGTTAATTTCTCCTATAACACCACACAGTATTCCTGCAACCTGTCAAATGATCAGTCAGCAAGGCAACATGTAGGCACAGCAACCTATTACAAGATCAGGCGCGACAAAAACAACAACACTCCGCAGCGTATATACTCCAGCGAGCGCGACTGGTCCATGTTGTGTAATCAGCATGCTCCTCCCATTTCAACGCACATGCAAGCCTTTAACACACCCTCTGGAAAACAGCTACATGCAGTCTCGATCTTGTAAATATGCTCTGCTACTTTAATTGCAGTGCGTAATTTCCACAATGCATTGAGTAGCTGGTGATGTCATCAGGGTCTAGTGCAGGCTACAGTTTAAAAGCTTTTTATTCATGAATGGCAGGGGATTTTCATAATAAATATGATATTTATTTTGACTTGAATTTGAATTAATTATCTGTCAGGTCAATGAAAATCAATATATCAGGGCTCCCAACTCTGGTCCTTAAGGACACCTATTCTCTCTCCTGAAACTCACCTGAATCAAATGATCAACTCCTAAGCTATCTGCCCACAAGCCCAATAACAATCCCAGCTATTTCATTCAAGTATGTTGGAGAAGGGGGATACAAAAAACAGAATGGATAGCTGACCTTGAGGACCGGGATTGGTGACCACTGCACTTTATCAAAGTGAATGGAGCTTAAAAAGTAGTTTCCTTCATCTGTCTTATAGAAGTCAATTGATTCCGTATATAGGGACAAATTATGGACATAACGCCTGCAACCTTTGCAAGGATACAGACTACGGAAGATAAATGAATTAATAGTAACAATTTGCTTTTACTTCTTGTTGGCAATGGGTGCACAAAAACAGAATCCCGTAGTAAGCATTTTCCCAGCCAATGGCCAGAACTGTTTATATTTTTATCATGTTTTTTCTAAATTAATAGTTGGCTAGAAACTAGTTCAAGGTGTACCCTGCTTCTTTTTAAGTAGTACGTAGGAATGGGTGGAGAAGATACCAAAAGTGACATAGCAATAGCGACAATCTATTCAATTTATAAATTTGATCTTTTTCCACTCCCTCGTGATCAAATCAATTTCCTTATGTAGATCCTTATGTAATTGTCCCTTGGTCAATGGGCTATTCTCCATCCAACTTAAGAGGCTTAAAGTCTGGTGGCTATATTATCCTTGTACTGCATCCAGTTTATACTAGTGCACACACAGACAAGTAGGTTTGTGTAAGCTATCCATGATAAATCTGACATTCCTGTGTGCATGGATGAACTCAGATGCTTTAGGCTTCCACCTTCATGTTAATCTAGCAGCAGCCACCAGTCAGGTTAAAAGCACTTCACTAATCAAACAATCTTTTTTTTATCAATTATCAATAAGATAAGAGATGCAACTAGAGCAGCAAAAAATATGGAGCCTGAATTTAAAATTGACTTTAAAAGTTGAAGCATACTGGGATATTTGGTTAATTTTGTCCCAGGACTCAAAGTTGTATTTTTAAATTTAACTTGTTCCACTTAAATTATCCAAATCCAATTAATCAAATATTTTTCATATTTTTGGAATTTTCTATTAAAGCATGATCAGAGTCATGAGTGGAATATATTTTCTTGAAATACACATTATGATGAATGAATTAGACAAACCTTTTTCCTGCAATGTTAACCAGCTCTGTCGTCCAGTAACAAGATGTGTCCACTATTTAGGGAAAGAAAAAAAAAATCAAAAGCCGCTAAGATTACGAACCTTTGAAGAACATCTTGAAGGTGTGTGAGGTGTGTACTATGGACATGCTTTGTTTGACGGCCAAAAAAGGTCAGCACTCCATTTGGCCAGCTGTGCAGTGACGTCTCAGAAACCCTCTGTAGTCCGCATCATTCATCCAATGGAAATTTTAACATTTGCTTATACTGTCGATAAAGTGGTTCTACTTAAAAGACAAGTAATAACTCTGGTATTCATTTGATTTCCATCATTGCATCTCAAAATGGTCTTTTTGTGCATTGCTACACACTTAGCATTGACCAACACCCAAATGTTTTTTATATTGTTTTCCAAAGCACTCAAGTATGGAGATGCAGGAATTATACAGTTAGAGGGATGGTACCTGAAAAAAGTGCAGTGAATTCTGCCTATTCATGTACACATTTGGAATTTTCCCACCAAACGTTGCACTAATTGGCATATTTTTGAATATCTGAACACAATGTGGAGTACAATTCAGGTGGCTACTGCCAGTTGTCAATGCATATTTAAAAAATATGTTTCTGGAATAAATTTTTAAAAAAATCAAGAAATTTCTAATAGAAGGGATCAATTATATGCAATTCTGAAAATTGACTATGTACTGCTGTGTGATTAATCCATTTTATACACTGGTTTGGACTTAATTGACAGGATGTATTTAATTGATTTTAGCAGCTTCTATTGTTAAAGTAATTTTAGGTTGGCCAGAGGCATGTAGAGTATATAGGCCATGCCTTGACATGCATGCATACTCCCAGAGAATTTTGTAAATTGTCAAATCGGTAAAAAATATTTACTATTTCGTCTTTAAATGTCATTGACATTAATCATGTGGCTCCTTACAAATCCTCCATCTGTGAATTTAAATGAGTTAGTCACATGGAGACGTCCTTCCCTGACAATCCTCCAATGGCAAATGGATTGGACGTTTATCCCTGTCGAAGGCAGCAAATGAGTAGGGTTTGTGTTGACATACATGTCTCACAAATGACAGAACTTATTGGTGTGTGTTTGGAGTGGATGGGGTTCAAAAGCTTAGTTGGAGAAATAAAACCAAAATGAATAAAGACCAAAACAATGGCAAATATTTTGTTTTTATATTGTCAATGCCATTTGATTTTTCTCTGAGAAGAAATTCATATAGCCAACTCGCCAAAGCGCACTTTCAACCTTGGAGGTTTGTGCATTTTTATTGACTATAAAAGGTGACAGTTTGCAGACAGACAGTTTTGTGAGTGGCAGCCATGACAAAAAAAGGACAGGCGGCTTTTGTATCAGGAGGTAACACACCCCCCATAATGTCAAACCAAGCTGGCTGAGGTTATCTGGGTATTTCAACACTACGATATTTTTAATAGCTTTGCAAGACATTAGATTTAGTATTTTCTGTAAAAGTCAGAAGCCACCTTAAACACATGAGCGGTGACACGTTTCTTCTGAAAAATTGCCAGTTTGCTGACATTACGCTGCGCGCTGACACTGAATAGAATATGCGTGTTAGTACATAATCGAATATTAATTTGAGTGCTAAACATTAGGCCAAAACATGCAGAGGTAACCGAGACAAAAGCCCCACTACCACCGCAGACCCTCAGCAGTGTATCCCCCACATCCCCTCCCCTCATCCCCAGCTAGGTAGCTAACTGATCTTAGCTCCACGACTTCAACCCTGTCAAAAGACATTGCACCCTGCCTTCTTTTTGCAACCCCGACAAACTTTCTCCCGTGTCCTTTTACTAAGTATGAGTGTTGTGGATCTATCAAAACGATCAAACGTGGCATCCTGACATAAGGAAACGTCAAAAGAGGTTCCCCTCACGTAGGTTACGTCAGTTTAGCTTGGCGCTCTTAGCCATACACGGGGCTAACGGCAACTAGCACCATTCCTCCTCGGCGTCCGTCGAATAAACAACAAGCAGCCCGGTGCCTTACCTTTTACGCTGCCAGCCGTCGACTCATCCACGGGTGGCTCGACGTGAAACCGTTGATCGTTCGTCCCCCCCACCCCAACCCGCCCCCGTTTGCAAACAGGGGGAAAAAGCTCGGACGTTAACCGTAGCCTACGGCGGTGTGACGTTCATCGCCGCCTTTTGAAAACATCGCAGCCAGTTCGTTCGTCCTCCTCCTCTCCAGCCGAGAAAAAACAGCATAAACACACCAGCGGGATGTGTGATTTGTCCGTGGGAGACATGTGACATTGTCTGGCTTTTCTAATTGGCCTGTGGGAACCCATGTGACCCAGCTCTACACGCAGCTTAAAAAGTCCTTCAATCAAAGGCTCGGAGTAGGTTGTCTACGTCCTATATTTTGGAAGCAGGAGTAAAGGCCAATTACCTGTAATCACCCGGCATTTAAAATTGGGCTGGTAGGAATAATTGCCATTGGGATCCCTAGATCTGACTTTTAGGGCGAAAAGAAGCGCACTACGTCATTTGTCACGGTGAACAACCTTGTAGAAATCTAACATTTCAAGTAGCAAGTCTCCTATTTGTTATCAATTGCTTTTTTTGTAAATAAACCCCATCTCGCTTTCCGTCAAAACATTAAGCGCATTTTTTGAACGAATCTGTTGCGCAGTGACATTTGCATGACGCACATGCGCAGATTTGACTTATGCCATAATGCGCATGCGTGTCGGCTCCTATTATGACATGATGCGGAGCAGGCTTTGGAAATGGCCAGGAGAGGCGGGGGGAAGGGCTCCCCGCCCCGGCGAGACATTAGTGCGCCACCGGGGCCAATGACAGAAGTGGCGGCGATGTGTGACAAAAGGCGCTATCGAACAATGACTCACGTTCATTCATGTGTTTTTTCCCCCTTCTTTTTGTTTCTTTGGATTTGTAAAAGATCAGTGAGGAGGAAGTCTTTGCCCCTATTTAACCAGTAATCAAAAAGTAGATAATTACAGATACAATGTGTAATGATTTGAGTCAATAACAAAGAAAGTGGATGTGGAAAGTCACAATGGAAAGGTTAATGAGGAGAACATATCTTGGCCAACGGTGCAATTAAAAAAAAGAGGTATAAAATGGTAGAGGAAGAAAGTGATATAATGAAATGTGAAGAAATATGTCTGAGTTAGAAGGTATGCAAGACAAAGGAAAATTATTTCTTGGGTTTAAAAGGAGGCAAGATATTGTGAAAGGCAGAAAAGCAGGTTCACGCAAAGTAAAGGATGGCTGTGGAGCATTTATGAATAAAACTGTCTTAACAAATGCAGGAAGAAAGCAAACACGTTAGGGGTGATCATTCATTCTTCATACTGCTAATCCTCAGAAGATTGTGGGGGTGCTTGAGCCCATCCCTGAGATACACCCTGAATTGGTGTCCAGTCAATCGCAGAGTACAAGGAGATGAACGACCATTTACATTGAGATGTGGGAGAAAAGCAGGGTACCTTGAGAAACTGGGAGAACATCCAAACCCCTCACAGGACGGTCAGAACCCTCTGGGAATTGAAGCCTTGATCCCACAGCTGTCAGGTGGCTGCGTTAACCACCGCTAACTGGGTTTCAGAAAACACAACTCTAAATTCATTAAATTAAATAGTTATTTTCATTTGAGTTGACAGTATTTTTGCTTTATCTACACAAGGGTCACCAAGCCACTCCAGCTGACTATGGGAAAGGTTGAGGTACACCCATAAAACTAGTTTAAAGCCAATTGCAGTACAACAAAAACAACCATTCACACTCAACTGCAGACAATTTGGAGTGAACGTTTTCAATTTCTTTTGTACGTGCATTGCAATTTTGTATTTGCTGATTAAATTGGATTTATTTCACATTAGTTCCTCATCGGTTTATCATTAATAATGTAGGTGAAAGTAAACACAGATCCAGCCATTTAATTTATTTACATATATTCCCATCAAACAAGAGTATTGGGTACTTTGGACAAGAAAGAAGTGAGTCGGTACTATAAGTCGGACCTTACACCAAAACCTGGACCTTTTGGGGGTTCTGTCAGAGAGGTCAGTCCACCAGCAGGCTCACAGGAAAAACGTCCACTTCTACAAAAATAAATTGAAAATTGTTTTTTAAAAAAAATACAGTACATACTTCACAGGGGTTTGGATTGTACCTGGGTCCTGGTGGTGGGACTCTGCCTGCTTGAAGCTCATCGATAATATGCTCAATATCCATTGGAGTGAGGTCCTCCTAAAAAAAATATAAAAAAAACATCGATTTATTCTATATTGCATATGAAAAATTCCAATCAGGGTCAACTGTTAAAAACAAAATTCCCTTTGCATTTTATTTAAGATGCTAGTGTACCAATTGTATCGATAATATTGAGTATCCTCACTGTAAATAAATGAACAATTTGTAAATAAATGGAGCACTTACGTAATAGTTGTCATTGATCTGCACCATGGGCGCGTTGACACAGGCGCCGAGGCATTCCACTTCGATTAGCGTGAACATCTTGTCTGCTGTTGTTTCGCCGACCTTGATACCTGCGTTCACAAATTTATTGTTTTCTGTGGGTTTTAAAAGTAAATACTAGTAACTGAAAAACACGAGTAGCTGGAAATAAGGGCTTGGTTGCTCTAAAAGCAGCTGGCAATAACTGTAAAACAAAATTATTATAGGATTGTTGTTTGAGCTATTTATGGATCTATGCATGTTTACTTTGTAAAATGGACAATTCAAGTCATTTCCCCTTCTAGTTTACGTGTTGTTTTAGTTCAGTGAAGGTGCTTTCTTGCATTTCCTTCCTTACCCAGTTTGTTCTTGATGGCCTCCAGGATGCTGTCCGAGTTGCAGAGCATACACGGTGTGGTGGTGCAGATCTGGATAAAATACTTGCCAACGGGCTGGCGCAGGAACATAGTGTAGAAGGTGGCCACTTCGTAGACTCTCATAGGTGGGATCTCTAGGACTTCAGCCACCTGAAAGAACAACATGTTCAAACCAAAGTTTTTTTCCCCTTGCGCATGATCATTTAGATGGAACTTGCCTTGTTCATGACGTTGACGGGGAGCCATCCATGTTGTCTTTGAGCTAAATCCAGTACTGGGATGGTGGCCGCTTGCTTGTGGCCGACGGGGTACATTGAAATGATGGCTTCAATTCTCTATAAACAGAATAAAACATTTCTGAATAAGTCTGTGCAATACGTGGTCCACTAGTAGTTATTCATGTCATATTTTTACCTTTTTGTTCTCCTCAGTGAACTCAAACACTATGTCAGCATTGTTGTCTGGCGTGTCTCTGTGCTGGAAAACCCACAGAAGAGAAAGGGAAATTACTCCAGAACCTTGTTCCATGATGCTAGTTGATTTAATGACTTATCCCCCTCAGGATTAACGTAGTGTCAATAAATGAGTTCCACGATTGCCTCTCAAACTGCCCAGAAAATATTTTAAGGAACACCCAAAAAGACTAATCTGTCATTATGGAACGTAATAAAAATTACTTGCCCAAGGAACTGGCTGTTTGCAGCGCAATGCTGTCATCTAGTGGTTTTAGTATTTCCTGTACCAAAGGTCAGGAACCTGTGGCTCGTAAGCCAGACATGACTCTTTTGATGGATGCATATGGCTTTTCTGCTGGACTTTAAGTTAAAATGAGGAAAGCGCTGTTGAGAGAACGGAGTACCGAACTAACCAATAAAAGTCTCGCTTTGGCACACTAATGAGGCGCCTACATTAACCCAAGCCACACTGCATCGACCAATGGGAGCCTCGAGTTCCTGGAAAGCGTTCCATTGACCAATAGAGCTTCCGCGTTGGCACATCAAAATATAAATAACTCGAGCGCTACTTTAGTATTATTTTTGTTTCATTAGACTCCCTTGCACGTGCTGCATATACTCATTGATTAGAAAAAGCGTAAAAACGTTTACTGTTTACAGTGAAATTACTTTAATTACACGCATGTTAATTAAACTCGCATTATAATTCAAAATGTTGCCATATTTATTGTTTAAAAACCCCGAGAATAAACATAATGGCTGCCATTGAGGCATATAGACATCCAATCAATCAATTTTAACTGACTGGGCTGGCAATAGTCGTTCTCTAAAATAGATCAATGGTTTTATTCTTTAAAGTGTGGCAATTGGTTGAGTTCTAGGCATTCGTCAGACGAAATAATCAGTCATTATTAATTTGAAGTATCATAATCACAATATACTAGCAGGTAGAGCACTTCAACTCACCACAAAGATGCCACCAGCTCCGGAGCGAGCGGCAGATCGATGAAGACCCCTAACCTAGGAATTCAAAACAAAAGCGGAGATAATGTTCATGTCTAACAAGTTAAAGAAAGCTCTCACAAATATGTAGTATATACGCAAACCATGCAGATATGCTAGAGTTAGCCTTTAGCTTAGTGGCCTCTATCACTTTGCCCTTGCGGGACTCACACTATTTCCTAACAAACCCCATTATTTAATAGCCAACAAGAGAGCGTGTATTGGCAAGAGTTTTGTATTTATTACCGTGTGCGTCACCGCAGATCGAGCTAGAGAAGACAAAAACATCCCGAAGGTTGTCAATGTTCTGGTTACTCAACAGAAGGGACGAATGTAGCTCGCTAAATGAGCGACTCGACGTTTGATTATTGCTGTCTGATTGTATGGACTCTGAAAATGCAATCTGCGCACGCGCAGTCCAAAACAATCGAGATCCGATTGAAGTTTTTACTCCCTGATGCACATTTCAGGTTGTGCAGCTTGAAGACCACTTCCCATGGTCCAAAAAAGAATATGATATGTTTTACACATCTATCCCATACTGTTACCAGCTTCACCGCATGCATATAGGTTTCCTGCATCTTCTGGGCATATTTATTTGTAGGTCTACTCAAGATAGACACTTACTTATTCATTTTTTGAGCCACTTATCCTCATGAGGGTCATGGTGGTGCAGGCAGTAGCAGATTACACTGGTTGCCTGCCAATCGCCGGGCAGAAGAAAATTAACAATCATGCATGCACTCACACATACCTAGGGACAATTTTGAGTCATCAATCAGCCTATTATACATGAGCCAAATACAATTTCTATTTTCAAATATTATTCCTTGAGAGCTATACTAAGAAATTAAAAAGTTTTGGGTGACCCAAAAAGAATCGTACCCATCAGTTTCGAAAACGTTTCCATTGGTACGCATCTTTTTAGGTCACCCTGTACATCAAAATGTGTGTTTTTGTGTCATTTCAACACTCTTAAAGTAAAGTATAAAAAAATATTTAGAGAACATTGTTACGCTATTGCTTATCAATGAGAGTATACATGAAGAAGAGTCTAATGAAAGAAAAAAAAAAGATTAAAAATGTGCCAGCGGTAATGTCATCGCCACAGTACGTGTTATTCCTATTGGTGTGTTGGGGACTCAGCTCTCTGACCACCGGTTTCCATATTTTAGCTCACATAGAGCCACATATGGCTCCTGAGCCATACATACCCATCAAAAGAGCCACATTTAGCTCCCGAGCCAGAGGTTCCCTACCCCTGGTGTAAAGGATTGATTCCTTGTGAAGTAAAAACTATATTGCAATAGGCCAAAGTGTCAAACACATAGTGACTCACAGGTGGCAGCATTGTTTTTCACAAGTGCAGGATCCCAAGCTCTGTGTCACCCCAGGCAAACCATGTCCTATGTCCAATCCAAATCTTGTGATTTAATGGGGACTCTGAAGTCAATATGGGACTTAATCTATCTGTCTATATTGAGGTTTTTACCAAAGCATATGGACCCTAAGTGTGCCATGAAAGGAAAACTGGAATTCTCTGAAATGTGCCTCAGAAGTGTTAATATGGAGATAAGAATCCCCAGCACACAGTCATTTTTACAGTTTATGTAGCAACAACTCAGTTCTTTTAATTGTGTTTGTAATATTCAAGAAATTGCCATGTGACTGAGAAAAAGAAAAAAATGGCAAGGGCAACGAATCTTGTCAGACTCAAAGCACAATGGAATTTAACCTCTGGCTTCCATTTTACATATCATCTCCCTTTGTCAAGTTGGCACTGGGAAAGAAAGAGCAAGATAGTGGCGGTTGTGACATGTCAGCTGCCTTTCATGTTCGATGAGGAATGTTCGCCAAGTATTTATGATGTTGTCAGTTGGAAGGCGCGATAAGGACGCAGAGAACTTCATAAAGAAGATTAATGGCTTTTGTATTCTAAGTATCCACACATTCTTCTTACAGCCACTTTAAATCTCTTGGTCTTGGTTTAGACGTGTTGAACATGCTTGCTATGTGTTAATAATCGCAATATCGTAACTGTCAATCTGACCTCAGGCTGAGAGTAATAATCCTGGGCCAAATTGAACCAAGCCATACACTCCGTTTGCGGTCTAAAATTAAAGGGAGGTCTGACACCAATATGACGTTATGCCGCAAAACGGGTGATGTACTTATTGGTATGCAGGACAGTCGTTCCACTTGTGACAACAACAGAAATCTATGTCTCTTGGCGATCAACTGCAGCATTGTAATTATCTTCAAATCACTGTTAAGAAAAAAATTTGGGGTCAACAATCATAAATATTATTCCTGTTTGACATAAACAATCACCAATCCTTCTTGCGTTAATCCTCCAATGCTGAAATGATTGCAATGTAAAACAGAATGATAGCCCATGCTATTCAGATAAATGTGAGTGTGTTGCCCTCCTTCTGATGAACGTAATTCAAGGACTGACCATTAGATTATATCCTTAAAAAAAAAATATATATATACTTACTGTCGGTTTCTCTAGTACATCACCCATTGTAGCTTTTATAGTAATGATTTAGTTAATGCAGACCATGCATTCATTCATTTTCTGAACCGCTTTATCTTCAATAGGGTTGTGGGGGTGCTGGAGACTAACCCAACTTTCTCCAGGCAGGCTAGAGTTTGAGTTTAGACACTCCACACGTAAAACATGATCGTGGACCGTAGAAGTTTTTTGCTTCAAATAGTATGCTAGTAATATTAGGGGTGATCCTACATTGCGTTTTTTTTTTAGTATCACGGCCATGTCTGGTCTACATTATCCACAATATTCGAGCGATTACAGTATTACTAGTAACTAGTCTTTAACTTTGGCAGGATTTTGAAAAGTATTTCTCTATGTGTGTCACATTTGGAAGACCTTAAAGTGACCTGCAAAGCATGTGAGTCACATTCATGTCATAGTACCACATTATCGTCATAGTGAAAGGGTTAGGTCTTGACCTTAAACTGCTAAACCGGTGTTTCACCACAATTGAAATGCCAGTGCTTTCAATTCAACCATTTCAATTTCTAACCTGCATCTCTAAAATAGTTTATAAACACCAGAGGTGGGTGCGGCCTAGTATATCAACGGCAATAAAAAGAAAGTGTGCAGGAATGCAACACATGCTGCTGGGGAAAGTCAAGGCATTTCAATAGCGTTAATCTGGGAGGGACAGTGTCTTTCTTTGTCTCATATAGGGTGTCGCAATGGGAATGCTAGGCACGAAAAGCATGCTCTTTTAGCGGTAAGGAAGCCGCCCCGAGAAGAGAAAAGAATGCAGCTCTGGTTGTCATTAATGAGAAATGATAGTCTGTGGTGCAAGTAAAGACCAGGAATGAGGATATGCTGTATTAAAGCAGTGTTTTTGTTTTTCTTCTCTAACTGACTTGGGTTTAAATCCAGGTTAGTCCACCAATGTGTTTAATGTAACCAATGAGTCTGGTAAGAATGAATGAGAAGAAAGAAGCAAACTTATTGAAATTCCAATATTTTATTGCTTTATGAAATGTTGTGTGAACTTCAACTGTAAAAACCATCAAAATACTATGAAGTTGACAGAAATGACTGCCAAAAGTCAACACTCGCTGGGTTGTGTCCAACTTTTGACTTGTACAGCGATTGTCCGGACATAACTTAAGAACAAAAAAGGAAACATACAACTCTTTGGTAACTGTCTCAAAGCACTATATTATCTACAATAATAATAATAATAATAATAATACAGATCTCTGAATAAAAATATATTTAGGAACAATAATTATTATTAACCTGTGTTTGTTAGTTCAAAGCTCACATTAAACACAAAAATTACAATGTTGTCATTTTTAAACTCCCACAAGAACAGCATCCGAAACCAGCAGCATGGCCGTTTTGGGGGAGATTAAACATTGCATATGCGCACACGAATCAGCTCTGAATGAATTCAACCCTCCTCACACACACATTTACAACAACATCAGATCCGTGTCAGTTTGCCCCTTCCCCCAAAACTAAAAACAAAAAAACTGACAATAAGCCACATCTAGTTATGTGATTTTGTGATTCTCATCTTTAAGAGAACCAGCTGTGTCAAGAACAAGCAAAACTTGAGCAATTCAACAGTGTTTTCTGTTATAAATTAGTGAGCAACTGGGACGAAATTGAGGTTACTCAGGTTAAAAAAAAGAAGACATGTTTTGTTGGAGGGGAATGCTGAATATTTACAGGAGAGAAGACAGAGAGAAAGAATGATAAATACTACATTGTTTTGTCATTCACCGGTTTTGGGAAATAAGATTGTAAATATTAAGAAGACAGGAAAGAAGCAGCAATTTTTTTCCATTCCATTCAATATATAAATATGTTGGCAGACACACACCAATCACAATCCAAAATACTGTCCGAGTACCTGGGAAAAGTTCTGGGGCAACTGCCTGCAGCCGCCAATCAGAGCACAGCTCTTTCTCGAAAAGTGGGGGGAAAACAACCCCACCATCCCCATTCATTTCCCGCAGTATTCATGCTTTTTTTTTTTTACATCCAAAATCTTCTTCCTGTGACAGACTTCACACATTACGGGAATTCTTTCTCACAAGTTTCTGTCTTATTAAATAAAGATTTCCACTGCATCTGAATCCAATTCTTCTAGACCTCGGAAGGGGTTTAGTAGCAACTTCTTTGGTGTTGTCATATCTGCAAGAAATGGGTTGGAAATTCATTATTTAATTGAATTATTTCATCACTAAAACATTGATACAAAATGCTGTCTAAACCTTCAAAATTGGCCAATCTTGGGTTTTGCTAATTGCATGAATTTCTTTTTTACAGAATTTTTGTTGTTGAAAAGTTTGAGAAATGAAGACAATACAATCTGATGGATGAGTGAACTAAAACTCTGCCAGATGCAATTCCATTATGAATAAGTTAAAAATGGCGCTGGCAATTATGCTATAAAGTATATGATTTTCATATCTGATCTGCATCCATGATTTTATGCAGAGATGAAAGAAATTCAGGATATGTAAAGGATTTATTTCCCAAAATGATATCTAATTAACTTAATTTCACATACATGACTTCATCACTATCCCCTCTTTAATGCTACGTTCTGTCACTAGTAATGTGGGCACGAATATTTAATACGAAAACTGCTGACAAAATGGAAGCCTGTCTGCTATTACTGACTAAAGGTTAATGGTGGTTTTCCACACTCAAACAGGCATCTATGGAAAAAATGTGCTTAGTCCACAAGATTCCCATAGTTTCTAAAGCATGCACATTCCAGATAGTATCTCATAGGCCACAGCACGGTTAATCAATAAATCCGCCTTTAAGATTCCTTACAGTCAACTTTCCTTTTTTTTTTTTATGGCGGCAATTCTCTAAGCGCGTGCGACTCCCTCACGCAATGCTTGTAAAACAAATAATAATTGGCTGCCGAGTGAATGATCAGCTTCTCGTAAACAAAATCCACATAACTGTGTGATTACTCACCGGAGCTAAGCTTGATGATACCGGATGCCTCGTTGCCTTTTGATTCCGTCTGCCTTTCCAACGTTCCGGGTTCCGACTGAGCGGAAAAAGTGTGGCTCGGTAATGTCTGGTCATCAGAGAGACTTTTACCTATGGGAACATCATCGGGATTGGAATGAATAACGGTTGCTTTGAAATGTGTCCAATGACGAGAATTATGAGGACTTCTACTATTTAGATATAGTACTTGTACTTTTGTATAGACGTGACAACATGTAGTATGGTAGTAATGTGACCGGACGTTTGGTCGCTGGTCTTTTGGTCCCTTTTGGATCGCTGGTCTTTTGGTCGCCGGTCAAACAGTACTTAGATATTAAACAGTACTTAGATATTAAACAGTACTTAGATATTAAACAGTACTTAGATATTAAACAGTACTTAGATATTAAACAGTACTTAGATATTAAACAGTACTTAGATATTAAACAGTACTTAGATATTAAACAGTACTTAGATATTAAACTCTGTCTCTTAGATATTAAACTCTCTCTCTCTTAGATATTAAAGTCTCGACCAAAAGACCATCGACCAAACGTCCGAGCACCGGAAGTAATAATAGGGGTGGTCCTAATTTGAGGTTTTTCCCATTATCGTGGCCATGTCCGGTCTACATTATCTGTGATATTTGAGGGATTACAGAACAGTTTTCTATTGTCTTATGAGCACATTACTATATTTCTGCCCCTCACCTCGACCCTTGGAGTTACTTTTTGTTGTGAAAATGGAGGGCGTGGATGCGGCCAGTCTCAGGGGTGAACCGGCTGCACTCAGTAAGTTGGTTCGGGGACTCTGTTCATCCTTCCGACCTTGGTCTTGGTGCAGCCGCTGGGTAAGAATCTTGATCACTGCGTCCTTTTCTAGGATTTGAGCATAGAGAGCACGAATCCTGGAAAGAAACAGAGAGACGGTATTAGGTCCGTGCCGGACAACAAGTGAAACTCTTGGACGTTCTTTTAACAAGTTGAGGACTTTTTACAAAGGCTCTCACCTGTTTTCCATTTCTTGATTACGGAAGTCGGCGACTGGCAAGTCTTCGTTGAAACTGTTGTTGGAGGAATGGCAGGGCGAGTGGTTGATGATGGTGGTGTCTCTGTCAAAGGACAATCAAATTAGGCTTTACAAATCACTCTAAGGACATTCCAAAGCATTTTCAATGCTTCTTGCACTTTTCTGTGCTATTTGTATTTGCCTGGAACAGCTAAAGGACATTTTAATTCATCTTATTTGATGATCAAACCAACAATGTTACAAGCTTGATAATAGACCGAAATGTGTTAAACTGTAGTACCTTTGTGCCGCTGCAGTGGCAGCCACTTCCATTGCAAACTGCCTCATGGTGCTTTCCTCCAAATACTTCTGCTCCCAGCGCACCATGTCGGCCTCCAGCGCCAGGATGCGTTCCTCACGCTCCCGCAGACGCTCTTGGAGGGAACCCATGGTTACTCCGGGTGGTTGGGACTGGCGCTGTGAAGGAACAACTTTTGTTGAGCAACTACACTTTAATAGGTTTGTGTGCACTCCTTTGGAATTCCTGATCTGTGTGTGGTCTGTCATTATTTCTCAGTTAAGGAAAGATATTTATTTTGTATAGGTTGATGTACCTGTTGAGCCCTCAAACTCCTCAGCTCCTGTTCTAGTCTTGTCCTTAGCTTCATCTCCAGACTCTCCCTCTTCTCACAGGTAGACTGCAATTGGGCCAGGGCGCTTTGGAGCCTCTCCACCTTCTCCACGTAGGCCCTTTTCCTGCGCAACTCTTCCTCCAGTTGACGCCCTCTTCCTCGGGCCGTCTCCAAGGCTTCTTCAAGCCTCTTGGTACGGATGCTCTGTTCCTCTGCTGCCGCCCGCAACCGTTCAGCTTCTCGCTCCATGCGCTCTCGTTCCATGTTCTGCTCCTCATCTGTGAAGAATGACAAGAACACTCAAGTCCCAAGAATGTGGTATGCGGACATTAAATAACATGGGGGATAAAAATGATGATTCGGAGAAATCATCATCATTTTCAGAGAAGCGATTCTCCAATTGGGTCTCCCTCAGGTTTTATATAGCAATTTGTCAAGGAAATGTTCAAACTTTTACTACATTTGGACAATTGTTGATTACGATCAGAGTAAGTTAAATGTAATAATTATGATTTAAAAAAAAAAAAAACCTTACTGAGCACTCATTTACCCTAACTTAAATATGACGCATTTCCAAAAAGTTTTTAGTTCTGGTTTAGGATCTTGAGAATCCTTCTCCCCACTCCTCCAGAGTAGCGAGCGTAAGCGATGCGCTTGTGGAATGTCAAGAGGAGGAAGGAGGAAAAAAAAATAGGGAAGGGGTGGGGAGCACCCTATCCCTTTGACCCACATAGCGAGCGCTTTAGAATTCCTGATCAAGGCCGTACAAACACCGACATACCAGTTGAGCCCAGTTCCTCTCGCCACTAACATTAATCAGTCTTACAACAGGTAGGTGCTGGTATGAGAAAGGGAAATGGGATAAAGGGGTAATTTCTATTCACATTGCGCAAATTTGGAGCTGTTTCATTTCACTCTGCTCCTTGCAACGTGGATTGAATTTGCTAAAACCTTCTTAGAGAGGATGTGGAGGTTACGCAAGGGAAATTCCTGCATGTTTGAGACTCTTAGCTACAAAGAGACTCCATACCATCTTAATCCAACCAAGCATGTTGATTACAATGGTGATAGGACTCCAAATGGGTAAACGGATAGGAATTTTGAGCATTTGAATGCATTGTACGGAACACACAAGATGACTAAAAAGTCACACAAAAATTAAATACTGTATTTTACAGACTATGTCACACCTGAGTATAAGTCGCACTAGCACAATCAAAATATAGAAGTTGCACTGAAATATAACTTATACAACATTAGAAGTTAAAGTAATAGTAAATCCAGAAAACAGTCAAAACCAACACCTTTTAATGTAAAATATTAATAGTTTTGATAACTATAGCCTTAAAAAAAACAGCCTAAGAAGATGCTAGTGGTCAGAGTGAAAACAATAAAAGAGATATAAGTCGCGGGCTCAGCCAAACTAGGAAAAAAGTGTGACTTATAGTGGGAAAATACAGTACTTAATAGTACCAAAAGGCCATATTGCCCCCATATTACCAGAAAATTGGAAAATGGTACATTTAATGACATTAAGCGAATGAAAAACAACTTACTTTGCTCGAGAAGTTTAGCCATGATGTGTTGGTTGTGGTCAGCAACTTGCACTTCCTTGGCGGCGTGTGTCCTGGCCTTTTCCAAATTCTCCTTCAAGTCTCGGTTGAAATCCTTCAGTCGGCGGATTTCATCCACCAGCCTCCTCCTCAGCGTTTGCTCGAGAGTCTCTCGCTTACTGCTTCCATGCATTAGTTTCTCATAGGCTTCGGATATGCGTTGGATTTCCTGCTCCAACTGGGGAAGGACAGAAATAGACAGAGAAAGAATTTTTTGGTTAACCTACTGACATGATGGGGAGGAGCTGGAATGTTGCTTTTTCTTGTTACGCTCCACTGGATAGGACTTCTTATAGGAAGGTCCGATAACTGCAGCTTGGGGTTTCACCAAATATTTGAAATATATATCAATAATTTTTGCCTTGTGATTGACTGGCAACGAATTCGCAGTGTGTCCCCTATCTACTGCCCATTTTTGGCTGGGAAAGGGTCCATAAAATTAATGAATACATTATTTATAAGGTCTTTTTTTTATAAACTTTACAATTTTGAGAGGGAAACAGCTTTTTTTCCCCTCAAGAATAATGTAGGGCACGTTTTTTTCTAGGATTTGTCAAATTTCAGGGAAGTATTTGGACAATGTCTTTAAATTTTAGTTTTGTTAAGGGTGTTGTTTGAGAATATAATCAATTTTAAACAATGGAAATCTATATTTTTATATTAAAATAATTTTCTTTATCAAGAATAAATGTTGGGGGTTTTCCCAGAAATTTTTGTAGTACAGGAAAAAAAGTTGCATTTAAAATACCCTTCTCCACAAAAAAAACAATACAATTTGGACCTATTTTTAAAAGTTTTTTTCATCGCAACATAGTGACTTAAAATAAATACTACATTCCTTTCTTCCTTTCCTTCTTATATTATTTCCGAGTACATATGATGTTGAACAGCCATTAGGATTATGAGCAAGATACTAGAAAAAAAATCTCATTGGGCTCTAAAACGTTTATGGCCATACATTAAACTACATGTGTTAGTTTGTGTGTGTATGTTTTTGCATGCCACATTTCCCAGGAGGAATTCCAGCCTGCAACCACTCCCCGTGAGACTGATTTATATCAACATTCCTGTGGGATGATCGCCGCCATTCCAGGTTCATGCCAGCACACAAACTTACACCCGCAATTTAACGTACTTACAAAGAGAAACACACATTGGTCGGGTGAGTAATGCCAGTTGAAGGAAGGTACGCATACCTGTGCCTGGGCTTTGGAAATTCCCAACACAAAAATTACAGCCAACCTTACATGCATGTTTACTTAGGACTGCGGCCTGAAACAGGAAAAATCTTTCCAACCCCTCGTAATCACTCTTTTCGCCTAAGCCATGTGACATAACTCTAGCGATTTTTGTGGCGCAGGCATTGAAAGTTATTTCCACCTCAATAAAATAAATTGTAAGCCACGTTTTCCCAACCAGGCGTCCGCATGACACACTTTAACCCCCGTGAGGTATTCAACAAAAAGAATTGAAAGGGAACAAGCCTTGGTGTGAGCCCATTCCTGTTCCAACCCTAAAGCCTGTTATACACAGAAAACATGAAAATAGAAAGCTGGCACATTCTTACTCTATAGTGCGGAGAGTGCTTTAGATGAACAACCATTAAAGGGTTTTGCTAGAGTAAATATAATTATGTTTAGGGATAAATCACTCTTTAAACAAGCTAAATGACAGGATGATTGCTTAGGATAATCTTTAAAAGATCATCTGTATGTTTTGAACTCCTATTTAGGTCGTTTTTGTTTTTTTCACTTCACTTTTTCATGTTGGATAGCTGTTTTTGAAAGACAACCCGAGCAAACAGTTACTTGCTTTCACTTGGACTTTTTTGCACTGAAAATATGCAGTTCCCACTTAACATATTATAGAAGGGACAAAAAGAAAAGACACAATAGTGTTAGAAATCGGCCGCACTCCTCTCAATGGCAATGGTGGGCAAAGTGTGGACAGGTCGTATGTTAGTTATTTTTTCAGGGCTGGCCCGTTAGACAGCACTAGATGGATTGACGCCCCTCACACAGCTGATGGGGATGTAGAGGGTGGGGGTTGGTGGCAGGTGCCAAGCGGCTGTGTAAAAAGTGAAAGGTCTCTTTTGTTCATAGTCAACTGCTCTTTGAGCGCATTCTGGCTTTTGACCCTGACTAGATGCCTATGGATGTTTTTTTTTCTCTCTCCATTTAATGGTAGAAATTGAATCAGTAAAATTTGAACTGGGTTATTATGTCAGTAGGTTTTCCTGAGTGCCCATTGAGCAAAGAATCAAATGCGACATCTGGAGTCATCATTTGAATGTCAATCAAAAGCAACTAGAATTACACCTTTTTTTTAATCCAAGAAGCATCTTCATGTTTTGTATTGCCTACTTTGGGTTGGATTGGGTGACACAAGGATCGTAGAGGAACTGTCTTGTGCCCTTGTAATTGTCATAAATGAAAAACGTGTTCGGTATGAATGATGGTGATGGCTTCATGTGTGTGGTCAATAACAAGTTTGGGCAAAAAAAATGGTTTCTGTGATTGTGATGTGAAATGGAACAACAACTAAAGTCAATGGAGGCATCTGTATCAGGTGTCTTATATATTTAATTCCTCACAGATTGTTATTGGTGTGTGGTGCTGCAGAGAGTTACGTTATTACGTAATGATGAAAATAAATTCTGCCCAATTCTTAAGGTTTTTTTTTTTGCCATTAGAGGAGTCTGTAGCATTTAAAAATCACTTTAATATCTCTTTGTTGGTAGCCATTTTTTAAAACTGTAGAGTTTTTCTCTGCCCTCACCTTCTGAATACGGCCACTTTTCTCCCGGTGAACTTCAAGTTCTTGCCTTAGCCTCTCGTTCTCCATGAACAGAAGCTCCACTTGGTTGGGCTCCTCCAAACCAGCAGAGGGCAAGCTGGTGAACGCATTGTAGCAAGAGATGTCGCTTGGCGGGCCAGACTGAATGTACCTGGAAGAGTGAGACAATGTTAAGTGACACCGTCCTGGATCGGCGCCAATTCAACTCTTATACGAGCGCCTGGGCCAGCCTGGAGGCTTGAAGCCTTGTACAATAAAGTCTCTATTCCAGCTCCTTGGTCATCAGACGCAGTGGCTCCAGAAAAGAATGTAAAATCCGGTACTATACTATTTTTGAAAGCCAAAGTAAGCATGTAAGGTGTTCCAACTACAGCATGCCAAGAATGACAAATACATTGGGATGGTTGCTGCTTTTAAAAGAATGGAAAGCATGACTAAAGTGTCTGTTTATGCCCTGGCAGACTGTACATTTTGGCCTTTTACATGCAGGCTGAATTCTTATTAGACAAAAGGAAAATTTAACAGAAACCAAGGTATAGCAGTAGAGGCAAAAAATGCTATGAAATTAGGAAAAGTATTAGAATATAATATAATTACATAGAACAAATATCAGAGTGGGTTGTAAATGTAGGTCAGTACTGGTGATAGTGTTAGGTCTGACTCTGAGCAACTGTGTGAGGAACTATACTCTTTCCGAAAGGCCAAAGCAAGCATGTAAGGTGCTCCAACCGCAGCATGCCAACTATTACAAATATCTTTGGGCCAGCGCTGCTTTAAAAAGAAGGAAAGTATGACTCAAGTATGTGTTTACGCATGTGAAACTCAACAAGGAGCCACACCAGAGAGTGTGATGTCATGCTGCTTTACAGTGAATAGATGTAATTAAACTCAATTCGTACCTGTGCTGCGGGGCCTGTGCTGCTTCTTGAGCCTGGTGGGGGATGAATCCTTGTCCCTGGACGGTAGCCGAGTACTCGGGTGGTGGGTTGCGTTTCTCCAGGCTCTGGGTTCCCCACTGTGGGTAGAAAGCCAGCTCGGGATAGCTGTGAGAAGCGATCTTGACAGTTTCTGCTCGGGCAACTGCGTCATTCCTCTCTAAGGAGATTTGCATCCGATGCTCGCTGAGGGACCTAGCGTGGGCGCACTTTCTCTCCATTTCGTCCACCTCTTCGTGGAAAGTTCCGTCCTGGGACTGTCTACCGGGGCTTGGTGGTGCCCAGTGGGTTGCCAGGTACTGGGAATGCGCCTTGGCTTGCTCGTAGGTTGGCAGTTCCTCGCCGTGGAGTTGGTAGAGTGGAAAGCCACTTTCTGAGTGGTGGAAGTCACCTTGGTGCTCTTGACCCTGGGGTTCTTGTCTGGCGGAGAGCTGGGGGAGCGAAGGCTCCTCCTGGGTTAGACTCTCCAGAGAGGACCTTGGGCTACGGCCAATGTCGCCCCCGCTGTTGCTTCCACTGCCCCCGCGCAGTGCCTGCTGCTGGATGGCGAGTAAGGTGCGGGTGTCGGTGGGGTTTCCGTAACGAAGCTGCTCCTGGATGAGTCGGTGCAAAACCGTGCCGGACGGCTCCTCTGTGGACGCCATACTGATCCTCAATGTGGATTCTGCTCAGGTTGTTTTTTTTTTAGATTTCACTCTATTGGCTTCAACATCTACAGATGGGGAGGATGTGCTTGGATTAGCATGGCTGATGAAATACAGACCGTGACACATGCAAATAGTATTTAAGCAGAAGTGTCTTTTCACACCCCAAACTAATTCACTCAACATTTAATGAGAATGGGAGTCAACCAGCGTATGACTATTTACAGAAACATTTAGATTTCAGGATTTAACACTTTGCTTTGAATGATCACTAGATTTATTGGATGAGAATGTGAGAGTAGATTACCATTAACCGGATACCATTTGGGTTCTCTAAAATCCTGTCAAATTGTTAACACCATAACCATATATTCGGTTTCTCAAACTTAGGCCCAAAGCCTTTTTTTTTTTGTAAACAGTCAGTGAGAACTGATCACATCCCTCTTAAGTGACCCATTCTCTGGGGATAGGTTTTCTTTGCCTGGTTTCTTTCAAAAGACCAACTCCAGTGTACAATGAACAGAAAGCAGTCCAGGCTAATGTGGCCAAAAGTCTTCCTTCAAGTAAAAATGCCATGGAAACCCTTGAATACCGCATTCCTCGTTAAAAATGAAAAGTAAAGGGCATTCGAGAGGAACAGTTTTAAGGTGAGATCAGACAAACCAGACTCAGATCTTCTCCAAATGTGGTTTTGTTGTAGTTTCAAAGCAGAATTTGGTCTATACACACATTGCCCTGGGGCTTTTTTCCCCCAAGTAAGCGGAGAACCAAAAACATAGAATGGAGGCCTTTTTAAGAAGAGATTACGCATCAATAAGTAAGTGATGTATTATGATCACACAGTATCACACAATAGTTGCCGTATATGTTTTCCTAAAGTATCAGCTAAGACTCAAAAACATATTTTGGAGAAATGGTTGTTGAAACTAAAAAGGGGAAAAGAGTATTCCGATCTCTCAACAGCGACAACATAAAAATGTGGAGACTTTTTTCACAGCAAGCCAGAAAAAAAAAGCATGCGGCCAAAATTCCAGTCTCAAGGGGCACTCAAAAGTACACAAAAGAAGTCCTGGCATTTGGGAATTACTCTTACTTTCTTCTATCTTACTTTGAAATCACCTTTAGGAACTTTACGAGGATCTGCTTTTTGATCATGTTTGTTCGGGGGGGTTGTGAAAGGGGGGGAGGACTCGAAAAGACAAAAAAAAGTCAGTCTTACCAGATCACGCTTTCATCCTAACGGCAAAGGGTATCTGTGATGTTTGGAATTCCAAGTTTTTCCTTATAATTCCAACACCGTGTATGTCTTTTCTTCCTTCGGGCTGACTTTGAGGAACTAAAACTCACGTCCTCCCTTTTGCTGTTGCTGCTGTGTGAAATGCTGCTTATGCTGGGGGAAGCAGGCGGGCCGATAATAAACCAGCAGGGAGGAGGGACCGAGTCAGGAATGCCAGGAATGCTCAACTGGAGCTCCCTCAGGGATCAGACGTGTAAAAAGCAACCAGTGGGGGGAGGAAGAGGAGGAAGAGGAGGAGGAGGAGGAGAAGGAGAAAGAAAGGGGAGGTTTTACTGGGTTTTCATCTTTTAAAAGTGTGAAATATATATAAAACGAGTACATATGATTACAAAATCTAAATTAAAAAAAGTACAACGCGTATATTAGAGGTATTATTGAATCTCATTATTAGTAAGTGTAAAGAATAGGGGTCAAATACAGTAGTATGTTTTATTAGAAATGTAAAAAGTATAAATGGACTTTACTGTCAATCATATAGTGGAGAGGTGGCCAAGTCTGGTCCTCGAGAGCCCTTATCCAATCTGTTTTCCATGTTTTTCTCCATCAACACTCCTGAATCAAATAATCGGGATCAGCATGAAGATCATTTGATTCAGATATGGTGGAGGAGGGAGATTTGGAAAACAGACTGGATAGGGGCTCTCGAGGACCGAAGTTAGGCACCCCTCATATAGTGGAACCTCGTAAATTTTATACACCAATCAAAAGACTCGTGAAATGCCACTTAAAATAAGAACATGGACACAGGAATATATAAACATATTGTTGTAATGCTCACAAAGATAAACTCATGCTCACTAAATAAAAACGATGCCACTTTTTCTCAACTTTTTTACTTACATCTTATCTATACATGACTCAAGTAAAGTAATTGAGACCTGATTTTCACTTGTTGAGCCAAAAACAAATTAAAAAGGAATAGAATGTGTTATAATACAGTGGAATTTTCTGTGTATTACACAGAAAATTGGAATCATTTACTTCTTGTATGACTGGATGCATTTACTAGGTAAAATCTGATGACATACAAGTAGAGTTCATGAAAAATGTAAAGTATAAAATTGAGTAGTCTATGATCTAAAGCCAGGTTTCAAACTAAAGACATTAAAATAGGGTTTTTTCGTACGCATGTACAGCAGTTAATATATATATATATATATATATATATATATATATATATATATATATATATATATATATATATATATATATATATATATATATATATATATATATATATATATATATATATATATATATATATATATATATATATATATATATATATATATATATATATATATATATATATATATATATATATATATATATATATATATATATATATATATATATATATATATATATATATATATATATATATATATATATATATATATATATAACATAGACATAATGCAAAAAATGAACAGCCATGTTAACAAATAAGGAACAGATGAGGTGTCAACACTGTCAGTTTTAAATCAGCTTTTGAAAACCAGCTCCTGTTTATTGTTATTAGTGTAACTGTTACCCTTGCACATCCGCAATCATATGTTTTGAACACTGGAAGCCACAAAAAAGAACCCAAAACAAATCATTTCCATATAATTAACAGAACAAATTGCTTAATCACCTAGACCCACTTAAAACAGTCACAAAGTAGGCCACTTGAATTGATTGCTTTACAGTATACACTATGTGATTGGTGGCCCACGGCACATGATCTCATTAGAAACAAAAATCTATTGCACTAACGAGCAAAGTATTGAGGTTGTGCTCGTGTTTGTGTATGAGTGCACTCTTGGCCTTGTCTCTGTTGGTGGACTACGCCTCTGGGCCATTTTGTCCTCCATTGTGCCACGTTTCCTGTGGACTTCCGAAGGAATGCAAAGGCTGACCCTTCATTTTGTGGCCTTTTAAAAAGTCATTACGAGGCCCCGGCATCCAAACTTGCGTTTTGCACTCCTGCTCTCATTGTCCTCATTATATCCCCAGACTTGGATAAATTAAATTCCCGAACCACTCTAAAATAAGGGAACTTGCATAAACAAAACCTATTCTCCTCTCATCTAATTTTCTCAACCACTTTATCCTCACTTGGGTCGCGGGGGGTGCTGGAGCCTATCCTTGCTGCCCCTGAATTGATGGCCAGCCAATCGCAGGGCACGAGGATACAACCAACCATTCTACTAGTCAGCTGGGATAGGCTCCAGCACCCCCCGCAACCCTAATGCGGATCAAGCGGTTCAGAAAATGAGATGATAGATGAGAACTTCCTCTTTGGAATGGGGGAGGAAACAGGAGTACCTGGATAAAAGCCATGCAGGCCCTGGGAGAACATGCAAACTCCATACAGGTCGACCTGGATTTGAACCCAAGGCCCCCATTGTGACGCCACTTTCTATTGGAGCATATTTGCAAAAACAATACTATTTATATCCAACAGTAGGCTTTCTCAAACGTCTGAATTTGCCATGTTTTTTTTCTCTCTTAACCTTTGTAACCTTTTCTTTTTTAGTTTCAAGGCTTCCGGTGCCGGATGTAGTAAAACAGCCTCAGAGGATAACCAGAACCAAGCCATCTGATACCTGGACAGCATATTTCAACACATTTCTACTTTACTACATCCGGCACAGAAGGTTTTGGATCTTCACTATGTATAATGAAACCTCAAAAGAATCAGGCACGGGAGCAAAATGTGCTGTGCAGGTGTCAAAGAAATGTGATTTCACTTATGTTCTTGGGCTACCATCTTTGCTGTATATAAGTTTATATCTCAAGTTTCAATTTTCATTGCATGAAGACCAAAATACAAAAAAATACAACAACAATTAAAAGCAATTGAGATAATGTCACTGAATTCTCAAGGCCACTTTCACATTTTTTTAATTCACGAAGACCAAAATAAACAAAATGACTGCTAGTAAGCGGCTTGATGGTGTAGTGGTTCACTTACCTGACTTTGGTGTCATTTTGTGTCTCTGTTTGCCTGGATTAGAATGGATAATAAAATGCTAGTTTGGTCAAGTTTAGTTACAAGAGTGTGCCAAGCCTTTTGCCCGAAGTCAGCAAGGATAGGTTCCAGCGCCCTTCGCGACCCTTGTTAGGATAAAGTGTTTAAGAAAATGAATGGATGAATGAATTCCAAAAATTAAGGAAAAACTACTGAATTCTCAAACGTAGTTTTATAATGTACAAGTACAATGAACAAGAATGAAAGAAGGGAAAAGTCTATGCTTAGATGTGTAAAAAAAACAAGTGTTTAATTTTGTGGCTTTGCTGAAAAACACAAACACAACTGAGACAACAGTGTGTGTAGTCAAAGTGCATGTTACTCATTTGGAAACACACTGCATTCAGCTTTGTGGTCAAGTTTCTCTTCCTCAAATAGATGAAAACTGCCATGACAAACTCCATTTTAACATTTTTTTTTGCAGGGACAACTGTTTAATTTGATGTTTTTGTAATCTGAACTTTTATTATTGGCTTCATGGCTTGTCTCTAAATGCCTTAAAAATGCAATGTTTTTTGGAATCGTGATTACATAGTGAATCCACCATTTTGGTCAAGTTCCAGAGATTTGACAAACAAATTACTGCCAAACTTTACTACGCAATGTATTTACTGAATACTTGTAATAGTGAATGGTAAACATAAAACAAGATATTCGTATCAGGGAACTACCTTATTATGACCTAGGTTAAATTATCAAATACTGCAATACTCTGGACCCATTTTGTATATCGAAGTAGATATATTTCTGAAATTGTTTGGATGGGGGTGAAAAACCTTTTAGCTGCTTTTAGATAAGACACATGAAGTGAGAAAGAGCGGAAAAAGAGCTCCAACCACAAAACGTCTGTCCGTCCTCCTAATCTCTCACACATTTGTTTTTGTTCCTTTGTCCGTCAGATAGTTGAGCTTCTTTTGCTTTATCTCTTTTATGCCTTTGAGGATGGGAGCATTGTAGAGATACTGGTCCGGGTGGGCTTGCGTGGGAAAGATCTAGGCAAAATAGACAGCGAGGCCACTTGATACGACCGGATTGGTGAGGAATGTAACTGATAACGTTTGAAGGACTGAGATGGATTCCTGTCTTTCACTCTCACATCCATGTAGGATTGAATCATTCACACAATATACAATGAAGGGCGGAGTGGAAGGGGGTGGGGGTGTCAAGGTGTTTAAAAGCCAGGCCCATATCCTGTTCTCAGGAAATGGCTGTGGAGAGCGCTTCCCATCTGTTCACATTTCACAACAGCTCCGGTAGCCAATCCAGAGTTTGCATTTTGGAATCAGAAGTGTTGTGATGAGAGTGTAAAGTAGTTGAAGAACGTCAGCGTGTTGCAGCAAGTCCATTTCTAAGTAATCTGAGGGAATTTCCAGACATTCACAGACTTCAGATTGTGAGTCACTATTATGGAGTGTAAGCGAAAATAAAACAGATGTGCAGCAGTAACAAGGGCAGGTCTGATGGATAAGTCCGTCATTCCTTGCTCAATAAAACTTAAAAGATAAAGTAAATACATTTATGAGTCCCTTTAGTGCCCTCTGGGCTGTTTTGCTACTTCCGCCATGCTGGTTATCTTGAATTTGTATGGGTCTCAATTGGGGGCCGACCCCACTGTGCCCACCCTAACCTAAAAGTACACCTTTTTGTTAATTTTATTTCGTTTTTTTCTTCCAAAAATGGTAACCTTGACAGAATTCCACCCATCTTAAAATGTGAATTAATCCAACAATACAATTGATCAAAGGCAGTCAATTAGCCATTTACAGGTATGTGTATATATATATATATATATATATATATATATATATATATATATATATATATATATATATATATATATATATATATATATATATATATATATATATATATATATATATATATATATATACATATATCTATTTTTATTTTTTTTTAATTTTAAATAGACACACAAGGGTTGATCACAAAAATCTGACCACATGAGGGAAGGAGAACCATGAATGACACAATACACAAAAAGGATTAAAACCAACCAAAACCCAAACTAACCCAAACACCACGGCTACGTTGCTTCAATGGGAACCTCTACAGGAGGGGTAGGGAACCTATGGCTCGGGAGCCATATGTGGCTTTTTTGATGCATGTATATGAGTCTCCGCTAATCTGTGTGGTAAAATATGGGTATCGCTGGTGAGAGACCAAAGTCCCGAACGCACCAATGGGAGCAACACACTGGAACTGGAATAATGTTTGAAAATATGAATTTGTTTATGGCTCTCTTTCTCAAAAGGTTTCCCAACTCCCGCTCTACAGGGTAGTCTCAAGACTATCAAGGCATTCATGGGTGAACTTTGTTTTTTACATCAGTCTAGTATCTTTGAAGTCAAGTAAAATATGCAGCTCTTAGGATATTCAAAGCTTTACAAGTTCACACTTTGCATTGTACATTCAATTTTTCTACTGTAACAATGCAGATTGTCTAAGTATGCTTAAAAACGACCACATACCTCCTCCCAACAGGAATAGCCACATTTTTTCCCTCTTGAGCCATGATACTTGAGAAGTCTTTTGTTTATTGAAGAGCCACAGTTATCAAAAGAGTTCATGGAGGCTCTCAAACGCCTGTAGGCAAACAGGGTATTTGAATTCAACCTTAAAAAAAAGAAAGAAAAGATGATATAATATACAAACACAACGTTTAAATTACTTACTTAGTTGGGTTTCTGTAGTTTCTAGCTAAATGTGCCACTGGGGGATTTACACATACTTTTGAGGATTTTTTTAAAGGATCATACTGTAGTAGTTTACATAGTTAAACATTTCAATCATTGGCGCTTATGTTATTCTGTACATTCATCCACTTGAGTGCTTGAGCTTGTGACGTCTGCTAACTAATGTATATTTCTTCTCAGAAGCAACATATTTTCAAAGCGTCATAGCAACTATTGTTTATTTCCCCCTTCCAAACACGGAATATGTGGCCCCCACTTTCAGATGTATTAGTCATAAGGCTCTGGGGGCGAATAGCTGAGCATCATGGTCATGATGTTTCTGCTGTTGTCTACTACTTGCATTCCCGCCAAACTAAAAAAATGAATTCTCACTGGATGCTGAGGGTTGGAATGAAAAAGCATACTTATGTCTTTAAAATTAAACTAAATATTGGAGGGATGGTTTTTATATTAGCAAAGTTTTGAAGTTGGCCAAAGTGAAAAAGTCCACATGACGTTTGCTTGGTTTTTCCAACATATCAGATTAAGCTTTTTGACATTGAACATTTCAGGTAATTTGCTTACAATCAAGATTTTATATGAATGATCACTGCTGTCAATGGAAGCCAATGATTTAAACCTGTCATATCCTGTTCTCTCTCAGAAACCTATAGCCATTAAAGGCACTAAATGAGATAAACATCTCATCTCATTTTCTGAACTGCTTTATCCACACTAGAGTTTTGGGAGGTGCTGGAGCCTATCCTAACAGACTTCGGGCCAGACTCGGGGACACCCTGAATTGGTGGCCAGCCAATCGAAAGGGCACAAGGAGACAAACAACCATTCACGCTCACACTCATTCCAAGGGGCAATTTAGAGTGTCCAATCAGCCTACCATGCATGTTTTTGGAATGTGAGAGGAAACCGGTGTACCCAAAGAAAACCCACGCAGGCTTGTGGAGAACATGCAAACTCCACATAGGACCGGCCTGGATTTAAACCCAGGTCCCCCACTCTTAGGCCAGCACGCTAACCACTCGGCCCTGAGATAAACATATTATTTTTAACTGTTCCAGTTCAAATGGGACTATCACAGCTTGCTGAAAAAAGAATAAATATACATTCTTATGTTCAAACGATCCACTCAAAACTTGAGAAGTTACAAGCTTGAGGGCAATTATGTGTCATGCCTTCTTTCTATCTGCCTCGGAGATGGCTTGCAAACCACAAGCCAATGACACAGCGACAAAACATGTCAGCCATGTCCCCAAAACAGCCTCTCACCCCTGCACACCACTGGTCTGTCCAGGAGGTCACCAGAATGCCAACTATCCATTTGGGGCCCCCGCAGGCAAGGCATGCGGACCCCCCACCGCACCCACCCCTGGCAAATCTGTGCTCCTCTGCCGCTGAGCTTGCACATAGCATGTGATCCTGTTGGCACGCAGTGTAGTTCAGAGAGAAAGAGAGAAAGCAAGCGCGTTGCCAGTTTGTAAATGAGCTCGGAAAATGTGTTGGAGGCTTTTCTATGCGCTGAAATGATTTCTTTGTCAGACTGAGTAACACTGGTCATGCGTCTATTGGGAAATGTTGATTGTGCAATAACTGGGGGTTGATTCAACATGTATGCACCTAGACTCAGACTACAAAAGATGGTTGAAAACTTTTTTTTTCATTGAAAGTCAGGTGTAAATCCAAAATTCTTGCCAAGGCCCAAGTCGAAACCAGTTAATCCCCCCACCTACATTATGGATTTTACTAACCCCCATTCAAAAATAGACTTAAAATGATACTTTTGTCCTAAACAGTAAAAAAAATACCACTTTTTAAGCCAAGAATGCCAGGAATCCTTCTTTAACCTCACTCACATTGCGTTGCTCAATAACAGTAATATTGATTAAAGGTTGTTTTTTTATAAGGAATATGTTTCACATTAAATTTTTGGGCCTGCTGCCACAAGTGTCAATAGAAAAAATGCTTTATCTTCTAGACGACCCCCCTTCATTCAGCATTAATGTCTGCAACTGCTGATGATTCAGCTGTAAGATATGTTATTGCCCGCACGCAATTACACAAAGCAAGAATTGTCTGTTCACAAAGAAGAACACTATTTCATTTTAAATGACAGATGGGCAAACAAAAGATGAAAATTCTAAGACTCCAAATGCCCAAAAATACTCTCTCATCTCCGTAACCACATGGCAGAAGAAAAGCAGCATTGTGCAATGACCCACATAAATTTGTTTACATGTGCAATCAGTAACATTTCGACTCTTTGTGAAAATGACATTTCAACACCAACGGCCCAAGAATTCACTGATGTGGATGTCAAGATTGTTTCAGTCATATCAAGAACAAGATATCTTATCTTATTTAATCATTGTGATTGCATTCAATACCTCCAATGGGGAAATTCCTGGAATTGTTGGAAATATTAACATATAAAAACACGTGGCCTCAACCCTATATAGGACACTCATTTAACTCATTGGTTGCCACTAACAGCAGTCAACATTTAATCCATTTTGAAATGAATTACAATTCCCATCCATCCCATTCAAAATGAACAGTACACCTGTCACTGAAACATGAGCATTCAAAGCTAGTCCTTTTAGTAGTTAAAATAAATTAAACGTTTGTTATTTGTCAACAAAAGCGGCCTGGTGGAGAAGTGCCTTACAGTTCTAAAATTGAGGGTTCGAATTCCAGGTCTTGACCTTCCTATGTCGAGTATACATGTTCTCCTGGGGCTTGTGTGGGTTTTCTCCAGGTACTCCGGTTTCTTCCCACATCCCAAAAACATGCGGGGTACCCCCCGTTCCTCTTGTGAGGATCAGCAGCTCAGAAAATGAATGAATATATCACTATAATTAAGACTTGTTGCCACATTTTTGGCCTACAATTCCGCAAAATGTCTTGTTTTGTATTGTAGATGGCATGTCTTTATATTTTTCACAGTAAAACAAAAGTGAGTTTAGGATTGAAACGTTCTTTCATAGCTATATTTTGACCTGTTAAAATGAGAGCATAAAATGAAAACAAGTCACCTGATGGTGCAGAGGTTCACTCCCCTGAGCGGGCGAATGGTTGTCTGTTGCTTTGTGTACCCTACGGATGACTGGCGACCAGTCTGAAGTGTAATCTGCCTTTCACCTGAAGTTGGCTGTGATAGACTCCAGCAAACCCTGTTAAAAAGATGAATAAATCAAAATCAAAAGAAGTAAAGTGTTAAATCAAGCTAATAATTTAGACTGAATCGACACTTTAAAAATATTCTTTGTGGTATTTGTATAACTTTTATAACTAATTGTAATGTAACTAATGTAAACAAAACCTCAATGGCATTTGACAAGTTTTAATATTGCATCAAATTTCCACCAAAAAAGGGAAGAAAATGAGTGCTGTTCTTATCCGTAAAAGGACCCGCCTCGGCCCATTTGACGGTTTTGTTGGAATGCCGAACATCTGCTGGCCCGGGTTTCCTCTCTGCTCTAATTGCAAGTGGCCTGCAGGCTTCAGCCTTGATCACAGACTACACTGTGCAAGAGCTGCTGTCCCACAGGAGGAATGCAAACAAGCGGGAAATTCTTCCAAGAATCCACAGTTGAGGACCTTTCTGGAATGTCCTAACGAAGCCGCGATGCCGTGTTTACAGTTCCAGGCCGAAGGCGAGCCTGCAATCTGCCGCTGCCAGCGTGTCATTATCTCCACTTTCAGGCGACGTGAACAAACACAATTCTTCTTCTTCTCTTTCTCCTTAAGCAAAAGTGCAGACATTGAGACTTAAGCGAAAGGACGTTATTTTTAAATAAACAAGCAGGGACTCCAGACAAATTAATTTTTTTGTCTTGCCTTAGGCACATAAACATAGATAATTAAGATAAATTGGTGTCAAATATCCCCATTGTGATTAGTCAGCAAAGAAATAATTGGATTTCTAGAACGATGATATAGTGCGATTACACTATGACAGGGGTAGGGAATCTATGGCTCGGGAGCCACATGTGGCTCTTATGATGCATGTAGTATATGGCTCTCAGCTAAAATATGCAAAACCAGTGGTGAGAGTCCCGAACGCACCAATAGGAACATCACGTCAGGACTGTGTCATTGATTTCATTGATACACTCATCGATATTCATTGATTAGCAAAAGCGTAACAACGTTGTCAAAGGAATTCAGATACTTTTAGTACTTTAAAAGTGATAAAATGATGTATTTCGACTTTTAAATTGTGAGTATGGCTCGTAAGGAATAACATTTGAAAATAGGAATTGTTTATGGCTCTCTCTTTCAAAAAGGTTCCCGACCCCTGCACTATGAGGTACAACGAGAGTGATGCCTGCTCAGAAAACAGTAAAGGCCTTTTATTAAAAATGTAAAAACTAAAAATTAATATTTATGATCATTTATATACAACCTGCGGGGAGTTTGCATGTTTTCCCTGGGCGTGCATGGATTTTCTGCAGGTACTCCGGTTTCCTCCCACAACCCAAAACATGCATGGTAAGCTGTTGGGACACTCTAACTCAGGAGTGGACAAGTACAGTCGTCAAGAGCATATATCAGGTTTTCCAATCTCCCTCCACCAGCACACCTTAATTAAATAATTAGGATCGGTATGAAGTTTCTGGGCATCTTGCTATTAAGTTGATTTGATTTCATTTTAAGTTCATTTGATTCAGGTGTGGTAGGAGGGAGATATGAAAAACAGACTTGGCCACACCTACTCTAAATTGCCCTCAGTTATGAGTGTGTGTTTTTGGTTGTTCATCTCATTTTGCCCTTTAATTGGTAAACAACATTGTTAGCTGGGATAGGCTCCAGCACCCCTTGTGACTGTTGAGAGGATAAGCGGTACAAAAATTCAGACTTGATGGTATTTTTTGAGCAGATGGGAAGAATAATCACTGCTATGAGTAAAAAGTTCAAACTTGAGTAGTTAATTCAATATGCCGTGCTGTTTTTATGAGCAAATAAGTGAAGGGCAGGGGAAATCACTCATAACACCACATGCTAATTGCTTCATAATCTTTCAGAAACATTGGCTAACCAAACCTTATCTGATTTTGACAGAAATGTGGGAAAAGGTCAAATTAAGCCTTGATTTTCATACGTGTTTTCCAACTGAGCCGATTCTTGTTTTGTGATAATCAGGCTCAAATCCAACCCAAATATTGGTATGTGTGAACCCTGATTGAATAATTCTCTAATTCTAAGTCTGTAATTCTTTGGCATGTTCTTTAAGCTCTTCCCCTGAAAAATAGACATATTTATTTTCATTAAATAAACGTATTCATGCACAGAATGTAGAATAACTTTTGATGGTATGAGAAGCATGTGAGTGCATTGACAGTGTGTTCTTCCTCATCTCACAGTATGTTCTGGTTTCCTTTAAAAAAAAAAAAAAACTGGTGAGTTTATTGACTTCACCCCCGCTCTTACGTAACTGTGGAATGTTGGAAGTGGACCGCCGTACTAAATCAACACATTGTACAATTAAATCAGGACATTCCTTACGAGGCAGGTCTCTAAGAAACCATAAACAGAAAAAAACATATTAGCCAACAATGTAACCTGTTTTTTTTTTTTTTTTTTTTTAATGATTTGTTCTTTGGAAATTAAGCTGGGACACAATTAGTTGTCTTCCAAAAGGTCAAGGTTTTAAACCTGCACCAATGTTGTTGTTAAAAGAATTTTCTTCCAATTTGGCGCTTGTTCTGAATTTATAATGTGCTACATAGGGTTCACTTGTATTTAACTTTAATTAAAAAGTATTCACTTTAAATGTTTTACTCCAGTTTTGCAAAACTTTTGCATTCAATCATTAACTTTAGATGTTGTTTTCTAGCTTTAAATTGAATATTTACAACTACTACTACTACAAAACTGTATTTTGATATGGTTAATGATAATGTGGATGGTATTACTTTTAAACCTTTGCTAGTTTAGTCAATTTGTGTGTCATTGTCTTCCATTTATGCCAGTAAACATTTGATTAATTTGGACTGGGATGACTGGGAGTGATCAGCTAATTCTAAAATGGTTTTGAATGTATATTGCTGTTAGTGTCAGAATATGAATTTTAAAACATCACCTGATTAATGTGTAACTTAATGTGTGTTGACGTGGCTTTTAAAACGTTTGGTGAGATTTGAAAAGCAAGCCGGCCCATCTAGAAACCTACATTATTTATTTCTCTGTGTTGAGTTTCCAAGTGGGTTTAAAGTTTCCAGTAATGTGACTTTCCTTTACTCAAATTTTGAGTTAAGGTCGGAACTTCTTTTCTCAAAAGAAGCCTACTCAGAACTGTCGTTAGAGGAAAAACCTAGTGTTCATGCTACGGGGCCTTCCAAGATAAACGTTTTATTCCATTAATGTGTTTGTGGAAAGTGTCATTGATTCGCCAAACAATAAAATTGATGAGTTGCTAATTGAGACCAACCAGAGTTAAACTAAAAATGCTTTTTGTTACATTGACAACATACAGTTGGTATTGACGTTAATAATAACAATGCTGAAATTAGGGAAAGTGGTTAACAACTGTTTTAAAATGTTTAAAAGACTTTACTGTTATTTCATAAATAAATATCATTGGCTGTCATGGACGTCCAATCCTTTTTAGGAGAGGCTGTTAGTTAATCCCAACCCAGTTTTCCCATTTAACATTTGATTTCTATTAATTTCAATGTGACTTAATAAGATTCGGAACATTAGAACAATTGTTTTATGATTATTTATTGATTATTTATTTGTCTGTTTGTTTCTTGTTATTTGTGGTCAAGCTTTAAATGTTATTATACTTTATAATAACAATAAAAGCATTCAATTCAATTCCAAATATTCACAGCGCCTCCTCAAACAAACTTTTCTCTCGATTACATGCAATAATGCTTCACCTCCTCAGACATAACAGTCAGGTCAAGTTGGTCAAGACATGGGATTTTTAGCAGATTTCTTTTTTTTTTTTAAGAATTCCAAAGCTGTGACCAACAGGACGTGTGTGTGTGTGTGTGTGTGTGTGTGTGTGTGTGTGTGTGTGTGTGTGTGTGTGTGTGTGTGTGTGTGTGTGTGTGTGTGTGTGTGTGTGTGTGTGTGTGTGCAGGTTCTTAGAAATGAGATACAGGATGTGTGTAAGAGCAAGCAAAATGTCATGTTCTTATCAGCAGGCAAGAAGTCGCACATTTCATGCTTGTTTAACTCAAAATATGATTGCACGCTTCACATAACTGTATGGCACACTGGAACATACTAATTTATGAAAAGATGATTTGAGATACAGTAAAGTATGTGTGGTTTGAGCGCGCTCACTTAAATTCCAGGCAGATCTCAACGGCCTACTTAATATCCTTTCTTGTATTACAGCAGCATTACATTTTTTGGAGTTGAAAACGTATGCTCGCAGATGTTTTAGACGCAGCTGGAAAAACCTTTTAAGGCAGTAAATGGAGGGATTTAGTGAACATACTTGGTCCACATTCTAATATTGAGAATTGATTGTTCTTGGCCTAAACATGTTTTTCATGCAGGTGGATAAATTATGGATGGGTGAATTTTAGTTTTAACCATGATAAATAAAATAGGTGGCCATTTCTATACCAATTTAGGTTGGGTGTAGGAGTATACTAATCAGATGTATTTTGTTTGGTACATCTTGCAAAGTTATTTTCTCAATGTTTATCATTTAAGTAAAGTGGTGAGGATGTGGAATCATAAGCAATCAAAGCCCCCACGTTTCCTGAAGGCAACATTATTTGGGGACATTTTTGCAGGCTGTAATTTGTCACACTTTCTTCCATAGAAGCTCAAACTGAAACAGTGTTTTTCTGCAATAATTTGTCTCTAACAGATCTATTCATTAGAAAAATGAGCAAACCGTCTCTTGGTTGTAGTAGGTGTTTGAAAATCCATTGATTCCATGTTACTGGTAGCATCCAGGGAAGTTTTGAAGAGGTTGGGGGATAGTACAGAAAGCCCGATACAGAATGCCATCCAAAGAGGCCTGCAGACAAACACACACAAATTGACATCATGTAATGAACACACACACAATGACTTGGCCGACTTACTAGAGTTTGTTGCTACATTCATCATGTTAGTCAACGTTGGGTTGGGTTTCCACTATTTTGGCTCAAGGCACAGTCAACACCAATTGGAATAAGGGAACTTGTTACCTAATTGCGAGTGGTTAGCGCCTCGGCCTCACAGCTTTGGGGTCCTGGGTTCCAATCCAGGTTCTGTCCATCAGTGTGGAGTTTGCATTTTCTCCACGGGCCTGCGTGGGTTTCTTCTGGGTACTCTGGTTTCCTCACACATTCCAAAAACATGCATGGTAGTCTGATTGGATACTCTAAATTGCCCTTAGGTATGAGTGTGTGAGTGAATGATTGTTCTATCCCATTCAGGGTGTCCCTCTCGTCTGGCCCAGAGTTAGCTGCGGTAGGCTCCAGCACCCTAAAGAAGATAAGCGGTTCAGAAAATGAGATGAGATGAGGTAAGCTAATTGCAGCTATTTGAATAACAGCAAACCTATGTTTAATTAAAAAAGGAGTGTAGCAGAGAAAAGAGTCATAGTTTAATAGGAATTTCAAAAAAAGTGCAGAGCGTAATGGAATGCGGTGACGGAATGCTTCACAACACATCTGACTCCAATCTGTGAAGCTTTTTCCCTCTGGTTACATGTATTAGACATACTGCATCACGTGTGGAACTGAGTGCTACTCACGTCTCCCAGGATGGAATCTAATATGTCGGAATGCGTGGCTGAGCGGTGTTCATGGCCCTGTGGGTTGCGGACCGCCGCGGAAGGCTGAAAAACAGCAACAACTAAAAAGTGGTGAAAGCAGTTCACGTTCTCGGGGCCAATTTTCGCGAATGACCCTCAAACTGACATCAGGTGGCGCTGTGAGAAAAACCTTACCTGGTATTTGGCAGCGTTGCAGAGCAGGAACATTGGAATGCATAAAAAATGGAAACTATAAAAGAATGTGACGCACTCGCTGTTGAACTCTAAACAAAGGTCTTAAAGACTTTTTTGTGTCTCTGGTTACCATCATAGAAATGTCCTCTCAATGTGTCCAATTGTTCTACCTTTCAACAAAATGGTTGTCCAAACCAAAATGGCATACTTCTATGTTCTATTTCAGAGAGGTATTTCTTAGACTTTTTTTTAGGCATCCCATCATGAACACTTAATTTCTTGCTATCGGACAAACCGATTTCAGGAAAATGACTGTTTGCTGTGGATCCAAGGAAGCAACATTGAATTGAATTATAATTGACTTGATTTATTAGGGTACATTTTAAGTGTATTCCATTTACAAATGAAGACTTTCAAATATTATGGAATGTAAAGTTTGGACGATAATCAAAAACACAAAAAGTAAGTGAGTATAATTGAATGTGGATTTGGCTAAGGACAATTATTGGACAAATCTTCCGTTTTCCTGTACTCTTAACGGATGCACTTTTTTGTATGTATCATATCTTGTGCTGACCCGGCCCATCTGTCAAATTTTTAAAGTCAATGTGGCCCCCGGGCTGAAAAGTTTGCCCACCCCTGTACTAACTGGTAAAAACTAATGATCTTTTATGATGGGTTGAGTCTAACTCTAACACTTAATGTTACTGATGCTTGAGTTCAGTAGTGCATTTGACACTATCAATTGCTCTTTGTGGCTAAATCAAATTGAACCATATTTTGGAATGACAAGACTGGCATTCTCGTGATTAAAATTGTACCTTTCAGATAAGACCCACCGTGTAATTCACAGCATTGTTGAGCTCTGGTTATTGCTATGTTGCTTGCAGGGGTCCACAGGAATGATCAAATCTAGGTTTTGTTTCCATCTTGCGGTGACAGGTTGTCATGGCGGTTTTGGATTTCAGTTCTTTGTATTTATAGAAAGAAGTGTCCTTGGGGTTTGATTCTCTTTCTTGGACAACCTAAGGAGAAAAACATCGGGAAAAGACATTTATTAATTCATTTATTGAACCGTTTATCTTTACAAGGGTCAAAAAGGGGTTGCTGGAGGTAACTCAGCCAACTATTGACACTAGGTGGGGATTTTGATCAGAAAAAAAACTTGATTTCTTCTCATTTTTGTTCTTTAGTTTTGAGTAATAGAACATAATGATGTTTTTGGAACAGCTTAATTCTGGGGCACAATTACAGGGGGAGAAGAACATGCATTTTCTAAAGACACATTTCAATAATATCTTATAATAATAATAATAATATACTATAATAATATAGTAGTTTTCTATCTCTCTGAATTTGACACTGGTGTTTTTTTTGTGGCAGCACACATAAATCTAAAATAAAAAAAATCTACTAACAACATGAAAGAAAATGGCCGTTCATTTAAAATATAAATATTTGTAAAAAATGTATGACACTATTCTCTATTTACTTTTTTCATGTTTGGCACTTCACTATAAAAGTTGGAAATGAACCATTTGTGTACTTGCATTAAAATGATAAAAGTTGCATGTGACCCATAAGGTTGTGAATAGGTTTATTTTGAGATTAGAAACTGATCATAAGTGGATTTTTTGTGGTTGCCTTCAAAAAAGGGTCTAGTCAGAGTGGGCTTCATCAGTTCATGCAACAAATCCAGCTTGGGATTTAGTGTGGAAAACAACTCTTGATGCTTCAATCCCCAACCGCCATTTCTATCATTCTTTTGGAATGTAAATGACGTTAGGCCACTAGTATGTGGCAATGAGGTTTTTCAGATGGAAACTCCCGCCAATAATATTCAATTTCATTTGTAAAGAAGCAATGGAGGAGCTCTTGCAGTCAGTGGAGACAATTTTGTTTTTGTTATTTGTTGGTGGCATAATTAGCTTCTTGTGAATGAATGAAAGGATGGCATTGTATGTGGGAGGTAGTTGGTTATGTAAGCCACCTCCACTGTTTCGATATGCTCTTTCCACCTTCATGTAGATAGCCTCTCTCAAACAATCGGTTATCTAAGTATGTTGAGATATCTAAGTAATATGCCTTTTTTTGTCATCAAAAGTGTCTTTTTTTATTTGGCGTGCTGGTGGACAGGGCACGCAGAATCAGTGGCCAGCCACACTCGTACCTAAAAGCAATTTGGAATTCACATGTGTTTGGAATGTGGGAGGAAACCAGAGTTCCTTGAGAAAAACCCACAAAAGCCCAGGGAAAACATGTACATTCCACACAGTGACTGGGATAGAACCCACGACCCAAAAACTGTGAAGCCCGGGGGCCACATTGACTTTAAAAATTTGACAGATGGGCCGGGTCAGCACAAGATACGATACATATAAAAAAGTGCATCCGTTAACAGTACATATGAAACATAAACAGAAAAAAAGGACTAAAGTATTAACTTACTCATCACTCATCAGAAAAAGTATAAAGTACAAAGTAAAGTAAAAAGGAATCTATTAAGAAATATACTTACCTCAAATAAAAAAAATACTTACCTCAGAGTCGAATAGCAAATCCTATTGGGGGCTTTGGTGTACCCTGAGGGATCCCCAAATGTCTTCAAAGGAATCTGCCAGAAATGTGACCAAGTAACACCGCATACGTTCAAGGGAAATACCTAACAGTACAGAAGTCTCATCGTGTCAGTTTAGTGCTCCTAAAAGGGTATTTTCACTACTGCAACTGCCATCACAACACCAACCAGTATTCTTAAGCAAAAAGAGCCAGTGGAGATATTTATTGTTTGATATGATCAAACATTAAATGGAAGAAATAGCGCGTTCAGCAAATATGCATGGGGTGATGTGAACAGAAGTTATACATACACATGCATAAAAACAAAAAAATAAAAAGTAAAAAAAAATCAAATTAAAAAAAAGTACAGAGAAAAATAAACAACATTAAAAGCAAAATAAATATCAAATGTGAAGAAATAAAATAAGCCTTCTAGACATAACTCCATAAATTTGAAATTTAACAATAAACAGAAGTAGTAAAATCAGCTGAACAGGTGTGGCTCCATTACACAGGTGATTATGAAGATGATGATCCATAAAAAAATATACTATTAGAAAGTAAATTCTATGTTAAATATAACAAAAATAAAACATCTCAGCCTCAATTCATCCAAACCCAATGCAGTAAAAAAAGCAAGACAGATTAGCGTAAATAATAATTCAAATAATAATAAACACAACATAAAACAAATTGAATAAATTAAAATACATTTTTAAAAGTGTCATATTTTAAAAAGTGCATTACTCCACCCCTAAATCGTTTACTTGTAAATGTTGCCAGTTAGGAGAGTGAAGCCCTTTAATCTGTCATTTATTAATCATGAAACATTATTACATTATTCATACTGGTGAACAAGGACCACTTGTACACAAAGAACGTTCACGACATACATATTACATTATTATATACAGTGCAGTGCATTACAGTGGATCGTTATATGTCTTTTTCCAGGACGGGTGGGGGAAGGATTAGGAATTAAGAGGAGAAAGGACGGTTTAGTAAGAGTACTTGTCTTTTTTTTTTGTACATGATTCATATTATTGACTTGTTTCAATGCACAGTACAATTTGTTTCTATAAAAGTTGAACCCAACGAGAGCTAGAGAGTGCCACGTTTTCACAGCTATTGTTATGTGAGCCTACAGGAAGTAGTGAAGATGTGAGAACACTCGAGAGAGTGAGAGAGAGAGAGAGAGAGAGCGAAAGAGAGAGAGAGAAAGATGCTAGAAAAACATTCCGAGAGCAGTCAGGGCAGGTTAGGGAAAAATGGATCAGAGGGGGAAAAAGAAAAAAAATTTAGATCAGCGTGCATGCGTGCTGCAGACATTCAGACATGTTCGACCATTTCGGTGGGGAATGGCTGAGCGACATCCCGTGCTGAAAACTCTCTTTTTATGCTTAGGCATCATTTTTGGTGCTTTCCCTGTTTATACATATACATTATATATATATAAAAAATACAAAACATAACAGCCAAAAGAAAGTGGTCTCCCTTTGCAGTTTGTCTTCCTTTTTCTTTCGTGTCCCCCCATCACATACATATTGACAAAGTATACAATATTTTACAACTGAACGACTGATTGCGAGAGAACGTTTGATTTGTCCAATCAGATACATCTGATAGTATATCCAATTAGAGTCGAGAGTCAACTGTAGGCTAACCAAGAAGTAGTTTAAGCAACACAACAAGCCTATGGCATGAAAAGAGCTGCAGTCAATTGCAGCTAGATATTAACACGAGCAACCGCCCTCGGGGACGCTAGGCTCTGCCGGTTTGTCCAGCTTGATGTCGATCACTGGAAATAGACACTTAAGGAAAACCACAATGCAATATATGAAAATATTAGGATACGTTTCGCAATTGTAGCTATCTAGAACACAATTATTGGAAAGTCTTGACTACAAATATATACGCCTGCGAGAAGGCAATGATGTATGCCTACGCCTGCGAGAAGGTCTTGGTGTCACAAAATTGAATTATGATTGGTTAAAGCAACAGTCTTATCGACGCTTGTTTAATGCAGCTGATTGTGAAGGCCTTGAGGCACATTTCTGACCCTGACAACAAATAAAGGCTGAAATGTGATTGGTTAAATGCTTCAATATAAAACCACACCAGAGGAAAGCAATGAACGGAAGCTAACAGACAATTTGGAATTAGTTCATAAGTATTGATGGACAAAATAAAATATATGATTCAGATATTTCTTAGGCCAGCAGAGTAGGCCTGGAAGGCCCTGACGGCTTATTGTAAGTCATGGTTTGGTTTGGTATGGTATGGTATGGTATGGTATGGTATGGTATGGTAGGGTAGGGTAAGGTGTGGTTTTGTATGGTATGTTATGGTATGTTATGGTATGTTATGGTATGTTATGGTATGTTATGGTATGTTATGGTATGTTATGGTATGTTATGGTATGTTATGGTATGTTATGGTATGTTATGCCATGGCATGGCGGTATGGTGCAGTGCGGTACAGTATACTACGGCATTGTACGACTTAGTACGGTATGGTATACTACGGCATGGTGTAGTAGTATGGTGTGCTGTTTGGCATGACCTGGTATAATATAGTAGTATAGCAAAGTCAGATGTAATTTCAAAAGCATGTTTTGTATGTTTTATGATATACAGAACTGTAATAGGGTCTATACCTTATAGTTTAGTAGAGGATAAATAGTATACTAATGGAGAACTGTGTAGCATGGAATAGAATGGGTTAGTATAATGTAGAAAACTATCTATAGTGTGTGATGGGGGTATATAGTGTAAAACAGTATTAATAGTTGAGCGGAGGATCCATTGTGCGGTTCCTCCAATCTCTACCAGATAATACTGTATGGTGATATGATTGTGATGAAGTGAATAAGAGCAGCTCTCTCTGCAGCGGAGCCCTGAAAATGAAGGAGGCAGACAATCTTTTTGGCTACACTCATCAATGAATCATTGCTGCTGTTAGTTAAGGATACTGCCTTCAGGATTGGCGTCATCCAGGCTCTCCATTCCGGGAAGAGCTGCAGCGACACGACGAAACAGCTTGGACAAAGAGCACAGGAAATAGTCATTAAGTCCTTGACTGCCAAGTGCAGCAAATCTGCATTCACTTTAAGATAAATGCAAACAAAGCATAGGTTCCTTTTGCTCTATTTGTGGTTGGACAATAAATTGGAAATGACCGTCTGTATGATTATGTATATTTTCATACTGAAAGCAAATCATGAATATAATTTATTTTTGAAGCTCGGGAAAAAGTGTCACCTGTTTGACATTGCAGCCTGTCTTGGCGCTGGTCTCGATGAACATGACGTTAAGCTCTTTGGCTCTCTGCTCTCCTTCCTCGATGGTGATTTGCCTGTCAGGATAGCGTACCGCTCATCAAAATTTGTATTTTCTTTCTCTCATAATGCTTCCGCTACCTCACCTTTTTTCTTCCAGATCCGTCTTGTTTCCCACTAGCATGATGATAACGTCACTCCCTCTCTCGGTCCGAACGTCGTCGATCCACTTGCAGGTCTGCTGGAACGAATTAACGTCTAGGGAGGAGTATCATGCATATGTATATTATTTTTGTCTATTTCAGTCCAAAAAAAAAAACACAGTATATTATTGTATTCACTAATTGGCTGCCGTGGAGGCCATTCTATGTCTAACCAACTGAACTGCTAGCCTTCCAGTTCAAATGGTTAGGATGTGTTTCGCCGTCCATGTTAGCCAATGAGTCAAAGGGTTTTGGCATGATAGTCTGGAGTACATTATGGTGTGTAAACATTAGCGGTTAGATAAACTGCCCACTTGTTATGTCGTAGACCACCACAGCCACGGTAGAATCTCGTATGTAGCTCGGGATGAGGCTTCGGAAGCGCTCCTGTCCGGCCGTGTCCCATAGTTGCAGCCTCACCTAAACATTTGAAGAGGGGATGAATGGTAGTCACATGGCAGTTAAGAGCAGGCAAAAATGAAAGTAAATAAAGCCAGATGTCTAGCTGCTTTTTATTTAGAAAGGGAATTTGAGCTTTGAGTTAAACAGGACATCTTGGAAAAAATAGCATGTGGTGATTATCAGTCTGGCTGTGCACATGGGAATTCATCCCTTCAATGCTTTTGGCTTATCTACAGCAAAACAGGCAATTTGCATGCTATATTTGGCACACTTTTTGTGTTCTATGCACTCCCTGACACAACCAAAAAAGCAAGAATGAAACCTAGGCCTCCACAATGGGAACAGACCCACCACCCGATCATTGGGTTGAATTGAACATGATATACATAAAACAAAGAGTTTTTCCAAACCTAGCAAAGGATATCAGATATGTCTAAATAACTATCCTAAAAAAATGTGAGTATTTCTCTGAAAATCATCAATGGTCAATATTAAGAATGTTTCTGTTATTTGTGAGAGAGAAAAATGGTCGATGCCAAGCCAACTATTATATATGTTCAACTGGAGTAGGAGACACATACATGCAATTGGGTCTTTTTTGACCCTTTATGATCAATGTCAGAAAAGTGTGTATTACTTAAAAATTATCCTCAACTATTATCATGCATTGTGGGCTCAGTGGCTTTTGTTCGGGTGTAATTTACTCATAAAACTGTCAAAGACCTTATCAAATTTAGACATTATTCACCTATTGCGACCCATTATCATTAAATGTACCTGCAAGATTCTCTTAAGCGACTATCATTCACCATATATTGCGAATATACATCTTTAATGACCATGACTTTCTCCGTGTTGATTCCAAATGTCGTAAATTTACATCTTTTGTGACAATCGGTCAAATGTGAGATTTTTTACTACCTATCCCAATCAAAGTGAGCACACTTTGTTTGGCAACTGGACAAAGCCGACGACTATTGTGAATGTTGTACCTTTTCAGCAGTTTTGATCACAAAGTCTTTTGAAAAGTCAAAGTATGATTCTTACTGTTCGGTCCTCCAGGTACATGGTCTTTGATAGAAAGTCAATCCCAATGGTGGCCTGTGAAACAAGGTGAAAGGCTCATTTGCAACTCCATTAATTCCAAATGGTTCAAGATAAATAGATGGCGGTACAATAAATCGGACTTGACTTTAATTGTCTTCTTGGGGATTTAATCACACAGCCAAGGTCGGGATGAATCCATATCCATTTATTATGATGTTACTGCTTCACTATCCTTATTTGATAGCAACACAATTGTATCAAGATTAGGAACAGAATTAGTCTTTTCATGATGGAACTTTAGATTAATGGCAATATTACAGCATAAAATCGTGAAGTCATACATGAATTAGAACAAGGTTAGAACCGCTTAACCTCATGAGGGATCACGAGGATACTGGAGCCTATCCTGGCTAAATATGAGGACAGGGCAGTTGTCTGTCAGTCAATAAACTTTGCATATTGGTAGTATTGTTCATGACTCACCTGGTATGTGTTGTCAAAACTATCATACATGAATCTGGTGATGAGAGACGTTTTTCCCACTGAAAAGTAACACAAAGATGTTAAACACAACAGGATGGAAAAATGTAATTAAACCAATTGCTGACTTGGATAGTGACAGATGTCCAATCCACACAATCCTCAGGAGAACATGCAAACTTCCTAAAGGAAGGTCCGAACCTGGAATCAAACCCTCGATCTGAATTGTCAGCCCGCTGAGCTAATCACTCCACCAACGTGTCGCCCTTTTTGATTCATTTCAATTCAATTGTGTTTAACCAATTAATTGATCAATTAGATGGATGTATTGTTACATCCCTTGTTCCCATATACTTTATAGATATTAGTAATGCATCTTGGTTTAATCTACATTTAATTTTCATCAACGAACTTGAAATCCAACACATATACGGATAATATTTATAATTTATAATTTTTTATACTTAATCCTTCAGGCCCTGCGTCTATTTTTTGGGGGCCATGTAGATGTCACGTGTTTAACACATGATAATATTATGGTCTGCATGACCCAAAATATGATATCAACAGCTCAACACATGTGGAAACTCAGTATTAATGAAGTTAAGTTCATTTTTATGCTACCAAGAGTAGTCAGTCATTGCAAACAGAATATTCTCCATTTCATGAACAAACAATAAGGTATTAATGCTAATTGATTAACGATTGCATGATGTAATTCTTGAATTCATCATTGTTTCAGCATGGGTGGGGGTACTTTTCAAGCGTGGATGTTCCATTCTGGGTGGGGATCTGGTTTGTCCGATTTTTTTTTTAGCATACACGCACGAGCAGGCTTTTAGGCCGCGTATCAGCACCATGGACAGCGATGTTGCAGCACAGGCCACACACACACACACGCACACACACTAACTGCGCGTTTTGCCTATTTCCTGGATGTATTTCCATTTGCCTGCATGACACAAACAACGCATAAAAACGCAGTTATCATTTTAGCGCTGACTTTTATACACGTAAACGCGAGGCGAATACGTCGTGTCATGCCAGTGCGTGAGGCGTGTGTTTCTTTTAAGAGCACGGACGAGCCGGAGGCTGCAGAAAGCGTCAGACATCGGCAGCCTTGGGTGTGTCCCCAATTGACACATGCATGGAAGTCGAACACAAACAACGCTATTCTGTCACTTAATCGACTGGTTAGATACGTCATGCGTAGGGAGGAAAATATAGAAAACAATCAAAAGCATTAAAAAATGAAAGAGGCATCCTATAAAGAGAGAGAAACAAGCGATGTCTTGTGTTTTTTGGGCCACTGCAGCAACTCTTCCCAGCTCAACACCGCACCACGCAAAAGAGGATAAGTAATATGAATTTAGGTGGAATAAAAATAACTGTGGAGATATTTAGGTCGAATTCGATTGAATAGCTGTAGTTAACGCGCATGCGTGCCTCTCCTCGGCGTGAATTAATGACATTTTCTCCACAGAAAGGCGTCATTTCATGCAATGCAAGCGTCGAATCTAGCTTGTTTTGCGTCAATCTGCTATTAAAACGTGTTTGTCATCAAGCAGTCGGGGGTGGAACTGAAGCGATCGGGTGACTCACCACTCTGTTCTCCCAAAAAGACCAGTTTAAATTTCCGCAGGGGGTTTCCCAAATCTCCTCCGGCTGACATGTTGCCGCTTGTTTGTCTCAAAAGTAGACGATCGAGGAGGGAGAAGGTGGGAAAAGGTGTCGACGTGTGTCTCGCTTCCACTATAAGCAGGAGGATGACGAGGAAGAGGATGATGATGATGATGCTACTGCTGATGATGCTGATGATGAAGCTTTCCTCTCCGCTTCAAATGATGGCAATACAGCTCGGCAGCACGGTGGTGCTTCTGCGCACGCGCGACCTCACCTACTTTCAACCTCAAGGACCATTACTTTTCCACACAGGTAAAAAAAATGCTCTGTTTTATGAAATGCGTTTATATATTTTCAAATTTGAACCCTTAGGTCTGATCCAAGTCATTCAAGGCTTGCACATGACATGTATTGCCGTCGATGGCATTATATTTAGATACATGTGGATAACAGTCTAAAAGTCTCTGGTTTGGACAAAGTCTAAAAATTGATTTGCAATGTATATATTCAGTTTTCCAATTAAATTCACTCCAAGTATTTTAGAAGCTCATTCAAGTCTTATCACCAACAGCTAGGCAGAGTTAAAGACCAGATGTTTATCAACAATAGCATTCATTCTTGAATCGACTTTGCGAACTGCTTATCATCATAAGGGTTGTGGAGGGTGCTGGAGCCTATCCCAGCTAACTATGGGGACCAGGCAGGAGGACACTCTGAATCAGTGGCCAGCTAATCATGAGGCATGCAACAACAACAACAAAAATCAATATTTGTTATATAAAAAAGAAACTTACTGCAAGAAAATTGAAGATTAACATGACTTTGTCAAATCTTAGAGGCAAAATGCCTCCCCACAACAAGGTGCAGTATAAAGGCCAGATCCGTTGACTTTAATTAACTTCAACCAAGTCTTTAAATTGTCCAGATGGGAATCTAGTAATTCTGAAGTAAAAAATCTTCCTCAGACTAGTCATAAAGCCTACCTAAATGATCTTTTGTAGTTGTTTCTGAGCTAATACTCACAAACAGCACAGCACAGCAACTGGCACCTATGGCTAGTGTTCAAAATCAAATATCTCTGCTTCCTTCTCCTTCCAGAAAGCAAAGCTGTGATCGATATATTGACAAATGTCTTCACTGATGAAGGATGACAAGCCTGTGTCACTGCAGCCATCATCTGGCAAATCACTTTGAACCAAAAGCACCGACCTGGAGCCCAATTCTGGTCCCGATTGGCTAAAAAAGCGAACTTTGATGTCGTCGAATCCATCGCTCCAAAGTCGGCCGCCGGATCGAATTTCATGAAGAACAACCTTGTGGAATTCCCGCACTGTCTCCCAGGGAAAACTCCCCACGTGGTCAAAGACTTCAAAGCAGAGTAGATGCCTCATCTTCCTCTCCACCGGCGATAATTCCTGCTCTAATATGCGGAAATATCCCAGCATAAAGAGATCCAACGTCAAACTATCGTGGCTCACTGCTACACCATCCACCTCAGGTAAAAACTGCTCCGGTGAGTACACGGCAAGTTTACTTTGGGACAATGTTAAATTGTTTGTTTGAGCACCACACAACTGGAGTTTATTCCTCCAGGAAGTTAACACCTTATCCACTGCACCTCGCTTTTGGCAGAACTGAAACAAGGATGGGATTTGATGCTGTTTTTTTCCCGATTTCGTGTCACACATGGCCGCTCGCACAGCAATCGCATAAGCCGACCTCTTCCAGTGGCTCAGAAACAAGACTACAATGCGCTCTTTTCTTAAACTAGTGGTCTCTCTCACAGGTGAATGCTTGAAAGGATCTCCACTGATCCTAATGCTATTTGGCTTGTTCGTCTCTGACGGTTTGGATATTATTTGGCTCTTCGATACATGGCTACCTGGAATCACACCCGCGAAGGGATAAATACCACCAATCTGTCCTTCAAAGTTGGCTCGGAGCTTTGTGACGGATACGCCAGACTTACGGATCTCCTTCTCCGCCAGTTCTCTGTTGCTACTCAACCGATGACCACATATTGATATTGACTGATGTCCATTTGGTTCCAATTTAATTTTCTGGTTGGTGTCTACTTCCAGGTGATCCCTCGACCCATGGTGTTCCTTCGTCATACCGTCCAGTGACGTTCTTTGTGTTCCATTTTCAATGGTCAGAGTCAGGTTGCCTACCAGCAGTGGCATTGTCCTGATGAGTTCTGAAACTCGATTGCACCATACTGGCAGAGCTAACCTTCCTTGCTCGTCCATCTTCTGTAGAGCTTCTTTGTTGAGAGAAATATTCAGAATGTGCTCAGGTAACACAGATTTCAGTTCTTCCATCAACCTGGTCAGTTCCTCTTCATAGGCCTGCTCACGCTTCTGGAGAGACATGTTGTCAATTTGTTGTTGTAGATACAGCAGGTCATCTTCAGTTAACAGCTCGCCAAAGGGACCCAGAACAGCATTGTGCACCTGGGAGAACTTCCAGCCATCCACTGGTGGGCAGCCAGAGGTTATGATCTATTGAGGAGAGCAAAATCTTGATTCACAAGAGGACAAGGGCAAATTTCCAGCATTTTTACAATTCAACATTATTGCTACAGTACAAACTCACAACAGTTATCTCCACAGTCTTTTCAAATTGATCAGGTTAGAAATGTATGTACACTTTAAACAGACTATACACTAACAAACAGAATCCAAGCAATTGTCTGCCTTGGCCAGTTGGGTTGAGGTAGAAAGACATAGTAGGGTGACTAAGGGTGGTTAAATGATGGTCGCAATGGTAATTGAATCCCACATTATGAAGCACTGCCCTAGAGTGCTATACTAGAAGATATCCTGACAGGGAAAGCTGGGTATTTTTACTCAGACTTGGATGGGCTTAACCCCAAACAGATATTACCTGTCTCTTCTGGTCCTCCACCTCCTGAAGTCGGGTCTGCATTTGTCTCACCATCACCTGACGTTTCCACTCAGCGATAGGGCGACCGTCCTCATCATGAGTGGGTACCAGGGCCTCGATGTCAGCTGTGATCACATCCACGATCGCTTCATCCGACTTAGCGTCCTCACCTTCGAGTTTCTAGAAGAGGATCATTCCTCGGTCAATGGTGTTTCAGGAGTAAAGATCTCAGATCTCTTGTAACCACATGCTCAGCATTTACAATCTTCAGGATAGTAGTTGGATTCCCACTTTGGGATGAATATTCGCCTTCATCTTTTAACTTGACAGAAATGACTCATTTCCCTGCAAGGACTGATTGGAGAGATGTTACTTGTAACTCCGATTAGATTTCTTTTAACCACAGTTAATATGTTGATACATACAATCCATCTCATTTTCCCGTCTGGGACTGGCACTGAGGTTTTCAGATTTTTGCCATTGGGGAACCGGTAGCTCACCGATGATCCAGTCAAGATGGCTGCCGTCATGCCAGCCTGCCTGAGGGATTTGATGGACTTCACGTGGGACACCAGTGTGAGATCTGGTTCTGGAGGCTTCAGCTGGTTGAACGATGTCATCACTAGAGAAGTATCACAACATATCCTTTTTTTAACAGTATCTCCCAAGCTATTGTAATTCTATAAATTAAAATTCCACATCCATCATGATTTTAGTTCATATTGACACAGTGTATCTTATTGTACTTGAATAATGACTAATGAATGCATTCCAATCAGATTCTTGACACTTGCCAAATTAGCATGACAAATCCCTTTTCAAAACATCTTAAAACTGATTTTAAAGCAAATTTCACAGCCACACAGATTCATGCAATGCAGCCAAATTTAAAATGCAAGGAATTCAAGACCTAACAGATGACACTCAATGCCTTTTTAACATGCTTGACCAAATTAGTACAGTTAAGACTTTTGAAGACTCTAAGGGTTAGATTCCCAGCCTATCCTTGGAACCCCAAGTGCTGGCTGTCAGCCAGTCATAGGAGCCAAACACTTACTGTACAATATATAATGACACCTATGGGAAATATAGTCTTCAAGGAGTGTAAAATGTGAGTTTATGGCTTACCAGAGGAGGCAGTGTGAATGTAATGCATGGATTCTGTTTGTCTTTTGGGAACATTAGCCAGAGTCACCGGAGACAGGGATGAGGTGGTCATCTCCGGGAGTCGAGGGAGGGGAAGCACCTCCTTCACTGGCTGCTGACACCACACACAGGAAAATATGTACATGCAAAGGTTAATGATTGGAATAGTTAGACTTCCAAAAATGACATGGAATTGCATTTAAACAAGTGAAAACTGTTTCAAAAACATTAAGTTTAATGAAGGAATAACATATGTATGGGTCATAAATTGAGGAAAATACTAAATACTAATACTAAACTACTAATACTAAAATATAGTGCGTATTTCCGGAAAAATATTTCCTTGTTGGGCTATAATACCCAAATTTCTCAGACAGTCCGGAAAAAATAACAATTGCCAAAATTAATTAATTAAAAAATTGAATATATCAAAAAATGATTTTTCACCATTTTTAATTCCTGCCTGCTATTGACAGTGATACATGTCAAATCCATTTGACCTGCTGTACCTTGCATTTAATAGTGTATTTAACAATGCTAAATTCTCGTGTCTCCATCACTTCTAAAATGAAAAATGTTCCCATGATTAGTAAACAAACATCTATAGTCAATTTGTACCCATAGCTTTATAAATCAGTGTCATAGAAAGGGTTAATCATGGGAAATGGCCAAAAACCACCTTGCTGTTCTCCATGTTCACTCTGCAAGTTGTCATAGGTCCTGGAGCAGCTTGGCTTCCAGAAAAAGTCTGAAAGAAGGGGAAGCAGATAAAGTGAGCAGCAGTCAGACCTCACAAGGAGCATCTCTGAATACACAAGAGGTAATCAAGCCCCCTTATAACCAACACACACACACACAGACACAAACGCACTTTCCAAATGCAAAGAACAATGATGCTGAAACAAGAAACTGCTGGGTGGGGATGTGGAGTGCAGGAGAATGCTTGTGAAGAGTCAGTGGAGATGTGATACACTGCTTCAGGTAACCTCAGTGGATAATTTCCTGAGATCACCTAACACCACTAAACACTGTTAAATGGTGCGTGAAATCAACAAACGCGTCCTATAAGTTTTTGGCACCTTATGACTAAGCAAGTACAAAAAAAAACTGAAAATAATTAGAGATGATTTTTTTTTTTAAATATAGAACTTGACTAATTGGAATTTTCTTACCAGTGCTTAGTTAGTTTTATTGTTTTAGCTTTTATTTCAAAAGATTTTGTGTCTGAAAAGGCAAATGCATAAGTAATCTTTTTGCTGTGTTTTAAATTAAAAATTCAAATGTCTAAGTGAGAATATAGTATCATTAGTAGTTCAGGATTATATTGTTGATAGGATTTTATTTATTTTCTATTTCGCCTATACTCACAAGGGTCGTGGGGGAGCTGGAGCCTATCCCTGATAACTTAGGGCGGTTAGCAAAATCTACTCTGAAATATGGGCCGTGGTAGTATTTCAAATAAATATTTGAGTGCATTTAAAAAATAATAACATCAAGTGATTTATGTACATTTCAAGCACATTTATCTTAATTTCTGTTATTTTTAGGTTGACATTTCAATTGTGTACCATGTAATAAGTTTATTTCCTTTGCATTTCCTGCTTTTTATCATTAATGATAGAAAATATAATACCATTAGAAGCAATGTTTGTAATAAATCAGGAAAAACATCCAAGTATGTTCCATCAATAATTTAATTATTCTCTCCATTGAGTGCAACACATTTCTTTAGTTAATTTAACATACATTTATTGCATTATTATTGTTAGAAATTGCAAAAGATTAAAAGATAAAAGATTTCTTCTCCCATATGTTAACACTTTAATTAATTTATTGTATTTTTCCCATAAAGTATTATCAGTTTTTTTTCTTCCATTCGTTCATTTTTAACCTGGCCTATGCTTGTCAGGATTGCAGGGTGCTGGAGCCTATCCCAGCTGACTTAGGGCGAAAGGCAACTACATCCTCGACTGGCTGCCAATCAGTTGTAGGACACACAGTTTGATGAATAAAAAATAATAATTTGGAAAACTAAATTCACATAAAGGCCTTTAGTATCTATTTCTGAATTTCTGATTTGAAACGTTTGGAATTTGGTTCTGGGGGCGGTCAGCATGCGACTGACAGTTGTTAAACATCCCCCACAGGTTTTCACCTCAAGTGACATCACTCACATGTATTCTATCCTCCTGTATAAGACATTATTATCATAATCATAATCTGCAAACATGAAGAAAATTGTACTCACGTTAAGAAAATGTGGCAACTCAGGTAGAAAGTCCACAAATTGTAGTTGCTGCTGCTGATTTAACGTGGTGAACAACGTTGAGTATGAATCTCCAAACCTAAAGCTCAGCTGGGGGTGCCGGGCTGCGGTCCATAATTAAAAAGGAATGACGGGTAGAGTAACCTACTGCACATGGGGGTAAAGACCAAGAAAGGATGAAAGCACTTGAAAAAGCTAAGGGACCTTCCTCAAGCTGCTTACATTTGGATTTTAAGGGAATAGACTGACACTAAATTAAATGACATTTATGTGAAAGATGGTGGCTAAAAGAATTGAAATATGCAAATCACACATATTATAGTGGTTAAATGTACTGAAAATGAAACTGTTTATAGATGCTGGTATTTTGGGACAATTTTAGGAAGAGGTCATTTACAGACTGCATGTCAAGATGTGTCATGAATAATCACAAATTATCCATCAGCTTCCTTTCATTACTTTTCCCATGGTTTCCCTGCTCCCAGATGTGTTTTCATATTTAAACATTTAACCAATCACATTTCAGCTATTATTTGTTGCCAGGGGCATAACTTAACATGGATGCCTTCACAATCAGTTCTGCAGTCCCTGTAGCATAAAATGTTGATAAAGCTGTTGCTATAACCAATCAGATTTCGAGATGGCGACACCAATGCCAGTGGCGGTCCGTGAATTTCCCACCGACGCCTTCAGCGAATCAATCCTCAAAAACTATTTTATGGCTATAAATCTTCTACTGCAGCAACAGCTTGCGACACACAAAAAATCCCATCAATAATAACCTCGTACAATCAAAATATTATTTAAAAATATAGCCAGATATTACTCACCAAAAATCCTTCTTACCTGTACACAATCTTGTAAAAATCCTGTAGGACAATTTGTCTCGTTATCTACTCTAAAAAAAAAAAACAATATGATACCTTGAAATATTCAAAGAACATCTGCTAAATTGGTAAATTTGATTCATTCTTTTTCATGCATCATTGTCATTATTATGAACCATTTTTGGTCATTATTACCAGTGAAATGTTATGAAAAACTTTTCAACAACACTGCGACCATGTGAGTATTCGATTGGGCATGTTGTGTTGTTGTTGATGCCTTTGACAAACATATGTTGTAGGACAGAAGAGAGCTAGGAGAAACCCCACATATGGCATATCATCATTTATATACAAGACAAAGCCAGAAGGGAGGGTTCATTACAAAGTTTGGGAGTGACAATCAACTTTACAGCGGTACTTTGGGAGGCAGGAAGAGAAAGAAGAACGTGACTGGAGGCCTAAGTGTGGACCCACATGCTGAGATCCATTTCTAAGAAAGCAGCTAGACAAATCAAAGCTCACAGCACACACACAAACGACCAGTGTGATCAAGAGTTGACAATTAAGGGGTGGGAAATGAGCAACTAGAAGATAAGAATCTCTTAAATACAAACCTACAAGCTACAATTTTAGATGGATTGACACTGCAAGATTCAGATTTTTGGGGGATATTGAATTTGGAATTTTCAGTATTATGTACGTCTTATCTTAACTAATTGATAACAATAGATGTCCAAATTATTCAAATTGGCTTTGAATGCTTTTCTTTTGGAGACATTTTAAGAATGAATGTCCATTTGCCCCCTCAAATCCAAATGGATTGGACATCCAAAACCATCAAGGGCAGCCAATGAATTAATTTATTTACTGAGAAATGCAATTAATTTAAACATACATTTTAAGTGGTTCATTCTTTATGTAATACTTTTTACTTTTCCTACTTGAGTTTGGCTGTCCTTTGAAATTTAATAAATGAGAAATACTGTAGGAAACTATTCGGAATTGGCCACTTTGTGTGACTTGCAATGTAAATCCAGCCAAAGGCACTTGAAATGTGCATGATCCCACTTAAATACACAGTTCATAGCATTTAAATTTAAATACGCTTTGTATTAATCTTTGATGTAGTATTAACATTTCCCCCTAAAATAAAGAGGAGCCTGTCCTAAGATGACCCGAAACAAACCAGAAATGACATAACGTATTTTCTGGACTATAAGTCGCACTTTTTTTTCATCGGTTGGCTAGACTGACTGCCTAATATATGTTGTCTCATTTCATCTCATTTTCTGAACTGATTTATCCTCACTAAAGTTTTGGGGGTGCTGGAGCCTATCCCAGCTGTCTCCGGGCCAGAGGCGGGGGACACCCTGAATTGGTGGCCAGCCAATTGCAGGGCACAAAGAGACAAACAACTATTCACGCTCACACTCATATCTAGGGGCAATTTAGATTGTCCAATCAGCCTACCATGCATATCTTTGAAATGTGGGAGGAAACCAGAGTACCCAGAGAAAACCCACGCAGGCCTGGGGAGAATATACGGGAGAATATATGGACTGGCCTGGATTTGAACCCAGACCCCACTGTGAGGCCGAGGTGCTAGTGTGGCTTATACTCAGGTGCGACTTATACTCAAGTGCGACTTATAGTCTGAAAAAATAGGTACCATATTTTCAGTCACTTTTCTTAGGTATGCATGACTAAACAGGTTGGCTGGCCTGTAGCATGCCATATTAAAGATCAAATGGCTGGAAGACCATGTCTTTCACCTTCCCTTAGCTCATTCAAACGTCATTCCATACTTTCGGATCATCTCAGTGCAGCACTGAACAAGGGTAACCCCGATAATGTCAACTGAATTAATTGTCTGTAAAATAATATAATAATTATTATTTACTAAAAAGTTTATAGTGCTGAACTAGACAGGTCCAAGTGAATTTATATTTAGCGTAAGTCCAGATCACGTTGAGGGGAAACGTCCATTTTTATACCCTTTTGGTCAGTCTCATGTTGTGTTTTATAACTAACCAAGTAAAAAGGTTCAAAGCAACTCTGGAAGAAATCTTTAAAACACCATCTTATTTATACGCCTTACTTAACCTCAACTCTAAACCGTCTTCCCAAATGCTGTTAATAGAGGATAAGAGCAGCTACATTAAAAGGGAATTTTAGTTTACAAAAGAAAGACTATAGACGTCACAGGCAAGCACAACATACGACGATAGTCACTCGTATATGTCATACATAAAAAAATGAATACTATACTTGATAATAGCTTACGTTAAAGATGAGGAGGTTGAGAAAGTGGGAGCGACAAGATGCTGTTTTTTTCCTCTTTAAGATCGGAATTTTGCCGGAATGAGAATTAATTCTGGACTGAACAACACAATATAAAACTATAGTATTGAGTGCTACTGCGCTAAGGGGTATTTGTCTTTTTTTTTCTCATAGAAATTGCAACATTTTGTCATATAAGTGCATCAGTTTGCCATTACTTAAACGGGGGAAAATATGAATTCACATATTCATACAATTCATAAAATAAGTACCAATTTGGATGCAATTTGTTCCAATTACGACAGGATACTGCTACCACAGCGATGATAAGTAAAAAGAGAAGCTGTGCACTAAAGACAAAATAGATCCAATTTACAAAGAATGACCCTTATCTGTCACTTAGTATGAGGAAAATGTACAAGACAAGACTTACAAACTCATGTTTTTGTGTTTAGATTCTTGGTTTGTAGATTATAAAGTGGCATACACTATCTAATTTTAACATTCCAATGATTGGACCAAATTTGAAAATGTTCTCCCTTTTGCGACCAAAATCAGCAAATTCATGATTTTCGCTAAAACAACTAACCTGAAAGATTGTGATGTAGTGTATGATTATTTACTTTATCAATACCCTGCCATAAAAACGGATATGTTTGTCAGTTTATCCTACTCATGTTTATACATTCACAAAACACAAATGTAACAAATTGGGGATGATAATAATTTTACACACACCTCTTACATATCTTTTAGTAGTTCCATAATCGTAATTTTGCTGATTTTGATAAGAAAAGTGAGGGAAAGTTAACATTTGGCTCAACTACTTTGAATGTTGATATTGTAAAATTTGGTAACTCAAGTGCAAACTGTACATAAACATTAAAACAAAGCTTTGGCAAAGCAAAAACGTAACAAAGGCGATAAAGTGCCGTGCAACAAAAGTGGCCACTAGTTCCATCACAACCAAAAAAAACATATAGCCACAATAAATAACATTGCTCTGCAATAATACGCATATGGGAGAATGTTTTTTCTTTTAAAGGCCGAGGTGTTTTTTTCACTTTTTTTTCTGGGGAGGGACAATCAATCGACGATTTTGTCTGAACCTGCCTCGCAAATTGATAGTTTCTTGGGCATTTTTTTGAGAGGCAACTCAACACTGATTCGCTGCTATTGACGAATGAGTGAAGGATTTATCATAACTGTCTTACTAGCATGCCGATTATGTTCTGCTGGTAAGAACAAACATACTGTACTTGGATGTGGATTAGTCTGGACGCTACTACCACTGAAGGGCTAACTAAGTGTACCATCTATGACTCTACAGTGTATTGTCAACATGCATGGTTTGTAACAGTGATGGCATGTTAGATACGAGTATTACATATTTTTGAAAGGTTATTTCAGAGTTTGGAGGATGTACAAGTGAGAGAATAGGTGGTTTAGATTGTGTTGTGTTTTTAAAGATGACTGTGATGTGGCTCACATCCTCTGGGCCACCGGTGCTGACTGCAGTGACTTTCTTCTGGACAGTTTAGACCTGCAGGAATAATATCAAAGTGTGTTTTACTATTTAAAACCATAAAACAACTCATTTTTCTTCATTGGTTTGCACAAATTTGCCAAGGATCTCAGAGCTTTGTGGCAGACATCCTAAAAACTCAAGCACCGTTCCGCCTATACTTAGATTACCTGGCTGGAACAAATATAAATTTTAACCCCCCCCTGAGACTCATTATTCTGCTCAATGTGAAGTTCTGTGATTGTTTTTCATAACAGTGAATAGAAGCAAACATATGGTATTCAGTGGCATTTCCTGAAATACTCATCTCTTCTCATTTTCAGAACCACTTTATCCCCACTAGGGTTGCAAAGGGTGCTGGAGCCTATCCCAGCTTACTTCGGGCCAGAGGAGGGGGACACCCTGAATTGGTGGCCAGCCAATCGCAGGGCACAAAGAGACAAACAACGATTCAAACTCACACCTGAGGGGAATTTAGAGTGTCCAATCAGCCTAACATGCATGTCTTTGGAATGTGGGAGGAAACCGGAGTACCCGGAGAAAACCCACGCAGGCCCGGGGAGAGCATGCTAACCACTCATCCGCTGAGCCATCCTTCCTGAAATATAATTTTTAAAATAGGCCCATGATACTACCTTCACTAATTAAATGATATTTAATTAAATAAGAAGTCAGAGATTTAGATTTCAGATGTAAGTCAGTAAGCCATTTGCTACACCCACTTGAGTCTTTCCCAGACATTTGTGTCCTGCACAGATGATCCATAAAGAATTAATTCATCTTCCGTAGCGCTAATGCACACAAGAGTGGCAGGGGGTGCCGGAGCCTACCCCAGCCAACTACGAGCACCAGGCGGGGGACACCCTGAATTGGTTGCCACCCAGTCGCTGGGCACAATGAAACAAAAAGACAAACACTAACGCTCAAGGGTGGCTAGAGAATTCCAACACTCACCTGATGGTCCCTGCCAACAGAGGATTAAAGGCATAAAGCCAGTCGTGCATCTCTTTGTCATTGTTGGCTTGAAGCAGTATCCCGCGATGCTCGGTGCACACAGCAAACGTGTTTGGAGTCTACGGACCGAAACAAAAACCTCAAGTCAGTCCTGACACTCTCATTCCACCAGGAATCAAGTAGACGCTTTCGTACCCTTAGCAAAGTCTGCTTGTCTTCGCTGTATTCCACCTTGGCTGACGATAGGTTGATGATGGCTCGTTCCACGCTGTCCATCTCGCTGCGATAAAGATAAACGTAGGGCCGGCGGACCACCACGTAGCGTTTCACCCACCCACTTGCGTGGGGTTCCAGAAAGTGGAGGTAACCCTTCTTGGACACGATTGGGCTGTACACGAACATAACGTAACAAGTCATGCGGCCTTTATAACTTGCTTACTATGTGCCTGTTAAGATGGCTTGAGCGCAATTGTGCCGACCTGACTCGTATCTCTTGGATGTCCGGAACAAAGCTACAGCCTTTGAGAGATTTCTTCCTGTCCACAGGGCTGAATGGATCCAAATCAGGGCTGGATGCTCCCGAACTGGGTTCAGTGTGTCTACAAGAAAAATGACATGTTACAAATCACAAAGAAGGTTCACATTTATCCATCCTCATATCAATTTTCTTTTACAGGTTTGAGTGGGTTAGCTTTAAGGGAAATTATCGGAATCTCTAACTAAAAACACGATAAGGGTTGTGATTGCCAACAGACGCCACCAGGTGGAAGCAAGTAAAGATATTGTTTAAATTAGGGGTCGGGAAACTTTTTGACCGAGAGAGCCATAAACTATTCATATTTTCAATTGTTATTCAATGAGAGCTATAGTCGGAATTTACTAGTGAAGTAAAAATACATGAAAACACGTGCATTTTTAGTCATTTCACTGCCTTTAAAGTAGAAAAAGTCCCAGAATTATGTTGACAAAATTGTTACCCTGATGCTAATCAATGGGATGCATGCATACATGCATGCAGAAAGGTTTAATTAAAAACTGGAAGATTAAAGCAACTCTAGACGTAGTGTCCAGATTTTAACTTACAGTTTAGCGGAGAGCCATTAGCACCCATCAAAAGAGCCACATGTGGCTCCCGAGCCATAGGTTCCCTACCCCTGGTTTAAATGAAACTCCTCAGCTCAGCACAATATTTTGCGGCACAGATATAAGTCAGCTGATTTTAAGCATCTGCCAAAAACAAGTCTCGATAAGAGACCTACAAAAATTTCCATTTCAATCGGATAGGCTGCCATTAAGTGATCATGTTTCATTGCCATTGATAATAATAGCTGTTGATCCTACCAGTTTAATTGGATTGGATTCCTATCACCGTCAATTGCATGTTGTACAAAAATTAAAATCTAGATCTTTTACATCCGATTCCAATCCCGTGAAAATGACATGAAATCCTTTCTAAACCGAATTAAAACAAATGCTACATTTGAAAAATACACTGTTATACAGACTTGGTAAGTTCCACACCTGATGTCAAAGTGTCCTTCAATCAACGAAGGGCAAGTGGAGGATGGGGTGAGCGTACTGAGCGTGGAAACGGACGCCTCCCTCATCAATGACGCCGAGATCTCGGAGAGCTTTGGAGAAACACAGACAAACATGGAGAGAAACGCACGTGTGGCAATGCATCACAAACAAACATACACAAAGCACACACGCCAGCATTCATGAATTGGTCCATTTTATATCATCGTATTGTCTAAGAGCCCCTTGGGTGCTGTTAAAATGTCCATGCAGGAGTATTATGGAAGGGTAGTAGTAAGCTTAACACCTTCCTATGAATCTGCAAAAGGGTTAGGGACTTTGAAGGACAGGTTGAAGATGCAAGCAATTATTATCACTCACATATGCTAAACCATTACAGGGCTCAAAGTTAACTGCTTCTCGATTGCCTCGGGCAAGTAAAATATTATCACAGGCAAGGTGATGAAGCATACAACATTCCCAATTGGACAGTTGCATTAAAAAATATATTATGGGGATGCCAAATGTTTTTTTTGTTCAAATTGTATTATAAGCAATTGTCATAGGTTGCAGTACTATTTCTGGTGAAGACATGTTTTATGTTTCACCTGCTTGGTGTCGTCGTAGCATCCAATTAGGCCACTGCATTTCAAAGTGGTTTATGGTTATTAATCTATGCTAATAACTATTCATTAGTGTCAGGCCAGTCAACCAGACAGTAGCAACAATGCAATGGCTCGGCCTAGGGTAGTAGCAAGTCACTATGGGGGTCCAAAGAGAGTAGTTATAGGGTCCCCTTAACCACAAGAATTGTGTTATTGTATAACTTTTTTGTGCCATATGTTTATGAGACGTTAGTCGATTATGATGAAAATCATTTGTTGTTCCAAAATAAATAGTAAAAGGAATTTGTGATTATTTGTGACACTTCATCATCAATTTTATTTTAAAAATCTGTTTATGTGTGAGGTGTTATATTATGTTCTTTCTCATTCGAGCTGGGTAGGCGGGGTCCTATGACAAAACTGTAGGAACACAGTATGTAAAGACACCTGTCACAATCAGCTGTTGACGGGCTACTGTCTTGATTACTGTTATGTGAATTATATACTTCATAACAGGGCAAATTCAAATTTAGTTAAGAAAAAAATCTAGCAACTCTAACTTTGCGACCTGTAATGAATAAGAACAAAATAAAACAATGGAATACTAAATGATGCTCAGTGAAAATGTGAAATCGTAAAGAAAAACCATTAAAAGATGATAAAAGGAAAAGTAAGATAAGATTTTTTGATGAATAAGCGGATCTAATGGAGAGCTGGGCTTAGTCAAGAAAGGGTTCCAAGGAATTACGGGCCGGATTAAAGGGTTTGGGCAGGGGCTCACCTTGCTCTCACTGGCACTGCTGCTCACCTGGCTGTAGTCCCTGTTGAAGGTGTGCATCAGCAGACGCAGACACTGGGAGAGGGGGGGAAAAAAGGATGGTTACTTATCCCAAAAGAAGACAGAAGAAATAAATTGAGAGGCTGCACCTTGGCAGCCAGCTCCCTCTGCCTCTGGTTGGGGCTATCCAATCCCGGGCTGCTCGCGGGACTATGGCTCAGAACTGGACTTTTGGCAAAGTCGCTGATGTCATTTCCTTTATAGAGAGCATCTTGGCCAGCCAGTAAGGTGGCTTCCAACTTCTCCCTCAGTAACAGGTAATGACGGGTCTTCTCCACCTAAACAACACAAGTTAGATGTATATTATGAATGTGTGGTGTCCTGCAGTGATTGGCTCTTGATTCTCTTTTATTCTTTATATTCTTAAGGCTGGAGTGTATAACAGTGTGTGACTGAATTGGTTATTCAAATCTCCATTTTACTGCTTTTATTTTAAAGCAATACTCTCTCTTATCTTGATTACAAACACGAATAAGAGAAGAAGGGGGCACTCCTTTTTATCTCAAGAAAAATGAACTATTGGAGTGGACTGTTCATAGGTCAGTCTAATAGATAATGGGTGCTACCTCTCCACCATAGAGTAATCTTTCAAAGTGTATTTATTCACCTCCTGAAGTAAGCTGAGTTTTTCAAGCTCCCATTGGTGGTCCAAAATGAGGCTGTCACTACGAGGCCTCCACCCAGCCAGATTTTCCTCTCCACGTACGTACGCCACAGAGGTGTCCAGCACTCGCCTACGACGTCTCTGCATACCTGAAAACCATGAATGTATTCGTAAATGCAAATTTGCGAACTGGTAAACGCAAGCTCTTACCTGGACTCCCATTGTCAGCAACGTAGCAGAGAGTCACCTCGTAAACTCCGGTGACACGGTTACTGAGTGAGAGCGGTGATATAGATTATATAAAAACAAATTTTATTAAAAATGTGCACGTAAGGAAATTGTAAGAATTGTCAACCTCTCGGAAGGCTTGAAGCAGCCGGTACTGAAGAGATTTCGAATGGAACGAGAGGCTCGGAGCTTGGTGTCACGGGAGTAAAAAACCATGCAGAAATCTTTGGTGATGACGGTAGGCTGAGTGCAGTTCTCCATCTGATTAAAAGATGCACAATGCCATTCAAATACATCCATTTAAATATTTTCAACAAGATACGTTTTAAAACAGCTAAAGAAAATAGAATGCTTCTTAAAAACACTTGGAATTTAATATAATGTAATGGTCCACAATACTAGTATATGCTGGTCAAAAGGTGCTAGAAATGTTTTTGTATCCTTTTTTTCAGTAGACTGAAGAGATTGTTTTTAGTGAGTGGGGCCAAAGCACTTTGGAAAGGAAGACAACATTTTCTTTCAATAATTTTTGGACTATATGTCACACCTGAATATAAGTCACATTGTTAGGGGGAATTGTATTTGATAAAGTCTAAAACAAAGAACAAACATGTCATCTTTAAATGCATTTAAAGTGATAAAAAAATAAGTGAAATATAGAGGTGACAAGAAGCTGAATAGATATTTTAGCCAAAAAGTAATTACAATTTTTAGTAAGCCTGTTTCAGTAAGTTAAAGGCGCTTCTACAGGTTTGCCATGGTGACCTCTGTGGGGATAACCCTAAAGTCCAACCACCACCAATGTTGAAATGACCAACATAGGTCTAGAGTGCCCTTGTGGAGTTCACTGTAATCAAAACATGTCAAATAATATAATAATATGTGAATCATTTTACACATAAGTCATACTGGAGTATAAATCGTACCCCTTGCCAAACTAAAACATATAAACCTGCGACCTATAATCCGGAGAATACGGTAAAGATTTTCTGACACTTTTTTGCATTGTGTAGGTGCCTGCCTACTACATACTTGTCCATTTTGAGGAGGGAATGAGAATGGCAGGTGACCAATATTACCTCTAGATAGGCCGAGAGGGTTATGTAAATCTTTTCTCCATAGGGCGTAACTCTGTTCAGGAGAAGAGAGTTATGCATGGAGCTGTCCCACGCTGCCTCAAACCGGTAGAAGGTCCTAACATCAGAAAAAGAACAGTCAGTAAATGTTTGAGAAAGACTAAATGAGTCAGTCACTTGGAAAAAAAAATGGTAAGCGATGAGTCAGACTGATAAAGATATACCTATGATCAACTCCCAAGGAGACGCTGCCATTAGAGAAGAAAGAAATAGGAAATGAAATGTTAAAGGGGAAAATTTGATTCATGCAAAACAAAATTTAAAAAAACATAGAAGTGGCTAATTAGAAGATTAAATGAATAAAAAGAGCATCTACTCATTGATTTTCTAGCTTAAGTGAGAAAATGAGTCAAGAGGTATGAAATGACTGGCAATATCTGCAATTGTAGTTTGAAGACAGGCAATGAATAAGTATATTTATTTGCGTACTGTAACACATGGAACTGCGCCCTTATTACACATATTTGGATATGTTACATTTACATACTTGTCATCGTGTTTAGGCCAGAAATATCCAGATGAAAGGATGTTCAAGGAGAGGATGTTGGGGTCTATGATGGTTTCATCAGCCTCCGGAGTGTTCCGAATGCGACCTAGTTTTGAACGAATACCAAAATATGATTGAAGAAAGGAAAAAAAATAATTGTAAAATCCTTGACATGACATTTCTGAGTAAACTCACCAATGACCAGCTCTTTAACCTCCTTCCATTCAATGTCGTTTCCATTTTCATGAGCGATGGTTACTGTGATCCTTCTCTGAATACCCTGTAAAGGGGGGGAGAAAAAAAAACGTTTACTTTATCATTACCCTGCCCTCAATATTTTTTCACTCATTGTTTGCCAATGATGGCAATAGACATCCAACCCATTCAAAATCAAACTGAGTTAAATTTATTCAAAGTCCTAAATCTGGGAAGGCTTAAATTAATCAATCACATGCACAAATATGCATCCTGTCTTGTGTTTTTTTTCTTGAACTTTTCAAATCTATTTTAGAAAATGTATAATAGAATGTGTTCCGACCTGATGCAAGAGGTAAGTGCCGTGGCAGGGCATTCCACCTCGATGGTCAACAACAGCTGGGATATAACTAGAGACAGAAAGACGAAAAGTTAAACCTGACAAATGTTGAGTATAGTATGGAGTACCAAAACATTAAGCTGATCCACTGGGCATCGTAAATAAGTAGTATTGAGATCAAACTCACTCTCCGCTGGCTTCCAGCTCACAAATCTCAAAGAAGACCATGAGGTCATATTTAGAATGACAAGGTCCGGCTGCGGAGCGGGTGAGAGTGCTAAGCTTGGTGGCTGGCACTAAAATAAAACAAACCAAGAAGATTAGCTCATTACATTTTAGCAAAAATACAGAAGGGGAAACAAGTAGGCAAAAGGATCCACTAAAGACTGAAAATAGGAATAATAATAGCATAAAATTAAAAACTGAATACATAAATATCAAGCCCAATGATGTAAAACGGAATTATTTTCCAATGATCTTTTACAGTACACACGTAGTTGTTGGGAATCATTAATTAAAAGATATGAATGGATATACGCGTGACTGATTAGTCAGCAGATATGATAATACAAAGCTCTTGAGTAATTTATGATGCAAAGACAAGTTTTCTCCTGTTTCAGCTTGCTGATAATCATAGTACTTTTTACGCATTAGTAGAAAATCGGGTTGACTATCTGCTGGTTCAGGTCAAAAACCTCTACTATCATGATATAGTTACCTTATGTATGTTGTAAGCGTAACCGCTGTCTACTGAAGGGATGAATTATTAACATTTTACACAACCCAAATGTACATCGAATTTCTAGATCACTTAGGGTGAAGGCTATTGCAACAGATGGGGGGAGACTATGGTTTGGACATGGCCAAAACAATTATACAACAGAAAATGATGACACAATATGCATTTGGATGGTTAAGCAGAGTTAAAAGCATTTCAATTCAAATGATTTGGCATCATGGTAGCATTGGAAAGTGTGACTTAAGTAGCTAAAATGTAAAGGTGGCGGACTCAAGATAAGTTTGCTATATTTCTAACTTGATCACTTAAAAAAAGACTGTGCTACTCACCTGGTTTGGACAAAGGCATTACTCTGGGGAACTGCCGTCTTGAAGGTCTCAGTGGACTAGAATGCAAAACAAAACAAAAATAAACACCATGTGGAAACGTTCCATGCTTCTGTGCATTTCTTGAATCCTGACCTGATTAAATCCTTGCAGAGGGGTGGAAAAGGCTGTTTCTGATAGTGTCCAAACACCTCGAAAACAATTGGTTGGGTCTTAATGTACTCCACGAATGATTTTGTCACCTCCACTGAGATCTAAGCAAGAAAGAAAATAATTATGTTCTATATAAATATATAAATAAATATATATATATATATATATATATATATATATATATATATATATATATATATATATATATATATATATATATATATATATATATATATATATATATATATATATATATATATATATATATATATATATATATATATATATATATATATATATATATATATATATATATATATATATATATATATATATATATATATATATATATATATATATAGATAATATCAATAAGTTTCTTGATCAAATGCTGTTCTTACGTTTTGCACGTGGTAGAAGCCAAGTGGCGGCCCCCTGCCGGTGTTCTTCAGAGGCTCAGTGGAGAACGCTTCATCGTGGCGGTGAATAAAGCTGATGATCAAATATGAGAGGTTTATTTATTTATTCTCCCACAATCTATAGTAGTTTTCCAGTAGTAGTTTACATCAAGATAACACCATCCAGCCTTTTTTCGGGGAGCAGTAGTGGCTTACTTAGGGTGTCCTCACCTTATTGAAAATTATTTCGCACAAATAGATAGGATTTAACATTGCTGTTCACTCACTTGAACTGGCAGAAGATGTCGGCGTACTCTGCTGAGATGCTGGAGGCCTGCAAGACGGTGACTCTAAAAGTGAAGTTGCTGCCTATCTTCAGGTGGGACAGAGCCTTCTCCGGCGAGAGCTCCAAAGGGAGATCCAGACCATAACCCGAGCTCTTCACGGGACTGGGTGGATTCTCCGGGGAAGCTAGGAGGAACAACGGTAAAGACACATTGGCCTTCCGGTCGACAGAGTGATGGTGCTGCCTCTCACCTTCACATGTGTTATTGTTGACTTCATCAGCAGAGATTCCTATTTCCACATTTTGACCTTCTCCTTCTACAATGCGAAGCTCCTCCTGTGATGTGTTGGAGTGTGAAAGACTGCCTGATGGACAAGACTCGGTCTGGAACTGGAAGAATGGGAAAACAAAAATATTGAGAAATAAGAGCATGAACACAATACATTGCGATTTGGTTGGGTTTTTGTAAGCAGTGTCAATTGCAATTTTCTTCCTGTAAAACAAGTAAGATCCAAGATGTGCATGTTTAATTTCTTAAAATACTAACTTTAACCTTAATAACTTTCAAAATGATAAAACCAATACACTTTTTATACTCTGAATTGGGCACTAATCTATCTTCTATATTTCATATAAAGCACTAGATGAGTTCACCTTCTCAAACTGTTTATCTTCGAAGGAGATCTTGGCCGTGCCTGACTGTCTTACGCCAGAACCGTAATCTGGAGCTTCTTCATCCGCTGCAAAGATGACAAAAGACTTGTAAACAGTCACTTTGTTATGTACCAAATACAAATTCTCTACAAACCACTGACCAGAAATGGCCTGCACCGCCACTCTGAGAAAACCCTTCACTTCACCCTTCTCGCTCACAATGGCCACACGATGGACTAATGGAACTGGATAAAGCAGGTTGCTCAAGTACACAAACGCCCTGTGTAGAAGGACGTAAATTTGATTTAATCAGTACATGTGCAGAGAGTGAGCCTTGTCAGAGAATTGCTACTCGCCTGCCAACTAGACGGAACCATGGAAATCGATCATAGAAGGGGTCCCCGCCAGTAAGAGCCTGGTCGCAGTCCTCTACGGCGCTGCTCGGGAGCTCAGCGGCCCGATCATACATTTCTCTCATCAGGTCCAGTCGCTGCCTGTGCGGGAGAATAAATTCAAGATGGTTTAAATACCTCCAACAATGGCAAACTCTCACTAAACATGGACAACTGACAATATTTACATACCGGAGCTTTTCCAGCGTCCAATAATGAGTAGCTCCATTCTTTTGGTCCTGCACTTCCACGGCAACGATAGTCCGAGGGAACGGTCTCTTCTCCCTCTCCTTGGTCTCGCTGGGAGGTAGCAAGTCGGCAGGCAGGGGAGAGTAGAGCGTGTCTGTCAGAAGTACGAACTGGAACTGCACCTAATGGCATACCAGTCGAAAAAGTGAAGACTGAGTCATCGGCAGAATATGTGCCCATATAGAGATAATAGAGTTGAATTTAGTTAGATGTTTCTAAAAAATGATTTTAATCAAAGTTTAAATGATTAGCTGTTTCCCCTACTTTCTTCTTAAGCTCCACACTTATAGCGTTGGCCTCCTTGAGGAAGATAGCGTTGCCCCAAAGCAGATCCCGAAGTGAGGTGAACTGGTAAAAACGCCACTTCCGGAAAGCCCACAGAGCCAGCTCCGTCTCATGCTGGGTCCACGGCACTAGAGGGCAAAAGGAATCAAATATTACGCATTACGTCACCATTACTCACTAACTGCCTTTGACTGCATCCAAAACCAATTGAAATGGGAGAATAGGCAGTAACCAATTGCCACTGTCAATGGCTATTAAATTAATTAATTATGACCATTGCCAATTGAAGCAGATTGGACATGAAATGAATGTTGTTTTTCAGCAAACTTCACCTTCTTCCTCCGGTTCTTCTTCTTCCTCAGGTGACTCCAGGTAGCGAGAGTCTACCTGCTTCTGGAGAGCCTCCAGTTTACTCTCATAATCCTAGAGTAAGAAAACAATTATCCACAATAACAGACAAGAGGGCATGTTATATTCTAACGACATGTTACCAATACAAATTACATGTACTTACCAGCCTTTGTTGCTCAAGCAAGATACTGGCTTCTTCTCTTTCTTTACGATATTGATCCTCAAGCTCTTGAAGCCTGAAATGGATTTAATGTGATTTATTAGCTTGAAGCCTCTGCAAAGCACCAAGATTTTTATTGTTGTACAAATTGGACAATTATTGATTCAAATCCTGTACATTATAAATAAAATAAATATTTTATAGGATGGTTTTGTTTTAGTTCCCATTTGAAGAAAATGTAGTGTCGGAGGAGGAGCACCATGCCTATGTAATGCATTGCATGATGCCTATGTAATGTCTTATCTTTGCTGTCTATACACCATATCAAAAGTATGCAACCGATCAATCGGAATTGTCACGGCACCTCTGCTCCATCTCCTGCTTCATGTCGATGCCTTGCTTCTCCAGCAGTTCCCTTTGAGCAAACGCCCAGTCGACGGGCTCCACGGGAGTCTCGGCGCACGGCGTCCTCTCGCGCTCCAGCCGAGCCTGCTCGGGGTCGGTGAAGCGGAAAACGTGACTCTTGCCCATGATGATGCGGTTTCCTACATTGTAGAGAGTATATCAAATTATCCTGTTTTATATGGGATATTTTAGCATTGAACCTTCCCCTTGGGTGATACCTGAGCGCAGAACGGTCGGCGAAGTCACTCGCTTCCCGTTAACATACGTCTCGGCATCATCGCAGGGTTCCAGAACCACACAACCTGTTGGATGAAAAACATTGACATGAAAATAAATATCTGTTTCCAATTCCTTCGAATTGTGTAAAAGTAAACACCTTCTCCCAAAGGGCTTGTGGTGCTACTGAATGTACAGTGCTCATCTCGGATAAAATGTCCACTGAGCACAATGTCCTGACGTGCTTTGGCATCATCGCGACCAACCCTAATTGAGGGCAGATACTTCCATTAAAGTGACAAGCAAATGTCATTTTCAAACACATAAAATACAAATAGAACATACTTTGTGATGCCGTCTTTAATGTAGTAAAGTAGACACTCGGACATCAGCGGATCCTCGTTCAGGTTGACCAGATGCGGCGTCTAAAAACAAGAAAAAAACTCATGTTCAAGAATCCATTCACATTTGGACAGAAGTTTAGAATTTTGACCTTTTTCGGGGAGAAAACACCAACAGTGCCACCATCTTCCCGCATGGCAACACCCATCTCAGCAAGTAGGGCCTCTCTGCAAAGGAAGTCTTGTTGTGAGTTAAATTATTTGCAGTTAACAAATGAATAAAGGCCTTTATCTGTTATTTCATAATTGTACAATGTAATTGCAAATAGTAAGTGCAAATAGTCAAGGTGCAAAGTAGTAAAATATCTAAATATTAACAAAAAAGAGAAAAGGGCAAATAAAATAATATGGAAATAAATTATACAGTGTTTAAAATAGTAGTAAAATAGGTAATGGAGTGTCATTGTTCAGCTGGTCAAATGGATTGTGAGTGAATCCATCATAGTCAATGGTAGATAATTAGTAATAGGTTTATATGAGATGTTAAAATATGAAATTCTTAGAGCTGTAGTGTAATTTAACTTTGGGTGATATCCTTGAATTGAGTGTCAGGTTAGTGGTGAAGTTTGAATGCATTCTCAGATGAATTGAACCAACCTTTCCATACGAATGGCTTCAGTACGTCGGAGTTTTTCTTCCCAAGTTTCATTGAGTTCTGCAATGATTTTCTCGGTTTCCTGTTGGAAAAATAAATAAAAATGCTCACACAATCACCTCATGTAGAGTATAATAAACCCTTACAGTATTTTTGGGACTAAAAAACCTAAAAAATGGTATACAATGTAAATCAAATTAATTTTCTGTATGAAAATAAAATAAAATGGAATGCCAATTACTCATTGTCAGCGATTGACATCCAATCCATTCTGCCAAATTATTTTTAAAATATAATTTCTTATTTGTTTTTAAAGGGCCTTTATGAATTTGTGTGTTTTAAGAGAGAATACAAATAAGAAAACCATGAAACGAGGCAAAAAGCAAGAGTATTTACATATCATAATAAGAATTATTGTTAAAATACATATATATATTTTTTTAATGGGCCGTGATTAATTTGAGTGTGTTTTAAGAGGGAATAAAAGTAAGAGAAACATGAAACAAGGCAAAGAGCCACAGTATTTACAAAACATGACAAGAAGCAAATATTTCGGGCCGGAGCCGTATGCGGTTCGAGAGCCACATATACGCCAGCCCGTGATTTTTTTCTATGGTTTCCCTTTTCCGCTTCCACGCATCCTACCTTCAGCCTCTCGATGGCCTCCTCGCTAGCCGGGCTGAAAATGCGATCGTGGAGGTTGCTGATGGAGGCGGCGCGACTGGACATGGCCGACAGTGAAGGGGAGGGGCTCATGCCCGTCATGGCATTCGTCACTGTGGAAAGATCACCCCTTTGATTGACAGCCTGGCGATCATTCACAAAGTTCTTGTAATCGCACAGGTCTGTCAGAAAGAGATGGACGAACGGACGGAAGGAAGGAAGGAAGGAAGGTGGGGGAAAGGACAATCATTGAGGAGAAACACCGGGGGGGGGGGGCGGGACACGCAAAATCACGAATAAGAGGAAGCAAACGAGGGGGAAACAGGGAGGAGTAGAAAAAAAAAGAAGAGAATGCTCAAATAAATAGAATTGTGGATTGTACCAAAGCAAGAGCAAAATGAGAATAGGAATCAACTGAATTTTGTAATCCCTTAACTTTCACTAAACTACTTTAAGACAAACGAATGACAGATTAAAGGAAAACATAGCCTTCAAATGTTTTAGGCACTTTTATGACTTGTTTGACATTTATATTGATAATTATCCAAACTCCAAAAAATCAAAACAAAATGCATTACGACAAAAAAAGCAATTCAAACTTAGATATTTAATTTTGAGGCAATGAGCATGCAAAAGTTTATATCAGCCAATCTGTTTCAAGGCATTCTAATGTCAAAATATTCAATATGCCTCAAAATGCCTTTTTTTAAAGAAGACCACATTTTTGAGAAGAAAATTGTCCAATTAATAAAAGGTAGGGTTGCATCAATGAATAATCATTTGCAAACATTGATTGACATCGTATTAAACGGGTCTTTTCAGCCTAAGAACAGTAAATATTCTCGAATATTTTTAGTCGTCTTTCTACCAGAGCAGACATATCCTCTTGAACACAAATTTTGTCAAGTCTAAAATTTCATCAAAATAAATAATTTGCCAACATCTGTTTTCAGTTTAAAATAAAAGGATCAAGATGTTTTCCAATTTTCTTAATTTGAATTAGTTTATACATCTTGTGTACCATTTCTAAAACATTTCAAATAAAACAAATAAAATCTTCAAAAACATAAATTGTTAAAAAAAAGTTAGTCTCCAACATGATGACTACACTAATTATAATATTTAATAAAAACAACTTAAAATTAGAAGAGAAATCTAACAATACTTTTTTTAAATGTAATGCTCTACAATTTAAAAAAAAATTGTTCTGCTCGTCAGCATTAACAAGCCTTATTCTTTTCCTACAGTCATTTGTTTCCAATAATTTGTCACCCATCTGCACTTGCCGTGTTTATGGAAAGAAAGCAAGAATGAAGCAAGTCTCCACAGCCCGCGAATTCCTTCGAATAAACTTAAAGTTCTACAGAACGTGCTATTCAGTCGTTGACAGCGCCCGCTCCAAAGCATCGCTCTCCACACGCATAGGACACGCAAAATAACGAACTCAATGGGAATGTCCAACGCCATCTGAGTAAGGCTAGACTAAATAAATCAACTATAATGTGTATTATTTTGAGCTTTTGAGATTAGACAATCGTGTCAATGGCAAAATAAATAGTAAATCAAATAAATAGTTGTGGAAACTATCGGGGAACAAAGCTAATAAGTCATATAATGAAGTTATAGGAGAAGGTGGTTGAGGCAAAACTAAGTACTGACATCCTGAAAAAAAATAATATAGGAAAAACATGAATTTGTCTAATGTAACTTTTAAATCTAGAAATTCGGTTGGCATTGCTTTGAATTTGGATCATAAACAAATTGACTTTTAAATGTAAAATGTTCTTCAATTGCTTGTTTATTGTTTTAAACTGAATTCTCTGAAAGTATCAGTAAAAATCTATATTATTTGCAAAGGTGAGCTTGTAGGGGGTTTGAAAAAAACGATAAATCCAGACTAGGCATTGGATATTATGATATTTTGCAGATGTATTGAATTAAAATAAAAACCCTTGAATGATGACATTTTGCAAAACCATTTTGAAAAGGATCAATTTCTATAATTCCCTGAGTTTTTATCATCGTGTCTGGGGTCTCGTTATTTTGCTCTCAAGTGTGGAGAATCATATTCTTTCATTTGCAAAGCTCAAGCGTGCTCGTGTTATACACACGTTGTAAACTGCTGATGACGGGGTCGCCGCATCGATACGCTGACGAGAGAAAAAGAGGAGGAAAACGCTTGAACCTCCTAGTGTTACTTACTTTCATCATGTTACTACACAAGTGAGAATGAAATACCGGAGATAGGTGTTAGTCACATTAAGTGCAAATTTAGATAAGGCTCTAGCAGGTCCCAAAATCACTATGATTAAAGAAAAATAAAGTCAAGCAGCTCGAGTTTGGTTTCAGCATGTCTCGACAATGTACTCACCTATTGAACAGTTAATACTGATTATGTGTACTTGTGTTACTTACATACATTGAAAATACCATTGCCTTTTTTCAAAATCAGTTTCTGTATTAATTACTACTCTGTCCAATTTAATGATTTGATCTTTACTGTTATTTTATGTTATGTTATATCGTGTTATGTTATATTGTGTTGTGTTGTTATGTTGGGTTATGTTACATTATGTGTTATGTGTTTTGTAATGTGCTATGCTGTCTTACACTACATTATATATGTACATAAAGTTTTTTTCATAGTTTCAACCGACCGAGCATGTCCATAGTCCTAAAATTAACAAGTAAAATAATGTGTCTTGTCCCCCATCTCTGTGAATATTCTATATTTTTTGTTATTTTTATTTTTTTCATAATGACGCGGTGGTCTCAAAACTCACTCTCAATGATGTCGCCCAATCCCTGAGCGTAGAGAAGATCTTTGAGGCGGGCCACCTCCTCTTTCAGCTCGCGCACCAGGCGATTGTTTGGGTCCTCGTTAATGACGGCGTTGCAGCGGATCTGCTTGGCGCGATCAGCATACCTGCAAAAAGATGTGAAACATGAGGGCAATGTTAAAAAGGAAGTACAATGAGTGATAAGATTTGATATGATCTGATCTATTATAAGTTATTTTATTTAGTAGTATGATCTTTTATTCAGTTTTCATTCTCAATAATAATATCATTGGTCACACACCTCAATGTACTGAGAGTCTCATCATAGTTTATATCAGCAGGGCTGAGAGCAGCCACCATTGCTGTACGAGAGTTTCCACCTAAAAATGGGGAAAAATGCACAGTTTTTTGCCGCCCCAAAATAAAATAAAATTCTTAATATGTACAGTTTAAGTCTGAAAGTTGAAAGCCCATACCTAAGTTCTCCCTCAGCAGCCAGGTCAGGACAGAATCTCTATAGGGGATAAAACTCTCCACTTTCTTCTTCTTCTTGTTCTGCACACATTAAAGAATGTTGCATTTACCGTATTTTCACGACTATAAGGCGCACTTAAAAGTCTTAAATTTTCTCCAAAATAGACAGTGCGCCTTATATATGGAAAAAAACAGAAAACCAAAAACCACCACTGTCGAATATTAAAAAAACACAAACGCCTGAACTGAAACAATACTGTTAAATATGCAGATGCCATCTTAGTTTACAACATCTTCCATCATATAGCTCCTCCCCCACTGCAAGATTTTATACAAAAAAAATCGACAATGGCTGGCTCTAGAGGTGACTGTGTAGTGAGTGCTTCATACCTGGAAGTCAATAGCAATTACCCTATTTTCACGACTATAAGGCGCACTTAAGTCTTACATTTTCTCCAAAATAGACAGTGCGCCTCATAATACAGTGCGCCTCATAATACAGTGCGCCTTATATATGGAAAAATGTCATTCATTGAGGGTGCGCCTTATAATGCGGTGCGCCTTATAGTCGTGAAAATAAGGTACTTAACATAGACAAGTACATAACATGAAAACATTTGGTAAAGTTCTGTAGAGCTCACCTTATTTGGGGCGGAATCCTGACAGAATGTAAAGGAGAGACAACAACAATTGTGAAAAATACAGTCATTTTGAAATTGTGAACAGAAATCCCAGTTTCTTCAAACTCTGTCAAATTGATTGACAGTAGTGTAGTTTGCAATGAAAACCTACCTGCTCAGCTAAAGCTGAGATAACTTTGCCAAGTGTGGTTAAAGATTTGTTGATGTTGGCTCCTTCCTAAAGCCGCAAAAATATTTCAAAGTCAATGAAATTCAAGAAATTCTGGGGTCGCGATTAAAAGTAACGAAATTTTAAGTATTCCACCTTCAGTCTGGTTCCTTTTGCACCAGTTGAGTCGGCCCGCTCGCTACCAGCCAGGTCCACTAGGCTGATCTTGCTAACCTGTGGCCATGGGAGGCGTGTTCTAAGAATAAAGCACTTTGCAAACAAGTGGCTTTAAATTTGATACCTTTTCAGATGTGTTTTCAGACTCCGCGTCGTGTTTCTTCTGTGTAAAGATGATGTTAAAGACGGCATGCGAACGGCTGCTGGTCTCATTCATGTTTGTAGCAGCCACCGTTCTGTAAAAAAAAATATTTGGATCATTTTGAGATAGTACTGTTAATTGGTGTAAACTGTTTAGGGATGAAGGTCATTGTAGGAATTTAAATCCCATATATTTTTTAAATCTCCATTGTCTCTAAATCAAATACATCTTGGATCAACAAAAATTGCCAACCTAAACTGTAACTAATTTAAACTCATTGGCTCAACCATCATGACAATGCCCAAAAATTCACATTGGGCATAAAAAAAAAAATCCCCTTGCAATTTCTCCAGAAATTTCATTCGTAGTTATTAAGATTATTTTATCAAATTAGCATATTTTGCGGACTATAAATCATCCTTTTTTTCATAGTTTGGCAGGGACTGCAAATAATGTTAAGTTTTATGTTTTCCTCTGAGTAACGACAGCCTGTTATTTTGTTTTTGTAGGCTATAATTATGTTAACATATTGCAATTCAGCCTGTTTTCCTCAATTGTATTATTGTTAATTTAATGCATGTTTGTTCTTCTCTGTCATTAAAAAAAAAAGTACACCCCACAAAAATGCAACATATATATGCCTCCCTGTTAATTGTGTATTTTTATTTCTGGGGCAATTTATAGTCTGAAAAATACAGTAATCAGAAAATAAGAGTTTCAATAGATAAATATAACAAGGCAAAAAAATAAATAGATCAAATTATCATGGTAAACTTACCTGGCCTTGTTTCCAGAGTCCATTAAATCCTGTATATCATTATAAGAGGTGACAGCCAGCTTGGACAAGTCTTCCACGTAGGGTCCCATCAGTGGATGCTCTCTAACCCGCAAGTTTCCTTTATTTTTTGGGTTTAACAAGTCTCTTACTCGCTCACAGTAGATTTCCATGTAACTCACCTGGACATAGTCAAGCCATAAATAAATAAATACATCATTTTAATGTTTTATTTAAGCATGGTCAGTAAAAAGCACAAGGACAAATTCTAATTTTGCTTACCTCCACAGAGTAAGACATGTTGTTGTCATTATTGCTATCACTGATCTTGGTAAAAAGGTCCTCACATAGCTAAGCAAAAAAAAAGGCATTAAAATAATTGAACTCATGCTTCCACACTTAATTTTCAAACAATATTATTTGTACCAGAGGAATGATGCCCTGTTGGTCAGTCTCCTGGCGTCCCATCATTGTATAGCTTTTGCCCGCTCCTGTCTGTCCGTATGCAAATATACACACATTGTAGCCTTCAAATGCGTGGAGCAGCATTTCTTCGCCAATATCCTTGTATACTTGCATCTGGGATGCATAGTTGATGTCCTCGGGCTGGACACACACACACACACACACACACAAACAAAGCAAAGTGTTTTAAATTGCAAATATGTTGGCTAAATTGGCAGTCTTTGTACTTGTTAGACACTGACCGTGGTGTGAGACCAGTAGGAATAATCAAAGTTGAAACTCTTGTTTTCTTTTGGCATTTTGGGGTTCAGGATTGCTGCAATCGAGGAAAACATCATGGCATTATTTTTACGTGATGGGCATGAAAAAGTCAAACAAAGCTCAAGAAAAAAAGCATAAGAATAAGCAACTTTTTCCTCTTTAACACACAAAATTACTTACATCAGAATTAGTTTAGTCAGAATTACTTTAAATCATTGTTACAGGAGACTGAAAAAGCTTGTCAAATTATTGCAACTACAAGTAAACTATTGTGTTTAAATACAATATATGGTGTTTCTATTGTTTTTACATAATACTTTATTGTTTGGCTGATATATTAGAACTGTTTTAAATTGTTGTATTTTCTGCACTATAAAATGCACTTTTAAAAAAATAGTTTGGCTGGGCCAGTGAAAAATGCAGTAAGTTATTTTGTAATATAGCTTGCCTTTATATAAAGTGCTAGACACAAACTTGTTGTTGTTTGTTATTCACAATAATATGTCTGCAAAAGTTATTACAAAAAAAGAGATTTTTTTTGTCATATATTGTGTTGGATGTGAGCGAACCGGGTAAATAGCCAAAGTGATGAATCTTTGCATCTCGGCTGAAAAGAGGTCACAACAGGAGAGAAATGCCTCCCCTCGGCCCCTCCAGTATCAGCCAACCATGGTGCCAAACTAGAACAAGGCGGCCTTGTGAGTCCCTGTCTCTCGGCTGATGAGAGAAAAGAGCTGACACTCTCACTCGGTCAGCCATGCGGGCATGACTAAAGCTTTTGTCTGTATTCTAGGCAGTACAATTGTGTTTGAAAGGACTGCTTCCAATGCAGAATGCTAGACTTCCTGTTTAAATTCAGACATGTGACTTTTTCACGTCTTCCTATAAAGAATATAAAATAAAATGTCCACTCACATTTAGTCTGAGAGGTAGGACTGTGTTTTACTATTCATAATGTCAGGCCTTTAACAATCAATCATGATGAATCCTACTCACTTGTGGTGTTTCCCGTCATCTGAATGATACATTTGCTGTCCTTGGCCATCTCTCTAGAGTTGAAGGGGCGGACCCTCACCGCCACTTTCACTGACGCCACGGCCATTTTACTGATGGCTGTAGGAGTGGTTGGCAGCACTGAAAATCTGTGTGACTAAACACACAGGACAGGGTTAAAATTATTTTACATTACGGTTATCTCATTAGTGGGCAATGTAGCTGATAGATGTCCAAACTATTTAAAATGGGAGTGGTCACTGTCAGCACCTTCCACTTAAAAATGGATTGCACACCTATTGCTATCAATGGCAGGGATTGAGTTAATAACAGATAAAATGTAACAGAAGCATCATGTCAAAACCACTCCCTCCTTAACAGAGCTTATTGACAACAATTACTGTTTTCGTTATATAGTCTGAAATGTTGAATGAAATTCCCACAGGTAGTTGGCATTAACACCAATTTGCCATCAACATTATCATTTTGCGTTATATGTTAAAAGTTAAAAAAAAATAGAACAGAGAACTTCAGCGTCTAGTTAAGGCTTCAGGCGATATCTACTTCATCAACTGCTTGAGAGAATTTCCTTAATTTGCTATTTTTAGTTGATAACATTAACACTCTCATGCCCAAATGATGGCATTTATTGGCTGCTATTGACAATGTGAGACATCCAATCCAATCTGACTGGAAGGGAGTGTATAAACGTTATTAACTTAAGACAAGATTTTGTGGGGTTAGGGTAGCTGTATGAACGAAATCCACAATGGCAAAAAAACTAGTCCCAAGCATAATAGCAATTATTTATTATTATTATTGTAATAACTTTTCTCATTTAAAGTAGAAAGCGAGATTGAAACTGTTAATATTTATTACTCTGACAGACCGGCACCAGGTAGCTCGCGGACTAGTACTGGTCCACGGACCAGTGGTTTAGGACCACTGCTATAAACATTTTATATAATATTCTTTTTAAAAACACTGAAAAGGGTTAATATTATATATGATGACGGCTCGCTCAAAATGAACAAAAATGAAACAAATTAAGAGCCATCCTGCCCTTCATTGAAAGACATTAATGTAAAATCCTGGATTTGTAAATGCTTTAAAAAGACTAGAATCCGCCTTTTGGGAGAATGTTGGCATTTGCATTCTCTCTGCGACTGGAGGGATGCTGTGCCTCCTCCATCTTGCCTGCCGCACCTCAAAACAGGCCGTGTAAACACAAACCCAAACCTAATCATCCACTATGCATACCGTGTTAGCCAGCATGGCGACATTAGGCTGACGTTTAGGATTCAAATGACGCATCTACAAATGATGCGTCTGCGATGCACATTTGGGGGAGGAAAAAAACGCATCGATGGCTCATTTTGTGCCCTTTTGATGCTCTGACGCAGCAAAACATTGATGTCTTCGCATGCACGACAGGCCTCCGTGAAGAGGAAAAAAACAATCACCACCTTACCATCTAAGTGACACGAGTTTTTAAATGACATCGCCGTTTTGTCGTGGAAAATAAGGTTAAAAATGAGCTTTTACCTGGATGTCGTCGCACGGGAATTGAGAGAAGGATCAACCGTGTCCTGTTTGGGTCTCTCCGCCTTCCTCCTCGCTGGCGATCCGCTCAGCCTCCCTCCCTACCCTGTGGCACTTGCGCCTGGTAGGGAAGGCGAAGTGTTGGCGGAAGGATGGCGGTCGGATGTTAGCCTACCTGGCCCAAGTTGCAGTAATAGAAGAAGATGGATGAAGGGTGGGAGGGTTTGGTAGAAGATCGAGGAGTTGGGGGGCCGATAAACAGGATGTATCCTTTGCCTGTCAAACTAAAAGCAGGGGGGAAAATACTTGAGCGAGCTGCGTGGTTATGACGTCAGCATCAGCATCAGCACCAGTCATGATGCAGCAGCTAGTCAACCTTGTACAAACATATTGGATATTTATGATGGATGGTTGGAAATATGTGTCATCTTTTTTTTAAATTTTGTTTAATATTTCCGTTTCATTGTTGGCTTTCACATGTCTGTTTTGGAAGTGTGGTTGTGTTGAATTAATAATGATGATATAGCAGCTAGTTGTCATAAATGTTGGCTTATACAAAGAGGTCAATGTTTAAAATTACTTTAAAAAGCAATACATAAGAATCCCCCCCACGCCTGAATCCTGACTTTTTTTTCTTCTGTAATGATGATGTATCTAAAGATGACCACATCTGTATGTATCTGCCATGCCTATAAGCTTGTAACCTTGAATAAAATATACAACATTTTGAAGTCAAGAAGCCAATGGCTAAAATAAAGTAGGAATACAAAGAGAACGCTTAACCAATGACAGTTTTTTTCTAAAATGTTGTTCATTTACACCAGGCACCACCAAACCAAATGTACTGTTAACAGATGCAGTATTTTATATGTATCATAACTTGTGCTGACCCGGCCCATCTGTCAAAATTTTAAAGTCAATGTGGCCCCCAGGCCGAAAAGTTTGCCTGTCATCCTGTTTAAATGAGCACCATCTAGTGTTCAAGATTCTCAGTCAAGAGTGTACATTGCTTAAATGTTGGGAGTGAATACAATGGGACATAAAATTAGTTCTGGGGAGCAAGCAGAAAATGTTAAAGTTTGCCCTGTTTGCCTTGGCCCTGTTTAAAAAGCGAACACCCAGAGTTCAAGGGTCATCACCTTGGTTACTGAAAGCAGTTTGCGTATGGCCCACTACCATTCACACAAAAAACCTCCACCTGACAACTTGCAACACAAAGATTCCCATCAACTCATTGGCTGCCATTGACCAAGATAGACAAAAAAAATCATGTTTCCTTCCCACTTGCGACAATATAACTAAACTCATTCACAAGCATTCACAAACTGTTCAAATCGTTCAAACCCTTCGACTTGGGGGCCATTTGTATCTATGAAGACATTCATTCATTTTCACAACCGCATATCCTCACAAAGGTGCTAGATCCTATCCAAACTAGCTAACTACAAGCGGGGGACACCCTGAGTCGGTGGCCAGCCAATCACAGGTCACAAGAAGACTTACAACCATTCATGCTTACACTCATACCAAGGGGCAATTTAGAGTGCTCTACCGGCCTAACGTGCATGTTTTAGAGATGAGGGAGGAAACTGGAGTACCCAGAGAAATCCCACACAAGCCCTGGGTGAACACACAAACTCCACAAAGTGAGGACCAACCTGGGATCAAACCCTCGACCCCAGGAATGTGAGGCAGATGTGCTAACTGCTTCCTAATCGAGGCCGGAGGGCACAGTGTGGCTGTTTTTTGGTCACTTTCCTATCAAAACAAGAAAACCAAAGCACTCTTGCATCCTTTCCGGGCATAAAGGATTCAATAACTGGTATGCTGTTGTTTACATGTACCAAACTCGTCCTTCCTGCACCTTTGGTGCATATTTCAGATATTGTGTCCAGTGCAAAGGTGAAAATGCTATGGGGTAACTGTGAGTCCCACTTATTTACTAAAGGTCTAATTATTTACCCAGCCAGACTCTGATAAGGACACCTCTGCCTGCAAAACATGACATAACAGATTGAAGAAAACGTAGCAGTGTGGGTGAAAAAGGAACCATTCAAAATCCAATTTTCTGACTATTCGCAGATCATCATGTTTGTCAATTTGCCTATGTTTTTGTTGTTGTTTTTTGTAGTTTTCTTTTACAGGATAGAAGTAAAGTTAGACCTAATTAATAGGGATGAACGTAGGTTATGTAAAGAATTTTAAGCGCGGACGAGGTCGTAGAACTGATGAGTTGTTTTGAAAGCGCTGATAATCAGTGTTTGCACGTGCACAGATGTGGGTGTGCGTGCGTTTGTGTGCTTTATATCTGCTGATTGGCTGGTCAAAGAGGAGCCTCCTCTTCGCCAAAGCCAATGTCACTCAAGTAAGAGCAGACCAGATCAGATCTAGAAAAAGTAAACACACGTTTAATCTGAACCAGATCCAAGCTGTTTGTGAAAATGGGAGCTTTACATTTCCAAATGGCTCACAATGTAAAAGAGGCTTGCTCAGAATAAAAACAATAAAGGCTTCATTTGAAAAACAGCTCACCACTGTGTTAATCAGTGTCATCTTCAAATGAGAAAACCCATTCTAGAATTTATTGACTTTTTCTAATCCTTAACCATTGTGGTGGTTTGCTTATACAAAAGGTTACAAAGGTCTTTGGATACCACTAACGGTTTTGTTTCAATTGTACTATTTTACCTGAAATGTAAATGGTAAAATACACATTATACTGTACAGTTATGTTTGTAATATTTCCTGCTTAGAAAAGATACTAGTGAATTATAGCTGAACTTATTCCAGTAGCTAATTGAATCATCAAAAGTCGACGGTATTATTATAATGGTCTAAAAAATGAATCATTAAAAAAAATTAAGCTCGAGTTTAAAAAAAAAGTATCATAGAACAAAAAATGTTTATGCAAATATGACTTGTCATTCTCTATGAATCTGATGAACATTAAATGGTACTTTTTTAATCCAAATAAATTAAAACAAACTTTTAACTTGTCTTAATCTATTGAAACTGCCCTTATACGTTTCAAGCATTACAGCATAAAGTGAGTTTCCATGTATGGCAAGAATATTATCAGTTGGATTATATTTTGCCGGTATACATTTTAAACTAACAAAACATTAACATCATATACACACACGTATCCTGTGATATACATCTGTGTACATGCATTTTAAAGTATACTTCATTCCACCCCAAAAAAGGAAGACATTTGTTTATATCTATTTTTGTGAGTAAATTTTCACTTAAGTTTCAAGTTAAATTCCTTCCAAAATAAGATAAAGTAAAGATAACCTTCCGTTACGTGTATACACTAACGTGCAACAAATACCAATGGAAGGATACCATTCTTCCATCCAATGACGCACACTGCCCCGTGCCCAATAGGTCAAAGACCTGTTTTCCTTCATACCTTAAGTCAAAACGCACTTAGTGCTCAGCTTCACTCTCAGCCTGCTGGTCAAAGGCGGCGCACAGCACAGGCAGCTATGATGCAGCGGACTTTGTTCAGCCGGAGGAGCGGGCTCCTGGTCCGACAGGCGGCCGCCACGGCCCTCGATGGCCCCCCCGCGCAGCGCCTGGATCGTCGCTCCGCGTCAGCCGTCACCATCCCCCCTCCGGCGAGCATGCTGCGGCCGCTGGAAGTGCCTCTGCGCTACTTGTTCGGACCCGGACCCTCCAATGTCCCTCCGCGGGTCCTCGCTGCGGGGGCCAAACCGATAATTGGTCACCTGCACCCAGAAATGTATGAGGTAATGCACTTTTTCTTTTGGGATTTTTTTTTTTTTACTTTAAAGGGAGCAGTAAATGAGGGAAGTACTAAAGAACGTAAAATGAATCGTAAAGCACAATCCAGAGGGGAAAACAGAGGACTTTAAAGTTAAAAAAAACTGAACTGTGTAGAACATTTTCTCTACTCTAAAAGTAAGCAATTGTAACATTGTGTGGTTTGAAAATTGGAGTTTTACATAATTGTAAAATGTATGAAGAATGAAAAAGTTCTGTATAGGGTTTAAAATTTTCATTATAATTATTTATGAACTGTCAACTATATTGGGTTTATAGTGGACTATTGTGTGTATTTTTTATAGGAAACCATTACCTTAACATGAGATGAAAATTTGAATAGATTAGTGTTTAAAAAAGATATAATAAAGTTATATTTATAAATATATTTACATAATGGTATATTTCACATAGATCAAAAGCAATCCCCCTATTACTTTCAAATAATATGTATTTTTATATTTTGTTTCCTTTGACAAAATACACCTAATCTATTTGAAATGCGAGTGGTTGGCAAAATGGAATGGACGTCTATCATGATTTGATTTTCTAAATACTACATGTCAAATAAGCCCAATAGGATTGCTGACCATCAAAGAACTTTTTAAAGGTCATTTTTCCCCTGTTCTTTCTTTGGACTCTCGGTTTCAATATGTAAAGAAATATTAGCAATGTGATATTTTGTGAGGGGCGACCTGATGATGAGTGGTTAGCAAGGTGGCCTCACTGCGGGAGACCTAGGTTCAAATCCAGGTCGGTCCACCTATAATGGAGTTTGCATGTTCTCCCCAGGCCTGTGTGGGTTTCCTCCAGGTACTCTGGTTTCCTCCCACATTCTAAAGACATGCATAGTAGGCAGATTGGACTCTCTAAATTGCCCCTAGATATGAATGTGAGCGTGAATAGTCGTTTGTCTCTTTGTGCCCTGCGATTGGCTGGCCACCAATTTAGGGTGTCCCCCACCTCTGGCCCGAAGTCAGCTGGGATAAGCTCAAGCACCCCCTGCAACCCTAGTGAGGATAAACCGGTTCAGAAAGTGAGATGAGATGAGATATTTTGTGAATTTAAATTCTAATATTGAATCAAAATTGCCCAAAAACCAATCATGCACTTGATTCAATACACCCCAAAATGCTTATATTTTATATTAGATTACATTAGATCAGATCACAATTAAGAATATATCTTAAAAATGTTGTTTGAGTGGAGACTTTGATATAATTTGACATGTTTGTCTTTTTTTCTGTTTTTTTAAGATCATGAATGACATCAAGGAGGGGATTCGGTACGCCTTTCAGACAGAGAACAACATGACAATATCCATGAGTGGCTCAGGCCATGCCGCAATGGAGTGTGCGGTCTTCAACACAGTGGAGCCAGGGGAGAGTGTCCTGGTGGCTATCAATGGAATCTGGGGGGAGCGTGTAGCCGAAATTGCAGAGAGAATGGGTTCGTGTTTTGACAGACACTGATATGAATGTAATGCTCAGCGTTTGTCTTACACCTTATTCTTCATGATTACTTCATAGGTGCTAATGTACATAAACTTGTGAAAACACCAGGAAATTACTTCAGCAATCAGGAGATTGAACAGGTAAGAAAAATTCAAATGCTAGAGAAATAAATCCCATACAGAATATATTCATTTGGGTGGGAAAAAGGAAGCAAACACTAAGAGATTGTCGTTAAATATTAAAAGAGATACTCTGTGAATACTAATTGGTAAAGTAAATATAAGACTTTAACTCAAGCCTTCACGGGTACAGCCACTTTCTCCTGATATATTTTTATTTGCAGTCAAAAACTGCTCAAACCCTTTAAAAAAAAAAGTTAATTTCTGCCATCTACTGGTAACTTTGTTGCACTAACCTTGCCTCCAATCTTTGAACTCCCAGTCCAGCAACCTCAGACATTACCGCACCCCTCACTTTGGAAAAAAACCCTTTACGACAAAATAAAACATTTTTGAAAGTGAACGCTCACATTCAGACATAAATCCGACTTCGACTCGTCTAAATCTGTTAAGCAAGAAGTAGAAAATAAATCAATCCATAAATAGCATCTACCACATTATATATAAATTAATTCAATGGACAATGTATGGCTTTATCTGCTGTATAAGTCTCATAAAGTCATGACAACTTTATATAATCACACATTTCTTCTTATGTTTGAAAATAATCTTAAGGAATGGACATCTTTTAGGGAATAATTGTTCATATTTCCAAATGAAAAAGAACTGAGAATGGGGTCACTCTTATCTCAAAACACTACTGTATAGTAAAATAATAACATTCAACATATGTTTGCAGGCTGTGGAGAAACACAAGCCGGTTCTGTTCTTTCTCGCACACGGAGAGTCATCGGCTGGACTGTGTCACCCAATTGACGGCATTGGAGACATCTGCAGAAAGTGCGTTCCCAAGTGCATTTGTTCATTCAACAACTCTATTTCTTACTTTATCCTGCATTTATCTTTTAGACATGGCTGTCTCTTCCTAGTCGACACTGTTGCATCACTTGGGGCTGCACCCATTTTCATGGATCAACAAAGTAAAGAATAGCATAACAAAAGAAACAGCGCCAAAATGTGATGTTTTTTTTTTCCCTCACCAACTTGCTCCTTGTTATGCTACCAGACATTGACATCTTGTACACGGGTTCTCAGAAGGCCTTGAATGCACCACCTGGCACGGCTCCCATCTCTTTTAATGACAGAGCATGGTAAAAAAAAAGGGGGGCCCTTACAAACTATACTAAATATTGCATGTCTAAGTACTGCAATGATTTCATCTACTCTCTTTTCAATCCTGCACAGCCACAAGATGTTTAACAGGAAAACGAAACCGGTGTCGTACCTCTTCGATATGACATACTTGTCCAACTATTGGGGCTGTGGTGGCGAAACGTCCAGAATGTAAGCCTACCTCATATCCATCTATGAATTGATTTACCAGACTAATGTAGCTGAACTGAAAAATACATTCAAATGAAACATAACTTTTAGCATTGCTATTTTTCCCCCCGCCAGGTACCACCATACCGGACCAGTTTCAGGTTTCTTTGCCTTGAGAGAGAGTTTAGCTATTCTGGCAGAAAAGGTAAAAAAAAAAATCTTTAATTGTCATGCAGTAAACATTAGTTTATAATACACCCCATTTTTTTAGCCAAATGCATAACAAGTACCCCCAAAACAGATTAATATCTGAAAATTAAAGTATTATTTGCTTTGTACTGTAGTCACCCTAAAGAGAATGGATTTTACTTTATAAAAGAAGTGTATATCCTCATACTCAAAAGTTATGAAAACTATAATAGACTCTAGTGAACTTTTACAAACCCTAAACATGTCTTTAAACCCAATTCTAATTTGAAACACTAAACTTGGTAACTGTCATAAACTATGCCTGTAATAATGAAACAAATCCATAGAAAATCTGCAAAAAACAATGCCTTAAAACATGTTTTTTTTAAAGATCTAACACTTAAGTTTAAATCCTAACTTGATTTTTAAATACTAGTTTTAAACATTAAACCTGACACAGTATTGATATTGAATATTAAACAATATTTGAATCTTTAATTTGATTTAATTTTACCAGGCAAAGAAATTTTGACCTCAAATGCCTTTGAATAAAGCTTTTATCAAAACAAAAAAAATAATTAGAAATATAAAGTATGTTAAGGTTGACCAGCATTCCATCATTCAGTTGACTTTCCAGTTGTATGGATATCTCCAATTTATAGACTGGTAAAGTAAATACATATATTGATTGTTTTTGTCGCCCTCTAGGGGCTAGAGGAGTCTTGGAGGAAACACAAGGAAGTTGCAGCCTACCTCTATAAAGGACTTGAAGATATGGGTCTCAAACTCTTCATTTCGGAAAAGGTGAGACCGAAAAAAAACCGTTTGATTGAGATGACAATGTAGGAAAGTGGAATTTAACCTGTTTCTTCTGACTGAATTTGGCAAATGTTGTTCAGGATTTGCGGCTTCCCTCCGTTACCACCATTGCCATCCCTGAGGGATATGACTGGAGGGAGTTGCTGTTATACATCATGAAGAATCACCAGATGGAGATGACAGGAGGCCTGGGACCCTCCATTGGCATGGTGAGTAACTGCTGATAGCAGGTTGTGAATTTGGTACCTGGACAAAAAAAAAACAGTGAATTAACATCTTAGCAGGTTGTGTAAATACCATTATTAGTACAGCTCTTTTTACACATCTATGATCTGACATGCACTCATTTTTTTTTATGTCAGGTGATGCGAATCGGCCTTATGGGCTACAACTGTGAGACGGCTAATGCCAACATGGCACTAAATGCCTTGGCGGACGCGCTGAAAAGCTGTAAAAAGAGCAAGGCTTAAAAAAGAAGCACCATGACCATAGATGGAAGAAAAAGCAGGGATTGCCAACAATGTGTAATCCATTCATTTGATTGCAAATGGCTCACAAAAACTGTTGAGATGTATTGAAATGAAAGAGAAATAGACACCACTTGGTTTGTGTGAAATGCACTGGTAGCTGTCAATAAATATGGGTTGTTTTCTGTGTTAATGGTGTAATTATGTATTTAACCCAAACAGCAAGTGTGTTGAAATTTTCATATTGAGTTCATATTTATCTGTTTCATTTCCATTGTCCTGCTTTCATGTGTCAAATTGTGAATGCATTTTGTCTGTTCAATTAGGTATATTATGTACATGATGTATTTTTGATTATGCATTAGCACAGCTTTATGTCGTATCTTGCATGTTGGCATAGATTTATATCATTCTATAATTCTATAATTTTAAGATCCATCAATATATTTCAGAAAAATATTACGGCGTATAGAATTTAAAGGTTATGTATGACAAAAGAATGCTCGGAAATGCAATAAAAGAATGGAGGCCATCAAATTTCTTAAGTCTATTAAATTTGAACTACATTTCCCAGAATGCCATTAAACCTCAGGCGCGCGTACGGTCACCTGATCAGTCTCTCTCAAAATTGTTGGGAATATTTTGTCTCTTAACCGACTCCAATTTTTACAGAAAATGTCTTGTCCCATGCATCATTCAGGTAGGAAGTTTCAATTTTCGTTTAAAGTAATTCACACTTTACAATTTGGCGTAATGTAATAGAGCGATCGCAAGTTGATCCAGGTGTGGTTTGCATGGTTTGTAGCGCATATTGAATGTACTTACTTGAAATGTACCAAACAGGTACATGCGGATTTCTATTTTCACATTTTAGTGTCTATAATTCTCAAACATCTGTCTTCGCTTTCGATTTCCAGCGCTCATGACACGATTCAAGTTATCGTCACGCGCCTGGGGGATTCTTAAGCACATTTTGGACGCATTCGTTTTCGATCTTCAGAATGAACATTGTTATATACTAGAACTAGATGATCAAGTTCACCTTGTCTTTTGCGTCAGTACCTCCCTGTTTCACTTCTTCTTTTCTCCGAAGCAGTATTCACATGATTAGATAGCGTCATCTATTGGAAAAAAGAAGCGTTGCAGTCATATTCTTACACGCTTGCATATGCTGCATTCAAAACATTTTTGATAAATCAGTACAATCAATTGTTTTAAAATTAGGAGACCTTACCTTCAACGTAATAGTCAATGATTTATTGTATTGTACCTTATGCAATCTAAAAAAACATTAATTAATCTTCTGTACTATGCATCCTCTGCAAAAATATATATATTTTAAAGGAAAATTGAATAATCAAAGGACATTGCATTGACTGTCATTTAGTGCAGATGAACCCAGCCATTACACCCCTTGACTGGCTTCTGGGTACCTGGCAGTCAGAAGAACCCGGTGAAGGCCGCTTTCCCACCATCCAACCTTTCCGCTACTCCGAGACACTTCAATTCAGCCACGTCGGGCAGCCTGTCATCAATTTCTCGTCTGTTTTCCAAGACACTCTTTTGAAATTAGCAACAAAAAAGCCTGCCAATGACCCTCTTCTTCTGTTTGGATGTTTGAAGGTTCAGCGCCTTCCACGTGGACTCCAAGAAGCCGCTACACAGAGAGTGCGGCTTCATCCGAATGCAGCCGGGTACCAACAGAGTGGCTTTTATTGTGGCCCAGAATACAGGTGTGCTACTTTCTTACTTTGTGGCAAAGTTAACTTCAACTGAAATTGGCAATGGTTTTATCCTTAATTCGGGGCAGGCTTGGTGGAGATCGAGGAGGGCGAGCTCACGGGCCAGCTCCTCAACCTCCACAGCCAAACCATCGCCAGAATCTCCTTCGCCAAGGAGCCTCACGTTAAGGAGGTACCTCAACGTTGCATTCTCCTTATTTGGGTTTTTGACACAGCTTCCTGATTGTAGTTTTTTTTTACTTGTAGGTTTCACGAACATTTGAACTCCTTCCTGATGGGCGACTGGAGCAGAGGGTTTCCATGGCAACAGACAGCCAGCCACTCACAGAGCACTTGCGCATCGCTTACGTCCGCTCGCCATGAAACTAAAAATGTGGCATGATTCACACTTAAACCTGTTTGTTAGTGGTTTAATTTTAGCACATGTGATTTGTGTTACATAATATTTTTTGGAGTCTTTTTTTTAATACCGGCCTTCCTTGTGTACCAGCATTGAATGCAGAGTATTTGGTCTTTGGCATATGGGTGCTACTTTATCTAGTCTTCTGCTTGATGTTACTTTTTCAGAAAATTTGTTGATGATTTACTAATTATTGAACAATATTTTGTCTTCAAATAGGATTCTAACTGTCGTAAATTGTGCATATGCTCAACAATATGAGAAATTGGATGGAACTCGATTGATTTTCTTACTGATTGTCATGAGGAAAAAATGTATTTGCTAAATCATGTCCTTTATTGCAGAGGAAAAACAAAATAATATTCTCACACAATTTAACCTTTTAAATAAGAAAAACACCCACCAAGCATGTCACACAATCACTCTGAAGAGTTTCTCCTGCACCTGTTTTTCTGTATACTGCAATGGCTTTAAATCGCTCCAAAAATAAAACCTTAAATAATCTATCTACACATTAAAGAGTGAAGAAAAACAGCAAAAATGTTCATGTGTAAAGTCCTCTTTGGCCCTGAATTTGCACTATGATGCAAAAGAACTTGCATAAAAGTCACTTGACAGAAGCAGGGAAATATCATTTGGCAGTTCTCTCTTCCTTGGGGGGTTTGGGGGATGGGGGGGGGGGGGGGGGGTTTCATCTCAATTGCGCTCGGTCCGTCATGTTGTGACAAGACTCTGGAAAAAGCCCCGTCCCTGTGACAGAGGACGGCGAGCGAGCATTTGCTGATAGCCGCCCTGTAGCAGTCCTTTCTCAACTCAACGAATGTGAGCCCACAGGAGTCTATTGGGCTTCACCCTTCCTTCATGATATAGACGTACATAGAGGTGAGGAAATAGCGCAGGGAATCCAGAGCAGAGGACAGCCATCGGTGTTCAGGGAAGAGCTCCCTCTTCACCACGCAATTGGTCAGTTCCACCTGCATGAGGAAAACCAGAGAGAACTTTAGTAAAAGTGTCCTTATTTCTTTTATTAATAAAAAATGCAGTTATAGTATATAGCAGGGGTGGGCAAACTTTTCAGTTCGGGGGCCACATTGACTTTAAAAATTTGACAGATGGGCCAAGTCGGCACAAGATACGATACATATAAAAAAACTGCATCCGTTAACAATACATATGAAGCAAAAACAGGAAAAAAGGACTAAAGTATTAGCATACTCATCACTCATCATTAAAGTAAAAAGTATAAAGTACAAAGTAAAGTAAAATGCAATGTATTAAGAAATATTAAAATGGAATTTAAAAAAAGATAGATGGGCTATAAAATTAGAAAAACAAATAAGAGTGGACAGAGCTACTGCCACTGGCTTCCGCGTGATGGCGCTATCTTGGGGAAGAAAAAAATAATATTTGGACAATGTCGGCGGGCCGGATTAAAAAGCCCTATCTGGCTCGCAGGCCGTAGTTTGCCCATGTCTGGTTACCATGTATAGTTTACCATTGGCTGCCATGGAGGTTAACTTTAAAAAGTTGAATAAAAAGAGCAGAAGCATTGTGCTCACCCATCCTCCACGTCTCTTGAGCCACTGAACAAGGTGCTTGCGCACAATCTGGCCCAGACTGTCCACAATGACATTAACGGAGGCAGCATGTCCAAGCCTTACACAATCCACTGCCAGGGCACCGGCAACTGCATACATGGATACCACCTTACCCCACGTTATGCCTGTGTACACACACAAAAAAGTACTTAAATGTATCTCTCAAAACAATGACAGTGTATTAACTCCAAGCTGACAATTAGATGTCCCTTTTCCCCACAATTTTATTGTATTATTCCACCCATGTACATGCAAATGTAGGAAGGCACGGTAATATTCAACTCTATTGGTTCTGATTAGATGTGACTTTAATTCATTCTGTGATAATGCTTGAAGCTCAAATTATATTTAGACATTAAAAGTGTTGTTTTGACTTAAGGCTCAAAACACTCAGATGCCTTAATGAAACAATTCTAACACAGTTATGATTTGAAATTATGAATTAATGTGATATGCGGTAACGCTCATAGTTCAAAACACTCCTATCTCAAATCATCTTTGCCTAATGAATCATACTTTTACTACAGTGGCAAAAAAAGAAGAATTGTTCAATCATATTTGGTCCTTAGTGATAAAATAGAGTTGTATAAGCACTAATTTTCTCGCTAATGTGCAGTATATGTCATATACTTTTGCCTGTAAGCATTTCTTATCATTTTAAAAGATGATTTTGTTCATAAATTATCCATTGACCAGGAAGGTCACCTCTTGGGAAAATCCAAATCATTTGCTTTCTGTTTAATCAAACACTTGCCCACATTGGACTTCGGTTCTTGTAATAATACGGAATGACATGTCCACACATTGATAAGAGTTTGTCAGCCACTAGAAACAAGTGAACAACTATAATAACATTAACTTCCTCCTGGGTGCGTTTGCATCATCCTCCTACTCATCTCCTGACCCACAATACCTATCTATAAACGCCACGAGGCCGAGGAGAGCTTAAACCAGATAAGCGCAAAGTGTCAGAGCTCAGACAAAACGGCCGAGAATAGAAAGTGACATTGGTGGGGATAAAGCGAGTCAGGACGGCCGGAAAGGAGAAGAGAAGAGAGGAGATAGTCGCCTTGAGTGGGAAACCTCATGCTTGTCATATTAGGGAGAAGACTCATCTTTTACATACATTAAAGTAATAATAGTAACATAGGGAATAATGGGTTAAATAGCCATTTATCAAGGTAGGTTTTTCAGACAACTTTAACCTAAAATAAAAGTAACATTACAGTAGGCTGGCGGTGGTCCGAGAGAGAAAAAATATATATATATGTCAGTGGCAGGCCCAGCCAAACTATGAAAAAAAAAGTCTCAGTTAGAGTCCGGAAAAAACAGTAATTATCTTTTGTCATGATCAACCCTAAGTACTAGCAGTAAATAATCACATTTCAGTACCGCAGAAGGGAATAGATGTCCACAGGAGGTTAAGCAGTGATCAATCATACAGTGAATGAGTTTAAAAAAATAAAATTCACATCTTAAATGCATTCTGTAAAGAAGAAAAGGGTTTGTGAGAAGCCTCATCCTCAAATGACCTGACCCATACAGTGTACTGTAAGTCATAATAGCTTGGGTGGATTATGTCGCCGAAACTAATGCGTGAACTTTGGAGAACACTCATATCCACTGTCTAACTTCAACGCGTGATGACCGAGACTAAATCTTACAAAAGGCAACCTAGAGTAAATCATGCGCAAAAGCCCCCCCACACCCCCTTCTCTTTCTATTTATAAGCACATCTCGAGGTCTGTCGGAGAAATCCCACGCAGTCTCCTGAAACACGCTTGTTCAAAAGCCTGCCAAAAAAGGCAAAAGGAGCGCAGATGTTTTGGAAGTTTCCAGGCAAACGCAGGCCAAAGTCAACATACCACAAGCGAAAATACTTGTGATTATTCAGAAGAACAAAATAAAAGGCCACTATTTACTTTTTAAAATAAGATGGGGTGAGGGACAAATATACATGACTATTCTTGGAAAGATTTATTCTCATAAGGTCCAAACATTAAATAAAAATAAAAAAAACTTTTAATCTCAGGTATATGTAATTTTGGCTGATAATACACTAATTTCTCAGAATATAACCTTTGGAATATACTTTTTTTTCTAAAATATAGGACTAATCCAGGGGTGAGCAAACTTTTGGGCCCGGGGGCCACATTGACTTTAAAAATTTGCCAGAGTTTATATTGCCGGGTCAGCACAAGATACGATACATATAAAAAAGTGCATCCGTTAACAGTACATATGAAACATAATGAGAAAAAAAGGACCTAAGTATTAACGTACTCATCATTCATCATTAAAGTATGAAGTACAAAGTAAAGTAACAATGAATGTATTAAGAAATATTAAAATGTCATTTAAAAAAAGATATAGGGGCTGTAAAACACAAAAAAAACACAAGAGTGGACTGAGCTACTGCCACTGGGTTCCGCGTGACGGCACCATCTTGTGAAATAAAAAAAAATCAATGAATAAAAAAAACATTTGGACAACGTCGGCGGGCCGAAATAAAAAGGCTAATGGGCCGTATGTGGCCCGCGAGCCGTACTTTGCCCATGTATGGACTAATCTCACCATCCAGACTTTTTATAATATGGAATTTATCACATTTTCCTCCTAAACACGCACATTAATTGTGAGGGATTTATGACTTTAATCTAGTAATAATACTTAAAGTTAAGACATAATATTGGTATATTTCAACTTTTTGGAGGGGACCTCGGACTCGTCTATGTGATATTTAAAGTGAAAAGTCTTGTATATGTCACCATATGAATAAAAGTTGAAAAGGATTTGTAAATAATTGGATTCACAAGGTCCACATTTAATTCTATTGTAAACCCTAATGACATATGGGTTGGCCTCCGTTCGCAACAAACAAGTTTCAAAATGTAAATGTTCCGAATGAACAAAACAATAAAGAAAATCCCTTCAATTAGCACAAGTTTAAGTAATTAAATGGGTGTGGTCTCTTCACATACATTTTTGAGGTTTATGCAAGAAGGCGTTCTCCAAGTAAGGAATGGGTTGGGTATAACACGTTGAGGCAAGACTATACTTGCAACACCAAACAAATACATTTTTCCTTTCCCTTTTTTAAGGATCAAGCAGTTTTTAAAACACATTTACATTCCTAAAATTTGCATGTGTAGGGTTAAAACAAATGAGGTGAGACATTTCCAATAATAATTATATTATGACCAAAAAAAAAGGTCCTTTTCAAGGTTAAAGTTGCTAAAATGCTATGTAATCCTTCAACTAGTTTTAAAATTATGACAATAATTATACTAATTCCCAAGATTGAATTCCCCCTTATAAGATTTGTTTCCAAATAAATGAAAAAACAATTTTATACCGCCACGATACAGCAAATAAACTCCTTTTCAGCCAACCGGCAGAAGTTTTTGAGCAAGCCCAAACAGAGCATACCTGCTCTCGTCAGTAATAACTGCCCCACCCACAAAATAATGACTAAAAGTGACAACTCGACATAATTGCGACTTTCTCATTCACCCCGCCAAAATACTTACTGTATTTTACCTCTGGTGAAATACAAAATGCATTTTCTTAATGAATTTATAATCTAATAACAGAGAAAATATGCATATGTGGCCCTAATGTAGTTGTCCATTTAAAAATACTAATGGTGGTTGCCACACTTGGCAACAATAAATGGAATAAATTATTATTTTTTACATTACTGTAAAAGATTTTTAGCCCACTCCTCTTGGCAGAATTGTTTCAATAATGCCACGTTAGATGGTTTTCTAGCAAGAACTGCCAGTTTTAGGTAAGACAACAGCATCTCAACTGGAATGGAATTCAGATTTTGACTTGGCAACATCGAAAAAATAAAATACTACTTTTTTAGGGCAATTTAGTCAATTGACAATTGGCACTAATGTGATGAAAATAGTTTTACTTGTTTGAAGTGTTGCGTACCTGTGGAGAAGATTTCTGTGGCCACACTTATGAAGGCGTCTGAAACCATATTCTCCATGGCAACGGAAATGTTGAGTTGGCGGGCCACATTCGTGTACAAGCTGGGAAGTATGCGTTCCAGCTCGTCACCTTGGAGATGACCACAAAAGGAAAACAAATTGAAAAAAATATCAACACATTGCAAGCAGATGGCATCCATATAATATATAAAAATTGAAACAAGATTCAAAATATGCATTTTGGGGACTATATCCAATGGTTTTACAGTAATAGCATGACAATACATTACAATAAGACAAAAATGCTCTTTATGTACAGGATAATATAGAGCAGGGGTCGGGAACCTTTTTGACAAAGAGGGCCACAAACAATTCATATTTTCCAATGTTTTTCCTTGTGAGAAATACTATGAATTTAAAAGTCAAAATACATACATGTAAACGAGTGCCTATTTTATTTTTTTTTATTTCACCACTTTTAAAGTGGAAAAAAATGAATATTTTTAAATATATTCTTATGCTGTTGCCAATCAAAGAGGATTTATTCCAAGAGTCTACAGCGAAAGTTGATAATTGTAATAGTACAAAAGTAAAGTTAAATGTGGTTGTCCATACTGTTGAAAAATCCTCAAATCAGTATTATAAATAATATTACAGTACAAGTAAGAAAAATGTAGATATATTTAGGGCAACATCATTATATTATTTCCAAAATTGATGATGTTTTTCTGTGGCGAAGTTATTTTAGGCATTTACAGGTATATTTTGAAGAAAAAAGTTGAGGTTGTATTCCAAGGTTGTACTGTTTATCTTCAATACTAAAATCCTAGTAAAATAATTGTTTTAAACTTCCATATGCAACTTGATAAACTATGAAAATGAACTGGCGTGTTTAAGGAAAGCATTTTTCATTTTCAGTGTTTTTTTTTTTTTACCTAAGTCATCTATCTATATACCCTTTATCTTTATTTCTATCTCTAAGATAAGCCACGAAAGGCATCCGGCATGAGAATGACTCAGCGGTCTCACCGAGGCAGAGGAGCACAAAAGAGACGTCGGCGAGGGCAGTGCCGGCATTCATCAAATTAAGTTCGCTTTTGGACCAGGCCAGCCCGTTCTGATGGAGCCGAGACAGAATGAAGTCACGACACAGGGCTTTAGCTTGTGCCACCAACTCCTTGTCGCTCAGGGGTCGCTCGAAGACGTCCATAACCTCGGCGGCAAATGCCGATGACTTGCGTAGAACCTCCATGAGGTCCTCAGGGAAAGGCTCTCTCAATTCGACTATTAGTAAGTGAAGAAGGAGGAAAAAGGAAGAAAAAAAAGAGGACAATGATCACTTTCTTGTGTTTGATCACTTTAGAAAACTTCCTGTTGACATGACATCACACATTTTAAATTTGATTGTCAACAAGAGAAAAAAGTTACATAAGAAATGGCTGGAGGCGGCTGTATGGTGTGCCAAGATGTAACACTGCGTATCTTGCATTATGCAACTGTCAAAACCAACTACAGACAGTTTGCAAAAGCTTTTTTTGTATCCCTAGAGTGAAAATATACTTTTTAAATGCTGATAAATATTAAATTTTATCGGTGATTTAAAAACAGTACAATAAAACCTTTCAATATTATTTTACTTTTTAAAAATATAAGCAAATATAATTTAAAATGTCATAAAATGGGTAAAAGTTGAAATAGATCAAATTTATGACAACAAATAGAACTACAGTGAAGATGAAAATCACTATTAATATGAAATGTGAAATGCACCAATCAACAACCTATCATTCATTCATTCATTCATTCATTCATTTTCTGAACCGCTTATCCTCACAAGAGTCGCAGGGTGCTGGAGGTTATCCCATTAAAATATAATACATTAGAAATATCTGATGGAACTACATGTTGACAGAATTTAACTTAAATTAGTCTACTCATGTAAAAGTATGTTTACAAAATACTATGAAAGAAAAGCAAATGTCCATGAAATAGAAAGCTAAATTATATTTAAATAATAATTATATTGTACAATGAAGTGCAAAACAAAATACTATAAACAAAAGTCAGGAAAAGCTCCATTGCAGCCATGGGAAGAAAAACTGTTTTCATGAAAAGTAAACAATACATTTTTATGTGATATCATCAGAATTTAGAGAAGTTGGGTTCAGATATTTAGAATAAGGGGAGCAGCTACCTTTGTGTTTCAAACAATGATAGAACAGCATGAATAAACCTGAGTAAAAGTGAAGAAACCAATATTGACTTAAAAATGAATCAATAAAACCATAAACTACCCCAAAATAATTGACTTTTCTTACTTTAGTTGTTAGTTATTTAACTTACTGAATGCCATTAACATTTTATTAATTTAGAAGTAAATGCGATCGTTTAATTATTTTTTTAAGTTGTTTTTTTAAATGATTAGAATCCAGACATTAGATACTGGGCTTTGTAGGTCACATTTGTATACCAAATGTTAATGTTCTGTCCTAAGAGACCCATAATACATTTTTTGGTCTTTTAAATGGGGGTTTAGTTGTTTTTTTTAATTAAATCCAAAATATAGACAAATCAATTAGTTATTAAATCGATTCCCGTACGATTACCCAAATAAATCCTACTAAAGTAAATAACAATAATAGCTGAAAAACTCGAGTTGAAAGCCATAAATTCCGACATGTCCCCAAACGCATCACACAACAATTCTGCTTTTGCACGATAACTAGGAAGTACAAAATGAAGATTTCGTGTCCTGCAAGCACAACTTGCATTCCCGACTATATTTCACCGATTCAAACCATTTTATTTTACCTTGATTCTCATTTTCGTCGTCCTTGGTGGCTTCTCCAAAAGGATTTTTGGACTTCCAAATGTGGGAAAACTATCGGCTTGTCAAACGCACGACTCCAGATCGCTTTCTGCTTCTCCTGCAAGGTGGGCTGCTTGCTCATTGTAAACTCATCGCTGGAAAATCCGCCCCCAAATAACAACACAGTTAAAAAAAAAAAAAAAAAAAGAAGGAAGAGACACCTCAAGGGAGTAAATTTTCCTCGCCCTGCCTAACTTACTCACCTGTTGTTCCACCTGGTGGCTGCACTCCATTCACTGACTGGAAACGGGCGGGTGGACCGGTTAGGTGGCCCCTCCCACGGAAAATTTAATGTCGAATAATCGTATTTTCAAGACTAACTTTAAAATTATAGTCTATTTTTAATGTTTATATAAATATATTTTACTACCAAGCCTACCAAAGCTCTTGAACTCATGTTTGTTTTATTTTAGATTTCAGGTTTTATGTAACTGTTCACTGCCACCGGAAATTCCAAATATGGGTACAACTAATCCTCTTCCGACAAGCGGCTAAATTTATCATGACAATGAACCTGTTGGCATTAAACTGACATTTGGGAGCAGGGGGAATTCTTCCAAGGGTTTTCCCCTGTGAAATCTTGCAAAGATGGGTGTGGCACAGAAGCTCAGAGATGACTAGTGACCCTAATGACCTTTAACCCTTCATAGTGACAATTTTTGGTCCAATTCATTTAATCTGGGAGGACTGGCTGTGTATGCTTAAATTTCATAGCCGTTGACAGCAGTAAACGTGCGATCGCCCTTCCCAGTCAAATTGTATTGGACGTCTGCTGCTGTCAATGGCAGCCAATGAGTTAAATGTTCCCTTCCAATCCTGCCGGCTGAGTGGTTAGTGCATCTGCCTCACAGTGGGGAACCTGGGTTTAAATCCAGGTCGGTTCACCTGTGAGGAGTGTGCATGTTGGACACTTTAAATTGCCCTTAGGTATGAGTGTGAGCATGAATGGTTGTTTGTCTCTTTGTGCCTGCGATTGGCTGGCCACCAATTCAGTGTGTCCCCTGCCTCTGACCCAAAGTCAGCTGGGATAGGCTCCAGCACCCCCTGCGCCGCTATTGAGGATAAAGGGGTTCAGAAAATGAGATGAGATGCATGAATGGCGTTAACAAATCAATACATTTGTAAATGTACAGTCATTCATCTTCTATATATTGCTTATGATCCTGTAAGTTGTGGGGGTGCTTGAGTCTATCCCAGCTAACTATGGACAGACTACGGGGTACTTCCTGAACTAATTTCCTGTCAGTTGCAGTTTTTCAATGGAATTTTAACAAACAAACCAAAATAGAATTTAAATAAACAATATAAATTCCTCACACATCACACAGTTAAAGTATCAACTAGTTCTTTTTTAAAACAGATTTAGGTTTTCAAATTAGGTTTTGAAAACTATTTTAGGGTTACATTCAATGGTTTCGTTGAAGAATCTAATAAAGGTGAACTATTCGTTGATAGGTCATCAGAGGGTAATTTTAATTATGTCCACATAATGTCGCTGTTTCCCATGGCATTTTGTCAACAGTTCAATTTATTTGCTGTAATATTATAAATTAAATAGCATTTAATCAAGTTGGCATTCATTTTATTAAAACTTTGCTTGGTTGAATATCGAATAAATTATAAGGTTACGATCTGTTAATTTATCCTTTAGTGATTGGAGCCAAAAAAAGATAATAAAATGTCCAGATTATTGCTCCAACGGAGGATTATTGGTATTTTTTTTTATCCTGCTTCATGTTGACGATCTTTGGTTATCATCGTTTTTCTGTACAATAAGGAAGGAAAAATCCCTCCAATCAGACCTCACACCACTAAAAATCAACCATTTTCTCAAAATAACTCAAATTTAGCCCGATCATCAGATTGTGAGAACATGTTAAACTCTTCAAATTCACTGTCAAATGTATGGCTTCAAAGCAACCACAATCTTCATCCTCATCACATATTCTACTAAATACCATAAGAGGGATTGTGATTTAGTTCCAGATGATATAATAAATTGACAGTCTTGACAGTTGAGGATTCCAACCTTGTCAGTGTTGCACTAACGAGAATTTCTATGTCAACGTGACACACGTTAGGCATTATTGATTTCACAAACTGAGCTGTGAATTCACGCTTGTTTTAACAAGTTCCGTTTGTGAATTTTTGCAACTCAAGCAAGAACTGTGCCCTGATTGGTTAATTGACGACGAGTGGTGAGACCTGAGGAGCATGCACATTCTTTGTTGATTTAATTACTGAGACATCTGTGCCTGCCCTTGTTATGTCACATTGTTCCTTTCTTAGTTCGTGTCACAAGACCACGAGGGACAGATTGCTCGCACATTTATTAATGCCTGAAAAAAAGCTGATTTACCTCCTCACCCATTACAGATAATAGTGCAATCCCACTGAAAAATGTGGGTTTAAAAAGTCACATTTAGAATTGCCCTATCCGAATAACAAGGCCCTGAAATGAAATTTTATGGACACACCCACCACGCAGCCCACTAGTTGAGTGGTTAGCACGTTGACCTCACAGTTTTGAGATTGAAAGTGTGCGTGGGTTTTCTACGGGTACTCCGGTTTCCTTCCATTACAGGACACAAGACAATGTCCCAAGCCAATATGGAAAGAGTGGAAATAATATTGTTAATTTTGCTGACCACTCTGCTGTCTCCCAAAATGTCATTTTGATGATTAGACATTTCCAGCCATGTTTTTCCTCGCGAGCGTCCATATGCTTGACTGTCAAAGTATGCAAATAGGGACACTATGTGAAGCACCTCCCACTCTCGTGCTCAGATTCCATTCATTCTTGATCTCTTTTATTTTAGGCCGCCTTGTGAAGTAATGTACAGGGTGGGTGAAAGGGGCGGGGGGTGGCCACGTCATCTAGGGGAACTGGTTGTACCAGAGGCGTGGGGGGGGGGGGGGGGGGTGCTCGTCACCGGGTTGGACAATGAACAACGACCTCCTTTGCATTTGCAATACTGCTGCGGTATGTGTGTATGCCTGCATGTGTGTGGGGCATGACTCTGGTAGAAATCCTAGACCTTTGCTCCATATTTTGGCATTGTGGAGCAGTCTTGACAAATAGTTTAAACATGCATTTATTTTATGAACTGTTTATCAAGCGTTGCAGGGGGGTGCTGGAGCCCATCCCACCTTACTAGTGAGGACCTGGTATCGAACTAAACACCACCAAATCGAATTCCAGATCACAACCTAAGACTTAAACTTGAAACCCTCATTTGAAACATAACCTTTTTCAAAAACCCTTAAAAGAATCAAATAAACCAATTTTGAAACCCCACCTTTTAAGATTTTAATTTGAAACCCTAAGGTTTAAAGACTAAACAATATTTAAAACCAGCATTTTAAACTCCAATCCTGTCTGGAAACACCAATCTGGGATTTAATTAACAAACCTAACCTGAGTTTTCTTCATTTAATTTTCTGCACCAATTATATACCTATAAGTGTTGTAAGGGTGCTGAAGCCTATCGCAGATAGCTGTGGAATGTTAAACTGTTCACAAGACAAATTACACAGTAGCAATTGTCAGTGTTCAAACAAACTAGATCTTATAATGTCTTAAAAGTATGAAATAATGATAGTGTCTTAAATGCCAATGGAAAATTGCATGCAATTGTATCAGAAAAATGTTCAAGTGGTATAGAAGAATTTATTTCCACTCAACCTAAGTTGAATATTTCAAATATTAGTTACCATTTAGATGAAATGATTTAATTGAAGGCCCAGCGGTTGAGTGGTCCTGGGTTTGAATCCAGGTTGGTCCAGGTGTGTGGAGTTTGCATGTTCTCCCTGGGCCTGTGTGGGTTTTCTCTGGGTTCTCCGGTATCCTCCTACATTCCAAAGACATGCAGGCTAAGATTATTGAACACACAAAATTGCAAAATTTCCCATAGGTTAGAGTATTAGTGTGAATGTTCTCCTTGTGCCCCTGTGATTGGATGCCCAACAGTTCAGGGAGTCCCCCACCTGGAATAGGCTGGAATAGGCTCCAGCACCCCCCGGTGACCCTTGTGAGGATAAGCAGTTCAGAAAATGAATCAATAATTAAGTTTATCAGTACCATTGCATTCATATCCAACCATTATATATATATATATATATATATATATATATATATATATATATATATATATATATATATATATATATATATATATATATATATATATATATATATATATATATATATATATATATATATATATATATATATATATATATATATATATATATATATATATATATATATATATATATATATATATATATATATATATATATATATATATATATATATATATATATATATATATATATATATATATATATATATATATATATATATATATATATATATATATATATATATATATATATATATATATATATATATATAATAGGTCAAAAGACAAAAAAATCACTATTGGTACTAATACTTATTTTGTTTGTCTTTGACTTGACCTATAAAGGGTTAAATGTACATTTCAAATGACCAAAATACTCACTTTCTTTTTAAATGATTACATCTTTTAAGGGTAAACTTTTGAATAGCTATCTACTGTGGTGACCACTGTCCTTGAAAAGGTTAAACAGCAGAGAGCCCTTCCCATAGCACCACTGATGCGGCCAGCCAATTGCCAACAAGCTGAGCCAAGACCCGAAGGTGGAGCTCTCCATTGAAACAGGGTGTGGTTCTGAAACTTGTCTCTCACTCACATTCTGGCTTTAAATGGCACACAGTAGCCAAGCTCCCGCGCTTATCCCGGCCTAACGCTTGTTCGTACGTGTCCGGAATTACACCCCGGCACGATCCCCATCCCCCTGACATTTCTTTGGAGTACTTGACACAGAGTGACGCGGACCCGCAGCTGGGAAGTAGTGCTGCGGTTTAATTCCGGCGTGTGCTTCCAGCTCTTCTCTGACCGGTTTTCGGGGTTTGATTGTATGAGCGCACACCCTGGCTGTTACAGGATCAAAAGCTGAGGACTCAGCAGGTGAGTCACCAGCTGATTGTGAAACAGCTGCCATTTCCTTTACACACACTTCATTCTCTTATCACAACTTCAATTACGTGGGGAATTTTTAGGTGGTACCTGTTTTATCAATAGTCACACAATGAAAATGTTTTTTGTTTGCAGGAAAATGTTTGGAATTTTGTGGTGTTTCTAAAATAGTTTAAGTCAAAGAGGTTAATTTAAAATGCAATAAAATATGACCCAGTAACGAGTGCAAGCTGAAATGAGTTCATGAGCTCATAAAAAAATTTCAATTAACTGATGTCAGAATTGAAGTGTTGTTTTTCCTCATACATTTTCTAATGCAGATGATACTATCTTTAACTTAAAAGAATTCAGGAAGCTGAGTGATTTTATGTTGAATTATCAAAACCTTTGGACTATTTTAGTTGACTGTTAAATACATTCATTGTTTTATCTTAAAGAATGGACCAATTGTATTTATAAATCGAGGAAAAGTAGACTTTTTTTTCCTTTTTAATATGAATACTTGACATTTCCCTTATAAATTATATATTCTTTAAAAGGACAGTTTTTAATTTTGATAGACTTACTTTAACAGGATGACCTTTTATTATTATATTTCATAATGTTAAAATGTTCTATCATTTTAAATAATAATAAAACTATTTGGAAAAAATATTTTTCTCAAAAACATTCAAATTACAAGACCATTCATTCCACGTGGTCATCAGACTTAATTCATATGAAAAAAATGTAAATCCATTTTAAATGTTATAAATGTCCTAATACAACCAAGACCAATTTTGTTTTGTAACCAGTGGCATAAATCCATAATTTAAACTTGCATATGTAATGTGCATTCAAAATATTGAACCATCAGGCCATCCATTTATTGGGTAACACTCTCGTCCTCTCCCATTTTTCGCTTTGTGCCTGTGTTGGGAGTATTTTCCATCTCTTTTGAATGACAGTAAGAGGTGCAGAACTCTAAAATTCCATTCTTGCAAACCAAAAACAAACAAAAGTAGTCAACCGCAATCATGTTTGTGTAAAACAGGAGATATGCGATCATTTCAAACATGCTCCCTATGTTGATTCGCACTCGCGAGGCCTGATAAACCACCGTGACTGGGCTCGCCGTGGGCCAAGGGGTTGGCCTCACCCGTTTGACTTGATCTGTTAGTCAGCTAGAGAGCATTTCATTGTTCTCCACTGACAACGCACTTCAATGAGAACCCATGGCATTTGGCAAAGAAAATCAACTTCTTGACAATGGTCATAGTATCAAAAGAGATAAACATATAAGAGTGGACATTCCCAAATGACTCAGATTGATTCAATTAGTTTGGAAATAACCCGCTTTAAATAATATGGCATTGTTGATCTATCCATTTCAATGACGATTTATACAAGCATTCATTCATTTTCTGAACCGCTTATTCTCAAGGGTCACAGGGGGTGCTGAAGCATATCCCAACTAACTACCGGCACCGGGTGGGGGACACCCTGAATTGGTGACCAACCAATCGCAGGACACAAAGGACAACCATTCATACCTTGGGGCAATTTAGACTGTTCAACCAGCCTGCTCTGCATGTTTTGGGGATGTGGGAGGAAACTAGACTACCTGGAGAAAACCCACACTAACCCCGGGAGAACATTCAAACTCCACATAGTTGAACCCCCGACCCCCGAAACTGTGAAGCCGACGCCCTACCCACTTAGGCACCGGGCTGACGCTCCATCCATCTATGCAAACTGTTGCCATTCAAAAAAACAGAATCATTAACATTACAGGCCTAAGGTTAATCTTGAGTAAATTAGAGGTGGGCAGATGTATGAAATAAGGTAAAATTTAAGTGGAATTTGTGCATATTTTTATGGCATTTATGAAGATGTTTTATGCATCGATATTTTTTCATTGATTTTCTGAACCACTTTATTTACTACCACTCGGGGGGGGTGCTGGAGCCTATCACTGCTGACTTAGGGCCAGGAGCGGGGGACAACACCCTGTATCGGTGGCCAGCCGATCGCAGGGCACGAGGAGACTGACAGCCATGCACACTCAAACCCATAACTACGGTCAATTTTAGTGTCCAATCAGCCTACAATGCATCTTTTAGGGATATGGGAGGAAAATGGAGTACTCTGAGAAAACCCATTCAGGCCCAGGGAGAATATGCAAATTCAACACAGGTGGATCGACCTGGATTTGAACCCATGACCTCAGAGCTGTGAAGCCGTCGCGCGAACCACTCATACGCTGGGCCACCCATTCATAGATATTGATCATTACATTTTACTATTACTAAATCATTTGTGTAGTAGACATGCACCTACTTATGCCAGGTGTGGTACTGGCGTGTGCCCAGAGCGAGCAATGAGTACTCACAATAGTACTCAGTGTGCTCAGGAAGGTTGTCTTTCTGCCCAGACAAAAAGAAAAAATTAGAGGGAACATTGGGGCGGATCATTCTAGATTTTGATCATTCTAAATTATCACCATCCACAGTGTGTTGCTCTCTGATGCTTGAGCAATGTATTATTATTATCCCAGTTGAAATGGATTGTGCATGTTACCCCCAACCCGTGCCTGCGTACCTTTTTCTCTGGATTCTCTACTTTTAGAATGAGACTTTAGCAATGCAAATTTTGACTATATCTTATTTAAAAAGTGTGTTCCTCTCCAAATATGATACTGGCGTGCTATACTAATGGAAACATCACATCACACCAGAGTAAACTAAGTCATGAGCGGAATTAAGATATTTTGTGGCCTTTTAATTCAGTTCCACTGATTTAGTCTGATATAATATGATTAATTTTAATGAAACGTTAAACCATTAAAAAGCACTACTACAGTCGATCTAAACTTTTTAAGTTTTAGTATCATCTAAAAAATACTTGACTAGTAGATCTACTTTATCAATGAAAGTGGTAGAGTTTTTAACCACATGTCAAGGGCACTGAAATATGAGGTTTACTTGAATCTATCGGTTATTTATGTATTAAATGATTTCTTTTAATTGCGCGTTGGCTCAGTATAAGTTGCCAAATGTAGAGTAAACCTTTTCATTTTTCAGTCTGCCTTTGAATGAGTGTGTGCAGCTGCCTTCTGTTTGTTTAGGTGAACAGGAGACTGCCGAACTGCTTGTGACGCAGCGTGTCTGGGCTCGTTTCAGAAAACGAGGTGAGCAGTCAGCATGCTGCGAGAAGCAGGATCCAATATTTTAAAACTCTACGACGACCTGCTGTCAAAATGCGGTGAGTTTATTCACTACCACAGCACACGCACCCTGGTATTTGTCAATGTACTTGCCGATATCCCATGGATTGATGTGAAAATTCTCTACTGGTGGTTTATAGACCCTCGGATCAAAGACTACCCGATGGTCCACTGTCCTGCATGGATGACGACCCTCCTAGTGGGCTACGTGATCTTTGCAGTTTACTTGGGCCCTCGTCTGATGGCCAACCGGAAGCCATTCCAACTCAATACTGCTATGGTTGTCTACAACTTCGGAATGGTGGCGTTCAATGCTTTTATCGTGTACGAGGTAAGACTAACGACGAGGAGATTTGTGACAAGATTGGATTTGAATGTGTGTGTCTTGGTGTGCAGTTTATGATGTCCGGATGGGGGACCACCTACTCGTGGAGATGCGATCTCATCGATCCGTCCAATAGTCCGCAGGCACTTCGGGTAAGGTTGCAAATTTTATTGGTGGAAAAAGAAATTCAGGGAAATGTTCTGGGTTGAGCATTTGAAGCTGTGAAATTTTTAAAATTATTTTTAAAGTAAATAAAAAAGGCTTTGCAGAGTAAATTGCACTGTAACTGTAATTTTTTAAAAAGAAAATGTTGGAAGTAAAAGGTGTAACAGGTGTATTGTCTTTGAGATGGGTAGATTATTTAAAAACATGAGACTGTTATTGGAGAAAAAACAATGCATATTTTTTTGATTTTCAAGTGATTCAATCCGATAATATTTTTCCTAATAGATAGAATTAGATTTTGATTTATTTTAGTTTGAAGAAAGCATTTTATTGGAGTAAAACAGAACAAGTCCAAAGTGAATCTTACTCAAAATTACATGAAAAATAGATTAACTTATTTTTTTAAACACATTTATGTCTTCTCTTTTGACCAAGAAATCCATAAACAATTCATATTTTCAAACATTATTATTTGAGAGCCATACTCGGAATTTAAAAGTAAAAATAATATAAAATGTGAGCATTTATTATTCATTTCACCACTTTGAAAGTAAATAAAAGTATGAATTATTTTGAGAACATGATTTCACTGTTGCTAATCAATGAGAGAATGCATACAGAAGAGCCTAATGAAGAAAAATTATGATTTTAAAAAGGCGGAGAGCCATATACACCCATCAAAAGAGCCACATATGGCTCCCGAGCCATAGATTCCCTACCTCTGCTCTATGATGTGATAAATTTAAACTCGTTGGCTACCAATGACAGCAATTCAAGTGTAATAATTGTAAATTGTTCTTGTACATGACAACTCAAAAATATTCCCCTCTGCTTTCCTCAGATGGTCCGAGTGGCTTGGATGTTTTTCTTTTCTAAATTCATCGAACTTTTCGACACGGTACATTTTTCTTCCATCCACTTAAATTTTGGAGAACCTCTTTCATTCCAATCTTGAAACTGACTTGGCATTATTTCAGGTTTTCTTCGTGTTGAGGAAGAAACAAAATCAGATCACTTTTCTCCATGTCTTCCATCATTCTTTCATGCCTTGGTCCTGGTGGTGGGGGGTCATGCTGACTCCTGGTGAGGACTTATTCATACTCCTTTTAATATTTTGTATTGCACAAACATATTGGACTTTTTCCCCCCTTCTTTAGTCGGAGGGATGGGCTCCTTCCACGCCATGGTGAACTCAATGGTCCATGTCATTATGTACACGTACTATGGATTGTCTGCTGTTGGGCCACGCTTCCAAAAATTCTTATGGTGGAAGAAATACATGACCGGCATCCAGCTGGTATGTACTGCAGGCATTTAAGGATGTATAATGTATAATCCAGGAAACTAGGATGATATATTTTCTTTTTAATGATCAGTAGTTCTAAAACACTGTAAATGAAATACAACCACTGGTGTTTAGGCTAATTGGGAAAAAGTGATTGCTGCATATCAAACCCAAACGAGTAAAATACAACCAATTACAATGCTTTAACAATTAGTGTCCTCAGTTGCCAAACCATTATTGAAGTTTTTTTTTTTTTTTAAATTAAGGACGATGTAACACAATGGTAAACCTGAGCTTATCCAAATCTTTTAGAAAGTAATTTTTGAGTGTTTTAAAAGTGTTTTTAATTCACGGCACCCTTTATTGGTAATAAAAACACTAACCTACACACAATAACACTAATGCAAATTTAACCCCTTAACCCTCTGTTGCTTTGACATCAACCAAGTAAAGTTGAATTCTACATTCTGTAATGTACATCAACATAACTAAATGAATATTGGCTCCAAATATTGGTTATTAGGTATATCCTAACTACTAATCAGTATCTGTATTGATTTTGAAAAACCCATATCAGTCGATCACTAAAAAAATGATATGCTATACTCCTTTACTCTTTATTATTTTTATAGGTGTGTAATTGTACAACAATAAGCAAAATATAAATGACAAAATTAATACATTTTTAAACAAAACCTTAGCACCTTCATGAAGTATGAATGACTCCTAAATGTAAAATGGCACAATACAAATTCCAATCTGAATGTGCCAAATATTTCAACAAATTAAATAAATACAACTCACATGAAGGTAAAAGTACATTACAATAGTATAAAAACATGGGCTCTGCTGTAAATAAACAATGTAAGAGTAAATAATTTACCCAGAAATGTATAAATAATATAAAAATTTGGTGTCAATGTAACATTTCCTACTACTTCTTTGTATGTCACAGACGCAGTTCATTGTTGTGTCAATACACATCAGTCAGTACTACTTCATGGAAAAGTGCGACTACCAAGTGCCTCTGTGGATCCACCTCATCTGGATGTACGGGGTGCTCTTCTTCTTCCTATTTTCTAACTTCTGGCTACAGGCCTACATCCGCGGCAAACGCCTCCCTGCCACGGAACCCCAGAAAGCATCTCCAGTGCCCCCAATTCCCAACGGCACCCACCGACATGACGGCGATGCAAACCAACATGAGCACAGTCATACCAATGGCAATGTGCAATTGGGAAAAGTTAAAGAAATCTAACTCTTTCCCCTGAACCTGGCATAGTGACTTTGGATACAGTACACACAGTAGTACACAATTGGAAGCCATTTAAACATTTATTCTGTATCAACTTTACTAGTTCACTCTTTGACCTGTAATTTTTTTTCCACTTTCTGTACACAACGGGGGACAAACGTTGGTTACTAGTGAGGGAAAAGTATATAATATATTTGAAATTGGCAACACATCAGAACTACAAGTGAGGCACTAATTTATTAGCGACCTTTGACTGCAACTGTTGTCCTATCCATTTGGACTGGGAGAGTGATTGGACAAGTTTTGCCGTCAATGGTTGGGAACAAGTGAACTAGGACTAACCAATTGATATCAAGTAATGTTGAAATGGCAAAGATCTAACCCATGTAGACTGATGTTGGTAAATGAAGGGCTAATTTTTTTTTCCGTCTTCATGAAGGTCGGTGCTGTTTTAAATTAGATAATGTTCCTTCATTGCAGTTTTTGAAGTCCGTTACCACACACTGAATACTACTGCGTGTAAATAGCTAAACTGCCAATAATTCAAGGTTTTCATTGTACATGTTTTTTTTTTATTTATTTTTTGGAAATAAAATACATTTTAGATATCAAGGTCAATGTCATTTGGAAAGCAATTGGTGATTTTGCACTGGGTCAGAAATAAAAGTTATTTTATGACATTTAAGAATGACAGAAGTATCGATCTATATACTTAACTGTGAAGATTTCTTTTAAGCCAATAAGAGACTGCAGCAGGAATTATTAGATCTTAATTTGATATGAAAACAAATGATTGGATCTGAGTCCCCATTTCAACTTGTAACTCGTTTTTAAATGTAATATTACATTTAGGACAAGGTACATGGGTTTTTTAATTAAAATTTAAAAAAATTAAAAAACAAATGCATAATTTTCATGCTTCAATTTTGTAAATGCTGCAGAGTCGCCCAACTTCATCGACCACATTTCAAGAGTGGTGTGAATTTCGATGTATTTAAATTGGAAACTTGGCACTTTTCCAAACTGGTTGAGTAAAAAAAATTTGATGGCAATTTTTTTGGGATTTACAGACTTTAGGGAGGCTGTCAGAAGTCTGTTACTTGTCCAGAGTAAATTCCTGGAATACCAGATAAGTTGGCAGCTCTTGTGTACTATAGTTAATGATCTAAAGTATAAACAGTATGACAAATGCAATTTTAAATCATATAATCAAGTCTGATCAGTTAGATCTTAAATTAACTGGTATATATACTATTACACCCTCCTCTTGGCTTACTTTACATAGTGAAGTGCAGTTAGATAATTTCATAGTACAATATCCAAGTCAGGTTTCAACAGTGAGCACTTTTATTGAGGAAAATCATAATACACAAAGCATGCAATGTACAGGTGTGGAAAAATACCTTCATGATGAGTCACTAAAGTACTGGAAGCATTTAAGTTAGCTATGTCCTAAATAATGTCCAGCCCACTTTCACTGCAATTGTAAAAATACATATTTTACATCTGTAAAGTCCAGCAAAGAATTCCAATTTATTGACTGAACACAAAAAAATAAAAATAAAAGTACACTCCTATTGCACAAATAAATCATCTGATGGAGTGAGTTAAGGCAGAATGGAGGGATCGAAGATTCTTGTCTTTGGTTTTTTTCTTGGGGTCCATTGCAAAACACTTCCACATGCGAATAGTCTCATCAGCACCCAGACTGGCCACTGATGAGTTGTCTGGACTCAGAGCGACGTTGAGTATTCTAGCCTCATGTCCTAACACACACACAAACCAAATTAACCCTCAGGCATCAACAAATACCCAATTCATTTGAAGCATATGTGCTGTCTTACAGTGAATAATCTTCTGCAAACCCTTGCCCCACAAAGAAACATTTACCAACAAAAATCTATTAGGAAAATGTACTCCACCCAGAAAATACTTACCATTGAGCTCTGCGATTTTTGTCATGGAAGGGTAGTTCCAGATGGCCAGATTATAGTTTGAGAAACCATGTGCAGAGAGCAGCTCCTTGTAGTTGGGCGCAAATGCAAGGGCAGACACCTTCAAGTGATCCCAAAGAAAATAGGTTATAATTCAGTAGATATTGCATTTCTAAAAAAAAAAAAAAAAACTTGGCACATTTACCTGGGACTGCGTGTCGAGCGAGCTGAGGCAGGAGCCGCTGTTAACATTCCAGATGCGGATATGACAGTCCGTCGTGCCACCCCCTGAGGCCAAAATGCCTGGTTGCCATGGACACCAGGCTAAAGCCTATAATCACAGCAGCAAATTATCTTTTGCAACATTAGGAGGGGAAAAAAAAAAACAATCTATAATATTTGTTTCAAAAGGACCCAACAATCCCTGACAATCAAAACTAAGAACTAATTATGCCACCAACCTTTACAGCCCCCTTGTGGAGACTGAGTGTGCGCAGCGACTGGTCAGAGTCTGACCGAGGTGCCTGTGACACGCCGGGCCAGATGCACACGAGGTTGTCATTGCCTCCGCTGGCCAGGTGGCGACCGTCTGGCGACCACTGCAGCCCGCACACCTCCTGAGTGTGGCCCCGTAAGGTGAAGATGTGGTGATCTGCTACCCTCACATCATGGTGGTGTATCTGACCTGAACGACTACCACTGGGGCGAGAGACCGAGATTGTGGTTGGTAAATTAAGAATTTGAGGAGTGTTTAAAAATATATATATAGATACCTGGAAAGAACATGGCTATTCCAGCTCAAGCTGCAAACTCTTGCAGAGTGGCTGGTTATCTGTCGAAGACATTTCTCTTTTTCCACATCCCACAACTATAAAACAAAAAAATAGGCAAAATAATGGTCGATAAGATGAACTTAAATATTATTTGTCAAACAGTAAAAATGTAAATAAATCATAATGAATGAAACAGACTTGGACTGCACAATCACTGGTGCCGACTGCCAGGTAGCTGCCATCTTTTGTCCAAGACAGGGAGCTGATGTAACTAGAATCATTTTCCATAGTGGTGAGATGAACGATATCACCTCGAGCAGCATCCCACAAGTAGACACAGTTTTGGAGAGCAACTGCTACAACATTACGGCTGCTCCAGTCGAGTAGATTCAAATCTGTGGGTGGACACAAAAATAATTGCATTGTACAACACAACACAAGTTTTACAACATCATTGCCTTAAAAAAAAAACCCTTACAAAAATCATTCCGAACTGCAGGGGCGTCTAAGATTTTATCGACTGTTGAATATATGTATCGTGTCTTTTTGTTGGAGATGGGAGTTACTGTGTGACTGTATAGGGACTTCATTGCGTTGTGTTGGCCTGCAAAAAACAAATGTACAATTCTTTACATTTGAGAGAAGGTCAGGAATTGGTGACTTGAGCCAAGCAGCTTTGGTTGGTTTTACAGGTGAGATGAAAAGTAAAGGCAATAATCACCATCTGGATTAACAGTTGGCTTCCCACTAAATTGTAGGATGCGAGCCTCTTCCAGGTTGCATCCGTTCAGCATGAGGGACCATCCTTTCTGATCCTTTAAAATAAATATAAAAGAAGATTTTTGGGTATAATGTAAACTGCAGGTAATTGTTGGCATAGAAATTCTGATTAAATCAAATCGTTAACCGATGTGGCTGCTGAAAGATCTTCCTTGGGCCGATTCTCCTTTGAGACCAAGAAACTCGCCACTTCTATTTGTTTATCATTCCGGACAGGTATGAAGCGGTCTTCTCCCATTGTTTTAGATGGAGTTGCTCTCCACCTGCCTTAAAACAAAAAAAAAAGGAAAAAAGCCAAGAATCATTCAGAGACCCGGGGAAAAGTTCCAAGTGGGTCTAAAAAAAATTATGTGGACTTTCTGTAACCCTGAACTGTTTTGAATTTGTGATGTTTTATTACAAGGGTCCAGATAGCATAGTATTGCTGTTTTCTTGGTGTAATACACCACAAATATATTTGATGGAGTTCAAAAGGTCTTTAGTGCCTTACTGCTCTGATGTAGGCATGTGGATGTTAAGAAACAATGGTATAATGATCTTTATTATTGGGGCTTAAGGGCTCGGTCATCATCCTTGCGGCGGGACAATTTGTGCTGCCACCAATTTAAAACACAATGTGATGGATCTTTTTCTTGAGTGTGTGTGTGTGAGACGTTACAGTAGTGGTGTCTTATAGTCTAACATGGCCAGGGCTTACCTGGTGTTTTGGCCGGAGTCTTACCCGGCGTCTTGGAGGCGTTCAATGAGATATTGGAGGTCTTCCCCGGGGAAAGGCCATTTGTAGACGCGTTGGACGCACTGGCTTTTCTCTGCCATCGAGCAATCGGCGCATTAGTGATGGGCACGTCCAGCTTTAGCGTATTGCTAATGTCGTTTTCCAGTCCGAACTGGGCCATTGTCAAAGCGTGCCTGTGATGGAAATGGGGACGGCATTTAAAAATATAGTACAGCGTGTAATATTTTCAAAGAGTGAAAACTACGAATATACTACTCTATTTATTCAAAATTTTGCCCCAGATACATAACTTTTACTCACTATTCGAGTCTCAGTCTTGTAAGCACAAAGTTGACCAGCTGTATTTCACTTCGAGAGTTTGAATTTTTTGAATTAAGGCCACCCAGTTAAAAAACCATCGGAACGAAACGCGATTGGTTCATCACCCACCGGTTGTGAATAGGCTTACGTGATTGGTGAATCCGATACGAAGTCTTCCGGAGACGGTCAATATAATGAGGTGCATTAAAGCAAATGCTGCCATCTAGCGCACAGGATGTAATAATGTTATGAAAGCTCAAGATCACCTAAAAGCATATTATACACATCATATTATGTATATATGTCATGTAAGTGACACGTTGGCAAAGTTCTTCTAACTGATCCAAAATTAATAGTAAAAACAACATTATTTGGAGTAATTGTGCAAAAAATAATAGTTGTGCTTTTCTTACACCACACACACAGAGTGGTGATTAGATTACAAAGTAGTTTGTTAGGGCTTGAAGCCTTCCTGTATGTTAATTTGCCTTTTTGCCCCTCACTTTTACCTTCCTGTTTCATTTGTATATGACCCCTGATAAGCAAATGGTCAGAAGATTCTGGGAATTTAGACATGGGGGATTAGGCTCTTTAAATGTAGTTGATTTAACTGTCTGTCTAAGAGTCTACTCATTAAAAGCAAAAACTATATAGTCACCTTCTGTCTTTTTTTATGCAATATGCTAGTTTTATTCATTCATTCGTTCACTATCTGAACCTTTATTCTCACAAGGTTTGCTGAGGGTCCTGGAGCCTAGCCCGGGCTGACCTCGGGCACCAGGTGGGGGGAACCACACGAGGATTAAACAAATTGTTTAGTTTTAGACACAAAAAAAACCCAAATGAATAATTGTACCTTTCCAATTTTTTTTTAATGTGTATGAAAGAATGAAAACATCACATTTCATTTTTGGTAGAAGAACTGTCAATGGTGAGGCAAAATAATATGAAGATATTTGATATATTACAATTGCAATACACAACCACACTTCAATTATTTGTACAAAATACTAAAGTATTTAATGTGCTCACTAGCAGATTTGTATCACATTAGACTGACAAGTGCTAAAGTGCTGATTAAACAAGCTTCTGAAAACCAGTTAATAATTGGTCTTCAGTATTTAATGAATATTGATTCATGCAAATATATTGTATACAAAAATCTGAGCTGCAATTTATCTTTAGATCATAAAGAATGAAAACCGTTGCCTTTTCTCTTCATGGACTTCTCTTTCCTTAGTATAGTGTATGATTGACCCAATAATGCCTACAAGAAAACAAAGATTATTTGTAGAGTTGATCAATTGCTGTAGACATAAAGTAGTGAGTTAATTATGATGTAAGGCAGGTGAAAAACAAGTTAATGTGTGCACAGTTTCACAAAATATTAAACTCCCCACCCAACTAATCTTCCATCTAATGCTGTTAACAGACAAAGGTAAAGAATGTTGTTTTCTTACCTCCAGGGTGAAGAAGACCTGAGTTGAAAGAAAGCGAGAAATAGAAAATCACATGACCAGGCATGCAATAAAACAACATACCATTGCGAATCTCATCTCATCACATTTTCCAAACCGCTTTATCCTCACTCGGGTTGCGGGGGTGCTGGAGCACATCCCAGCTGACTTTGGGCCAGAGGCGGAGGGTCAGCCTACCATGAACGTCTTTGGTATAAAGTAGGAAACCGGAGTACCCAGAGAAAACCCACGTAGGCCCGGGGAGAACATGCAAACTCCAAACAAGTGGACCATCCTGGATTTGAACCCAGGTTTCCAAACTTTTTTTTTTCCAAGATCTTTCTCATTTTTTCGGAACACCAACAAAGCTTGGCAGTTACATAGTAGGTTAATATAATATCTCCAATAACTGGATGAGTCCATATAATGATCTCTTAATTCTTTGGGCTTCATGTTTCATTGATTCAGTGTTAGTGTTGTATGATCGACCAAAACTAGGTTGGCGATCTACAGGTAGAAAACACCTTATCTACCCGATCTGATGTCTGTAGCACTAGACAGGGAGGAATACACAGCCTAGCATGTTAGAGGACTACAAAAATCTGCAGCTCATTCTGGGTGTGACGTCATTTGTCTGGGTATTTTTTTGGGTGTGCGCGGCCAAGTCACCTAAGAAGTAAGACTAATTCGGATGTCATTTCATTTTTGAGCCTTTTCCGTTGCTTATTATGATGCATTGGAGTCCAAAATATGTTCTGCTTTTGTTTTAAAGGCGCTTGCTGACGTATTTCATAGCACATTTAAGCAAGCAAACGGCACCGTGCGTAAACTCCGAAATCAGTGTCGTAATCCGAGGACTGTTTTGCGTGTGATTGGCACAGCCTTACGGCAGCTGTACGTACACTGCTGCACCCTGATTGGCTGAGCCGTTGCCAGGAGTGTTGACAAGAAACATGGCTTCCATCTCTGTTGTAGAACCGCAAGAAATGGAAGGTGAGTCCATAATGTCGAAACGCAGTTGTCCCGTCTCATCCATCCACAATATTGAATGCCATTTACGACAATTAGTGTATCTTTGAACCTACGAGGCCATTGGAGTTGTCGTTTACGTGTGACTAACAGAAATTCGGCTCACGTTTGCTAGCTTGCGTGCTAACATCAAGGCTCGCTGGCTGACGTCGTTGGTTGACGCCGACCATCGAGCCGCGTTGTCCGCGAGAATCGATGTCCGAGTCTGGCTTGACAGATCGACTCGCGCCGGGGAGGTAACCATGTGGCTAACGTTCTTCTACAACCTGTTTCACACCGCTCAACATGTATGGCAATTTCACGACGTAAACGGTGGATTGAAAAGCAAATTGCTCCGGAATGATGGGAGCACACCCACATTAACGAATCGGTACTGTTTTTTTTAAATTTTGTATTAATTGTCATTTGTAAAGATAACTAGGCAGTCTTAACTTTCCTATGTTTGTGCCCTTTTCGAAAAGTGTATTATTCTCAGACATCTTATGATCCAAAAATGTATTTTACCAAAACGCAAAACATGTATGTTTGAATTATTATACCCAACTTGAGCATCCATTTGGTTTTAATTAGAACTTCCTTCGACTGCCATGATTTTTTTTTTATATTTTGCTGCTTTATTAATCTGTTATTTGCTTGTAAAGTGTCATTGAGTCTTTTAAAATGCATCTATAATAATTCTGGTCATTATTGCATCCAGTGCGCTAAAGTTTCATCATTTTTCATCCTAACTAAGCAGTGTTATCCTGCTCTAATGTCACTATGATGTCATCACGTTGGCCAGCCATGTTATGTCGCTTAAACCTGGACTGGATTTTATTTTGTGTGCTTGTTTTACAGTGGATCGGAAGGGAGAGTCCGAGGAATCAGGCGACGACGAGACAAGGAGGAAAAGCATCAATGGCGACATGGATCCAAACCAGCCTCCCGCCACGAGTAAGTCATCCCGACACACTTGCATTCAGAGGGGAAAAAAATTGCAAATTATTTTTCTTTTATCTTTTTATTATCCACTGACGGATGTATAAACATTAGATTGAGACAGAGGTCTTCTCTTTGTGTTCATGAATGTATTTTTTTTAACTAGATAAAGAAGAGTCTCCCGTTGAAATGGACACTATAACGTTGGATCCAGAAGAGGAGGTGAAATGATGTTTATACATATCATAACTTGAATTTGATGAGTCCATGTATATCTTCCACTTCATCTCTGTATTAAGCCTTAGATTTTTCTTCTTTTTACAGGATGTCGACCTAGTTCATTGCCGTATTGGAAAAATTGAAGGACTTGAAGTTCTACAGAAAGCAAAAGTAAGCCATTTAGCACATTGTGGCTTAATTTCTAATGTATTACCAAATTGTGAAATGTATTTTTTTCACCCGTTTTAAAAAACAAAAGAAAACCCCACCAAAAATGAAGATTTCTCGATCCTTTCTTGTCTTGTTCACACAGACCCTCTCCCTAAGGCAGAATCTGATTAAAAAAATTGAAAACCTGGACAGTTTGAGCTCACTACAAGAGCTCGATTTGTACGACAATCAAATCCGCAAGTTGGAAAGCCTGAACAAGCTCACACAGTTGGAGTAAGTTGGACTAAGTTTGACTAAGACTTATTCTTTTGAACTAAATTCAACATGTAAATAATAGCACCTCTTTACTGAACCTGTTTTCCTCAACTCTATCCTCTAGGCAGCTGGATGTGTCCTTCAACCTTTTGAGGAAAGTGGAGAGTTTGGAACAGCTGACTGGATTGAAAAAACTTTTCCTCCTTCACAACAAAATTGCCAGTATAGCCAACCTGGGTCACTTAACCTGTCTGGAGATGTTGGAGCTAGGCTCCAATCGCATTCGAGTATGTGAGCTTTGCGTTTTTTGCAAGTTGTTATCAGTATTATTTAGTTGTTGTGGTTTTTTTTAGGTCATAGAGAACTTGGATACCCTCACCACTTTGCAAAGCTTATTCCTTGGTACCAATAAAATTACCAAGCTGCAGAATATGGACAATTTGCACAGCCTGACCGTATTAAGCATTCAGGTACTTATTACACTTTTAAAGTGGCTGTTTTCAGTGCTGTGGATATGTGGTTGCTTGCTTTTTAAAGTTGTTCATATGCTGAGTCAAGTAAACTGGAAAGCTAAATAGAAAACATTGTGCACTAAAATACAACATTGGATCTGTAGGGTGCTGTAGTTCATTGAATAAAATCTATTCGGTTAATAAAATAGCTAGAATGGAAAAATAGAAGAATCAAGATTAGACAATACATGTATAATTTCAATTAATGATGCAGTAGAGTTTTGGATGAAATTATGAACTATTTTTTTTCCTTTGCATTTTCAGAGTAATCGGATTACTAAAATGGAAGGTCTGCAGAACCTGGTCAGCCTACGAGAGCTCTACTTAAGCCACAATGGCATTGAGGTCATCGAGGGCTTGGAAAACAATGTTAGACAAAAACCTGTCCATTGTGTACTCTGCCCGCTGCAGAAATGAACATCAACAACAACAGCAGCAAATGCAAACTGTTATCTTTGTCTCTCCCATCAGAAAAAGCTGACAACTCTGGATATCGCCGCCAACAAAGTCAAGAAGATTGAGAACATTAGCCATCTAACAGAACTGCAAGAGTTCTGGGTAAGAAGAAATGTTTCATATTGTCTTTATGCTTTCTTGCTTATGTCCATTGCTGTCAATGCCATTGTATGAATTAGTCTATATTTCACTTATAAACATCTTTTTAAAAAAATCAACATTTCCAAAAACGCACTTTCAAACTGCCTTCAGATGAACGACAACCAGATTGACAACTGGTCGGATCTGGACGAGCTGAAGAACGCCAAATCGCTGGAGACTGTCTACCTGGAGAGAAACCCGCTTCAGAAAGACCCGCAGTACCGACGAAAAATCATGCTGGCGCTGCCAAGTGTGCGCCAGATCGACGCCACCTTCATCCGCTTTTAAACGCCACCCAGTACAGTATACCGTTCCCTTCAGTGTTCCCCCCCATGCACCCTTCTCACCACTCCATCACTGAAACATCATTTCTTTGTTCACAAATTACTCATGGGGACATTAAAAGCCACCTACTTATGCACTTGCTTGCTACTTAACAACACTGGAAATAAACTGTGAAGTAACATCGAATCATCACATTCCTATGGCTGATCATACCAGAAATAATCATATTTGAATAATTAAAAGTGATGAAGGATCATTCGCCAAATCGTAAGTTTTACGTTGACTTAAGAGTACCCATGTTTACGAAATTTTAAGCTACAAGATGGGCCAAATGTAGTCATGCCTTTTTTTGACACAAATTATGATAAACAATTTAACTTTTTTTTTAAATTTCCGATTATGTTCACCTTTTTCCTGCCTTTGATTTTTCAAGGTTGCTTTTTATTCAGGCTTTCCCACCCTTTGTCTTTTCTGCCTTCATCTGTTCTCTCCCTGCATTTTGTTTTTGCTATTTTTTGTTTGCCTTCCTTTCGTCAGTATTTTTTTCAATACTGTTTTAGAATTAACTTACTATTATTAATTCAATTTATCTTGTGCTGCCTGTTCAAAAAGAGCTCAGAATGCAAATTTATTATTGGCCCATCTGAAATTGAGTTCATTCAAAACTGCACCGAATGAAGTATTAATTGTTCAAATCTGAAAGCGCATCTTGTCAAACAAATTAACACATTTTGTGTGTGTTTGTGTTGAATTAATTTACAGCAAAAAGTGACGAATGTCTTCTACTCTGGTGTCGTCCATATCTTAAAGCTGTGTGACGGCTTAAAAGAATGTAACATTTGTTTCTATTTAGGATAGTGATTCTTTGATGGTTTTTTTGTAATGAATAGGCAAAAAAGATAGATCACAATTTGATTCTTTATCTTGTTCAGTTGATATTGAGTGCTTTGCAAAGGTTTTTACTGTTTTACCTCGAGTTTTGAGTCCGGATGACGAGTTAAATGATGCTGCAGTGACACATTCTTGTATTATTTATTGATGGTCGCACTCAGCTTAAGAAATCAAAAGTAAATGAGCGACTATATGGTGGTCTCTTGTAAACACTTGAGAGCACCTAATTTTGTGTATAGTTTGTTAAAAAATATACTTTGTGAGACATCATTGACATAAGATTTTGGTTTTCAAATTATAACATTTACTCCTATTTAACTATTTTAAACACTTGAGTCATTGTGTATTTTGAACTGGGTTAAAATCAAGTCATCTTAAAATGTCACTGAAAAGTGATCTGATTATTTCTTTAAATCTACATCACAGGGTTTTTGGACATGAAATGGAATGTATTATGCAAACAATAAATGTATAGTGCTACTTACTGTGTTGTTTGTCTTAATTTTGGCAATACCTCATTTCAGGTTTTATTATAATAGTGCCAAATCTTTGCTTTGACTCAAAATGATTGATTATACATCTTTGTGCACCCATGGTGGATTATTTGTGCAACTTTTAGTTGAGCTCAAGTAATTATAAGAATAATGGTGGAGAAGGTATTTAAATAATAAACAACCTGATATTCAAATAGGTGTTCATTCTTTACTCGTCACCAAATCTAAGTTCAAATGCCAAGAGCATCTTTGTCTTAATACTGGTCGTTAATGATTTAAGGACTTTTTTTACTGTTCTTACTAACCCATAGGAACTACAACAACCAAACGCATCACTTTGCGTGTGACGTATACAAAACTCGCGCCAGGCAGAGGAAAAGGGGGTGTCCCTGCGCATGCGCGACGTTTATGTTGTTGTTTGTGGCGGTAAGATGGCGGCGCTCGGAGACACCTCGACTGTGGCGGTGAATGGGTTAATTCAACAATTCACAGCAATAACAGGTAAAAAGAGTGCCTTGTTTTCAGATCCGAATGAGCGATCATGTGTAAGGGACATGCGGGAACGTCTCATCGGGTCGGTAGCAACCAGGACATGGGTACAGAGTTGTTAAAAGGGATGTTAAATGTGGCTGGTGCTCCGCTGTCACTAGGGGAAAAAATAGAGCCCATGTTAACTGCCTAACTCTACTAACAGACTCTACACTCAGCAATAAGTGTGTAACTTAAACCCTTTTAATAGTAAATTAACTTTTACCCCGTAAAGCTAATGTGTGGTGATGACTACAAGCTATATAGATCGCGATCTTTTAACTGCGTTTCATCTCACTTTGACATTTCGTGTGCAGCATAATTGGGGAATGGAGGACCAAGATCTGGCGTCCTCTTCACCACCTTAAACTACTATTTGGCATCACCTCAAAGAACGCGACTGCTGTGGAAACCACACGCGTCTCTGCGTAATTTGTATGCCCGCACTTTAGACACCCAAACGCATCACCGGCAGTTATACATGCTCACGCGATGATAACGAGGAAAGCAAAGTTTATTTCACGGAGACGTGTTGTGAGGGCTACTGCTCCACCATGTTGGGAGGTTGGAACGCGCATGCGCAATGGGAGTCGGAAGTGAGAAACTAATAACCACGCATATAATATAAACTAAAACTGCAGTTCCCTTTGAACACCCTGCAAAGTCATCAGCAAGTTCTACAATCCACAAAGACATTTCATTTTTCAAAATAAAACTGCACGTTTCCCTTTGATTTGTGTTTTGTGGGATAGCTTGTGGTTTAGTCCTTTGGAGTCACAGTCTTGGGTTGGGGGTTCAATTCCCAGGTGGGTCCTCACTGTGTGGAGTTTGCATGTTCTCCCTGGACTTGCGTGGGTTTTCTCTGGGTACTCCGGTTTCCCCTCACATCCCAAAACCATGCCGGGTAGGCTGGTTGAACACTCTAAATTTCCTTCCACTAGTTATGAGTGTGAGGGTGAATGGTTGTCCATTTCCTTGTGCCCTGTGATTGGCTGGCCACCAATTCAGCGTGTCACCCGCCTGCAAAAATGTCTTTATCTATTAAAGCGTGTATAAAGAGTGCATAAGCCACTGTACATAGTGCAGCAGGCAGTTAATGCGTGACCAGTCGGCAAACACCATGAGATACTCATGATTGAATGGCTAAAGTAGTTCTGAGGTTTTAATATTTCTGATATTTTAGCTAGATTACCTCTAATACTGGCTATTTTTATTTCTCTCTACTATTACACTATTTGTTATATTGATTTTGCAACTCACAAAAGTGTTGTCAAGTCACCTTGAAGCTGCTTTAAAATGTACCTCTGAATATTCTATAGGGGCCACAGAGAGCGTAGGGAAGCATATGCTGGAAGCATGCAACAACAATCTGGAAATGGCAGTGACCATGTTTCTGGATGGAGGCGTGGTAGCTGAGGAGCCCAGCACAAGTTCTGGTTCAGCAGCATCCAGCAGCAGAGTTCTGCCTTCAGAGTAAGTGTTTATTTTTAATCTATTTTCTTTTTTTTTTTTCAATGGTGCACCCATGTTTGGATGTTGACTATTCCGCATCTTGTGTATGGAAACAGCGAAGTACGAGCGCCCATTCCCCAGAAGCAGGACATACTTGTGGAGCCAGAGCCTCTTTTTGGAGGTATTGCATTTATTTATTCCTTGTTTAGAGCATTCTTGCATTCACATTTTGTAACACATTAAACATGGCTGTTTCTCTTACACATCCAGTGCCTAAACGGAGGAGGCCGACTCGATCCATATTTGATGGCTTTAGAGACTTCCAAACAGAAACAAGTGAGTTTCTTTTAGGACTGAAACAGTTCATAAAGCAGGGGTAGGGAACCCATGGCTCAGGAGCCACATTTGGCTTTTTTGATGGGTGTCAAAATCATTTTTGTTCATTTTTAAAAAGTTAAATTAGCTCCAAGAGGAAAGGTTAGTTAGGAACATGTTAAAATAGAATGAATGTGTAATAAATTAAATTTCTGCTTACATACTGATATGCTCAATAGAATAATATCTGCAGTACTACCAAATCTAAACTGTCTGGTCCCTACCAATCATTAAGTCTGTTTCATCCCATCTTTCACTCTTATCTTTTTAGCCTTCAATGATCATATGTTTTTCCCCTAAATTGCTCGCCTTCTCTTTTCAGTCCGCCAAGAACAGGAGCTACGAAATGGCGCCTCGGTCGACAAGAAACTGAGTACCCTGGCAGACCTTTTCCGTCCTCCCATTGAACTGATGCACAAAGGCAGCTTTGAAACGGTAGGCGGTTGTTTATGAACCATTATCACATGGATCCATTCTCTTTATTCATTCTGAACTTTTATCTGTTTATTTATTTATCTACCTGAGACTGAATTCATTCATGACTTTGCTCCATCTTTACGTAGGCGAAAGACTGTGGCCAAATGGAGAACAAGTGGTTGATGATCAACATTCAGAATGTCCAAGACTTTGCTTGCCAATGCCTAAACAGAGATGTGTGGAGTAACGATGCCGTGAAGACCATCATCAGAGAACACTTTATTTTCTGGCAGGCACGCAACCGATCCTTGAATACTCATGTGCCTAAGTTCTTGAATTGAGATGGAATAACACTCTTTTTTTTTCCCTCAATATTTTTTTAAAGGTATATCATGATAGTGAAGAGGGAGAACGATACATCCAGTTCTATAAACTCAACAAGTTTCCATATATTTCCATTTTAGATCCACGCACCGGTGAGTTGTCTTGTGAGTAACACTGACTTGTCGTTTACAGTAAATGGATCGATATATGATTTGTCGAGTGCATGGAAAAAAAGGATGTGAAGCAATCTTGATAGATGAAAAAAATGTACGTGTTTTATGAGCCTGAATTTAACACACTTTCTTAAATGGGAAAGACCAAGCTGACCTATTCCATGCAAATCACTAATTTCTTACAACTATAATTAAATAATCCTTAAAAAAAGGACACATTTCATAGGACGATTGTGACATTACTAATACCTTCACCGTTTTGTGCTGGAGGTAATAAATAATTAAATACTGTTTTTATAGTTGAACACGATTCTCTTTGCTGTAGTGCAATTGATCAAAAACGTTGTCTTTCCTTTTAAGTTAACAACATATGATTGAAACACCTACCAGGATAAGCACTGTTTAAACCTCACAGTTCTTACTACCTTAGGTCAAAAAATGGTGGAGTGGAACGAGCTGGACGTGGCAACCTTTCTGGAGCAGACTACTGGCTTTCTGGCAGAACACGGGCAGTTGGATGGGCCACCTTGCCCTGCCCCAGCAGCCAAACGTGCTCGCTCTGTGGGTCCCTCATCTTATGTGTTACCCTCCAACATAGAGATTATGTTTGCTTTTTTTTTTTTTTTTAACCTTTGCGGTTACATGCTTGTCTTTGGTGATAAAGCAGACAGATTTTAAGATATGATTAGGTTATAAGCAGCTCGTTTTAAACAAGTTAATGTCACAATAATAGGAATAGAACCCTTTTATAGACCAAGTTATACACCTCTCCCTACTAGCAAAGAGGCTGAGGAAATAACCACCCAAAATACAGCTACTGTGTTGACTTGTGGCATATCTCCAGACCAAAACCCTTGTGCATGCATTTTACATTCAAAAACTTAAGTAACTCACTCGCCCTTCATTTATGACAAAGGGAAATTTTTTTTCTCTTTTTTTTCTAAAATGTTCTACAACATCAACATCAACACACACAGTCTTCTTGCTTTTGTTCTTTCTTGATTTGTTTTTAACAGCTGCACTCTTGTTTTCTGTTCTAGGAAAGCTTGATCGATGCCAGCGAAGACAGCCAGCTGGAAGCCGCCATCCGAGCGTCGCTACAGGAAACCCACTACGACTCCTCCAATGTCCCCGATGTCCCCGACTCCCCCAGGTCGGAGGAAGACTCAGACGCCGAGCCTTTCACGGACAGCGAGGGCCCCATCTCAGTCGATGGGTCTGATAGCGAAATGCCGGAACTCCTGAAAGAGAAAGCTTCTATGGGCAAAGATACCTCCTCTGCCATTTCCACGGCCGGCCCCGTCCTACCCCGTCTTCATCCTGATAGCACATCTTCCTGTCATCGGAAATCCCCGTTCAAAGAAAACAACCACAGTCACAAAAAAGAGGAGAGCAAAAAGAACCACCTTGAGCCGATGGTCACCAAACCACATCCGCCTCATCCGGACGCCGACAGCGAGGGGCCTTCCAAGACCTGCGACGAAGACTGTCCTAATGACAATGGTATGCAACTTGGTGACATAATAACCATGTACAAGTGCTATTTATTTCGTCTTACCTGGCTGAATATCAACGTGGGACACACATATTGTACAACAAATATTTGGGGTGAATATGAACCTTCATGTGCCATCTATACAAGCTCATTGTACATGAAGCAATTACGTACAAATTTCCTCATTGTTGTGTGTCAGAAATAGGTTTGTTTATGTGCAATCCACATTTTGAGCTCGTCCACACTACAGGACCAAGCCTAAATGCTCTGCATGATTATTTAGATCAGTCTGGAAAAAAATCCCCTATTCCTTCTTGGTGGCGACAAACTCAAACCGTCAACAAGATCTGCTCCCCATGTGTATGAATGCTAAACTGTACCACTATTTGTGTTTTTTCCCCCTCAATGCAGGCCCCAAGGCAAGATTGATGCTTCGTTACCCAGATGGACATAGAGAGCAAATATCACTGTCTTCTCAAGCAAAACTTATGGTAAGTTAGTCTGCTGTATTAAACTACTTTGTAAAAATGAATGTTCAAATTCAACGATGTCACTATAACAATTTTCTGCCCCATGCCCAATCTCAGGTTTTTAAAAACCTTGATCAGCCAAAGTACATTTTTGCTGTTCCTTATTTCTATATAAATATAGAACTTTTAATGTTTTCATTCAAAAAGATTGAATACCCTTTGTGATTTAAAATGCTTTTTTACCCTCACTTCTCACTCAATACTAAGGAATGAAATCAGTGAAACATTTTTCATGGAAATGGACAGTTATTGTTTTTATAGATTGCAGAAAACTACTAAAATATAAACAATATCAACGTGCCTTTTAGTCTTGGAACAATTTGAATATAAGCCAAGTGTGTGCATTCACTGAACAGGTATTAACTCCCAACAGAAATTAAACAGGCCATCTAGTAGCTGCAAAACAATGACCACACAGTGACTCTTTGGAACATTTGATACAATTTCAACTACATATTATTTCATTTTATCATTTTCTTTTGACCTCAAGGCACTGGTGAGACACGTCCAATCCAAAGGTTACCCCAACGAATGCTTCGAACTAGTCACCAACTTCCCGCGACGAAAGCTCACCCACTTGGACTATGACATCACCCTGCAGGAGGCGGGGCTTTGTCCACAGGAAACTGTATTTGTGCAGGAGAGGAACTAGCCTTAGTGGTTACTCAAACAACCACCATGGATAGATAGTAAGTGGAAGTGGGGCTGGGTTAGAGGAGGCTTGAAGATGTTTGGCGATGGAGGGGGATATTTCCCTTTCCAAGATTCCATGGGTTCACAGCTCTCTGGCCAGTACCGGATGCCAACAACCTTTTGGTTTTTTTAAAACTAGAATTCAGGGTATTTTTCTGGATTCCAGACCCAGCAAAATAGAATGACAACACTATAGCTGACGTTCCAATCAAATCCTATAAGGAAGGCCCCAGTGTGCCATTTCCATCCAGCAAATACCTTTTTTTTTCTCTCTTAAGAATAGCTCTTGCTATTTTCAATACCTGAAAAGAGGAAAAGGAAGTCTCACTCTTCTTCATCTATTCATTCAGATTCAGCTGTGCCCACTTGACTATTCTGAAATGTTTGACATTTCTAAGAGAGTGCATGGATCACATTTTTCAACGCATTTATATCAGTCCATGATGAGATGGGTGGACGATCCCTTCCTTTTTTTTTTTTTTTTCCGGAAAGTCAACTTTTGATATGAAATAGAAACGACAGAAGGATAGTGTGCATCTCATTAGTCAATTGGACCTTTGCTGTACAGAGGTGGCTTAGCGAGAGACACAGAAACGGAGATTATGTGGTTAGATGTTCTTTATCTCCTACCTTTCTTTTTATATGATGCCAAGAAACTATGCCCATGACAAAATATAATTACCAAAACCAAGGGAGCATTTGTTTGGTGTTTCATTCACTCACAACAATTTAATACGCGATACAATTCTAGAATATTTTGTCACACATTGGTGTGTAGCTGGTGTTTGCATTAAGGGATATAAAGGTTACCAGTATTTTTTTTTTAAAGAAAAGAAGTAAAAGGCTTTGAAAGATGAATGTGGGAATCATTAAAATTCAATTATGTGTCAAATTACTACCCCTAAGTGAAATTTAATGTAAACAACACTGTCATGGCAATAACTTAGGATATTTTGGGTGTAATATGATCTGAAATTGTTGCATATGATTGGCTAAAACACTTTAAAAAGTATTTCCAAATCAATACATCCCTATAAATGGCTTTATCAGTTATCTCAACTAGACTTAATTTCTTTATTCCAATTTGACAGTCGTGCAACTCAATGTTGCTTTATGATAAAATGAAACCAATTACGTTAAAATATGAGGCTTAAGATGTTCTACCATGAAATTAATGTGAAATTAATCATGTACCAGTTCAAATGTGAAACATATTTAAGCCACTACACTCCAAGACTATGACTAAGACTGAAATGTGAAAATGGCTTGTTCAATATATTGCCAAAATTGGTTATAACATGGTCGTCAGTCTTAGCTTGTTTTAGCAGTTATCTTCAATCATGTGTAATGTATTCAGGGACAAACCACTGAATTTATTTAACATGGGTTTTAACCTCATGTTTATCCAGGGTATGAATAGTTTAGGACTTTTAATAAAGAATTATTTTTTTTTTGTAATAATGTCTCCTAAAAGTAACAAAATGAAGAACAATTTTAATTCTAATGCCTTGGATTAAAATAGTTTTTTTTTATTAAATGCAGTAAGAAATACAATTTTCACTTTTCAAATACACAGCAGAAATCAGGTGATTTTAATATTAATTTCTCTCAAATGTAGGGATTCGTTTTTGCTCACTAAGTTTTGTAACAGGTTCAAAGTACTTTTTACAATCAATAATTTCTCTTTTTGAGTGTGTTCCAACCGCAGAGGTTGTTGTCCATTCCATTTAGGAGAAAAAAAAAAACATTGTAAGCAAAGGACTTGCAGCTGCACAAATATAGGAGCGCCCCATGCTGTGCACAAATGACACTTTTTGTGGCATGGACAAAAGGTGCCAGAGGCCAAATGAGACCGCCAACCAGCACCTTTGATAACATAACCTCTAACTTTGCCAATTAACTCATTCAATGTCATTGATAGCAATAGATGTCCAATTCATCTCATTTGAGAAGTCAAAATTGGATGCCACTAATCGTAACTGGAGTTAATCACGTAATCAATCATTGACCTCGCTCCACAACCTTTAAAAAATTGCTAATGTCGCAATACTTGACAAAGAATCAATACCGCTGAAACCTCGGGCCTTTTTTGGATGGGTGGGCAGTTGCATAAGCGAGTGTTGACCCCACTTCAGAGTCCGCTTGTGCCCTATTGACTGCTTCCGTAAAGGATTTTAATGGAAGTTAATGTTTAGAGGGGGGGTCTTTTTGGACAGTCCCAGTTGTGCAAGGGTAGCCATTTTGTATCTGGTTTGGTCATGGCTGTTTTGAGGATGAAAAAATGAGAAATTTGACTGGAAATAAGGCCAGAGTCGTTTTTCATCCAAGTCGATGAATAACCAAAATGTGGGAATTTAATTCGTTAATTTGTTTTCTGAAACGCTCATCCTCACAAGGGTGCAAAAATTGTTTTTTAACAATCTTGTTTCCAGATTGTGCTCTCATGGGAAAAGCTGAAAGTAGTAGTAATAGTAGTAGTAGTAGTAGTAGTAGTAGTAGTAGTAGTAATTGATTATCTCATACAGTTCGGACTATAAAAACAAATTTCTGATGTTTTTTTTTCTGTCGTGTGTAGATCCCGCATTTTCACAACAGGCTGAAACCTGAAAAAAAAAAAACATTTGAGGTTTTCCATCTGCGTAATCAAGCGTTTATTTTGCTGCAAATTCTCCAAAGTGTTTGATCAAACACATGACTCAACTCCAACCTTTACACTCAAGCCTGCAAAAGTCCTGAGTAGCATTCCTGTTTGGCCGAACAGCACGTTTCCTCTCCAATTGTAGGGATGTCTATCAATAGTTCAGACATCAGCAAATTTGGATTTTGCTTTCTTTTCTCTTACACCACAGAACAAAACTGGTGATGTCTGTTCTCAAAGGTTAAGATGTGATTTAATCATTTTAAAGTGGATTGTCAGCAGCTAAAGCCTGTCCAGTTCATTACACACCAATTCATAATGGGGCAACATTAAAAACCAGGTACCAGGTTCAAATCCAGGTCGGTCCACCTGTGTGGAGTTTGAATGTTCTCCCCTGGGCCTGTGTGGGTTTACTATGGGTACTCTGGTTTCCTCCCATATTCCAAAAAACTTGGATGGCCAATTGGACACTCTAAATTGCCCATAGGTATGGGTGTGCGTGTACATGGTTTTCCGTCTCCTAGTGCCCTGCGATTGGCTGGCCACCAATTCAGGGTGTCCCCGCCTCTGGCCTGGAGTTAGCTGGGATAGGCTCCAGCACCCCCTGTGAGCCTAATGAAGTGAAAGCAGTTCAGAAAAGAAATGAATCAGTTAATCATATCATGAGTGCCATTTCGTTGTGCTTTTTACTGTAATCGAGAAGCAAAATGTTCCAGTGTTGGAGCAATTTAACGGATTTATCTTGGAGGGATTTTCCAATGTTTGCTAATCAAAGAACATCGTGAGAGACGGCACTCGTTCAGTTGACCAAAATCGAACTTGTGAACTCTTTTCCTGGGTGATGTTGACTCTGTAAACAGGTCTAACACTGAAAAAAATGACCAACTTACTCTCAGTACAAGTTCACTCATCATTGAAAGAACACAATCGTTAACACTATTTGAGAGTTATACTATGGCTAGTGTTTACTTTTAGTTTAAAATGACATTAGAGGAACAGATTTTAAGGGCTTTTTGAAACCAGATTGCATGGGCACCATGTCCTCACTGAGACAATGACAATGGCCGGCTGGCGGATGAGTGGTTAGCGCATTGGCCTCAAAGCTCTGGGGTTTTAGGTTCAAATCCAGGCCAGTTCATCTCTGTAGAGTTTGAATGTTCTTCCTGGTCCTGCATGGGTTTCTTCCAGGTACTCTGGTTTCCTCCCACATTCCAACAACATTCATGGTTGGCTGATTGGATTGGATAACTTTGGCGGCCCAGGGGTGTCAAATCGATTCCGCCGAGGGCCGCAGAGGGTCCTGGTCTTTGTTCCAACCGATCCAGTGCTGGCATTTTAACAAATCAGGTGTCTTCTAAAACACCTGACTTTAATTAAATGATTACACTTGCAAAAGGTATCCTCTTGTTGAGTTTGAATGGAAACCTGCACCCTCTGCGGCCCTTTGAGGACCGGTTTGACACCCCCTGCTTTAGACAGTACAGTCGCAAAGGCCACAGAACAACAAAGCAAAAGCACAAAGGACAAAGCAAAAGCACAATGTACAAAAGCAAACCAAAGTACAAGACACTCTAAATTTTCTACTTGAACCCTTACGTCACCATTGGTTTTCAAATAAAGCCTTTTTAATGTCATACTGAATGAGTCTCGCCCTGAATCATGGGGTTGTTTCCACTAATTGCTCTATATGAGAAAATGTGACAAGGGCTGGAGATGGGGGATAATAACATTTTTTTTATATAATGAACAGTATTATTACTATTTTTTTTCCCATTCAGTGTACATAAACAGTTCATATCCTACATTTATATACGCTTTTTTCTGACCAGCATCCACACACAACTAACTAATAATTGCTTGAATGATCTTCCCCTATCTTCAGCACAAAGTCCAAGCTACTTTTAGTTTAAAAGTACATTAAAATAAAAATTAGTAAAAAAAAAGTTAGAGTATTTTTTCAATTCAAATGTTTGAAGCAAAACTATACTTTCTGTTTTGATATTGTGGGTTTAGTGATTATATCTTGATAATTTTCAGAATTTTACCTCTCATTGGCTCAAATGACCTTTAATTCTCAGAAATGTTTGAAGCTAAATAAGGTGTATCATATCTTACAGTCACTTTTTTTTGGATGCAGAGTTAACGTAAATCTGCCTTTATACATTTTAATTATCATATAGTAGAAAACTGTAAATATCACGGCATGTTTTCAAGTTAGCAACAGGGTTTCAATACCTTTTGCCTAAAATTAAACCTTTATTCATTCTACCTTGGGGATATTCTAAAACATTTGAAAATGTTTCCATTAGATTGCGAAAAGGGCTGTTGAATTGTACTCATTTGTCCTGTATGTGCTCATTTGTTGTGCAAATATGCACACCTAGTTGGGAAACCGAGGCAAAGTGACTTTATCCACCCCCACCAGCCCTCTTTTCCTTTCAATCTTGTAACTATAAAAGAGCGCAGTGACTGCAGCTCACTCTGCTGAAGCGGTCATCGTCCACAATGAGGCTTCTGTTGTCGCTACTGCTCCTCAGCTACTTGGGTAAATGACAAAAGATTACAATATATATATTTTTTTTACTACAATAAGACAATTTACAGCTTTGGGTTGACTTATTAATCATTTATTTTCCATTTGTCCAAGGACTGAAATCTCATGAGAACATTTTAAATTCATTTTATCTTAATATTTTTCTGACTTCCAATAACTTTGGCCTATCTGTAATATTTCTTGTCAATCAAAATGTGTTTGCAATACTTTTTTAGTTGTCAAAAATGTATTGTTAACACCAACAATGTGAAAAACAATGTTTTGTACTGTTCATGCTGAAATGTCATCTTTATCTTTAGCTGTCGCGGTCTTGCCGGCCCCCACAAATCATGTGAGGTGGTGCGTCAAGTCCGAGAAAGAGTTGAGTAAATGCTCGCAATTGGCTGCCAAGGCACCGGTCTTCTCCTGCGTGAGAGAACTCGACTCTATGGCCTGCATTGAAGCCATTAAAGTAAGGAGTGTGACCCCCTACTTTTTTAACCAATGGGGTTAGTGTTGATTTGAAATACCACAGTTATTAGAAGCTGCCAAATGTCAACTTGATTCAACTTTACTTTACTTTTTCCTTTTTTATTTTGCGAACAGGAGGGTAAAGCAGATGCAATTACATTAGATGGAGGAGATATCTACACAGCTGGACTGGAGAACTACAAACTCCATCCCATCATTGCAGAGCAATACAACTGTAAGTCAATTCTGTCAATATTAAGTCAACATTATGTAGCTCAAAATCAACCACTTGACTGCTTTTTTTTGTAGATGTACGGATAATGTTATTGCAGAGAAAAATGTCCGTCCCTCACCCTAGTAACAAATTCTTGTACAATCTACACAGCATCAGACGGCTGCTACTACGCTGTAGCTGTGGTTAAGAAGGGCACCAATTTCGGCATCAAAAACCTGAGTCAGAAGAGATCATGTCATACTGGTTTGAGAAAATCCGCCGGCTGGAACATGCCAATTGGAACGCTCCTCAAGATGGGCTTATTGCAGTGGGAAGGCATCGATGACTCGACAATTGAGGATGGTGAGTTCTTTCTGTTATTGTCAAGTCTGAATCGAGCTAATTTGGGATCTTATTTTTTTTTCTAGCCGTGGGTAAGTTCTTCTCGTCTAGCTGTGTTCCTGGAGCAGCAAGGAACTCCTCACTATGTAAAAACTGCAAGGGAGATTGCTCACGTTCTCATGATGAGCCTTACTATGACTACGGTGGCGCATTCCGGTGAGTATTGCCATTAGTTTTTACAGGAGACAAACTTTGCTTTCTAAATTTTCATTAGCTCAAAGTGTGGCTGTTGATAAAAACTGTGTCTAGGTGCCTGGAAGAAAACGCTGGAGATGTGGCATTTGTCAAACATCTTACTGTACCAGGTGTGTTCTTTCAATCTTTTTTTTTTATCTCGGCAGCCAGGGAAGACGGCAATGCTTTGTCGTGGGTTTATTCAAATGGATGGAGCATCTTAAAGTGTGTTTTAATTTAGTAGAATGGCAGAGTTGAGACAAGGGATGCTACCCCAGCTTCTCATTTGAGTTTGATTTATTCAATAAGGGACAGCACATATTAATGAACTTATTCATGTTAATGAATGTGTATATGTAAATATGTAAGATTGTAGCCAAGGGCTTGTGATCGCAATTTTGTTTGTATAACAGCCATTGGAATTTTGGAGGAGGAGCTATGTGATGGAAGATTTTTTGAACAGTATTGTCCCAGTTTGTGTTTTTTAATTTTGATTTTTTTTTTGCACTTTGCGTTAACAACCTTACCCTTTTGCGTTTTCTAATTCCTTGCAGACAACAAGAAGGCAAACTATGAGCTTCTGTGCAAAGACAACACCAGAAAGCCCATTAGCGAATACGAAAAATGCCACTTGGCTAGAGTACCTGCTCATGCCGTGGTCACCCGCCAAGACAACGCCCTCGCCAATCTGATCTGGGACAGCCTTATGGGAGTGCAGGTGAGTTCAGAAGTCTGTGGCCTATTGTTACTCAATAAGCTATAAAATCTATGGACATTCGCAAAATCTGCAGGTGATATGCTTCTCTTAATTTTTCCCCTGTCTCAATTTACAGGACTTTGACCTTTTCTCCTCAAAAGCCTATGCACCAGCCAAGAATTTGATGTTTAAAGACTCCACTAAAAAGCTGGTCAGACTTCCTGCCAACACAAATTCCTTCCTGTATCTGGGTGCCGAGTACATGGGCATCGTGCGTTCCTTGAACAAAGGTAATGAATAACTCAACGTATGAATCCAGATGAACGTCGTCGAACATTTAATTTGAATTTTTCATTCAGAGTTCGCAACAACCAAATCAAATGCCGTGACATGGTGTGCCGTGGGCCAGAAGGAGACGAGTAAATGTGACGAATGGAGCCTCAGCAGCATTGTCAAGCGTCAAAATAAAATTCTGTGCGAGAGTGCCCCCACTGTCGAAGACTGCCTTCAGAAGATTATGGTGAGATAATATATGTATTTTAAAGGCTTTTTTGGATAGATAAACATATAAATATTTATGTATATATATATATATATATATAAATATATATATATATATATATATATATATATATATATATATATATATATATATATATATATATATATATATATATATATATATATATATATATATATATATATATATATATATATATATATATATATATATATATATATATATATATATATATATATATATTTATATATATATATTTATATATATATATATATATATATATATATATATATATATATATATATATATATATATATATATATATATATATATATATATATATATATATATATATATATATATATATATATATATATATATATATATATATATATATATATATATATATATATATATATATATATATATATATATATATATATATATATATATATATATATATATATATATATATATATATATATATATAAAAAGTATTTGAATTTTTATAAATGGGAATAATATAGCATATTGACTCGATCGTGCATTTGCATTTTTGTTTAGCTGAGAAAAATTATGTATATATATATATATATATATATATATATATATATATATATATATATATATATATATATATATATATATATATATATTGACTCGATCGTGCATTTGCATTTTTGTTTAGCTGAGAAAAATTATGTATATATATATATATATATATTTATATATATATATATATATATATATATATATATATATATATATATATATATATATATATATATATATATATATATATATATATATATATATATATATATATATATATATATATATATATATATATATATATATATATATATATATATATATATATATATATATATATATATATATATATATATATATATATATATATATATATATATATATATATATATATATATATATATATATATATATATACATAATTTTTCTCAGCTAAACAAAAATGCAAATGCACGATCGAGTCAATATGCTATATTATTCCCATTTATAAAAATTCAAATATACTTTGTATTAAAAAATAACAATATCTGCAACTAAGAGGTTAAAAGCAATTGGACAATTTTGGTCAACTTTATGTTTTTGTCTACTTTCATTTAAGAGCAAAGAGGCAGATGCAATGGCTGTGGATGGAGGAGAGGTTTATATCGCCGGCAAATGTGGTCTAGTTCCGGCCATGGTCGAACAATATAATGGAGGTACAGTTATAGTTTTGATCGATATTTTGACAAATCATTTGCTTTGCTTACACCTGTGCTATTTCTTCAACAGATAAGTGCACTATCCCTGGAGGTAAATATTATTTTTCTCATATTGGTTGCAAACCATTTTCAGGGCATCATATATAGACAATCTTCATATTTTTTTCAATGGGGACCGGTACATAATTTAAGGCATTTTTGATCAATAAAATCAATGTATGTGTTTTGTAGCCTCAGCATCCTCCTACTACGCTGTCGCTGTGGTCAGGAAGGGTTCCGGCGTGACCTGGGACAACTTGGAGGGGAGGAAGTCCTGCCACACAGGTTATGGCAGAAATGCTGGCTGGAATATTCCCATGGGCAAAATCCATAATAAAACTGGTAACTGTGACTTCGGTAAGTACACTCATGTTTATGGAAAAAAAGACATCATATAGGGAAGAGAGTAAAACCCCATGTTTGCACCATTTCCATAGCCAATTACTTCAGTGGTGGCTGTGCCCCAGGATCACCAGAAGGCTCAGCATTCTGCTCTCAGTGTGTGGGTGATCGCGAAACAGTGGACAACACATTCAAGTGCAAACCCAGGGCAGAGGAGGAGTATTACGGATATGCCGGAGCCTTCAGGTAAAGTCTTAAGAATAATGGAAATTCCATTTTTCTTGGTTCTTTTTTCTACTGGGAGTTCACGGGTTATGACAAAGTTCCTTTCTTTAGCTGGTGGTGACTTCAATTTTACAGTTAAAGTCCAAATTTGGTTCAATACTTCATTAAAAGTCGAATAAGATGGTATATTTACCTTTATTGCTAAGTGTTGGGGGCTTTTAATTGCTACTAAAAGCACAGAACATGACCGTGATTCAACACATTAATGTCACAACATAAAGCATGCATTCAACCCTAATTGATATATTATTGTCCCGATTTTTACCGATTTTTTTACCGTATTTTCACGACTATAAGGCGCAGTGCATTATAAGGCGCACCCTCAATGAATGACACATTTTAAAAAAATCCATATATAAAGCACACTGGATTATAAGGAAGGAGCTCTGTCTATTTTGGAGAAAATGTAAGACTTTTAAGTGTGCCTTATAGTTGTGAAACTACAGTATACATTTTTTCACCTCATTGTGTGTTCTTTGGCTGGTGCAACTTATACTCCGGAAACTACGGTATGCTATCCTTCAGATAGGAGCTGGTGTGCTTTTTTTTTCAGATGTCTTGCTGACCGTGCTGGGGACGTTGCCTTCATCAAAGACTCAATTGTTGCAGAAAATACAGATGGTAAAGACACTCAGCCCTCACAATCACCATTGCACAGCTTTTCATTGATGGTTTCTTTCAGGAAAGGGTCCAGAATGGGCCAAACAGCTTCATAGCAGTGACTACGAGCTGATTTGTCCCGAAAAAAGCAATCCAGTCCCGATCACGGAGTTTGAAACTTGCAACCTTGCAACCACTCCAGCGCACGCGGTGGTAACCCGTCCAGAGACTCGTGACATTGTTGTTAATATTCTCCAGGAACAGCAGGTAGGGAATACATCTGGTGCTTTACAACAGGCTGACTTATGATTTAGCTACTTCATTAGAATTTTTACTACGGCTGGGTTTTAATTTCTAGGCCAGGTTTGGCATTGGTGGCAGCGATTCCATTTTCGCAATGTTCGAGTCCAAGCCTGAAAAGAACCTTCTCTTCAAAGACTCTACCAAATGTCTCCAGGAGGTACCAAAAGGAACAGATTTTAAGGCCTTTTTGGATTCAGGTTACATGAGCATCATGTCCTCACTGAGACAATGCAGCAACACAATTCCAGGTTTGGATGCTTTTAATATTATTGGTCTTAAAACACCTTGAAAGCATTTGTCTAATGCTAGAAAAAAATTAAAAAAATTCTCTCCTTACAGATCTGGAGAGACTTTGCACATTCCACACCTGCCAGTAGAGGCACTAGATGGCTCCAAGTTGTTTTCCAGCAGTCATACAGACAGCTTTATTTAGTATGTTCATTCTGATTTCAACATGTATCTCTACTTAAACTCTTACCATTGTCTCCTTTCAAATAAAGCCTTTTTAATGACATACTGAGTGACTCTTACATTGAACCCTTGGATGAATATTTGGTGGTTGCATTTTGATTGGATAGCTGTTTGATATAAAACATTTAGCATTATTTCTCTGATTCCAACATATACTACTTAAAACCTTGTGTCACCATTGGTTTTCAAATAAAGCCTTTTTAATGACATACTGAGTGAGTCTTGCCCTGAATCCTGGGGTTATTTCCATTAATAGCTCTTTATGAGAAAATGACAAGGGCTGGGGGCGAGGGTCTAACAACATTTGTCTAATGAACAGTATTATTACTGATTTATGACTGAAAATCTATTAATTAGTGCTGGGGGTCATTTTAAACAGTTCTTATCCTACTGAAATATTTTCACATGAATATGAGTTTGCCTGGTCTGAACAGCATTCACTTCACGATCAAAGCAGACACATTACTGGCTCTTCCCCTATCTTCACCACAAAGTCCAAGGTATGAACTGCAAGTCCAATGACATGACCCCAAAACTGGTCATTGTACTGCCATCCAGTATCCTGGTGCCAAGTGAACTCATGACCAGTCATGCATTCAAAAAATAAAGTACTCAGACATCCAATATAAAAGCACCATTTAGGTAGGTTTTTCCATGACCCTAGTGAGGATAAAGCGGTTCAGAAAATGAGATGAGAGATGATTTAATTAGCAGAGTATCGAATTTGGATGTTTAAAATATATGTATCTACCAATGTGTAGACCAAAATTACTGAAACTTGACGGTTTTGTATGATGATTGGACACAATGGAAAGACACTGTTTAGATTACCAGCTCCATCTAGTGTTGAAGTCGAGAAGTGCAACATGATGTAGGCTGGAGTCAAGCTCATTGTGTATGTCATATGAAACCATATTTTCATTTATCATTTAAAGTGGGCCAATAAAAACCAGCAAGTGGAAAGTGCTGCGTTAAATTGAGTTGCCAACCAATTTGATTGGGAAAGATGATTTGAAGTATGAATGTCAAGTGGTTAAGCTCCTCAATCAAGAGTGCAGCGTTTGACAAAAACCTAGTTTTGACGTTGGTGCATGAAAACATGGCGATTTGATTTCATTCAAGTTGATGTATAAAGCTGGTCTTGGAACCAATTGTACTCATTTGAAGCTGGTTGGCATGACTCCTCTGGCCTTGTCACGTGAGGCATCCATGGATTTACCCCGGAAGTGATAGAGGCGGCGCGGCGGCTAGGCGGCGCACGCACCCGGGCGGTACTGCACCGCGGCACCGGCTTCCTCGGCACGCAACATCGCGCACTATGGCGTCGCTCTGAGTCCTCTCACACGGCAGTTGTGTGTACACACTTAACCGGCAATCCGTCACCATCGGCGCCTTGATAATGGACCCCCGGTCCAGAGGCTTTTTTCGGGGCCATCGGAATCACCAATAGTACTCTGAAAGTACGAAATCGTTAGATTTTTCAGCACTGTCACACGCCTCTGGATTTAATCAAGTGACAGGAGTCGAGCCGGTTAGCCGCAACTAGCTCGCTAAGTCTATAGCCAAAGAAGGGCATCTTGTTTTTTGTTGGACTTGAAAAGAAAGCACCGGGGAGGGACGATATACCGAATTACGTAGAGGATCCGACGAGAGGGCGACTCCCGGGTTACAATCCAACCGCGCCTTCACACGTTATCCCGGTAAGAATTCCACCGGAGATAAAAATGTTAGCCTAGGCTTCATTTTGTCCATGTAGCCGCGTTGGAACAAGGCCCTGTGCCGGCTGTCAGCCCGCCCCGATTTTACAAGTAACACCAGCAAAGTGGAAAAATACTGGTTTGAAATTATCCCGATGTCTCGTGCGGATACTTGTTTGTAAAATCGCTGTCACCGTGAGGATGTTACTCCCATTCTAAGTGTGTCACGACCACCTTTAGCCGCATTATAACCACGGGCTTCTCGGTAATCTCGAGCAGGTTGCCACCCTTGAGTCCTCCACGCCATGTACTTTCGCTCTTTTCCTCCGCCAGTTTTGACGACTCAGCGCCGCTTTAATATTAGAAATTCTGATTAGGATAATATTTTTTAACATTGATTCGTCGTGTAGTGTGGCGATGTTTTATATCAAATGTTAATGAATATCGGATCATGGGTTCTCATGGAGCCGGCCGGGGCCTATGACTCAATCCACTTCACACACACGGTTGAGAAGCTAAAGCTGAATGCTAACATTGAGTCGCTTTAGTTTGACTCCTACTGAACTAAGATCGACGGCTGGAAAACAAATTGAAATTCCGGCAAATTTTTGTTGACATTTTATTCACAATAAATTTACAATTGACTGATTTTGATTATCTTATTTCGATAAACTATTGAACAGCTTGACCGGCCACGTCGCAGAACTGAAGCAAAATGTCTCTTGACAGTGGGACACGTATCATTAGCTAGAATCCTGGCTCCTCCGGTTTTTTTTTTACTGGAAATGTCGGCCTACTATTTGAAGCATCCCAGTTTCTTTTCATACTTAACCGTGATCTTTGTTAAACAATCATTTCGGTCGACGTCTTGAACCACCGGCTGGCCGTATGTTAACCGTCAGTTTCCCCTGAAAAGAGCATGGCGCTTGCTCATGCTAATGTCAGTGGACGTGTTGAGCAATTGATATCAAGATTGGAGAACACTTTCGGAAACTCGCTTCATGTTAGGATGTCATGGCCCAACTTAGTACACAAAGAACTGGTTATGAGTTTAGGGGATGTTATTTTCAAATGCAATTATGCGACACTGAAAATGAGCTTTGACCTCAGGTGTCCATTTTCTTCCACCCCCCTGCAGACCACTGGTGACATAACCCAGTTAACTACTGGGTGGATTAAAAAGAAAGTGTATCACTAAAGAGAATAACTCTCAAAAACTTTTTAAAATGAGATTTGGTAATCAGGTTTTGTTCTACGATCTCTGGGTGTCAAAGATGTTAAATAGGTTGAATTTTAATGCACTAACAGTTTAAGTATAAGTTGTCAACAAAGTCACTTTCAAAATGTTACAATAGTATTAGATGGGGTTTTAGCCAGTGGTTGCTGGTTCAAGTTATACTTCATAGTATTAACTTTCAAAAATGATTGACCTTTTTTTTCCGTCTTCAAAGAGGCAACTGCAACATTTCCAGATTGGCTGATGGATTGAAAATTATGCCCAAATTTTTAGGGCTCGATGTGATTAAAATATCACTCCCCTGGACATCATATTTAAAGTTGTTGTGTATGAAAACAGGTGGGACATTGACCTGATTGTAAAGGTCACTGCCTCTTTTGAAATGTAAGATTATCTTCATTTGCTTTTTGGAAATAGTGATATAAATGATATGCAGTTGTATTGAATGAGAACCACGTGTATGTAGGTTTGTGTAACACCATCTGAAAATTTTGAATAAAATGTAAGTTTTTAAATAAGTAGTTTTAGCAATCTAACATAAAAGATGGAACCAACTCATTTTCATGAGCCAGAAATATATTGATTTGTGTTTTCTTTAATATATCCAATTCACATAAGTGCAAAGAAAACAATATTTTCAGGACATTCTGATCCTGTGTATTGATTTGCAACATGTCTAACTGTATAGAGAATACATTTTCCCTTGTTTGGATTAGAATTTTTAACGGAACAGTTTATTGCCCACACCTGCGTAAAGGGTCTTTAAAACAGCAAAGAGTCAAAAACCTCAGGATAGCTTAAGGTGGAAATGCAACGATTCAATCATTTGCACAGATGACGAGAACGTGGGTACTTTGTGTGCCTATGGCACACAAAAGCCATGCAACTGAAAGTAAAGACTGGGGGTAGAAAGAGTGGTGACGTTATCATTTGTGAAACTGCAGACCACACCCTTTCTGTCAAATAGTGTTAATCTCCCTCTCTTTTTTTAAATGATAAATGAAGGTTGTCCTCTCATTCACTCAGAATCGTTACCTATATGTGTATATCATTCTTTTTCTTACCCTTCTCTAAAGGCTGGCAACACATCACCACACTAATGCAGAACCATAAAAGAACGTGAAATGAATAAACCACCACAGCCTATAACGGGACCGCCCTCTGTCCCAAACCCCGCCCCTTCCCCCGGATTGACGCAGGTAAGTGACATCAGCAAGTTTTGATGCTCATTGGAAAGATGCATTTTTTAATGCATTTTTCATACTTTCTCCCCTATGTTCTATTTTTTCTCTCTCTTTGAAGGCCACTTACGGACCTGGGCAACCTCAGTCTCTTGTTTTTGCCACACCTCCCCCACAAATGAACTCAGCACCTCAGCCAAGACAGGTATGCTTTTTTTAGGACAGATTTTTCTTTTTGTAAAAATTCCTGGCATTGTCATCATCAGTCACATCATGGGATATCTTTTCGATTTTCAACAAATAGCTTGAAATGGCACAAATAATGTCACTTATGCTGCAAAAACTTTTTATTAATAAAAGGACAAGGATACAAAACTGGAAAAAAATCTCAGAAATATGTAACCTACTGTTCCCCGTTAGCTTAATATACCTGTGGGATATTCCAAACAGGTTTCATGAGGGTTTGAACACAAAATTTTGTCTAGTGTATTAATTACATATTGATTGAACATGATTTGGAAATCATTTTATTAGATTAACTGTCCAAACTTCATTGGAGATTTGGGATGTATCATGTTTGACCTGTAGGCAATAAGAACCTCTTGTATATCTATATATTGGCTAATAACTACCACATTTTGATTTGATAATAAACGTCTTCATTCAGTTCCTATGGAAAGTTTCCATTTGGCAATATTTGCCAAATTGGTTAACACAAGTTCACATGAGGACTTAAAGGAAATGTTTCCCCTCCCTTTTGCAGTGTTACTTCTACTACCCCTCTTGAGCTAAACTTGTTTGTGTTTTGTGTCATTGCTTATTTCTCTGCCTGTGACTTTGACTTCTTTTCCTCTGTTCTGGTGTTCTCCCAGTTTGCCGCAGGGCCCCGTACGTTACACCAACAGGTACTAACATCACCCGCTCAGTTGCATCCCGCCTCCCCTCACTCCCCTTAGCGCAGTGCATGTTGTTCACGTCATAACCAAGAATGTTTTAGTGGAAACTTGAGACCTGTCCTTAGCTCCACTATCAATTAGTGAAGGAAAGAGGAAACCTTGATTGGTATAACCTGTTCATAGCCTGTCAGTCAGGTCTCATGTCCGGTTTTTGTAATGTTACATTCGAAACCTAATATTTGATATAGTAAGGGAAGGGGAACAATCAAAATTGATTATTAGTTTTATCCTTTTCTCCAAAAAATATCTTTGATTATCAATAAGAGCAGACTGATCGAGATGGGAACAGGCGATCAGAATTATTATTTTTTTTTTTTACATATATAAATACAATCACGTGCTTGTCGCATGTTCTACACTCACATGACTAGAATTTGGCTCTAGTAGCTCTTTGCTTTTTGGAAAATGTGTGCTCCACATTATTCAAATTGGAGCAGCAAACATCAATTTCCAGCGTTTCAAAGACCCAACGTGTGTCTGGGAATTTCCGAAGTATATCAGTGTACTCAACAGACTGTCGACACAATTTCCTGAGGAAACGGTTGAACATTTTGCACTTAAAATATCCAAACTTTTATGTGTCACGAGGAAATACTCAGGGTTGGCCCTCATTTCCATTTGATTGAATGTGTGGAAATTTTTGTTTTCCATTAATTCAATCCATGCCTACACATGAAAAAAAAAGATTTTTTCGAAAATAATCAAATTATCAGGATAAATGACACTAGTATATATTTTTAATGTAGGCAAAACCAACAGGTAGTAGAACAGGAAAATCTGACCAGGCAAGGTTTCTTGAAACAAATGCGCATTGTTGCCGAGCCTTACCTAATGCAGAAGATAATACACAATTTAAAAAAAAAGTTAAATGTTTTTTCGTCGTTTATTTCTATTTAAGAAATGTGTTCAATATTTTATAGATATGTAGAAATGTTCTCGAAATGCGCATTTCTAGTTGCAGTTAAAAAAAGATTCTCTGCTCCTTTTTAAATGTACTTAAATGCAATTATACTGGGCCGAAATTTGATTTAATAATTCCTTTCAGAATACTCAATAAAAGTTTATTTTGGGCTTCATGAGTTTGCCCAAGGGAAACTTATCAAGGCCAAAAGTTGAGAACATGTGGTAATTTCATACCTTCCATAACACTATCAGAGTGTCCACGTGAAAATTTTGGTCAACATTCAATGTTTTAGGCCCCATTTGCATGACTGAAAATCTCACCATAGTCATTAACACACTGTAGTTGTGTTCGCCATTTTCCTCCCCCGCTGGAATGTGCATACTAACATGAAAAGAGATCCTTCTAGACTTGCCAGGATGGCACTCGGCTCTAGATCTGTAGGAACTTGCATCCATATAGATGCCACTGTTAGTCTTAACTCTACTGGGCTTGACAATACAAGGACATTTTACACTGGGGACGCTGCAAGAACAATTTGCAAAGATTGTTTGGCTAATTCATCTTTCTTTCAAACGGTGGCGCAAATGTTCCACTGTACGCTCTAGTCTAGATGGCAAAGACTTGAGTGCAAGGCTTGTGCGGCAGCCGGTTGAACAGAAAAAAAAACACATTCGCTTGCTGTGATGCACTATTTTGGTGTAGTCTTTGCTATGAAACAATGACAAATGTACTTGTCTTGTCTGTCCTGCTAAATCTGGTCGTGGTGTGTTGTTTTGTATTCTATAACGAATACAATACAAGTCATTGATGGAGAGGCATTGAATACATGTGGAAAAATAGCCTTATCCAGCAGCAGGCGTTTGTGGATTCGATATGGGAGAACCAGTCGCCGATGGGACAATTGTGAATGAATGAATGAGAAGTGAAGTCGTTCATAGATAGTTATGCAATTAGGTTGGCGAGATTCCCAAGTTTTTCTCAGTTCAGCGTATAAAAAGAAAAAATATTACTACTTGTAGCCATTTCACACCGATAAGTATTGAAACACAAACTCCTATATATTGTATGTCGTCTCACAACTGCACTGCTGACTGACTACATGCTTCCATGAGTAGTACATCGTATTCAAACATTTGCGGTGTCGTTTGAAAGGTGATCGATAGTAATCCGTGTCGTGTGAACGCAAGTCGGTGGAGGGAAGTTTTTGCAAATTAGCTTGCAGTGTGTCCGTGTATGAAGAGCCACAGAATGCAGCCCGGCCTACTCGACCACTTACTCCACTGCATCTTGCAGTCTCGATCATTCACACACTGTCTCCATTTTCACGTTAATCTCACTCCCTCTCTTGCTTTCTGCTTGTGTGTTGTGCGGCTGAAGGGTGGATACAGAGCGCTACAGGTAACGCCGTTTCTCTCCCTGCAGCCTGTGCTGAAACCTCTGTACAGTGTACCCCCGTTTATCACGTTGGGATGTTCCAGACCCGCCGGCAATGTGTGTAAAAACACAGATTGTGGAAAGGTTTAACTCCTCATTTAATATGCGGGAAACATTTGTGATAAGTCGTTTATCGCAACCAATTTAGATTCCTGTTGTGTAAAACTGGTTCATTTAAAAAAAAAAAAAAAAAGAAGTATTCAAAAACTATTCAAAATTCAGACTTGCTTTGCTGTGGGTGGGCTGAGAACGACAAACAGTGATATGGCAGGGCAACACTGTACAATAATTGCGCCATGAACGATAGCATTTGTTGTGAATGTAAGCCATCCACTCCAGGTTAGGCGCGTATCTGTAAATTGGCTTACAAGCAGTAGTACATCAAGCAGGTTTATTATCATGAAATCAAGGAGTACAGTATTGCTTTTTTTATTTTAATATTTTATTTTTATCAATTTACCTCCCTTGCTATCTCCAGGGCTACTATTCAAACCGTCCAGCACTGGCCACCAGTGCGCCGAGGGTCCAAACGAGCAGCGGTCCTAGATCCGTTGGACCCACCCATGTCTATCCGGCGGGCTCCCAGATGATGATGATCCCCCAGCAGCAGCTCTCATTCGCCAGCTCGCCGCAGGGTTACTTCCTTCCTGGACAGGTTGGTTAAGTACTACATGCAAGTAGACATATATTTATTTTTTTAGGCTAGTATACTTGAAGCCATTCTTCTAGAGTACTTCAGTCTCCTACATTTGAGTGGTGGTTACTGATGGATGTTGTATATAAAGAACATTGTGATCCGAGTTGAATGTCCATGTGGTTTGTCTGCTTTTGCAGTACCGTGCCCCTTATATGCCACCTACTCAGCCGTATCCTGTGACTAGCGGTACTGCTGCCTACTATGCGGGAACCAGCCCTGCTGAATATCCTGGCTTTGGTAAGAAGACTTAATCCTTTTGAAAAGGGAGTCGCTCTCATCCTCGGTAATTCATAGTTGCCTGCAATGATGAAATAAGGTCTCATCTAAATCCGTTGCCATTCCAGCGTCATCGTATTGCTCACTGGGTTGGCTGCATTGGGAGGGCGGGTTGTTTTCTATATGGCTGGTTTGTTTTTTGAATGTGTTTTGGAGAGCAGAACGGTTGCATGTGTTGTGGCTTTTTGTTCTGCTTTGGCCTCTGTTCTTTCTTTCTGCAGTCTCAGCTCACACTACCTCATAGGTTCCATGAAATGCTTTGAGACCAGAGAGTTGTGCTTTTCTACTCAAGAAACATCACTCAAAAAATGGAGAAATGATTGGGAATTGAAATTTCAACAATAGTCAAAGATTACATATTTACCTAAGTATATCAAAGTTGTTGGTTACAAATTTATACTGCTTTTCTAAACTACATTAAAACACCAAGCCTAAAAAGAAATTTTACAAAGGGAAGACCTACTTAGGCACGCGCACTTTTTTTTGATACACTCTCCTGCTGATTCCAGCTTTTTTCCCCTCCGTTTAATTTTTATGTTTGGCAATTATCAAGGCGCTTCAATTCGTTGCTTATTTTCACCATTTAGTATTGGGCTCGCTCTCACTCTACGATGCCATCAATACAGGTAATCTTAATTTGATTTTGTCTCAACCCATAAATGGCCAAGTGTTACATGTTTCAGTACTTTTTGCACAGTTTTCTTTTCCAGACTATAATTTGCAGCAGAAGTCCAATCCGCGACACAATACCTTTCTTGCTGTAATTAGAATTTATGTTTAAACCACGCCATCCTCATAAAATAAACAGTTTCGACAACACCAAAACAAAATGACCCCTAACATTTTATCAACAATGCTTCAAATGGGCTGTTCTCATCAGCAGGCTGAAAAAAAGATACTGTCAGTAGTACAGAAAGGACTAGAAGGGTGCAAGTCCTCAAAAAATAAAATAACAAGAAAAACATTTGTTTGTTTTTCTGTTCAGCTCCTTAGAGAGAAAGTTAACTGCAAAAAGTACTCAGGAACTTAACGCTTCAGGGAAGTTTGCCTATTAATGCTATTAAGGCACATTTCCTCAAAATCCAATATCCCTGAAATGCAGACAAATGCCAAAACTCCCAACAATGAAGAAGTAAAAAATCCAAAAGAGAGAGGGGGGAAAAAGTCCAATACTGTCTTGTAAGAAAATTCATTTCATGGGACCCTTATATTACCCGGCTTCCTCTGAGTCCTCTCAATAACTCATTCTGCATCTGTCTCTTCCTGTCCTCTTTCCTTCTTCCTTCCTTCCCTTCCTCCCTCCCTCCCCTCTCCCGTCCCTCGCTCCTACTCCTTTTGCCGCGTTGGTTCAGAGCCCTCTCTTGCTGCGAGGGAGAGGCGGGGTGGCGGGGGGAGAGGCGGCGGCCGAGAGAACGGCCGTCTCTCTCTCCACGGTGCTCCTCTCACCTCCCAGCGCTACCCTGGTGAGTAGTGTGCGTGTATGAGTGAGTGAGTGTGTGTGTGCTTGCATCGCCCGGCTTCAGTGGCGCTACTTGTCTCTACTCTTGTCATTGTGTCCCACTTTTTAATGGACCTGCATGCGCACTGCCACTGTTCACAAGAAGGCATATGTTTGTTAAACTATACAAGTATGAATGCCAAATGAGGGGGCATTAGGTTTTGGGGGGGACAATTCAGCAGCAACCTAAAATGCATTCTAAACTTAACAGGTGATTTTAGGTGCAATTTTGTATGCAACTGTTTGTTTTGCTGTTCTGTGCCAATGAGCTGAATGGCAAAATACACAAGATGACCACAAATTGACCAATCTTAATTTTTTTCCCCATACGGTCAACTTTGGTACAGCAATGATGTCGATTATGATGTGTTGTTCTCGTGATGTCGAATGGTGAATAGGAATGTTCAAGTTCGACTACGGAATAATTGTTGAAGTTCTAAATTGTCTTGCAGTTGTTTACATTTCTCCAAGTAGTTGTGCTACCATCTTTGTTTGACTATTTTCTCATGTGCTTGTACACAATGAGATGTCCGAACCTTGCCCCATCTTTGCTTGGCTCATTTTATATCTGGCACTGATCTTTTGGGACATTGCAGGCAAAATGTTTAAAGTTATTTGTAAAAAATGAAATAGCAATTTGAACATTAAATATAATGTACTAGTAGTGTATTAAATCAAGTTTAAGTAGACCACTATTATTCAGGATTGTATTTTTGTTTAAAACAACGTCCCAACTTTATTGGAATTGTGCTTCTATAGAAAATCTCAAATAATTAAACTTAATTCTTTAGATTTGCTAAAAGGTGATAAAGGATACATTTCTCAGAATAATCATCCTTAGGATGCTAAACAGCTGTCTGGTTTTCGATAGCAGTTTCTTTACTCTTGATTGTTTGATTTCATGTCCAAATCTCATCCCATTTACCTCCAATTTTTCATTAGATTCCTTATGTTGTGGGCAGTGACTTCTATTCTGTCGTTAATTTTGGAATGTCACCATAGCCTTTAGTAAAGAACTGACACCCATAATGACCCCACAGTGTTCTGCCTAACTGTAATCTTAAAAACTTACACTATTTCTCATTTCATTTTGTTCAATCTTTTCTTTCTTTTTTTCTGAAATTCCACTTTGCAGCAGGAGCATACTATACGGGTCAGTCGCCATACACGCCGTCTGTCCAGTCTGCACCGGTCATGATCAACCCTCCCCAGCAACAGCAACCAGCACCCCCTCCCCAGCAACCGCCAGCGCCGCCACAAGGCCCACCAAAGAGGGAACGTAAACCGGTAGTGTGTCGCAACAAAAGAGCAGCGGACCTCTTTTCTGAGGTCACTAACTGAATGGAATGGACAAAGTGCATTGTTTGCTCAATGTGGAACATTCTCCGTTTACCTCCAAAATTGACTACAGTTGTGCAAAAATCTGGAAAATATATAGATTGAGCATGTATTTCCTAAATCCTTAAAAGGATATGGAAAACATTTGCAAAGAAAACTCAAGTTCCTTTTCAAAATGGCTTAAGGAAAGCATATGAATTATATATATTTTTTAACAATGGCAGTCATTTGCTATTGATCACTAGTGCCAGAATGTTTAGAACATTTCTATCAACGGAGTTTAGAAACCTTACCAATACTTTACCCTTTCTTAACAATAGATCACAATACGAGACCCTACTCGGGGTGGCCGAGATATCACAGAGGAAATCATGTCTGGCGGAAGGTCCACCTCTACACCAACTCCACCGCAGGTATGAATCAGTCATAATCACTGATTAGTCACAAAGTCATCGCAAATGTATATACCATTAATACTATATATGATTGGTTGGATTATTTTGAGCATTTCAATGGTCGATCTTAATTGTAGGCCAACATCACGGAAGGCGGATCTGCGCAGACTAATGGTGAGGTCATTCCACCTGCTACGGACCCAACAAGACGAGGTCGGTGGCCTTTTTGCAGATCTGAACAATGCGTAACAAATGTTTCACAATATTCTTGATTCCCCATACATATGTAGATGATAATGCAGAGCATGTTGCCAGTGTCGAGACCCCACCACCTCTATCAACCACAAGCCCTGAGTCCACGTTTGAGGCCACACCAGAAGTGGATATCGACACTGTGGCGGCTGAAGAATTGGAGTCCCCGGACCCTGTCCCGGCTCTCGAGGAACCCGTGCAAATGGTAGACGACCAGCCTGATCCCGCTCTCATCCCTCCTGCTGCGACGGCCTCCTCCTCCTCAACTGAGGTTGAAGTAGTGGACTCTCAGGTCAGCGACACGGTAGATGCTCCCGTAGGCCCATCGCCTCCGATGGCACAAGAGGAGAAAGCACAGGCGTCCCCAGATCCGTGCAAGAAGATGCCAGAAAAGCAACAAGTCGAGGAGGTGCAAGTGATGACAGAAAAGGAAGGGCCCACAGAAATTGCATTGGCAGAGCCTGTTGCTGAAGTTGCACAAGCAGTTAACCCCGTTCCTACAAAACCAGAGGAAATGCCTCCAAAAGTGATACCTGACCTGCCTCAGCTTTCAGTTGCGCCGCAAGAGCCCGAATCTCCTCTCCCCAATGGCCTCCCTCAGGACGTAGAAGAACTCGCTGAGGAAGACACTACACCCTGTGATCAGCCAGATATTTCTCAATCTCAGGAATCTACACCTGTGGCTAAAACTACAGTGCCAGTGGTGGAAGAATTGGAGGTCAAGGAGGCAGAGGTGGTGGCGGTGGAAGAGAAAAAGGAGGAAGTAGTCAAGGTGGCAAAAAGTGAGGACGTTTCACCTGCTCCCATCGCTGTCAGTTGTCCTGTTGAAGAATCCGCTATGCAAGGTAACACATTTTTTTATCATCTTATGTCTATTATTTCTGAAGGAGCAGTTTCATTTTTCTTTTTTAAGTTTCAGAGTGGTAGTTTTTGCTCCTCATTTTGTTTATATTTCCTTCACGTGACTAATACTTGCTAGTATTGCAGTCTTTAAATCTACCGGATTAAAACATATATAAGCAGTAGAAATACCCCCAAAAATAAAATTGTAACCCATTGAGGCAAAATGTAAAATCATGTTCAGAATTGTGGGTTAACATGATCTCCACCTCTTAAAGCTGCTACATCTGTGCCAAAGAAGAGGAGGAATATGAAGGAAATCAACAAAAAAGAGGCCATCGGCGACCTCCTCGATGCCTTCACAGAGGTTTGTAACCATAGAATGTAGAACAAAAAGATTCACAGCATCAAGAACAAAATTATGTCATAAATATTTTTGGGTATAGCTGTGATTCAAAAGATGGGAGTTTCGGGAAGATCCATTTAGGATTTTTTTTTTGTGTGTGGGGGGGTTCACCCCAGGAGCAGGTTGCCAAGCCAGCCCCGGAACCCTCAGTCACTCCAGCGGAACCAATTGTCGTGGCTCCAGCTGAACCTTCTCCTGAGGTCGTAGATGAGACCTGGGAAGAGAAAGAGGACAAGCAGAATGCAGAACCGGACACAAAATCAGAGTCCGCTGACAAGAAATATCAGTACAAGGAAGGTATGTAGGTTCATGACTTAACTATACAAGCAAAGGGTGGCGTTTTTGCTTAGAACAGTGATTACGAAGCGCTATACTGTGAATCCTTTTCATTCTCTCATATATATCTGCATTGTCAACTTGATATGATGCAACATCCCCACCTCTATCTATATTAAAAGATCAATAATGTTTTTGTTGTGTATATATCAATATATATCTTTTAATTTATTGAATTATTTTGCATTCCTTTCATTGTGGTGACAAGACAACATATTAAGTCTGTCTTTATCTCACAGAGCAATGGAAGCCTATAGACCCCGAAGAAAAGAAACGCTATGACCGAAAATTCCTCCTGGGCTTCCAGTTCATCAGTGCCAGCATGAACAAACCGGAAGGACTGCCTTCTATCGATGATGTGGTCCTGGACAAGGTGGGTGCATTCCAGTGAATCGGAACAAAACCAGGTGGAATATGCCTGAACAATTTAGGCCTAATCAATAAGCCAGACCCTCAATTTTTTTAGGTAATCAGGTTTAGTATTCAACATGGTCTATTGGCACATATTTTTCGAATGGCTTGTTAAATTTTATCAAGCCCTAATACATAGTTACGTCCCCCATGAACCTTGTTGTTGTGACAAAAGCAATCTCAAAAAAAATGTTTTTGTACTTGGAAGGAAGTAGGGAAATATACTGTTTTGTTTCAGGTAAACAAGACTCCACTGCGGCCGGCCGACCCAGGCCGATTGATGAATGTAAGGACAGATTTTACCCCTTCGTATGTGGAGAACATGGGCAGCAGATCAGTGGGAGGAATGCGTGGACCAGTAAGTCTTTTTAACGTTTTTTTAATTTAATTTTATTTATTTTAGCTAAACATTACAGGTATGATGCAAACAAAAACAAATGAAGCAGATGCATATTTTCAGATTTCTGTTTCCCTCTGTATAAGCAGACTGAATGCCGTAAACAAAATAGGACATTTTCAACTAATTGCTTCAATTTGATGTCAAACGAGGATTTTTTTTTTCTTAAATGGAACATAATCAATTGGTTTTTTTTCATAGCTAATTTAAATATCCCAACTTTTAAGGTGGGGGGGGGGTCTATCTGATTTCTAGTTCAATCAAAAATAATCAAACTACCAGTTAGGTGTGGTCATAATCTGGTATTTGCTCTACTTATTTAGGTCCCCGGGCCACGGCGATCCCAGCAGGGTCCGCGGAAGGAGCACCGCAAACTCATCACCAGCATGTCGCTCAGTGACGACGTGCAGCTAAACAAGGCAGAGAATGCCTGGAAGCCCTCGACGAGAAAAGCCCCCAAAGGCCGAGCCGACGAAGACGTGGCGGCCACTACAGCAAATGATGAAGACCTTACCCCCGAGCAAGTCGTGACGCAAGAAATCTTGAAGCGATTGCGCAGTATCCTCAACAAACTCACGCCGCAGAAGTTCCAGGATCTGATGAATCGGGTGAAGGAGCTGACCATAGACACGGAAGAGAGACTGAAAGGCGCCATTGACCTCATCTTCGAGAAAGCCATCTTGGAGCCCAGCTTTTCCGTAGCCTATGCCAACATGTGCCGCTGCCTTACTGGGGTAAGTTGAAAACGTACTTTGTCTTCTTGATTTCTCCTTTTCCTTCTCTCTATTGATTGCACTGTCAAACATCAAGTTAACTTGATGCACTAACTCAAAAATAGATTGGCCATTTATATCTCCATGGTGGAAAATTATTGTAAAGAGAAAAAAAACATTTTTTTTGTATATCAGCTATGGAGACATCTTCAATTCTGTTATTTCACCTGAAGAAATTTAAATAATCAAGTTATTCTCCAAATGTGATATAAGGAGCTACCCAGTCAAAATGGATGGGACATCTCTCGCCATCAATAACAGCAAAAGAGTTAATACTTAAAAAAATGAATAATTAAAAAGAATCAGGTGATGCCTGATCGCTTAATGGGATTGTAGCCATTGCTCCACTCTATGCACAATTGTCTTTATTTTAGCACATTAATTTTGCTCATTTAATGTAGATGTGGAAAGTCAATGACACTTCTTTTGTATTCAGTTGAAAGTCCCCACCACGGAAAAACCTGGATACAATGTGACCTTCCGCAAACTGCTGCTCAACCGCTGTCAGAAAGAGTTTGAGAAGGACCAAGACGATGACGAGTTCTTGGACAAAAAGCAAAAAGAGATGGAGGCTGCCAAAGAAGTAAGTAACTTTGACCACATCTTCTGCTTTTTCCTTCACCTCGCACGCAACCTTTGATCAACTTTGCACTCGGGGTACCTCGCAGGGCGAAGAGCGTGAGCGCATGCGCGTTGAGCTGGAGGAAGCCCGAGACAAGGCTAGGCGTCGCTCGCTGGGCAACATCAAGTTCATCGGCGAGCTCTTTAAGCTGAAGATGTTGACGGAAGCCATCATGCACGACTGTGTGTTGAAACTACTGAAGCATCATGATGAAGAGTCTTTGGAGTGTCTTTGCAGGCTTCTCTCCACTATTGGCAAAGACCTGGACTTTGAAAAAGCCAAGGTATGAAATCAATAGAATCATTGATGTTTATGGGTATGCCCTTCAAGTATGGACTATATTTTTTCTGCATTCAGAAATGCTATATATATATATATATATATATATATATATATATATATATATATATATATATATATATATATATATATATATATATATATATATATATATGTGTGTGTGTGTGTGTGTGTGTGTGTGTGTGTGTGTGTGTGTGTTTGTGTGTGTGTGTGTATGTATATTTAACATTATTGAAACTTATCATTAAGTGACAAATGAACTATAGAAGGCGAAGGAAATTATATTCTATTTAACTAACCTGAATTGACTATTGGAAAGGGTACTTTAAATAAAATAATTCTTTAAAATAACTTTAAATGAAAATACATTGATTGTAGATATTTCATTACATGGCTTAAATTAGACTTGTATAATTTAATCAGCGAAGAAAGGGTGATTCAAAATATAGAGGCACATAAATACGTCTTGTCAATAATTGCCATAATGCAAATGTTTATATTTTATCCCAACTAGCCTCGTATGGACCAGTATTTCACTCAAATGGAAAAGATCATCAATGAGAGAAAAACATCATCCCGAATCCGCTTCATGCTTCAAGATGTCTTGGACCTCAAAAAGGTAAACCTTCATTCAGTCCATTGGAGGGGAGGGGAGGGAGGCAATGGGGCTTCCCCCACTGTAACTGTGTCTTTAATCTTTGCTCCAGTGCAACTGGGTGCCCCGTAGAGGAGATCAGGGTCCTAAAACCATTGACCAGATCCACAAGGATGCAGAGATGGAAGAGCACAGGGAGCAAATCAAAGTCCAGCAGCAGCTCATGTCTAAAAAGGACACGGGAGGCAGGATGGGAGGAGGAATGGGCGGCCGAGGACCTCACTCATCGGGAGGGGGCCGAGGCAGCCAGCCCCAGGATGAGGGCTGGAACACGGTGCCCATCTCAAAGAGATTCTATGACTCTTCCCGACTCAAACTCTCTAAGGTACGGCCGGGGAGTCAATCTCCTGACCGTTTAGCGTCGTTGGGCTCTTTTTCTAGTCAGTGTTTTCAATCCCTCAACCCCATGTGATGTGAATTCTATTTAGCACGACAATCTGGACCTCAGCAATCAGCGGTTGGCTCCTTCTGGCAAAAGTTGGGGCAAAGGCAGTAGTGGAGGAATGGGTGTCAAAACTGCAACAGCAGACCAGGGTAAAAGTTCTTTTGTTCAATCTCATACTTTGGCTTCGATTGTCCAGTCTCTGTAAATTACAATTGTAATTATAATTGTCCTTCTTTTCTTTTAGACTCTCGCCCTACCACCAGCAACAACCGCTTTGGTGCCCTCCAGCAGTCCAGCTCCATATCCTCCGACTCTGATCGTAGAAGTTCTCAGAGGTTGGCAGTTTTCTGAGTTTTACATTGACATCATGTTCAGCTCCCTTCCAAAAGCCTTCAGCTCATCAATGCTTTTCACACACTACGTCCAAATCGGCAGGTCTAGCTCCAGCCGCGAACGAGGCGGCGATAGGGAGCGGGCGGATCGAGACCGTGAACGTTTCGACCGTGACGACCGGAGCAGCCGGACCCAAAACACCAAGCGGAGCTTTAGCAGAGAAACGGAGGAGCGCGGCGGGAGGGGTGGCGATAACCGGCCCTCTGCTGAGCCCATGCGGCGCGTGGCCAGCATGACGGACAGCCGCGACCGGGGTAGCAGAGATCGTGGCAGCAGAGATCGCAGCAGCAGAGACCGAGGAAGCAGAGATCGCAGCAGCAGAGACAGGGGAAGCCGAGACAGAGGTCCAAGCAAAGAGCTACCGGGTAAAAACATATCCCATACGTTTGAGATGCATGGCTACATGCATTTCATAAGGCCATGTACAAGTTGATACAATTTTGGGGTGTTTTTGACCTGCATGTCACAATTGATGTTCAAAACATTCTAAACAATTTGATAATTTCTAATTGAAAATGATAATGTTCATTTTGTGATTATATTTCAAAGCTGCCACAAACAAACGTTGATTCAAATGTTTTCATTTTTTCCCTCACTTGCAGCCAAGCGCGAGAGTGCCCCCGCACCTCCTCCTTCACTTCCCGAACCAGCAATGTCAGAAGAGGCGATGGAGAAGAAATCCACGGCCATCGTTGACGAGTTTCTCCACATCAACGATTTTAATGTACAAAAACCATTCAGAAAGGAGAAACTTGCACAGTGGCAACATCTCATAAATCCCCCTCCTCCTTCTCCACTCTAGGAGGCAATCCGGTGTGTGGAAGAGCTGAAAAGCAGCAGTGCGTTACTCTACGTGTTTGTGCGAAGGGGCATGGAGCAGACACTGGCACGCAGCAGCAAAGCGCGTGATCTCATTGGCACACTGCTGCCTAAACTCACCATGGCTGGAGCCTTGCCTATTCCGCAGTATTTCAAAGGGTGAGGCACCGCATATACGGGAATGAAGACAAGATCTGACTTGCTTGTGCTGTGGCAGGCTCTCACAGATCCTGGAGCTCGCTGAAGACATGGCAATAGACATTCCCCACATCTGGCTCTACTTGGCTGAAATCATTACCCCTACTCTCCTAGAGGGTAGCATCCCTATGGGGACACTCTTCAGGTGAGCTGAACTAAAATCAAAATGCATGCACAGAGTATTAAAAATATCCCCTCAAAACTAAAAAAAAATGACACTTCTGAGCACCGCCATTTTGTGATGTCTGTTATATTCACGCACATAGATCATTTTAGACTCAGTCACAGGTAGACAATCAGCATTCAATTCCTACCATGATAAAGGTGTTGTCGGTCCCTTTAAAAAGATGCTATTCCGTCCATCAAGTGTAAAGCATAAATCTTAATTGTGTCTTATTTGTCTCCAGGGAGATCTCAAAGCCTCTCCTACCACAGGGGAAGGCTGGTGTGCTACTGGTGCAAATCCTCCATTTGCTTTGCAAAGGAATGGTGCGTTAAGTGTTTTTATTGTGTGTGTGTATATATGTAGTATTGTGAAGAGGACATGTCACTGATTAGATGAGTTTTTCCTTCCGTCCCCGTGTTAGACTCAAAGTAAGGTCGGGGCCCTGTGGCAAGAGGCAGGTTTGAACTGGACCGACTTCCTGCCCAAGGATGATGACGTCAATAAGTTTGTCACTGACAAGGTGAAGTATTGTCCTGTCTGTGGGTATAGTTTTTTCATAAATGTGGAAGAATTTTTATTACTCCCAAATTACTCCCGAATAACATCTGAAGCATTACAGTGGTACTTCTACTTAGGATTTTTTTCAGTTTACATATTGCTTCTAGATATAAATTATTGTTTCAAGTTAGTTAACATCAAAAGTGTCATAGCAAATAAACATAACTTTCTACACGTCATGCAAGCCATGACCACTAGTTATACTCCTTCTAGCAACACCCACACTAGACAGCTATCCTCAACACAATTGACAGCTCAGGCCCACCCACACCCATCAGCCCTTGTGCCTACGAATGCAGTGTTCCTTCTCTGCTGTTTGTCACAAGCTCAATTGTAAGCTCTCTTGTTTTATCTCTATCAGAAAGTGGAGTTCACAACTGGAGAGGGTCAGTCCAAGGAGAACACCAAGAAAGCACTGAGCGGAAATGAGCTCAGGCAAGAATTGGAGCGCCTCCTCCGCGATGAGGCTAGCGACCAGCGCATCAAAGACTGGGTGGAGGTGTGCAGTCACATTCTTTATTATTATTATTATTTTTTAATTACCCCTTCAAGCTCTGTCATTTCATCCCCAACATGAATCTTTGTCCCTTTTTTGTCATCAGGCCAATCTGGATGTGCAGCAGAGGTCCTCCAACCAGTTTCTACGTGCGCTCATGACTGCCGTGTGCCAGTTGGCCATCACAGGTGAGACTTGCACGGACCAGATTTTCTTCCATTTGGAAAGTGGTGTCCTTTACAATGATCTCTGCCTTCCCCAGCTGACCCGCATAAGGTGGGTGCGCCGCTGATCCTTAGCCGAGTCTCCCTGCTGAAGCACTTCCTGAGCGACGAGCAGAAAGAGCTGGAGGGGCTGTACGCCTTGCAGGCCCTCATGGTGCAAATGGAGCATCCTGCGAGTGAGTGCCATTCTGCCACAGTATTTATTATTAATAATATATATGTATATACTATAACTTTTCATTACTAAATAGTTTAACCATTTAAAGAAAAAAATCATCTTAGGTGTCTAACATTTGGTGTGCAAGTATAGCTTATATGATCCAAATCAGTACACTTAATGTGAATGCAATTGTGATTAATGGTCATTTTAAAAAATGACCATTAATCACAATTTTTTTTCTTGTGTACGCTACATATAATTTGTGAAAGAATAATACAAATCCTAAATTAATGAACATATCAACAAAACCATTCAAATGAATGAAAATGGCACTAAAATCTCAGTTAACAATGTCCCTTTGAATGTTGGCTACGCAGACCTACTACGCACATTCTTCGACAAGCTGTACGACGCTGACGTCATCAGCGAGAGTGTCTTCAACAAGTGGGAGTCAAGCAAAGATCCTGCAGAGCAGAACGGCAAAGGCGTGGCCCTCAAGTCAGTCACCACCTTCTTCACTTGGTTGCGATCGCCCGAAGAGGAGTGCGATAAGGACTGAACGCCACTGTCCTCTGCCGGCGACTAGCAGCAGGAGGAGGAGGCGGCGATAGAGTTTCAAGGGACGATCTTGCCGGAAAGGCAGACTCAAAATCAAAAATCCTCAATGAGGATAAATATTTTTTTTCGTCTTCTTTTTGGAGTGATGGACTCTGTAAACAATCATTTTCCTCCTCCCCTTCCTCATTGTTCCCTAGCCAACAATCTGCTCTCCTCCACACAAACAACAACAAAAAAACTTGAAAAGTCCTTCAGCAGAATGCGAAAAAAAAAAAAAAGCCCCCGATCCCCCCCCATTTCCATAGGTGACCACACAATTTCGCCAGACCGATGAGCTGTTTTCTGGCAGATCTGTGGGGATGATTGTCACTTTTTTTCTTCCCGGGATTTTAAGAGGAAAGACGGACACGCGCGGCCGGTGTGATCTCAATGCTTCCTCGTCATTGCACCGACTGACTCTTGGTCTTTTGTTTTCCTTCCGCTGCAGAGGGACTTCTTCACCACCCAATCGCCAGTAAAACTTGAAATCTTCAGAAATTGACTTGATGAGTTATATAAAGTTAAAACAGAAAATATCCAGAAGCCTTTTTCTACATTAAGTGGGAAACTCCTTTCTGGAGCATTCTGTAAATATATACTAATTAATCTTTTCTTTTTTTTTTTTTTTTTTTTTTTTTTTTGTTGGTGGTTATTTTTCGAGATAATGCAGTTGTCCGGATGCAGAGAGGTGCTTTAGATAATCCTTTGATTATTAGTTTTATTGGAATTTTGTAAATATATTTTTTTGCTTTCTTTATTTAAGAAATGATGGCTTCTTTTGCATCGGAAACTGGAAAGACGAGGAACATTGCAAATAAAGGACTTATTAAGTTGCAGTGGTGTTTTTTTTCCTCCCAATTCAGTTTACTCAGGTATTTATTGATCATAGTTCTAAGTCTTATATATTGAAATAAAAGCCATTATTTTATAGGGAATTGACACTATTTTGGCCCACCAAATGTTAGTTTTCACGCTTTTGCAACCTTCCTCATTCTGCCACTCTACACATTATCACAATGCTAATGTAATTGAGTATAACACAATTTTAGTCATTTGAATACTTGTATAAATTATATAAATTTTATCTCCTTATTGACTAGTTCCCCACTATTAGATTGCCAATCCATTTGAATGGCAGGGTTTATTGTAATCATTCGTTTTTGTAATTCACAAGATTCTAAGAGTTTATTTTAATTTTCAAATAAAGATATGATTCTATTTTGGCATTTTTTCTTCTTCTTGCAGCTGCCTTAAAGCAATATTTCAAGGTCAAAGTATATTTCTTTAAGAAAATTGAAATCCAATAAAATTGCCACCCATCTAACTGAGATGGGCTCCTGCACCCCCTGCAATCCTAGTGAGGATGAAGCGGTTCAGAAAATGAGCTGGTTTTTTTTACTATACTCTTCAAGTTTTCATTTACAGAAAAAGTATTTGAATAAGGCCATCAAAATAACAAAAAAAATAAGTTTTTAAAGGAAAATAGGTGCAGTTACAAGTTTTCCATTAATTTAATTGCGCATATACAATTAAAATCACAAAACAGCACTTCTGTATGTCGCCTATTTACCGATTGCAGTGTGCAAATGTACTGTTGAACGCAGGCAAGAAATATGAAGAAAATAACAATGTGCGTGTACAAGAGGAAGGGAGGGGGTGGCTCCTTATGAAAGAAGGGGCAACGTGTGGTGGGGAGGGGGCCTGGGGACGTTGTTGCTTCGCCGCCGCCTTGATGACGCTGCTAGTCACATCGAGCGACATTTGGCCGGCCAAAGCATCTATGTCGCCGCGTCTTCCTTCTCCCGCAGCGGTAGAACGCCGACGCCAAAGCGGCTGAAGATGCTCCGTTCGACGACGGCGTGACATTCGGCAAGACATCCCTCTTGATCGGATTTGGTTTAAGATGAGCGATGTGATTTACAGGTAGGTAGGCGGTTCACGGAGACGCGGGGGTGGGGGGCAGGTGAACAAAAAGGGCTTTCTACATACAGGAAAGGAAGAAAAAAAGCCATCCATTCCCTCATCCACTCATCCCTTCTTGTTTTTGCCATCTAAGTGCATCGTTTGCAGGCCCCTGACGTCACGCGCGTGCGGTCAAAAATGCAGCCCTTGCGGTACTCGGAAGTCCAACTCACCGTAGACGTCGTCGAGACCATTGCAGTCATATTTGCGAGACGGTTCATTGACATACTTGTGCAACTGCCCACACCCTCCTACCATCGCTGCATTGTTATATAGATTCATGTGTCTATTTTTTTCTGCCTTCTGCGTAAAATCTAATATTGATTCACTAGATAATTATCAAGGGTGGCACGGTGTTTGAGTGGTTTGCAGTCGGTCTCACAGCCCTGGGGTTCCGGGTTCAAGTCTAAGTTGGTCCACCTGTGTAGAGTTTGCATGTTTGCCTGTGTGGGTTTTTTTCCAGGTGCTCTGCTTACCCCCCAAATTCCAATAACATGAATGTAAGGCTGATTGGACACTAAATTGCCACTAAGTATGGGTGTGAGTGTGCATGGTTGTCAGTCTTCTTGTGCCCTGCAATCGGCTGGTCACTGATTCAGGGTGTCCCCCGAGAGACAGATGGGATTGACTCCAGCATTCCCCGTGACCCTAATGAGGATAAAGTGGTTCAGAAAATGAGATGATGATCGTCTATATGTCCACCAATTAGTTGCCTCGTCCCTGCATACAATAAACATAAGTATATAAATGTATTTAAGAAAAGATCATTTGTAAATAGACTTAAGGATTAGTATGTTAAATGGTATCAAATTTAAATGCTTCTCTAAAGTTCTCTCAAGTTCACACTTAAGAACAGCTCTTGAGAAAAAGTTAAGGTATAGTTTCAACATTTAATTCATTTAATCTGCTCGTGTCCCACACTCATTCCACACTATGAGAATCGATGTAATAGATGATGCTTGAGTGGTCCTATTAGAAAATAAGTGTATACTTTGGAAAGTTTTGGCTTTGAATCCCAGCTCTTGAAATGCTCATATTTGCTTAGATATTTCTTCCAGTATTAAGTATTTCCCACCAGTTGTAGCAGCTACACGAAGTACAAACAGATTGGACGTCTATCGCTGACAATGGCAGCCAAAGAGTTAATAAGGATTATGAGTTTGTGGTAGGGGCTGAGCTGCTTACTACCACACCCACACCATATGTTTTGAACCTTACCGCCCTATACTCTGGCCTTAAGGGCAACCATTTGGTTGGCTTAGCAAGGAAATGTAGGGCACCGGTTACATTTGAAAACGCCTCTTGGTGAGTTGTTAGTTTGACCCGGACGACATGCGTACTGTGAGGTTGGGCTCCACAAATGGGGGAAAAAAGTGTGAAGAGGAGAACACAGAGTTTTTTTTTTTTCTTTAAAGCCACTTGCACTAACGACATGATGATGACCTGCAGGTGAAAGCCGAGGAGAGTGACATGATTCCAAAGTCAGGAAAATCTCCGGCGGACTCTCGGAAAAGCGTGGCGGGGATCCAAGAGTTTGCAGCACTCGCCAGATCTTCACTCAATGGTAAAAACAACTAACTTTTTTCCCTTATAGTTACAGAAATTTACATGTAGACCAATTAAAAAAATTTCAGTTTGAATATGCTCTGAAAATATTTACTGTGTTTATTTATGTGGAGTAAATTTTGAAGGTAATTTAGGAAAATAACATTTGATTCTAGCTGTCTCAATTATTTTGGAATCAGTAAGGACCCAAATGGAGGGAGGCAATCAAGGATGTGGAAGTGGGGTGCTCCAACAAAAGCTTTAATAACTAAGATAGGGTGTTCAGAAAATTACAAGAACTCAAATAACAAAACCAAACTTGACAGGAGCAATGTAGAACAACACAGTGTAAAGCAGGCGATCCAAAAAAGACTTGCAGCACACAGGGTTTAAATAGATATACATGGGTTGATTACAAAATACACAAACCTGATCACAGTAGTGAATGGATACCACAAGGGTATATTGCTGCCATCTGCTAGTTGTTGATCATCAATAAATTTGATTCCAAGTATGGGTCAATATGTTATTCAGTGTAACTTACTAATTAAAAACACTTGATTGGTACCTGAAACTGGTTTATAATGTGCATGTAGGTATCTCTCAAGCAGTGAGGGACCACGTGACCAAGCCCACCTCACTGGCCCAAGGCCGGGTGGCCCATCTCATCGAATGGAAAGGCTGGCCCAAACCTGTGGAACCCCCCCATGCCGCCCACTTCAGCTCCTACTGCCGCTTGAGTGAAGGCGAGAAGGAGGCACGCTTTGCTGCTGGTATGATTATTATCATTAGAATTCTCATTGTTAGTATTTCTACTGTTAAGAGTTAGGACCAATTATTATGAAAAAGATAAACTCAAACAATAATGCAAATTGTTCAAAAAACCCAAACCCTTAACCTAACCCTAAAAAAAATCTGAGTCACGAAACTAGTTGTGGAGCCAATTCATTTTATTTGTAGAGGTCCAATTGTATTGCGCTACCTTGAATGTTCAGTAAAGAACATGTAAAGAACTATGTGTTGTGTTTGTTTGCGCTCATGCACGTGCACTCTCTTACTAAGTCGGCTTTTGCGGCAGCATCATCTGGTACCTCTGACCTTCTGTCAAGATCCTAATCCCACCAAAGCCTTCGCGGAGTGCTGCGGTCGATCTCGGTGGTGAGCAGATGGCGGCTGTGCTTCCTCAGAGAAACACGTGTTGATTGGCTGTGACGCGTCCTTGTCCCTGTCTAGGAAAAAGCCTTTGGGCTCTTATCTCAAATCAAAACACTTGATGGAGTTCCAACAGTCCTTACTGAGTCAAGGCGCATATTTCTTATGGAAAAATGAAAAAACACAAAGAGCCGCCAGCAACTAATAGACTAGAATCTGTCAATTGGCTTCAAATAAGTTTGAAAGGATTTAAATTTGGAAGAAATTATTATGAACATGTCTCAATGTAGTTTAATAATTCATTTTATTGCTAATAAACCATCCAACCTATCATTGACCACAAGCATTCTTAGTCAAACATGTGGGGGTTCATTTAATAGTTTTTTTGCCAAATTGCCTAGTCCTCATCTATCAAGTCTTTTTTTTTTGCTCTGCGCAAGGTGTGGCCGAACAGTTTGCCATCGCGGAGGCCAAGCTGCGAGCGTGGGCATCGGTGGACGAAGATGACCTGGACGAGGACGACTCCAACGACGAGGAAGCCAAGATGGGCTCTCACGCCGACTTCACTCCTCAGAGTACAGCAGGTAACCCAAATATGTTCATTTCCATATCACCCTCCATTATTCTGACCAAAATCCACCTTTCCATGTCTTCCCATCACCCATCCTTGCAAGTTTTCTGACTATTCACTCCTCCCTCAGACTCCGCCACGTCCCATTTGGCATCTGGAGTTCTGGTCCGGTCTGAACGACTTTCTTCCCAAGCAGAAAACGGTGGCGACGGTGAGGTTTTTGTCCATCACAAACCCGAATTGAGGCCAAGCCGTTTCGATTCTTGCTACTCCACCTCGTACTCGGAATCGCCCGGCGAGGATGAAGAGGAAGAGGACGACGAGGTGTTCCACGAAGCTCGGCTCTGGAACACAGGCCGCTTCCCGTTGGACCGGGCCTCCTCTGGCGTAGTGTCCCTGGACGAGGAAGACCATGAGAAACAAGACCGGGGCCATGAGAGGAAAGAGTATTTAATGTGATGTGTCGTCTGTGTCTCTGATGACTTCATCTTGTTGCTTTTGCCTCGTGTCCTTCTTCTCGTCTGTGTTTGGGCCACCGGAGAATTGAGAAGCGAGTGGAACGCTGTCAATTTTGTACATTTTTTTTGGTGTCAGTGTCGCTATGGCGTTGTTTTTTCTATGGGATATTTTGTAGTGTTGTATTTTATCAGGGTTCATGCTGTGTCATGTGGATGTTGATACTGAATGTCCTTGCACATGTCAAAAATATAAAAGTTGACTTTTTCTGGGGAAGGATGTGTCTCCTCGTTTGTTTTCAGGTTAGCAAAGAAAGTAAAAACACAAACATAATATGTGATTTTTTTTCCATTTTAAAAAGAAAAATATTTTTGTATTAGAAAAGGAATATTAGTTACTGGACGGATCTTTAGTTCTCATTTAGACTAGTCCAAATAAATTGGTCATCTAACACCACCATTGGCACTAAAAACATGAGCATTCTCAGCCAGTCATCCCAGTTTAAATGAACTTGACCTCTAAAGTTGTTGTTACGGCTGGCAGCCTGGACACACACTATTGTGTTGGAGGTGTGTGCTTTCTTTTCTTTACAGGTACCTGCAGCTGTGGCTCCACCCCTGTGACAAAGCCCTGCCCAGGCCAACACAGCTGTGACTACTTCCCCAATCATCCCTCCTCCAATCAAGATTCACTTCCTGCCCTTATTTAAACCCTTTTCAGTTGCCCTTGATGCCTTGCTGACTTGCAGGCTTGTGAGTACGTTACTCCCTGTTATATTTTGTATGTTTTGACAAAGTTAATGATTTTGGGTTGCATAGGGGGACTTGAAATACGTTTAGACACCCCGGGGTATACATATAGTTTGTGCATTTAGACACATAGTTATTCCCCTGTCTAGACTTTATTACATCAGATTGACAGTGGCACTTCTCAATCTTATTTCCTGTATTTGGTGGGTGTTCATTTGGACATTTGTCTGGGAGGGGGTTTTACCGTGTTTATTTGAGGGTGCCACTTTAATATCTCGTGCTTCCCCTATGTTATCCCGTAGACCAGTTTTATGGACTTTATTGTAAATAAAATATAACTGAAGGCTACTTGCAGTGTTTGTCTGGACTCATCTTTGACCGAACCTGTCTGCTGTGATAGTTGCGACTCCCTGGTATATCTTACCCCAGGGGGAGTCGTAACAGTTGTCAAAAATAGAAAAGATAGAAATACTAGTCCGTTTTGAAGGATTCTACATCTCTAGCCAATGAGTGATACAGAAAAAAAATGAAGAAACAGACAAGATGCTTGTTTCTAAGGTGCTTTTTCTTGAAAGCAAAATCAGTGGCTCGTATACAAAAACAGATTCTATATCCTCTGAAAAATAACAATGGCTTGTTTGACTCCGAATACATCTCAGTTCTATTTACACTTGTGTGTGTGTGTGTGTTGTTGTTTCCGAAGCATGACCAGGCCGTATAAAGGGAATGGACTAAAGACTTATTGCTGAACTAGAAACGCTGCCAAACAGTTAACATGGAACATACTGTGCGTATTCTCTCACAGGCTGAGCACTAGGTTACATTCCACGATGCAAACAGAGGTATACGTACGTGGCACACGTTTACAGACACAGAAATGCTCGGATAACAAAAAAAATATGGCTCGAAAAAGTCCGAGCGGCTCACACTCGCATTCGTATTTGACACACAGACTCACAATTTGCTGGATTACAACATGTGTGCTTTTCCATTATACGTACACGGCATTCCACGGCAGGCTGGAGTAAATATGGATGTTCTTAGTCATATCCTATCATACAATATCACATAATAGTAGTGTGCATGTCGCCATTTGTTGTGTATGACGAAAAATTGGCAGTTTATAGATATATGGTTGTTAATATATGTTTGATGCCTTTGTAGAAGCCATCGGAAGCTGCCAATTTGAAGCTATTGTCATATTTACAGTGTGCTTCGGAGACTTCAAGTTCTTTCTCTGTTTAGCCTGGTGGGCCTTTGGAAGCTGCCTTAGTTCTTGGTAGGGGGGAAGGGTTTGAAAGAGGGATAACAGGAAAAACTAATTGTATTAAGACCACAATGAAAAGAGAGAAAAAATGTATATGTATTTAGACTGGTTTTGCTGGGATGTATAGCAGTACATTTTGGTGGAAAAGTAATGTGCTTAACATGAGATTTTTTGATTGGATTGGATAATTTCATTCATCTCTTATTTGGGAAATTATCTCAATAATGTGGTAAATGCCTTGCTTAACTTTTTGGGGATGAATAAAATGTGATCATTTTTGAGAGAAAAAGTTCCAAATTATCAATATTGAAATCGAAGGATTACTGATTATAATTCTAAAGTGTCACCTGTTGATTTAAAATAGCAACTATAGTAGAATAGAAGAATGAGAAAAAAATATTCATAAATTTCATAGGCATCAAAAGTAAATACAAATATAATTTTTGGGATATAACGACTCGTATTCATTTAATGAAAAACTATACTCAGAAATATATACCTTTTTTTTCCCCACCATATGTCAAATAGATAATTTCCCTCTCACATTGCGATTTTTTTGTTTCTTTTCAGTGTGGCCACATAAAGAAAAAAATATTTCAAAATAGTAATATTATCACATAAAAGTCACCCAAGAGTTGGAACAAGACAGCCCGGGTCAGTTTGTTATATCCCTTATAATGAATTACTAGTTAATTTATTGCATACCAGGTGATGACTAATCCAACACCAATATATACAAATTCTTTACTATTATATACTATAGAGAATAAAACCTGCTTTACATGAGCCCATTATGGGGAATAGGTAGTTAACAGCTCTGTGCTTTCTTTCATATCTTTGTACAGAATAAGGAAAGATGCATGTGAATATATTTCAAGACGCAGGCTGGTGATAATTCATAATAATTCATCATTCAACATGCATCACCTTCATCACATTTGGTGTCCGGAAACACATTAGAAACGATGACTTAAGGACAATTGGGTCCTACAATCCATAACCAAGAAATATAATATTTGAAAACACTTATGTACTTCATTTAAAGCAGGGAAGGGAAACCCCTAGTATGAAAAATATGATGCAATGTAAATATATTTACCTGTTTTATAGTTCTACTTGTAATATTTGAAGTTGCATACCTATGAATGTTATAAAAGTTAATCATTGTTGAATCAATTTTAGTGATACAATTGACAATTGGTTATATTGTTATGAAATAGATTGGAGTATAATACATATGCAAATTTGCCCAAAATGGCTGTCGTGCATTTAATTGAATAATTACTATTTTTATTTCACATTTACATAATGTGTAAAATAAAAATGCTTATACATTGGAGTTAATTTAATCAGCTTTCTAATTCATTGGGACATCATAACTACTGTCAAAATACATGCTTAATATATCAATAATTTTGGTTGAGATTCAACAAAAGCAACTTTGCTTTCATATTTTTTAAGATTACATGCATTTGTGCGTTAAATATTGTGCCATGAATGTTTCCCATCCCTACTTTAAAGAAAAATTTAAATGAGGTAATGTTTGAGATCCTACAAATCAATATTTGCTGCCCTTTATTGGTCCGGAGTGTAAATAAGAATAGCATTTGACACGTAATACTCAGATATGCGGAAATGTGTTGCTGCCACTCCACAAAAAGAAGTTCAGTATAGATGAAAGACTTGGTAAAAATCATAGTTCAACTTAATAAAAACAAATTGAATGATGATTTCACCATATAATGTCATAAGTTTTGTGTTATGACTTGAAAATCTTCACATTTAAATATATACAACACGTGATTAGTGTCACGTTATATAACAGGATCAATTCACGTTTTAACCAGTTAGTTTATACAAAGGTTTTGTATTTAAATTATGTCAAATTTTGGCGTCCCGGAGGAATTTAGAAGAAATTCTAACCAATAAGAAGGGGCCTTTCAGCATTAGCAATACAGGAAAGGACAATTTAAATGGATCACAAAGTTAACTGTGAACTGAACTTTTTTTTTTTACGTTACGGCAACAATACACTTTAATTGGGCAAACATATATTTGGACTTGTTTCTTATTCAAACAGCATGAAAAAAAAAATGATTAAATGGCCATTCTAAAGACCACGGCTTAAACAAGGCATTGTTGAAATGGAAGAGGTAAGTATACAAATGAAACGTTAACATTCTTTACTCTGATTGGTCATCAGTGATTGGCTTCACTGCCTCTTGTTCTGATTGGTCATCACCCAGAGGTGGACTGGTGCTTACTTGCGCCACTTGTTCCGGCTCCGAAGTTTGGTCCATCGACGGCTCGTAGTCACAAACTATCTCAGACTCCTCAGTGTGGGAGGGGCTGCAGTCAAAGGTGAACTCTGATTGGTCCTCAGTGAACGAAGGGCTCTCCTGAAGCTCAGACAAAGGCTGTGACAACTGTCCCGGGCCGGCTCCGATGCTCGACCCGGTCCGTTCCGACACGTCTACTACAGGCATCTCTTGATAGGCCGCTTCCGGCCGGTCGTCCGTCTGCTCCGGGGGGTTCGGTTCCCGTGGCAACGAGAGCCCCCGGTGACGAATGCACAGCTTGTGCATCTCCGTTACTTCGGATATGCTGCTGCTATTTCCGCTGTCACGGAAACTGGCCAGTGGGGGGCGCACCTTCACCCCGGTCACCGTCACCGACCCTTCGATGGCCTTACGCAGCTGTGGCGGGGGTGGGTCATTAGTCACAAAAGCACATGGTGAATAGTACACACATAAGTAATTGTTTGATGCAATTATTTGACAAAATTATACAATTTTTCTTACTATATGCACACAAAATCACTAAAAATTAAAACTTCCGATAAGTAATGCTAACTCAAGGTTAGTTATTATGAAATGTCTCATTATTAACCCATGTTCTCTCATATGTTGACAGTAATTTTTCATCCAAGATCAGCTGGGAAAACAATTAAGGCCCAAAAATGGCAAGAACCTTTTTTGCATTGCCAAATCTGTTGTCGGGATAAAAAACAAACCTCTTTGAGAGAGACAACGCCGACCAGACGGCCCATGCTGGTCACGTAGGCATGATCCAAACCCAGCAGGGAGAAGATCGTGTGTGTCTGCGTTGATATAAAAATAACATTAACAAGCTGAGTCATTAGATTAGAAATGCTTGGCTGACGTCACCTTATGCAGTGAGGTTTGTTCCACTAGCTGAAATGGAGCTGGGTCAATCTTGGAGTTCTTAAAATCCAGCGGTTCATCCAACTGCTGTTCCTCCCACTCTGTGATCTAAACGCAGAGATGACATCATACTAATTATTTTCATTCATTCATTCATTTCCCATATCCTCATAAGGCTTACAGGTGGTGCTGGAGCCTAGCCCAGCAACTATGGGCAGCCTGAATTTGTTGACAGCCAATTGCAGGTCACAAGGTAATAGACAACCATTCACACTAATACAAAAGGATGATTTAGAGCAGGGGGGTGCTTACAATTTTGCTCCAAGATCTACTTTTCAAGAAGCCACCTTTCCGTGATCTTCCTTGTTCAAGGAGCCAATCACCGAGGGGGGTCTCTCGGTACTGAGTTCGGAGAGAGGTCAGCTAAGACACGTCTCATTACCAATAAAGGGCGTCGAAATGAGGCATATTTATTTATTTATCAATTCAACATCAAAGGATTGAGCATCTGTGACAGGTCGTTAATGTTAGGCAAGTTAGTTGGCACCTCACTTAAGATCCTTATGGGAGCTTAATGAGCCAGATATGCATGTTCAAAAAAGGGAGAGTATTTCAGTTGGCACATTGTAATGTCATTGGTAAAACCCAAACATTTTTCAGGCCTGAAGTAAACAACAGCCTGGATCAAAACTTTACACTTAAGGGATCTACCATTAGTACATTGGTGATTGGGCGCATGGTCTACTTGCCGAAAGACATTTAGCCAACTGACATCTGGCCGACAGCAAACTAGCCGAAAGACCATCTGGCTGAACGTTGAATTAGCCGAACGACTATTTGGCCGACCGACTATCTAGCCATATCTACTGTTATAAATACTTTTTTTCTTCTGTCATTATAGTATTTACTGTTAGGACTAATTTGTTTGGCTGTGAATAAATTCCCTAGTTATGCTAAATGAATGTTATTATCTGTAACTTGTTATTCTAAATGAATGTTGTTATCTGTAACTTGTTATTCTAAATGAATGTTGTTATCAGTAACGGGCCGTATTTGGCCCGCGAGCCGAGGTTGAGAAACTTGTACACACACACACGATTGGGGGCGGGGCAAGCGTGTCGGCTAAATGTTCTTCGGCTAGATCGTTGGGCGGCCAAATGGTCGTCGGCTAAATGTCTTTCGGCAAGTAGACCGGCCACATGGTGATTAAGTGGTTGATTGTAATGAGCACCCCTGATTTGGAGTGTTCAACCAGCCTACCATGCATGTTTTTGGGATGTGGGATGAAATCGAGCCACCTCACACAAAATCTACTGCTGCTAACATTTTTTTTTTTTTATAGCTGTTATTCTTTTGCCGGTTCTCACCTCAGTTGGGCTCATGCGATCCTCTACTATATTTGTATCCTGATGAGAGAGAATACCATTACAGTTAAATTTTCTCTAAACTGCATGTGAATATGGAGGAGCAGATGGTGGAGTCAAATGCTGTGGAATTAATGCTCAAGAAACACTGAGTGTGAGAGTGAAAATAAGCAGAATTGATATGATTGCGGTGCATTTGGAAAATGCCTCTAAGAATGAAGATTGGAAAATGAGTAGTGAAGAATGTGAGATCACCAGATGAATCTGTCAAGAAATGTGGAACGTGCAGGTGAATATGTAAAATGATTATCCATTTGTGAATTATATGCTTTTAATTAAAGATTTGATATTACCTATGAGCATCACTTTAGTAAAGTGAGGGTCACCACTTATAGAGCGTGACTATACTATACACAAGGATGGAAACATGTACGTCATATACATGTATGCTATATATCAGGGGTCGGGAACCTTTTTGACAAAGAGAGCCATAAACAATTCATATTTTCAAACATTATTCCTTGAGAGTCATACTAAGAATTTAAAAGTAAAAATACATGAAAATGTGTGCATTTATTAATCATTTCACCACTTTGAAAATAAAAAAAAGTGTCTGAATTCTTTTGAGAACATTACTTCACTGTTGCTAATCAATGAGGATCAATGAGAGGATGCATGCAGAAGAGTCTAATGAAGAAAATATATGATTAAAAAGGCGCTAGAGATAGTTTTGGTGCCACAGTTCCAGCGTGATGCTCCAATTAGTCCGTTCGGGACTTAGGTCTCTACCAGCGATACCCATATTTTACCACACAGGTTAGCGGAGAGCCATATACACCCATCAAAACAGCCACATATGGCTCCCGAGCCATAGGTTCCCAACCCCTGCTATATATTGTCCACAATTCACCCAGTGTCTTGCCAAGCAATGGTTACCAGGCAACAGACAAGCCAAGCTCACCGACATGGTGATCCTCACGCGTTTTGGTTTCCTTCTTTCACACGGGACGGACCCAGATGAACTCTTCCAACCGGAAAGGGTGAAAAAAAGGGGGAGGTATGACAATGCAAACGCAAAATGAGTGACAGAGACCACTTTGCTACTGGTGAGCACAGTGTTGCTGACAGCTTGTGTTCAAGACGTCAATGTAGAAATGTGTTTATGACACATCAAATGACACATGATTGACAGGAAAGAGGCATTGAAAGTGTAAACTTTGCATTAAGTGAAAAATATTGGCACGGTTGAAATTCCATGACTTTGTTTCTGTGCCAGGAAAAAAGGATACAAAAAGCTACCAAATGTTACTTTAGATATTGCCTTGAGATTGAAAATATATATCTAACATTTAGTCAGAGTTCACAATTGAATATGTTATAATGGTTATTAAAGTCATATTGTTTTTTCCCCCCATTATTATTATTACTGTCAACCAAATTTAGTCAAATCTGACCATATTACTCTGACTATACGCCTCTAGCTGACAAATTACACAGAAAAGTTGATTTATTCATATATACACCGCACTGGACAACAAGCTGTATGTGTCCATGTTCTAATACGGAGTATTTATACTAAAAAAAGGTTAGGTTAGTAGCCTGTAGAAATCCACAAATAAACCAGACTGCACTATGAAATGCAGAGTTATAAGCAAGTATGTTGAAAGTGAACCAAGACCCACATAGAGTGTGGCGCTGTGGCTTAGCTGGTTAAAGTGCCTGTCTCGTAAACAGGAGATCCTGGGTTCAAATCCCAGCAGTGCCTTTTAGGCTTTAGCAACCTTGTCAGTATAAACTTTGTCCAATGAGGTTTCTTCTCTTCCATGTGACACCAATCAACTGATTACCCTTGTCAGACACCAGGAAACTATTATCCCCTTCAGTTCCTAGTGAAATGCATCATGTAGTTGCTCTCACCTCTAGCAGCTCTCTGTCTTGGTCAGCACAGGACAATGTCTGAGAGCCTTAGACAAGAAAAGAAAATTTGTCAGATTTTCACAGCTGATAAGGATTGACATGACGCGGCGGTTGGGATATGACCTACTGTCGGGCGTCTCGACAGATGTGCATTTTAGTGCTGATTTGAGAGGAAGCTGAACGTTGGTGACCATCGGGCTGAAGGAAGAAGACTCCTCTGTGGAGATCTGGATGGAAGATACATTAACAAAAGGGAGCCGAGGACATGCACACAAAAATAAAAAGCAAAGGATTACATGCACGGGGACCAAGGAGACAGCACAGGTAAGGGCACAGACGACAAGAGACACACAAGACAAGCGTGTTAATGTCAGACAATAGCGGTGAAACAATTCAATACAGTGGTGCTTTGAGAAGTGCATTCAATACGGGCATTGGCTAAGATTGTAATTCAAAACACCTCTAATGCAAATTGTTTGCTATTATCACAAAGTAGAATGTCATTCTAAGTGTTCAAGTTTTCAAAAAATGCTGTTACAATATTTTTAATGTATTCAGTACACATATGGCCTAACCAAACCAAGCACGTTTCAACTCAAGCTGACCTCCAACTGACTTACCACTGTCTTCCATGATTTCCATCTGTGCCTTTACCTCCTGCTACATGCAGCATACATGCCCAATCTCAAGTCTAGGCACTACTTCCCAACCCAAGCCGGAATCCAGGCTCCGCACTGGACCCTCCCTCACTCTCGAACCCTCGCCCCGGACGCGTCCACACCTCTTGGGCGCTCACCAGGAAGCGAACCCCTTGATGAGTGTTGCCGTGGCGCTTATCGGCGGGGGCCACGTCGTCGCTTGGGCTTTCTTCGTCATCGCTGTCCAGGACCAATTGACGTAGGTGGCTCAGGCGTCGTTGGCGACTAAGCTGCATGGAGAGCAGAGACTGGAGCTGAAGCTTCTCAATTGAACCCAGGAGAATCATAGAGTCTGCAAATGGAAGTGGATGGAATTGTTAGGGAACTCCGCAAGATAATGATGGATACCCGACTTACCTCTGGAGTCGACCAAAGCCAATGTTTTGAGCTGACCAGTCAGAAGCATCTCCTGCAGCTCCCGATAGGACGAGGTGAGCGTGATGAAGCGCACATCTCGCACCATGATGTCCTCCACCCGTATATTGTACTTCCTGCAATGGGAAGGAAAAGCTGAGCCAAACTATGGGTTTTGTGAACCAGACTATCAGTTTATTGATATCAGGCCATTCCAGAAATGGAGGACAATTCTTCTAGATTAGGGGTCGGGAACCTTTTTGACGAAGAGAGCCATAAACAATTCATATTTTCAGAGATTATTCCTTGAGAGCCATAATTAGAATTTAAAGGTAAAAATACATGAAAATGTGAGCATTTATTATTCATTTCACCACTTTGAAAGTACCAAAAAGTCTGAATTCTTTTGAGAACATTATTTCACCGTTGCTAATCAATGAATATCAATGAGAGAACGCATGCAGAAGCAGAAGAGTCTAATGGAAAAAAATATGATTTAAAAAGGCGAAGAGCCATATACACCCATCAAAAGAGCCACATATGGCTCCCGAGCCACATAGGTTCCCTACCCCTGTTCTAGATTCATAGTGAATGTTAGATTTCTTCACTTCAAAAATACTGAGCGATAGCAGCATACATTTCCCTTTCCTTGCATTTGCTCCTACTCCTCCTCACTAGTAGTTGTAGAGGCCGCACTACTGAAGATAGACATTGCTCCATATTGGCGGGTGAAATACTCTCCAATTGTCAAGCGTCAGTATTTTGTATGTGGATTATTTTGAAAATGGAAAAGTAATGTAAAATGTCCTCCAATTCTACAATGATTGATACTCAAGTTCGGACTTGGACAATGACAGACAATTTCGCCAACACAGCTTGAAGACATACTCATGATGCCCCATGCCCAACTCTGGTAGATAGGGGAGCTTTTTGATGCGGATGATGGAGTCGTAGAGCGACGGCTGGAGTGCCTGAGCCACGGCATTGGCCAGAATCACTGCAATCATCACGGGCAGGATATGCGAGATCTGACCAGTCAACTCGAAGACAATGACCGCCGTGGAAACGGTGTGGGTGACGGCTCCGGACAGCGCGGCAGCACCTGTGGCGGTTGGGTGGGTACATTTTATTGGGAATTCATCTTACAAATGATCTAAGATGCTCACCCACTACAGCATAACCGCCAGGTACTATGGGATATATACTGCCATTGGCATGGATACCGCCCGGAAACACGGCAGCCATGATCTCTCCGACCAGTCTGCCAAAGGCGGCGCCTAACCGGCAGACGTAAATAAAACAGTTTTTCCATATGATGTTAAAACACATAGCGGGATTGGACTCACCGATAAGAAAAACCGGCATGAAGGCCCCACAAGGGACGGGCATGGTGGTGGCCACTGCTGACATCCAGAACTAAGAAGATAGAATTAACATTGACAGTGCAACATTTAATGTACATCAATATTTCATGTTTTTTTTAATATACAAGTAAAATCCTTGGGAAATTTGGATGGAAGAAGACAGATCAGAAATATTTTTTGCAAAAATGTACATTTCTATTGTCTCAATACTACAGTTTAAGATTGTTATTATCAAAAACATACCTTCATAATGATGAAGAGGATGAGCGTGATGAAGACGTTGACTTGGGGGTGTTTCCAGCCGTGGTGGTGGCCTATGTAGTCAAACTCCTCAGCTACACCGTGTCGGCACCATGTGCGGTTGTCGAACAGCGCCACCAGCGACTCGTGTTGGGTCAGCTGAGGAACATTAAATGCACATGGCTTGAATTGAAAAACTTGATCGAAAAGTATTCAAAGCACTTGCTTTTTAATTCCATTTGTTTCATCAGATATTTCAGAAGTGAAGTTCCCTCACTCAAAACAGAATCCTACTAATATTATTGATTTTTATATTACTATATTTATCTTTATGCTGTTGTGGCAAGTTCTCTTTCTCTATGGGGATGAATAAAAACTACTCTACTCTACTATATAATACATCTACATACTTCATCTGTTTTTTGGAAATACATAAAATTAGGGTCAAAAGTAAAATTTGGAAGATTCTTTTCACATTATGAATAAGAAATTGTTAAAAAATAGAATGAATATCATATATACATGAAATTCACATTATATTATTAAATGGATTTGATTACAGAATAAATTCCACATAAAACAGATGAAAATGAAAAGAAAATATATATTTGATAGGTTAGCTCACATAAACCTGTATTAATTCATCCACTAATCTGCCAAAAATTACCCCCCCAAAAAATGATTTCTTTAAAAAAAGAACTATATCTTTCCAGTACATATTTTGAATTGATTTAAAATGATTGTGTATTAAGTCCTACTTCAATTCTAAATTAAATAGAAAATGCAAAAGTTTTCTATTCTTAGAATAATTACATTAATATATTTCATGTACACATCATTTATTTTTTAATTCAAATAAAAATGATCAGTCCCGCCAGTCCTTATTTCCGTCAAACATTTCTAAAATGTATACTGGAGCATGGGTTATCATTTCAACAAAAGTCCGGTGGATTGCTCACCTGGCCGGCCATGAACTGCCCAAAGCCTGGAGGGAAGGTGAGGGTGGACACCAGCAGGGTGACCATCGCCGGATACGCCAAACGCCTGACAGGAAGAGAGGGACTGCCAGATCATTAATAAATGTGCTCTTCAACCAGATTGGGGAAGATTATTTATCGGATCGGGGAAAACCCTATAGTTCATTTTGCAGGTGTGCAGTCATCTATGTGTAAACTCCATTTGAAATATCTTGTTAGCGATTGACCTACTAGTTAAAATCAATGGGTTTCGAGTTCTGTTAATGTGCAATCATCCTCTGGGTGTCAACAACATGGTTGTGCTTCTTTGCGATGGGATAACAATTAAAGGCTTTCCTAAAGGGTGTCATTCAATTCCCTGTAAAGGATGAGATACTTACTTCCTTAGTAAAAGCTTGTTAATGGTCTTTTGCCGCCTCATGCACTCTACGATCAGCCGGTTCAGGTAGACAAAGAGGGCACCACCGAAACCGCACGCGATACTGCAAGACAACAATAATGAAATGAAACAAATCTCATCAGCATAGGCAGAAATGTTCTTTTTACTGTCACTAACCCAAGACACCCCCTTCTTTCAAAATTTGTGTTTGATGGCTACATGAACACTTAATTCACAAAAATAGATTAGAATTCATTGCAAAGCGTGACCGGACGTTTGGTCGCTGGTCTTTTGATCGCCAGTCTTTTGGTCGCTGGTCTTTTGGTCGCCGGTCAAATGTACTTCGATATTAAACAGTACTTTTGAATTGATTTCAAATCAAGTCAAGTTGAAAGGAATGCAAAATGAGGAGGCTGGAAGAAGCAAACAGCTCAGGGATTATGAGACGTCGGTTCGCCCTACCCGAGGACGGCGAAGGCCGGCAGCTCCTGAAGGTCAAATGGGAAGTCCAAACGGAATCGAGTCTTGAAGAGTGCCGTGATGGTTTCTGATAAACAACAAGAAAATTCAGACAACACGCGTGGCATACAAATAGACTTCATTAGAAGAATTTCACATTTGACAGACTGGTCAACGTATTGACTGCGGCGTACCTTCGTCCTTATTCCACACAGCCAGCACGCGGAAGATGAAGGCACTGAAGGTAGCAGCAAAGAAGCCCCTCCAGTAGTTCCTCACCGCAAAAAACGTTGAGGTGACCTCGATGCTGAACAACACCCCTTTTGGTGCGCAAAAATATATTCTCACAATCGCATATGACATCAATGATACAATAACAGTAACATTTGAATAACTAGTGAGCACTTTACCCATTGTTAACCTTCCACAGCAATACTTTCAATCCATTGAGTATTTCAAAAGGATTGAACAGCTAACTGCTCTCTACACTAGACAGGTTAAGTACCGTATTTTCCGCACTATAAGTTACACATTGTTTGGCAGGGCTTGTTACTAATACTGAAGTACGACTTCTGTTTTTTTTTCACTCTGACCACAACTAGCAATGATATGTTGTTGTGTTCTAGGCTATAGTTATCTGAGAAACCTATTTAATAGATGTCTATTTAGCCTGTTGTTCTTTGTTTTACTATAGTTACTTAAATGCATGTTTGTTTTTGTTAAAATGAACAAAATACTCTCTTAAAAATGTGACCTATACTCCAGTGGCATGTATATATATTTTGTTCCTCTTCATTGTGTATTCTTTGGCTTGTGTGACCTATCGTCTGAAAAATACGGTATGTATTTAAACTGACTTCTATAGGTGTGGGCTTACCTCCAATGGGTGCAGCAAAGCAGCATCCCACGCCCACTGCACAAGCAGCAGACAGCATTTCGGTGTTTCGCAACTCGTTCTGTTCAATCGGTGTCAAATAAGGAAAAAAAGTACATGGAGGAAAAAGTTTACCGAGGGATCAGGCTCCCCCCAAATTTTTTTTTTCAACAACGGCGATGCTTTTTGCAAGATTTTCATAATTTAAGTACATTTAGATGCTTTGTTCCACAAGGACAGTCTATTATAAATTTAGAAATTGTATTTTCTAGAAAATGTTGATTTTTGCAGTCCATCCAGGCAGATTGTCAAGTCAGCCAATATGTCTTTGTATCCCAAAAATGCCAATTCTCAATGTTCCAATCTGAGGACCATCTTGTACATACACAAACAGTGGGCATTCAAGCAAATTTGGCAGGTTTTATGTATAAAAATTGCGGATATTTTTACACTATATAAGGCGTGAAGACAGAGCAGACAAATGGAAAGCGATGTAAATGGATGTAATGAGCGAAATGACTTTTAAGCAGATTTGCGAAATCCTTCGCACACCATTTTTTTTCTCTTAAAAAAAATCCTGTCTTTTGTAAAAGTGAAACAAAAGAATTAAACAATCTCATAATATTCTGCCTGTAATTAACGTCATTAAGCATTAACCATTGGCTGCCATTGATGGCAAACTGCTTCAAATTCATTTGAATGGCAATGGCTGGCAATGAATGAATGAAAGCACGTTTCAAGTGACATTGACGGCGATAGTTGTCCAATCCATTTGCACTGTTAGGGTTGGCAGTGATGATAGATTGGATGCCTATCACTGGCAACAAATGCCAGCTTTCAAGGATGTAGAATGAATGCTCAAATGACTTTTCAAGATCAATGTTGATGGAAGTGACCTTAAATCATACCTTGCTTCCCTCAAAGGGCTCTTCCTTTAGCAGTAATAGTGGCGTAGGGAAAAAAGACATGTGTGAGTAGTGAAGGTGCACACAAGTTACCTTTTCTCCCTGACACGAGCAACAAACGAAATCTGTCAAACAGTCTCGGTAGCGTGGACAACTCAATGAACATCTTCCCGGACTGATTACGCTTTAATGGGAGGTGGACCTCCTCACACTATTCGAGTCTAACTGAGAGCAGCCTCCCTCCATGTCATCGGCGTCCGTCTTCCTTCGACGTGTCAAGTCCGAGCTGTGGATGTTAGAGGGGGGTCCTGTTGAGTTGCAGAGAGCCAACATCAAGCTCTGGTTTTACCTCAGTCCGGGACCAAAGGCATGAATTTTGGAGTATGTATGTATGTACACCAAAAAAGCCCAAGTTTACTCTGTTGAAGTAATTCCATTTTGATTTTTTAGCTGAATTAAGTGCATACACATAAGTTCCCACTTGCATGGGCTGGTTTTGTTGTTTTTGAGGAAAAAAAACAAAACAGAAATTCAGCTTTCACTTTTTTTCTATTAACTAGTAAACAGGTTGTTGCACAAAGTTATCCAATTCAATCCAATTACGTAGCCATTTCTGCTAAAAGCCTAAATCTTAAAATTGTCCATTGCTGCCATCTGATGGTGGCAATGCATCATTAACATTGATTCGGAAATTGTAATTCAGTGTAGAAGCAGCCTCAGATTGTCCACATGGAAAACCTAGATTAAAAGAATATAATGCTGTAATCTTTCCTGTTGTTCTTTTTTTACTAGAATGAGTATAGTTCATCACTGTTGGGGAGTGTAAATACAGTAAGTCCATTCTTACCGTGTAGATTCCACCAAAAAGAGCGGCCATAAGTTTGCTGAGAAGCGCGGCACATAAGCTGGCAACGTGGACAAAGGGCCCCTGTAGAGCAAGATAAATAAGAAAAGGAAATCAGTGGACCATTTATGTTTAAGAACAAAAAAAATCCACATCTTGCATTACAGCTAACCTCATTGGATGAACAAGAAATGACTTGAACAATAACAAAATAATCCATCCGGATAATGCAAATATTTATGTATTTATTTTATTATTATTTATATTATCACATTAGGTGACAAACTTTATTCACTTCATATTCATTTTGTTGCAGCACAAGTGATTTGTAAAATATTGTTGATTCGTTAAAATCATCTTTTCATATCATCATGTTGTTGCAATAACTGTTCTAGTTAAAGGGGGGCATTTGTAGTTACGTATATGCTTTTTCCCCCACTATTTAATACATTTTCTCGGTATTGGCAGATGATCAGGTGACTCAAGCTTAGATTCACATATATGTTATCAGGACATCCTTAATTTTCACATTAGCAGTGATTTGACCAGGCCATAAATTCCCTACAAATGTAGAAAAAAACAGTTCCAACGAGCCTTTTGCCGCCATCGCCCATCTGGATGATAAAAACCATCAGGCATGAAACGTAACAAATCCTCTACCTCTTTCCCTAGCGGCATCCCGCTTCCCAGGGCACAGGTGAGTCCGATGACCTTGGCCACAAACGTCTTAAAGGTCAAGTACTCCTTAAGAACCACCCCTCTTAGGATAGTCTTCATCTCCGGAATGCCTGAGCCTGGGTCACGACAAATTCCAGGTGTTGTCATGATGGAGCGTAGGGAAAAGAGGAGTTGAAAGAAAGCAATTACATAGGAATAAACCAGAAGGGTGGCTTGTACAGCGGCACACTGATTGATATTCATAATCTTATGTACGCCTATCTAATCATAGCGATACAATATGGATTTCCCGCCACGTCCTTGGAGAACTTATGGCGGGCAATTACATTATTCAAACACAAAGCGGCCATCGCCCCATCGGACGATGTCGAACATATGTTGGCAGATTAAGTGTGGAGAAGTGCACCTCACCCACGGCCTGAGGAGCCAAAATCTGGGTAAATCCAGCAGAGAATGTGATCAGCACCACGGGGTAGCTGACCCAAGCGATGTACTGCAGGAGCAGATTGCTGTCCAGGCCGCCATACATCCACTTCTGTGCTGCACACAAACGCAATGCACACAGTGATGTACGTAAGTCTGAAAACCTGAGAGAGGTATGAATTTATTACATTTTTTTGCCATGTGGAAGGATTTTGAGAAATGTATTTGTGAATGAGACAGGCACACAATTGTTGTTGACAAAAAAATATTAACAATTAGAATTTTTTTGTCCTTTGTGGTCAATCTTATTTAAAAAATTGTAGTTGCACACTTAATGAGGGCTTTCAAATTCACACAATATTTGATTTAATCTCACACAAATATTTTTAAGCATATTAATTAACATAAAAAGTATTTGTCTTATGCAAAATTGCAGCAAGCTTTTTTTAAATGACATTAAGAGATGTGATTTTTTTTAAATTTGACATTTTGGCTTCTTGCACTGGATTGTATTTGCATGCTGATTGAATTGAAAGCTTTATTTTCATTGTACATACATACATATACATACTGTGTAAGTCTACTCGTTTTAGTCTTTTGTGTGTGGTTAATTTGAAATTTGAAAAGTGGAAACCTTAACATGACCTCCAATAATAGAATGACCAACAAATTCACCAACAAGATTTTTTTCATCTACTCTGTGCCTCTTTCTTACCTTCTTGGCAAAAGGCGATGGCATAGTCCATGACCCAGCTAACCAACGCCATGAGCAGCCCCAGCAAGATGAGAAAGATCCAGTCCTCACCCACCCGTGAGATCAAGAACTTTTGACAGCTAGATGCACACGCTGAAGGTAAAGTTGTTTCCACCAGAAAAAAAGGGTATATACAAGTAGATAATGAGTGTGAAAGAATTGGCGCCTGATACATAAACAATATAGCGAAGACATAGTCATATTTGACATGGTGAGACCTGTTACATGGGTCAGAAAAACAGCTTTGCAAGGGTGCAACAGTGACACAAAATCTGATTTATTTCTCTCGGATTTAGTCCGATTTTACATAAAAACAATGAAGCTTTTGGAGAAATGTCAATAGTTGTGTTCTATTAATCGTCATTATCAAACTCTACTGACTAAACTTTGTACTTTAAGATGAAGATTAACGTATCTTATTTGTTTTTGGTGTTTTACAGCCCCTCTATCTTTTTTTAAATGACATTTTAATATTTCTTAATACATTCCTTTTGACTTTACTTTGTACTTTATACTTTTTACTAATGATGAGTGACGAGTATGTTAATACTTTAGTCCTTTTTTTCTGTTTATGTTTCATATATACTGTTAACGGATGCACTTTTTTACATGTATCGTATCTTGTGCCTACCCGGCCCATTTGTCAAATTTTTAAAGTCAATCTAGCCCCCGGGCCCAAAAGTTTGCCCACCCCTGGTCTAGTGGCACTGATCTTTCAGTGTTATACTGACTGTACCACTCAATCTATTGAATTGTAGTCCTTTTTTTCCATCTAGGAATGTAGTGGAGGCCATTTTTTCCTCTATGGATGGCATTTCTATGTCTATGGCGAGAATAATCATTTGTAGCAGCAAGAAAGAAAACACCTCAAGTCCAAAAGGCAATCAGTGGCAAGGCTTAGAAAATAACCCCATTATGTGGAATGTTTGTAGAGAGGCTTTTGTACGTGCCCCTTATTTAGAAGGCGTTTTCTTTTGTAAACACACTCGAGAATGGAATGAAAAGCGCTTATTATCATCATATTCATGTTAACTTGATAGAATACAAGAGCCGTTTTGTGACAAAAGTGAGCAATTCAAATATATGCTGTTTTTTTTCCATACGTATTAATGGATACGATATAGAAAAGCGGAGAATTCCATGGACCTCATTTGAAAAAGAGCAGACACAACAAAGCTGGGTCATGGTTAGAATTCCACTATTACTAGGTCAGCTAAAAGAAGCAACGCTGGACTCATTTTTTTGTCTCATCTGTGGACACGACTAGAGGCTGGAATCTGCTTTAGTTATCTCTTGAGAAGGCCGCACTTGTGCTATTGACACATTTTCCAGATCCATATTTCAACACCTCCCAAAAAATAAACTAAATTATTACTACTGACGGTAATAGATGTTTGATCCATTTTAACTAGTAGCGGCAAAAATAATTTAAAGGGAAAGACAACACATTTATTAAGTCTATCCCGGGACAAAATTTTCCAAGTAAGTTTTATCTAATCTAATTTCTTTTGCATCTGACAAAGGCCCAATAAAAAGTGTGATATTTCTCTTGTTGGCATGGCTACATTTGCCGTGTTTTTTAGTGGTTTTTGGAGGGTTTGATTTGATGCATTTCACACTAGAGCCTGGCAGACGGAGATAGTACGTGTAACAACAGTCTCAAAAAGCCTAGCTGCTTGAACGCATACACACATAAGGATCCTCGGCTTGTTTTTAGCTCAATTCCACACAAAAAATAAAACCCCCGAACTGCTTTTCTCTTCGTGCGTAGGTTGCCCAGGTCCAAAACAGCTACAGCACTGGTTACTCATCAGTAGAAGAGCACAAATGTAGTTTAGCCCACACATACTGTACGAGAGGGAATCACTAAAACCCCCACAGTTGAATTTGTCCAACTTTTATCTAACAAAACACAACAGAACAACTAATATCTGAACCACAGTCGAAAAACATTGTTTTAACGCAATACTTTTAAAAACACCAATCAAATGAGCCTGAATACATTGGTACCTCTATTTATGAAAGTAATTACATAAGAAATATTGACGGTATGAAGCGTTTAGATTAGAAAACTGAGTGGTTAGCATGTCAGCCTTACAGTTCTAGGATCAAGGGTTCAATCCCGGGTGGAATTTGCATGCTCTCCCTCAGCTTGCATGGGTTTTCTACGGGTGCTCCAATTTCTTTCCACATACCACAAACATGCATGGCAGGCTGGTTGCACACTTTAAATTGCCCCTAGGTATGAGTGTGAGCATTGAATGGTTGTCCATCTTCTAGTGCCCTCGATTGGCTGGCCACCAATTCAGGGTGTCGCCCGCCTCGTACTCGGGCGACAGCTGGGATTTGCTCCAGCACCCCTGCAAACCATGAGAGATCAAGTGGTTTGGAAAATGAATGAAAAAATATTTCAGCTACAAAACGCAAAATCTAAAATAAAAAATTAACCGAAACGTAATTACACTTCCAGGAACCTGTATTTTATTTAGAAATTGGAATGATAGAGTTGTTCTCCCATTGGTTATCTCCCAACACCCAGCTGGCCGCTTTTTGCCTTGGGTATGCTTTGATTATTTGTGCATGCTTTTCACCCATTTTAATGGCTTAATATATACTTTTGTTATATTTTGCTCGATTTGTGTGTTTTTCACATAATTCAAACAAAATTGGTATACATTTTTAAAAGGTTGATTTTGGGATATTGGGAACACACCAGAGTTTTTACATGTATTTATGTGTCATTTTGCGAGGCTTTCTAAAGGCTGAAATGAAAGCTGCTTCCACCGGTGTCCACAGCTTTACTCACATCTCTGGCCACATGGGAAAACGCAGCTATAATAATAACTTATTGCAGTTATTAAAAAAGTACACCTCAGAATGACAAGGTGATATATGATTTGGTTTGATACTTCTAACCATTGCAGTCGTTTATTCAGTTACAAAATGTGATTTAAGAGAACCGGACCAAATGAGACTGAACCAATGAGAAAATAACACGCACTGAGACAAGCAGACACAAACAGAGGATGGAAGGTGGGCACTTGTCTTTGACATTGAGACAGGCTGCTTGGCTGGAGGTCATTGCACACATCAGTCCTATCCAATCAGGATCACATCGCCTCGCTTTGCCACTCAGGTCCAACTACTGCTCTACCTTAAAGCCCAAAATGTAAACACTACTGAAGCATTACCCCCAAAATACTGCCTTTCACTACTGTTAAGTTTACCAAAATGAATGAATGAATAAACAGTGAAAGGTGAAGTATTTTTATTGTGCATTTAACATGCAGTTCATTTATTTTTGTATTTTGTTAATTGATTCTTTTAATTATGATATAATTATTTCATATATTTAATTTAATTGGGGTCCGGTGGATTAAGCGATTGGCACGTCGGCCTCACAGCTCAGGGGTCTTGGGTTCTAATCCAGGTCAGGTCCACCTGTGCGGAATTTGGGCCTTGGGCCCAAAGTCAACTGGGATTGTCTCCAGCACCCCCCGCAACCCTAGTGAGGAAAAAGCGGTTCAGAAAATGAATGAATGAATCAACTGATAATTGAATTGGTGGCCAAACAATCTTAGGAATGTTTCCACATAAATAAAATAATATAAGATCATATTTGATAGTCCGATTTTGGCAAAACTTGTATAAATATATTCGGAATAAACATAGGAAAGACAAAACAAAATAAAATAACAGCAATGATTCAGAAAGTGGTGGCAACATCTGTAGCTCCTTTGTTCAAATTTTTGTTAAAATAAATCCACCAATGACTTGTGTTCTTTAAATCCTCCAATTTTAAGGAAAATGAATGCAAAATTATTGTAACAAATACTACAGAAAATACAAAAGGAGGAGGACTGAACTAATCACTCACACAGGCACTTGGAGCATGGGCCTTTCGGGGACTTTTGGAGGTTGGCAGCTCGACTTCGGACGCTGGTGTTGCGCCGCATTCCTCCACCATTGCGCACGCCGCCATCCCGTAGGCGGGCTGCTTCCGCCTTGGCGTAGACACCCAGCTCTTGAGTGTAACGCCCATACATCTGCGTGCAGCACAAAGGTTTCATACTTTTATTAACCCATTCTCTGACATTGACAGCGATGAATATCTGGTGACTTCAAATGTTTGAGTACCATTGACGGTGATGAACAGCTAGTGAATGCTACTATTTGAGCGTCATTGACGGCAATAGACATACAATCCGTTTTGAGTGAGATGGGGCAAAACATGCAGCTGACATAACTACTATTATAATGAAATAATTTTTATCAGCGGTTTCCAACTCTGCCTCAGTGTTCTGAGATCGAGGAATCAATCCCCGGTGGTTTCCGATCTTCCTTTATGGAGTTTGTATTTCCTTCCCGGGCTTGTGTGGGTTTTCTCCGTGTCCTCCGGGCTCCTCCCACATCCCCAGAACATGCATAGTAAGCTGGTTAAACACTCTAAATTGCCCGTAGGGATGAGTATGAGAGTGAATGGTTGTCTGTCTATTTATGCCTTACTATTGGCTGGCCACAAATTCAGGGTGTTCCCCGCCCGGTGCCCATAATTGGCTGGGATAGGCTCCAGCACCTCCCGCGACCCGTGTGAGGATAAGTGGTACAGAAAATTAATGAAAGGGTCCATCCATATAAACATGCAGAACCTCTATCAGCACATTACAAAATATCAGCTTCACTTTTCACTCAGCAGTCACAAGTAGTCTTTCTTTTTTCTGGCCTAGCCAATGAGCTCAATCTCTTAGCTCCCAGTTAAATAACTCCACACGCCTGACACCCAATTAACCGGTAATGATGAGAGGCGGAACCGCAAGCTGAATACGCTGCCAGTCACCCAGTATAAAGCCAACGTCTACCATAGAGATTGTGTTCTTGCACTCTTGAGCAACATCATGGCACAGTCCAGGAGTCTGTTTGGTGTTTTGCTGCTGGTTGCTGCACTTTTGGCTGTTGATGCTCAACATTGGATGGGGGCTCTGCACAAGAATCCACCTTTGTCACTACCTCAGAAGCAAGTAGGTGTTCCTTTGACTACAACTCAAGTGGAGAAATGCCAAGTGGAGCATAATGAGATGATCCAGTGTGGGACTGGTGACATCACCCAAGAGCAGTGTGAATCCATCAACTGCTGCTACAATGGACGCCAGTGTTATTATGGCAAAGATGGTAACTCTGCTAACCGTTCTTCCTATAATTTCAAGCTTGGCAGCTTTGATTAATATTTTCTGTCTTGTCAGTGACTGTGCAGTGTACAAGAGATGGCCAGTTTGTGGTGGTAGTAGCTCGTGACTCTACGCTTCCACCTGTGGATGTAACTTCAATCAGTTTGATTGAAATGAATGATCCTACTTGTGAAGCTGTTGACACCACCGCTGCCTTTGCTATTTTCCAGTTCCCCATGACTTTGTGTGGCACCACTGTCAAGGTTGGTGGCAGGTTTAATTTTTTTGGACCGAGTATTATTGGCTGTAATTGTGTTTAATGGTGCTTTCAACATCTTAAGGAGGAAGAAGGCTTTGTGGTATATGAAAACCACATGTCGTCATCATATGAGGTGGGAATTGGGCCCAAAGGTTCAATCACCAGGGACAGCCATTTTGAGTAAGTATTTTAGCTTGGTGTTTGACAGATTAGTCTGAAACAAATCTTTCTGCACTTAAGCTGGTAGCTCTAGCACTTGAAACAAGTGAGGCTTATTTCTAAGGTTCCTAGTATTGGCATTTATTGGTAGCTGTCAGATCTATTTTACGTGGCAGTGAATCACTGTTGGCTTCTCTTGCTTGAAAGTAATTGGACATCTACTGTAGCCAATGACTTGCATTTTATCATTCCACTTCTGTGGTGACACTAATTTAACTCCTTTGCTTAGGTTGCTGTTCCAGTGTAGATATTCAGGGACAGCTGTTGAGGCGGTAGTTTTAGAGGTCAATGACCTTCCCCCACCTGCATCAGTTGCTGCTGGTGGCTCTCTCAGGGTTGAGCTGAGACTTGGAAATGGCGAGTGTTATTCAAAGGGCTGTGTTGAAGGTGTGTATAGTGGCAAATTCTTACATTGAAGTGTTTAGGATGACTCAAAATGTAAAACATTACTTGCAGAAGAGGCAGCTTACAACTCCTTCTACGACGCAGCAGACTACCCTATAACTAAAGTTCTGAAGCAACCCGTGTATGTTGAAGTCCGCATCCTCGATAGGTCCGACCCCAACATTGTTTTGACCCTGGAGCGCTGCTGGACAACTACCACTCCTAATCCAAACAGTGTCCCTCAATGGGATCTAATTGTTGATGGGTAAGTGTTTATACTGCTTTGAATGGAAGCCACTGTCCTTGGGTTGTTTTACTCAGGTCTCATGTATGATTCTGCAGGTGTCCCTACAATGATGACCGCTACCAGACAAGCATGGTTTCTGTGCGGCAGTCCTCTAGAATTCTTAGCCCAACACACTACAAGCGCTTCATCTTCAAGATGTTCTCCTTTGTGGATCCCGAATACTTAACTCCACAAAAGGATAGGGTAATGTGTCAAAACTTTTTGCTGGTATTTTTCAATGATCTAATGGCTTGCTATTAAGTCCATTTTTGCACAATTTGTCCTTGAATCGAGAGATGTGGGACCCTTTTGACTTAACAAAACTACCTTTTTTTTTTTTGTTGTTGTATCAATTGCAGGTTTTCATCCACTGTGCTACAGCAGTGTGTTATCCCAGCACCACAAATTCCTGTGAAGAAAACTGCCATCACAGATATCGTGAGTGACTACCTCTGACTTTGACCTATTCTTGTGAACATTCAATTAATAATTGTTTCCAAGTCCATGCAGGAAAACCTGCAAACACAGCCCGCAAGTCTCACCCCCAGGATGTGGTCTCAAGCAAGCAGGTGATTCTGACTCCCATGAAAGGGATGCTCTATTGATACCCTGGAAAAATTCAGCATCTAACTACTTACCCAAAGCCAGTCATGACTTTTAATAAAGGTTGTTAAAAGCATTCCGTTGCCATGATCTATTGTCTTAATGGTACTGTAACAGTCACTGCCTTGAGTGTGTGGAGGCACTAATGGAAGTCATATGAGAAAGCAAGATGATATATTAATTCATTTAGTCAATACAGTAGGTGACTAAAATATCTTAACCATTTCCCTTCAATTCTCATTTTAATGTGTCTCTCTTTTTATGTAGAAAATAATCAACACTACATTAGACTTGACCTTTTTAATCCAGTGCCAACTGACAATGACCATGCTTCTAAAGACTCTTAGAGGTCTTCTACAAGGATAAAATTCCAGGCTACAGTCATAACATTGTGTTAATGTTGAAAATTAGCTAAAAGGTGTGCATTTACAAGGCTCAATGTGGCCTTGTTTTCTCCAGGCTGCAACGAGTGCATCATTGTGTACTCCACACCTTATTTCTCCTCCTCCCCTCATTAAAATGGGTGTCAAGACTCTTCCAGACTTGCTTGTTCTACTCAAATGAGCTGGGGATGCAGAGTTGCACATAGATGGCTGCGAAGCTTTTGGATGCTAAAGTTCATGCCATGTTCACCTGCTTGGTGCTTCTCTGGGGATAGTATAGTGGAGTAGGCCAAGTGTACAATGTTTTTTTTTTTAGTTTCGGGCCCCATGGCTACCTTCTGCATGCTGAAATCCTCTTCAGAATTTTCCAAAAAGTTATGGGGTCCAGTTTATGGTAGGCTAGTGTGATCTTGAGGGACCTTTTCTCTAAATCAGCTTGGAGCTGTATATCTCATTACAATCTGATAAAAAATGATGCCATCCCTAATAAGCTTGTCTGGTGACTACATTTAGAGGAAAAAATGAAACTTATTGTTGGTAAATGTTTAATAAATTTAAAACATCTGTGATCATGGAATAGAATGTAAATAGTAGTGATAAACACTTGAATGTCAATACTTTTATCCTATCCAATACATCCTAGATTATTATGTCAAAACTTGTTTTCATGCATAGATATATAGAATGTATTAACTCCATATTTTTTAGGTGCTTGTAAATCATTTCAAAACTATAATGATGAAATTAAATGTCTGAAGCTGCCTGAAAACTGCATGAAATCAATTTCTCAAAGAACTGATGATTAATATGAAGAAAAGAACAGATTTAATTCCTATAAATCATAAGATTTCTGCTCACGCTGCTTCTCAGAGATCAGTCTTGGTACTATGAAAAATATGAATGTGTTTGGCCTGCTATGATATTCATCTTGAGAGCAATAAGAACACATGCAAATTGTTTTTACATCACACAAGAGGTTTCTCATATTTCAAATGTTCGGCTAAAATGTTTGATATGTGTTTACATTGCTGCTTGAGCCAGCAACAGAGGAGCAAGCAGATGCCACTAAAGCAGCATTAAGCATCTGCTGTGTTGATATACAGCACATCACAGGGGAGTGTTTTCACTGCTGGGCAGATCAGTGATGGTTTATGTCGAAATAAAAATGGATTTTGTTATCACAAAAGTTATTAATAGAGAAAAGCAACAGCTCATCTTACCGGCTTTATGTTCTAACAGGCAGCACACCGGGTTTTAAATTCATTTTAGTAACATCAATACAACAGAGTTAAAATAGGATCAGTTGTAACCGAAACGTGATGTATTTGTGAGATTTTGCACGTTAAGTGGATAAGGACACAGGTAACGAGTAATCACAATGATAAAAGATAATGAGATGTGATTAATGTCAGCCATTGTCCTTGAGAGAATATGATAAGGAAAAACTTAAATGGGATTTATAATGCTGCTTAATAGTGGCTGTGTATTTTATTAGCTATTTGATCACTGGAGATTTTATATTTATTGTCTAACTTTTTAATAGTGTCCTGCCTATGTTTTTACAATTGCTTGTTTTCTACCACTTTGCATTCTGTTCCAGTCTTGTAAAGCCTTTATGGGATGCTATATTTTCAACCATGAATCATTTTCTTTCGGCGAAAAGAAGGATGGTAATGAAAGCACATTTTTTAGTTCCATAGCAATAAAAAGGAAAATCGGTTTTAACCGGGAGGGTTGGCAGCGAGTTGATGTTGATGTCAATATAAATAGCTGGTGGGTCTAAATTCCTCTGTAAATGGGCCAGTTGAAAGACAAAATAAATTGTCCCCTGTAATTGAGCACAGCAACTGGTTTTAGAGTGCTAATGACTCAGTCACAGTACACAGCTTGGACTCACACATTAAATCTTGTAACATGTTTAATTGGGGTGCACCATTAGGCCAATGTGGATGACTGGGAGTACAGTACCTGACCATCTGGCCATTAGCGCCCTCATGAGAAAGCTGCAGGTGGATTTCCATCTATAACGGTTTCCACTTGCTACGTGACCAAGTTCAGAATCGGAACTAGTCAATTCAACAGCCAGACTGAACTCTGAACAATAGTCTGTCATCTGGTTGATCTTGAGATTTAATGGAGAGACTTGGAGAGAGAAAAAAACTTTTTTTATTGGATTTGCAGGATTATTGTTGAAAATTGAACTGTTCAAAGTCAATAAGTAACTCTAGGTCTATGAGAAGATATACATTAGACCAAATATTGTTCTATTTTATCTGTTGTTAAATATTCAATGTAATATATTGCCAAATAATTTTGATAGTGTTCTACATAATTTTCAACTACTTGGCAAGTACTATCTTCTATCTTTTTAAAGTGTTAGGTTGAAGTTCTTTTGATTTTTTAAATTCTTCAGTGTGACTTATCATTGTGATCACTCAATGATTTCACCTGTTGTGATCCTCCCCCTTATCTTCTCAGCCAATCCCCACTTCTCATGCCACCCACCTGTTCCTCATTGTCTACTCCTTGTGGGATCGTCTCTTTGTCGTCTTTGTATCTCCTTGTGTTTTTCACCCCTAAGTTTGGTTTTATTTTCGTGGTTAGACAGTTACTTTATCCTCAATTTTGTCATAAAGTTTTATTTTGGAGAACAAGTTTATGTTTATCAATGAACATTTAACCTTTTCCCATTCACCCTGCACTACAAAACTTAACAGAAAAGCATTTTTCATTAACAGGTAAGATGTCCAATAATTTTCTCAATTCTAGGATAGAAGATTCCATAGAAATATGAGAATTAGTAAGTTAAAATAAAGATATATTGTGCTGTTTGGTAACTCGTACACTGCCAGCATATTGTCACCCATTTGCAGAGCATTTTGACAGATGGTTTAAAAAGAACAGAAAATGGTGTTCTCTGAAAAGAATGAGTACGAGAAACAAATAGTTTCTGTTTCACTGAGCCAACACATCCTCAATCACCACTTGAATGCATTCTAAGAGAAATGCATGGAATTGCTACTGTCAAAGCAACTTAAGGTTTAATATGGTGAGACACAGTGGGGAAAAAATATGTTCCAGACCACAATGCATCTGTCTTACATATTTCTTCTGGTCACAACAGATGATTTTTTCTCTCTGCCAAATGACCTTATACCTCATATATATATCTACAATACATCAATCTGGTTATTGATTGATTAAGTCAAAAAATCAATGAATACCTTCTTTTTTGATATACAAAGAAATAATTTCATTCAAATGTAACTGCAATTTCAAATAACTCAAAATGTCCATGTCTCTTATTGTTTTATAATTGTAATTGATTAAATAGGCAGCACTATTGAAGATTGGTTAGAATATCCGCCTTACATTCATTCATTCATTTATTCATTTTCCAAACTGGTTATCCTCAAGGCTCATGAAGGGTACTGAAGCCTATCCCAAAAAACTATAGGCACCAGGTGGGGGACACCCTGAATTGGTGGACAGCCAATCACAGGGCACAAGGAGACGGACAACCACTCATCCTCACACTCCTACCTAGTAGAAGCAATTTGGAGTGTTCGACCAGCCTAAGATGTAATTTTTTTGGGATGTGGGAAGAAACCGGAGTGCCTGGAGAAATCCCACAAAAACCCTGGGAGAATGTGCAAACTCCACACTGTGGGGATTGACCAGGGATTGACCTCTTGACCAAAGAACTGACATGCTAACCACTCGGTCACCATGCCGCCCCATCCGCATTGTAGTTCTAATCAATAAATAAATCACTCAATGTTCAACACCATTTGTGTCTTCACTGTGGATGCTAAACAGATTCTCCCATTGCAGACAAGTTCAACAAGAGGGATTAAATCAGGCCCATCAAACCAAGATTTTCATTGCGAAACTCCCTCCGCACAATTGGCCGTGTGACTCTCACAGCCACATTTTCAAGCCTGGCCATGTGCAAGCATCACACAACAGATGAGATTAAAGTTCTTCAGCAAATCCCAAGGCGCTGCAGTGTAATGAATTCACCGTCAGGACACGGAGGCGGAGGAAAGGACAAATGTTTGACATTCTAAATGACCAAAGCCTTGTGTGTCCTTGCAGAACTGATCGTAAAAAAAAACGTGGGTGTCTCGGAAGAGAAGCCTCGTTGCGAAAAGTACAATCTGATTAAGTTTACGTTTTAAATGAAGGTCAAAGCTTTTCTGTCACTGCTGCAGTTTTCTTTTTATTAGGCAGATTTCCTGTGTGTCTTTTACTTTCTAACAATGGACAACAAATCTACTGGTATAAAATAACAGCATTTTGTAGTAATGCCTTCAACACAACTTCAAACTTTGGAATATATTGGCCTATAAATTTCAAAACTGACTTGGCAAAGTGGAAATATTTAAATGAACAAATACAATTCATACAAAATGTATAGATTTAAGGGCTGAAATAGATTATTACTTTTCTTAGCTGTATGACATAGCAACATATCCAATTCATTTAAACTGGGAGGTTTAGCAATCATTATTGGTATAGAATGAGTTCATTTTTGGGCCCATATTGTTGCATAGTATTGTGTCACTGTGACAAAGACAAGTATAATTAGCCCGTAAGGCCTCAGGGGTTGGAAAAGAAAATTAAATTAGAACAAGAGTGAAAAAAAATATTCATCACATGACCAACATTTGCAACATTATATATAGCCAGGTAGTTTTCCAACTCTAACCCTTATCCACGAGTCACATCTAAGGTTAATAAGGAAAAATGTCAGTGCTGTCGACAAGACCCAATGCGACAATTGTGGGGAGAAATGGACTGGGATCGACACGCAATGTTGTTCGCATGAGGGCTGGAGTATCGGGGTGGAGGCTGCAGAGGGATGTGGAAGTAGGATCAGCCTGGGATCAACCTGGGATCAGGGCTTGTCAGAAACATAAGACTGGAAGGGATGCCAAAGGTGAGATCGACAACAAGTTTAATAATTTCATTTCTTGAAGTCAGACACAGTATATTTTAAAAAATATATAGGCAGAAAAACGCAAAAGGCACACTTTACTGCGGATCACTAATGAGACGGAACACAAGGCTGCCTTCACAAACATTGAAAGAACTCTTAACGCATTGCCTTTCATAGAGTGAACAACAATGAATTGCAAGGCTTTTGTAGTTCAGGTGAATTAGAAGTTAACAGCAGCATGTGATTTAGTCTTTTCCACGAATTTGGAATACCTCGCACAGCACGACCTTAAAAATTTGAATATGAAATTGAATATTGAGATGGGCATGGTGGAATTTAAAGCAACACTAGTTGAACTAGAAATATATTGATTAGCATTGTATTCATTTATTGAATTCATTTCATTGGAATCCTTTTCAGGATAGTCTAATTTTCCGAGGAGTATTATAGAATAGTGTTAGGGAAAAACACCCCTCTGCCACTGACTGACTAAATCATAGGATGATTGATTTGGACAAACAGCAAAGTTCGCAATTGTGACGAGAATTGTTGTAGTCAGCAAAGGGTCGTGGGAATTCTCATGTTTTATATTAGGTGATTATGCTGTGTTGTTGTACGTAACAAGTCATTTTAGCTTTAAAATTTACTTGGAAAATCATCCGGGACAGCATTATAAATGCTAAACTTAAAGAGCTTCTATTGCACATAATTTCATGGTGATTTTCCAATGGAACTTTTGTCCTTCTATTTTGGTATTCAAATGAATTGAGATTTTTTTTTTTTACCCTCTCTTTCTCTCCGCAGGCTATGCAGAGATTGCTTCTGCAGAGATGTGCAGGTAAGGGTCCAATTTGGCAGTGACAGCTCCCGAATGGACCTGAGCCATGCACAGTGTGTGAAAAAATAAAAGTAATGCTGACTAGGAGGAATGCAAAGGGACAGCTCTTTGACTTTGAGAGTCTTTGGAGAAAGAAAGGAAGGTCACGAAAGGAGAAGGTAACGAGATGGACACACAATACAAAGCACTTGATCCCACCCTGGTGAGTGCGACTGGAAATATTGCAGTCTATAATTGACACTCAATCTGCAACCATCTTGATGCTAAACATTCAATGTGTATATGATTCTGGAAGCCTTGAATGCATTGTCCAGGTAGATCGCAGGAATCTTAAATGGGCCATGTGCGTATCCCGCTGCACCACTGTAGTATGTTTTACATAAAGATGTTGCCGCAACGTGGCTTTAAATATTCAACAGCGCGGGATATACAGGAAGATAGGAATGGGATTTTCGCAGTACTGAACTGTCATGATAGAAATCGATGCGCATACATTGACTGGATTTAAAACAATTGGTAATGTGTGGACTTTGTGGTATTCTAGTGGACCTTTTAGTTTCATGTAGTGTTTATGTGGTATGTTGGAGAACACTGGTGGGCTGTGGACTTGGTATTAGGGTGTTTAATCTTTCTCTCCTAGCAACAGCAATATCCATTTGAACTGGACGGGCAAAATATGATCACTGCCAGTACTCCCAGTTCAAACAGATTGCAAAGCAAATGTTCACATCTGGCTCATTGATGAGTAATTTGCAATGTGATTAGTGAAAGAAACAACTTGTTTATGAACACAATTGAAATGATTGGATATGAAACAGCACTATTGGGATGTACACACATGTCAACTTGTACGTTATACACGTATTTTATACGTTTTTTTTACCATTTCAAATCAGGTATGCCGTACCCCGACTTTTGTACGGGGGAAATTAAATAAAAAATCGCCTATATTTATGAAAACCGATCTCAACAAGACCGTTTTGGCTAAAATCCAGGTAGTCTCGTAGGCTGGTAGCCAACGACGCTACTGTCATCGATCGTTACTATTGTCACGGTATACCAGCAAAAATTATCCTCAATCCCATGTATTTTTTTAGCAATATCGATAAAGAATGACATGCACATGCGTAGATATTCATAGAGTAAATATTGTGGAAGCGAGCATGGAGGAGCCACCTAGTAAGAAACGAGTTACCGCAAGTGCCGTACGGTGTCTGTACGTTTTTTGGGGGGTTTGTACGGGGAATCATAATCATTTATAAGGGCAGTTATCGGCAGAGGTTTGGATGTGGCTGGAATCTGATTGACCAAAAATAAACACAACATTCTCACAAATATACTGGAAGCTGTAGAGTAGCATGAAAAATGTTTGGTATCATATTTTAATTTCTTTGAAAAATCATGGAAGAAATATAAGGAATGAGGTTGTTAATGTAGGTGGCCTGAATGTGTGTGCACCAAATAGATAGTGACTTTGATGGTGCCAATTTCTGGGCTCCCCTGGTGTTAACAGAACATAAGCGCACAACGTCAAAACATCTGCTCCGGCTGAGGCACACCACGCCCAGACATGTATGTGAAGGTGAAAACATACACTTGCTCGCAACAACATACCCACTGACATACAAAAAAATAGCACACGAGATGTTTTCTTTGCCCAAAATGAAATAGAGAACATGGCTACTAAGCCTTATAAATGAAATCAAATGGGAGGCAGAAGCGGGAAAAATCTATCTTAATACTGACCAGAACTGACAGTTGGTAGAGTAGCGCACACCTCGGTTAGTTCTAATTTGGATCAGCACTTTAATGTATACAAAGTCCTGCATATGCCTGAAATATTTCATTAGGTTTCATGCATTATTCAGAGAGAAAAGACACACACATTAAATGAAAGAAAATGCTTCCATAAATGCATATGTTCCCAATGAAAAATTTAAAAGATGATAACCACTGAATATTCCTTATCCTTTTTTTTGACAAGTGGGGGTTTAGCAGCAATTTATATATGCATATAAGTATATGTAGGCCTGCGTTTGCTAACAAATGGCGTTTTTGTCTTTATTAATTTTTCTTTAGTCTGGAAATCACTTGGTACACAATAACCAATCGCATATTTGCACATTAGCATTCACAAATTTACACATTGGCAATTTTTTGTTGTTGTTTTTGTCACCTGCCCACCCTAGTTGTTGCTGAAACTCCTTCTTACTTATTGGTGTAAGATATTACAATATATAAATGATAAAAAGGCTTTAATGCTGTTATATCAATCAGAAAAAAAATCATACACATTATTTTACTACAGCTATTACTGGATGTCCAAATAAAATCTAGGGCTATCACTCAAGGTGTACCTAATTTCATGGAGCCTGCGTGTAAACTTATAAGCTATATAAGTCATACTGAAATCTATTGCGCAAATATGCCCACTCTTGTGTCAGAAATGTAACAAAACAGGACAGCATATCGCCCACATTTCTGCGAGGCAAAAATATATATATTTATATATAAATTTCAGATTGAAAGCAGCACCAATGTTCTGACACCAAGTCACAATCTCTGCCCACCTGTCCCATCCCACATGGAATCTTCACAAGGCTAGAAAGCCGCTGCCTACGATCTCAGCATGAAATATAGCTGACAGCGATAGAAGCCAGTGACCCGAGAAGGCGTCTCTAGTGGCTCTCCTGCTGTCACTCATAGACAAGGTCTCACCTGACCAGGTGCTCTAGAAGAACCCAAGAAAGAGAACGAGCAATCCACGGTCTGTTTTGCTCACAAATGTTTCAGTTTTGAAGATTCTAGGAGAGTTTAGGATAAATCAAGTATGTTTCCCACAAAATTGCTTTCAAGTACCATTATTTTTAAATAAAATAGTAAAAAGTACTCCAGCCTTCTCAATCTTAACGACTAACCGGTTAGAACTGGTGTCAAAGTGGCGGCCCGGGGGCCAAATCTGGCCCGCTGCATCGTTTTGTGTGGCCCGGGAAAGTAAATCATGAGTGCAGGCTTTCTGTTTTAGGATCAAATTCAAATGAAAAGTATAGATGTATATTCAATTTCTGGATTTTCCCCCTTTTTAAATCAATAATTCTATTTTTTTGTGTTTTTATTTCAAAAATCATTTTGTGAAATCTAAAAATATATATAAAAAAGCTAAAATAAACATTGTTTTAGATCTATAAAAACAGAATATTCAGGGATTTTAATCAAACCAGATTACATTGCAAAGAACTATTTATTTTTAATTGTAATTCTTGACCACATATAAAATAATCGTCGAGATAATCCTTGTACTTAATCGAACAAACACGAGTGTGCTACAGCATTCAAAAGGCTGAAGGCTGAGACGAAGAGTGTGCATGCATTCTGCTGGTTAAATTATAGTAAACAGGCTGGTAAAATTCAAATCTGAAATTAATTGATCGGTTGAGGTACAAAAAAATCCCCTCTGCTTTGCGATTTGTTACATATTTTGACTCGTGCTACATCGCACTCAAAAGTTCACAACATTTGATTGCCCATGTCTGCAAAAAAAAAAAAAAAAGCCACGCCATTTTCATTTAGCCTGAAGTGCATCTCGGATATTTCATTTTATTAGCCTAGAAACTTTAAATAAAACATAATAAAAAAAGAAAGAAGGAGTCTTTGAATGATCTTTGTGCACTTTGGACCTGCAGTGCAAATCTTGCCATATATGACTCAGTAATGACTGAAGGTTTTTTTTTATAATGCCCTTTGTAAAATAGAAAGGCTTCACAAATTTGTGCATTAATGGAGGCAGCACATTTTTCTGATGTAAATAAACACTGCTGTTCAACAGATGCTGCTTCTATTTTTAAGATATCTGCAAACATAGCGGACTGATGCAATGTGCTACCACACAGTAGTTCTGATAGAAGAGAGATCTTCCTTGACAACACATCAAGATACATCATCCAAAAAGTCTTTTCTACCCTGCTACTGTGGGATTTTATCCGATGGAATTATTCCACGCTTGATTATTCTCTAAATCTTGATGGCAAACAAGTAAAACTCTAAGGACGCTTTGTCAACACCACAATCCAATTTTAGACAGAAAGAAACTAGAGGCTGTAGGCGCCAGTTTGCACTTATCTGATTTAAATGTGATATCTATCTGTGCATTCCAGTCAGATTCCAAAGTGGCAAAACACTCCTGCTTTCTCTCATCCGAGGTAGGACATTTGATTACAAGTGTTACAACATGGAAAATAGAAGGGATAAGCTTGGGAGTATACATCAATTTCATTGATTTTTTTTTTTTATTCATCTGAACTTTGTGGACCATGTTGAACTTGATTGATTGTGTGTGGGTATCACAAAGGTTAGGTTGTTTATAATTGCTGTTGTTTCAGATTCTTTACTGAACCCAAGGTATCAATTTTGGTGTATAATTTGTATCACTATCTCAACTCATTCACTTGCAGAGGTAAGAATTAAAGAGCACATATTCTGGCCAAAACATCTCAACAGGGTAGTTAAATATGTAATATAACAAACATAATAAACATTTAAGCGGCCGAGTGGTTAGCGCAGTACTGCGAGTGATGGTAAAACAAAACATGGTGGGTTCAAATCTTTCTATGTGGAGTTTCCATGTTCTACTCAGGCTTGTGTGGGTTTTCTCTGGGTACTCCAGTTTCTATTTACATCCCTTAAGCATGTACAGTCCAAATTGCCACTAGGTATGAGTGTGAGCATGTCTGTCTCCTTGTCCTGTCCACTAATTCAAGTTGTCCCCGATCTATTGCCCATAGTTGGGTGTGATAGTCTCCAGCACCCCCGTGACCCTTGTGAGGAAAAATAAATCGATGAATAAACTAAAATCTACAAGAAGAAATACTTGTATTTGCCCTTGACAAAAAGTATATAAAACAAAAATAATATATATAAGAATCCCCCAGAGATAAATAGGCATTTTCTGCTGTGTATAAATGTATTCTTAGTGTTTGTTAAGACAAAAAGTCTTGTAATAATTGATTACCGATTAGTCAGTCAGGGCAACTCAGTGCCTATCGCTTCCAGATCCAAACACGTATCTCTTCTTGGGGTTTAATAGACTTGGATGCAGCCGATTGAGACATTGATCTGATTGTTGCGGCGGCCAGAAAGGGCAAAAGACAGTGACGCTGGTGTAGGCAGCACGTTCCAATCCACAGAGGGACTCTAACTGCCATCTTACATTACTATCGATTTTCAGCACTGAAAATGGGCACGCCATTGATCTGAAGAAGCGCTTGTGTGCCACACAAGCAAAAAGCCCGCGATGAATAAAACACAACCCACTGCATGGGTCTTGTTATAAAATGCAACTGCAGTCTCGATTGGAAGGAATCAACTATTGATTGACAACCTGCCTGTGCATCGCCGTAGGTTCTATCCCCCTTGTGTGGTGCTCTGGAACATGGCTGTCATTCCTGCTACTACATGAGTGAGGAGAAAATTGGTGCACGAGGGTATTTATATTCAGAAACACTTCTCTTTCGGTCTAAAAAAAAGAGGGAGGACGAATCCAAAGGTATCTTGAAACGGGAAGTAATGCTCTTAAAAGTGATCAGACACTGCTCTTAAAATCTAAATGATTTTTCAATCAACGGCCCATGAGGCAAAGTAATCAGTCTGCTCCAATTGCTTATAATTTAAGGCCAGAAAACTCATTTGACACGGAAGGGTGAGATCTAAATGAAGAGGAATTAATCACATCGATAGTGCGCCGTAGGGCCGCGACACCTGTGGCTCAAGGTGAATTGGAAGCAAGAGGAGGACAATAAAAGTAGCAACTCGACATGTTTGAGAAGAATTATCATTCAGTAGCCGGCTAGAAAACCCAGGCATCAGCAGCCCCCACCTCTAACCATTGCACGCTATATCCAATCATCATAAACGCACCACTCGTCTCTGCACACGACATGAAAAAAACATAAATAAGCTAATTGTCGGCTTACCAAAGTTTGCTGGTATTGCAACGTCCGGTTTTCGGGCTTGTCTTTCACCATTGCCGTGGTATCCTCATTAGGACTAAGCAGACCCCTCAGGACCCTGTTAGTTAATTAACACACAGCCCTGACAATCATAGCGTGAGCTCGGCATAACAGGTCTCACCGGGGAGAGGCTCGTCGGCACAGATCAATAATGCCAGACGGCGTCGAGCTGTCATAGTCCGTGTGTTAGAGGCAACAGAGTCAGGTCCTGCAGAATCACTGCCTTAAATCACCTCCCCCTCTACCACTCTGCCTTAGTGTTCTGTTTTTCAAGTGGCAATACGTGTGTGGCTCACTGTGAATTTATGCAGCAAATACCTGGCAACAGTTAGACGACATAAGATTATTAACATGAGATGATTTCGAAAGATGTCGAAGATGTTTGATGTGGCACATTGATGACTAAATGTATCTTCCTAGGTATTGGCCAATGTGACAATACTTCTCAAAAATGACAGTCTGTGAAAATGTTAAGTTAAATTGGAATTGCCACTTTAACAGGAATACAATACACCAAGACCTTTGACTATTCGGTTATTTGTTCCATTAGTTTTGTTTTTTTAAGCTCTGCGAAATAATACTGCAGTAGAAAAAAATATCTGGTTCTTGAAACAAATTGGTAGTACAGAGTAAATCAATAAAGTATTTCCTCGACCGTCTTGTTTCCGCTAAGTGAGAAACCCACTCTCCTATTGGATGGCAAGTTTTAATTAGAGGTCACAGTCAAGTTAAATAACTCAAACCACTGCTTCCCACTGAAACAATGTTGGCTGAATTTGATCCGATGGGAAGTAAAATAATAATATTTGTCCCAAATCCATTAGCAGCACAATCATCAACTCATTGCTTTAATTAAACTCTGTTAGCTAAATAACACAGACACAACCGTTAGGCGTCATTAAAATCAATACAATTATACACATACACATATACATATGTATATACACATATACATATATACATATACACAATTACACACATACACACATACACATACATATATACATTTGAAAGTGTGAAGTTGATTCCTTCGGGGATAGAAGCCTATTATAGCGCCATACATCTACCCTTATCCACCAATTTCTGTCTTAAAGTCAACAGATACAAGACTGTTTTAGCTGCTTGAGTACTCTCGATGATGAATCATCTCAACATCATGACAAAAGCCAACAGAGTATATCTATCTATAAACACTCTAAAATTGATGCAAACTGGAGAAAAACAAACAGTGGCTTTTGAATAATGGGTCTCCAGTGAAGGATGGTAGGAATATGTTCCAGCTCATTCATTTTATTGCTGAACTGCAATATAGGTGTTTTGGACAATTGAAATTATTAATTGAGCACATCATATTAGTTCAGATAATGCATCTTGAGAAAACACCCAAGAAATTTCCATGGATATTTATTCATTGAGAGCCAAATTATATAAAGTATTACAGTGTACAGTAAGTAGTGTATCACCACAATTGATGATATCCTCTATACTTTGGAGAAACAGTTCAAGCAATCCCCTCTTCTGATAGGATGAGGAAGTAGAGTGTGGAAAATATACACTCAAGAAACCATTTTGGAATGGGGACAACAGGGACCCTGACTAGAATCTTCTGGTCCAACATTAGTTAGCTCAAAAACTGTACTTTGCCTTTTGCACAACAGTTCCAACAGGTTCCTTTTAATAGTCTATTGTACAGGAAATTGTATCGTTAACGGCATCAGATTGACCTGCCCCAGGCCAGTTGTTAGCTTCCAAGGTGAAGCAATCCACAATGGATCGTAATGCCTTTTATAGGTGTCAGTGAATCGCTTAAAATGCTCAGCACTTCAAAATTACCCTATATACTATTTGATGATTACAAAACACTAAATCAGGGGTTTATTGTCGACGGGTGCTCAGAATTTATGACATGATAAATATTTATATTGTAGTCTAACCACTTAGGATTCAAGTAAAGCAGGGTACAGACAAACAAATAGAATGTTCACTTTCCCACCATTTCTTATCAAAGGCAGCCAAAAAGCCTGTGTTAGGGATATTTGACAAAGAGGTCCCATCACATTGGCACCATAGTACATTTTCATTAAGCACACGAGGGTCAAGGTTATTAATTCTTGTGCATGAAGACATTTCTGGAGCTTGAATCTAGCAGCGAAGCACTCACATTTGAGGACATTTAACACTTCGAGGACGTGCCTTTTTCTGTGCATTCAGCTAATTGTTGTATACTTTGGACGCACTAACAGTTAAACAAAGAACACACATCATCTGCCGCATTGATTCATTCATCTTCCGTACCGAGGATCCTCGTAAGGGTTGCTGGAGTTTATCCCAAATGACTCCAGCCAAAAGTACCAAACGTCCAGGCGACCAAACGTCCGGCGACCAAACGTCAGGCACATACAGAGACAATTGACCATTCACACTCGCAATCATACCGCCAACAGCGGGAATCTAGCTCGCGCATGCCCGCACCAGAGTCAGATGTGGGAACCACTATGCCGCCATGAACAAATAGTAATCTGAATATCTCATCTATTCTGCAAAATCGATTTAAATAATACAACACCAGTACAGCAAAACACTGAAGTACAAAAGATGAATAAATAGCATCACATTGACCATTTTACCTGCTCCCAATCCTTCACATCAAGCTCTCTTGATCTTTTGCGGCATAGAAGATGAAAAACCTGTCATAGCACGCTGACAGATGACTAGTTCAAACGTTAGGCAGTGACCCCACCAGGGACACCAGATCCAAACAAGCCCACTAGGACCACCAGCTGACTTGTAGAACTTGCATATCAACACGCTCATGTGCACATTCTGTCAATCAAAACACTAATTGATTTCCAACATTAAGGTCAAGGTTCTGAAGCGTGTTGAGAATTTTTTCATTTAAAACAAGTCACAGGAACACACGCATTAAATATACTGTGCATACATCTTACTGTGTTGAACCCCGCCGACGAGCCTTGTGAGTATAAGCTGTACAGAAAATTATTGAGTAAATAATTTAAGAATAGTTTAAGTCATTACATTGCTCTGACATCTTGCATTAACTAAAAACTAACTCGAAATGAAGCCTTAACTTGAAAAAAAATGGGATTGTTGTCTGTCTTGTGTGATTTTCACTCCAAATAATTTTTCCAAACTCCCTCTTTTTATCACATTCCACTCTCTCGCCCTGATAATATATCCCGACAATGTGGATGAACTATTAAACTGGAATGATGACACCACAGAGCAAGTGTGTATTAAGTTATCAAGTATGTATTTGACATCAAGTGGCATGCCTGTTTTTGAAAGTGGCTTTGGATCTTCCATGCGCATAGCTGCAGAGTCATGGGCGTGGAAACTCAGGTGTGCGCTTGCATATTAAACACATGCAAATTAGAATCTTTTGGAAGGGCTCACTCACAGACATAGTGTCAAAAGTAGCCACACTACAAGACAATTACTACTTGTTCGGTTTCAAAGATGCCTGGGATGGACTCTTGAGATATAGTTGTTGACGAGCTATTAAAAAGTCAATTTTCAATTAAATGTCGTCGTTGAAGAATGACAGTTTTGTTTGCCCAGTGGGTTGCTGCCAATTTCATAACAGCTACCAACAAGGGAACTGAGGTAGAGACAGCATTATATCTTAGGAACCAGGTCATCTGTATCATGTTCTGTATATAATATGTATATATATGTTTATCACAGAGATTTATTGCTGTCAATGGTAGACAACTAGTTAATTTTGGGGCATGTCATGTCGTTTCGTGCTGATTAAATGGTCAATTCCTGTTTGAATTTAGTCTTGATTTTGTGGCATTTACAGGTTACTTGTTGATTTTGGGTAAAAATCCAGAAATGTCCAAAATTAAATAGGAAATGAATTAAAACAACATCAGAATATGACCTATAAATGACCTTATATTAAGAAAAAGTGACCAGTAATAGTATCCAAAATGAACGAGGAAGTGAACCATGTTCTCTGTGATTAGCTGGAAACTAATTTAGATTGTATCCCACCTACTGCTTGTTATTGGCTGGATCAGGCTACAGCCCCCGCAGCCCTTGTGAGGATAAGTGGCCCGGAAAATGAATTAACCATGTTCGTTCTCCCCCCCCTCCCATCTAGTGCTGTGTATGGGAAGCAACGGGTTAACATCAACACTATTCTAGTGGAACATTTTCTAGCAACTTAATGATTTCCTTTTTAATCATTGACACTGATTTATAACTATTTATCGATTATTGGGTTGAGCATTTTGATAAAACAACTGGAATACAAAGTGATGAAATGACGAGTAAAAACCTGGTGAGCTCTCGCCTCAATCTGATATTAATCTACGATCTACAAATTGGCAAACATAATATTATTGTCTGAAGAATCAGGTGCTTTGGAAGATGAGTGGTTAGCACGTCAGCCTCACAGTTTTGGGTTTAAATCCAGGTCGGTCCACCTGTATAGAGTTTTTAAGTTCTTCCCGGGCCCATGTGGGTTTTCTCTGAGTACTCCGGTTTCCTCCCACATTCCAAAAAGTAAGTCAATAGATTGAAGGGTCATTTTAACTTAAAGATTCAAGTCCAGGTGGGCAGCCCAGTGGTTGAGTGGTTAGCGCGTTGGCCTCACAGTTGGATTCCTGGGTCCTGTATGGGTTTTCTCTGAGTACTCCGGTTTCCTCCCACATTCCAAAAACATGCATGGTAGGCTGGTTGTACACTCTAAATTGCCCCTAGGTATGAGTTTGAGCATGAATGGTTATCTGTCTCCTCGTGCCCCGCGATTGGCCGGCCACCAATTCAGGGTTTCCCCTGCCCTGTGCCCGAGTTCAGCTGGGATAGGCTCCAGCACCCCCCGCAACCCTTGTGAGGACAAAAGCAGTTCAGAAAATGAATGAATAGTATGGCCAATGTCTATTAGGGCCCAGCTCGGGTTGTGAAATGCCTGCCGGTCAACATGTTGGCTTCTTTAGGGGTCACATTTGATTGAGTCTGGTTGGGGGCATTAACTGCAACCACCTGATCATCTTGTTTACATGCAGACAAAAGTAAGTCATGGAAAGAAAATCCTTCGCATTTTCAATGACCAATAGCTTGGTGTTAGCCTTTGCCCTTGAGCAAAGACATGGACAAAGTTAAGAAGAGAGTGATTGGATTTGCAAGAAAGGAGTGGGATGTCCATACCTTTCCCAATGGGTGACACTTCTTCTTCAAATCGTCAGCTGCGTCGCTCCATTGCGGCTCAAGGGAAGAAGAAACAAGTTGATCCAAGGACGCGCGCAGCCACAGGTTGCGTGCGTGTATCAGTCGCTCTCCTTAGTCGATAACGTGACCCGGCTGCAAATGACACGCGTGGGGGGTCTCGCTGGATGCTACCCACTGGTTTCTGGCAGATGCACGATCCATTCGGTGGATCTCCAAAGTTGCGGAGCGCAATTTTGCAGCTCTGGCGCACGTCTTTCTTCGTCGGTGGGTGGCGATGATGCTGCAATTGGAAAAAGAAAGTCGCTCTATTATACGTCGACTCCAGCTGATGTGGGAGGAAGACGACAGCGGGGGACCCGGAGTCGTGTCCGTGATGCAATGCGGGTAGCGCCGGTGCCGAGTCTTGCGGCTTTCTCCATGCGTGCAGAAATGCGGTTGCCCCGGTCAATCGCTGGGGAGCCCTTGTGTGCATTTGTCTCCATTTCAGCATTGTCTGCAGAGGCAGGGGAGGGGAGGAGGAGCACGAAAACTATGTGGATAAGCTCCCTGATCCCCCTCCTCTCTCTCGTGCACACGCAATGTCATTGGGGCAGTGGGTGCACTTGAAATCTTTCTTAAGGACTTCCATGCAAATGTAGCACCACGATTACGTCGCAATCGCTACATCAATCATATATAACAGTGGACAATTGTGTATGTCTCATCACTACATTCCATTAAATCCTGGTTCAACACATTTAGAGGATCTTATTGTATTCTTGTAGACTTAAAAAGAAGAAAATGTAACAATATACGTAATTCCTTCTGTACTACCTGGCAGCTGAGTGGTTGGCGGGTCGGCCTCACACTTCTAGGGTCCTGGGTTCAAATCCAGGTCAGTTCACCTGTGGGGAGTTTGCATGTTCTCCCTAGGCCTGTGTGGGTTTCCTCTAGGTAATCCAGCTTCTTCACACATTCCATACACATGCAGTGTAGGCTGGTTAGACACTAAATTGCCCCTAGGTATGAGTTTTAGCGTGAATTGTTGTTTGTCTCCATGTCCCCTGCGATCGGCTGGCCACTGATTCTGGGTGTCCCCGCCTCATGCCTTGAAGTCAGTTGGGATAGGCTACAACACCCCCTGCGATCCTTATGAGGATAAGTGTTACAGACAATGAATGAATGAATGAAATACTGTATATATGCTGTATATGAGTTCAAATGGATCATAAGCATCTCTGTTTGAGAGATGAGAAGGCCTAATGGGACCATATCATACCGACTTAAAAATATTCAAACGTTATATGATAACATGGGGTGTTGTTATACAAGTGTCAAAGGTTCTATGTTTGGACTTTTCATGGTTTGTGGTTCAGCCTGCTTATGTGTATGTTGATGTCAATAATAACTTTCTGGCCAATGGAAAACCAAATAACCTCTCATGGCACTTGAGAATTACACGATCCACATCACTACAAACAGGAGCTGAAATTTGATTGGACATAACATTAAAAGTACATCCGTGCATTGGAGAAAAAAGGTAACCAACACTTTTGCATTATTGCTGAATTATATTTAGGATAAAACGTGGGTTTGCGCTTGTTGACTTACTGGTTTTCCATCCCACCGCTGCATAAGGATCTAAATTTAGGCATAATGCATTACAATGAACAACATGGAGGTCAGCTCATTCAACATCCAAACTAATGATAAGACCAAGACAAGTGTCCACAATGAGGATGAATGGCTCATCCTTGAGTGTTTTCATCTGTGTTTGGACAGGTGCTGTTGCTCCTCAGCCTGAAAATGACATTGCACCCAAGCCGTGTTCCAGATGTGCCCACGACAAACGAATCCTGATGGACGATGACTGATACAGTAAATGGAGGTAAACACATTTTCCCCCATGAGTCGATACTAATACTCTGTACCCTGGCTATCTGTTTTTTTTATACACATTGTCCAACAAGTTCAAGTGCTGCTTAAAAAGAGGAAATGTATTACTAAATGTAGCAAAATTAAGAAAAACAAATCAAATTGTATGGTTGGTATGACGTTTTTCAAAATAACCCCTATTTACATTCCCGAATGTTATGTCTAATGCTACAAATTTACAGTACATTTTCACGAATCACCATTAATTAGACTACAATGCTCGTAATGTGTGCATTGACATCTGGCAGCGACTCAAATGTATTCGTATAAGTGTCCTTCATAGCGAAAATCCTGTGGCCTGGAGTACGATTTATCATCAATCATCGCCAAAATGTATGTGGAAATCTGGACTCATGCCTACTTTACTCACTCAAACAAGTCCCTAACATTTCCACGGATTATACATCTATAATATAAATTTTATTGTTATTTTAGACGAGCACCTTGCATGCCATTTCTAACCTCCAAAATGAGTTTCTCATTAAAACCTCTGTTAACTTAATGAAGATTTGACCATGGAAACCATAAACTCTTTTTCTATTAGTGCCCATTAAAACTATATTTGAAACACATAAAAAAAACCTTCAAAACCAACCAGAATGACAAAAAAAAGATCCAGCTCTTAGCATTTTACAGAATTCTGACAATTGAGGCAAATTTGACCCATTTTTCTTTCTATGAAATCACTTGACAAAAGCTTGATTCTTGGATGTCTTAAAATTGATCATCCTGGTCTCGTGTATGTTAATTGTTAGACTTTTTTTTCCCTCCCTGAACTACACGGAAATTGGTTGAGGCAGACGGTTGTAAAAGTTAAACCTGTTTAATATTCACGACGGAATCTCTGTGCGCTCAGCATCGTGTGTGTTCCGTGACTGTAATGTAAATCGGAACTATAGCCAATTAAGAAGCTCATACCTGTCAACTGGTACGTTCTCGCCGTAATTGGTACAACTGAAAGCCCATTTTTATATTGGTACGCTGTACACATGAAAATGGTACGCTAAACGGTGATTTTGAGAAAAAAAAATAAATTAAGGCACTTTCTAGCCATTTTTCACCATCCGCCATTGTTTCTTCCCGGAAACGCATGTCTGCCAAGTGATATATGTACCGGCGCCTCTGATTGGCTAAAAAAAAAAGATCATGATAAACATTTCGTTTTGTAACACTTTCACCATGTGATTTCCGTTTCCTGTTCCCTTGTTTATGTTTACTTTCATTTGCAAAAAATTACAAAAAAGTAAAGTGGTAAGATTTTCCATGTATTTATACATATATGTAAGGGCGAAAACAAAATTTGGTAAGATCACAAATGGTTCGAGGTTGACAGGTATGGAAGCTGGCACAACTAGAGGAGATTGTAATGTAAAACAGAAATGTAGCTAATAAGGAAGCGTGTGCAAATAGAGAAGAAATTGGATGTGTTCACTGCTAGAATAATGTGTCTTAGAAGTCATTCGCCATGATTAAAATCAGTAGCGAGAGGGATTAGAAAGCCAAAAAACACAAGTTTTGTGTGCTAGAATACAAGTTGTGAGACAAGAAGGAAGTAATCATCGCACTTGGGTGCTCAAGGGCATCTTGAATGCTGGTCAAGGAACCCAAAATGAATGTTCCGACTGAGTATTTTTAAATCACGACATCCTTGTCACCATTGTCCCGGTTTGATGTTTAACCCAGAAGAGCTACCTCTTGTGGTCACCAGCTAAAGATAAATAGACTTCTGAATTGATGATCTGGTGTCACTTGTGCAAATGGAGTCTTTCACAATCATAAATCATTAACCTTACAGTCGGCCAGGAAGCTGTCCCAGTAGTACCAAAAAGCCTGGTGGGTGGCAAAAATAAACAATATCAATGAAATCAAAGTTTTGCCTCAAAAGTACACTGTTTTGAGTCTGCTGGGAAGTTGGAGCGAAGCCTACTCTCAGACCAGATAGCGCTTCCCACCGACAAATAACAAGACTGGAAATTGAAGAAGGACAATCCAAAAAGGAAACGCAGCTCCTCTATATTAGACTGCGCTGTGGACACAGGACTTTTTTCCACCTGGTTTGCCTTTTTAATGGAACAAATGTGGGCTTATCGAGCGTGGCAAAGAAGGGCATGGCTTTAAGCAGTGAGTAGTAGTGGGAGATGTACTTTGGGGGACTGGATATAGGGGCTATGCTGTGAATCGGCTTCAGTGTGCGCTCGTGTGTTCATCCAGGACTCCTGCTACTATGTATGCTTGCCTCTGAAGTGCGAGACGCTGAGACCAAGCCCATTGACTTTGTGTGCAGCAGATCAGCCAGGAGAGCAATGAATATTGTGACGGAGATGCAGACTGCACTGGTGAGGCTTCAAGTTCATTTTCTTACATTTATTTTACACTTTTTGAGATACATTGTCAACCATAATCCATTCCGGGACATTTATTTTTTTGGATCTATTCATTCCTGACAGAAAATCAGTCCTAGTGTCAAACTGGACATTTTCAAACTCTATTTACTGTAAATTTTGTGCATCAAGTTAACATTAAAAAAATAATAATATTAAGAATATCTCATCAATTGACCTACATGTCAAATTTAAAGACCAGAGATTATTTCTTATGGCGCAAAAATATAATACATGTATTCCTTTTTCTTGCTATTTTTGTTAAATAAAATTTCAAGGTATAGGTTTTGTTTTATCTGCCGGAGTTTTCTAATTAATTCTTTCTATTTACTATCTTAAATCTTGGAGGTGTATTCATACACAAAATGTTGACAAAGTAGACTTTGCCAATTTCTTCCAGTTTATTTAGATTTATGGTACGTTATGTTGTACATTCAGGAACTGCATATATTAACTCATTGACTTTCATTGATAGAAATAGAGATCCAATCCATTTAAAAACCAGGCGGGCTGACAATGAGTAATCACGTTTAAATTTCTAATCCGTATCAGATGGGACAGACTAAAAAACTATAATAGTAACACAATTTTATACTAAGTATTAGATTTCTACTCTTTAGTATAACTTTCACGTTCAAATAAAGTATACTGATTTATTTATCTTTACATATCATCATCAATGGGTTAATAGAAAGGATGGACAAAACCAGGTTAGGGGCAAGTTTGTCAGCAAATCGTCCAGTAGGCAGTCTGCAGCCGAGACTCATTGCCAGCCATCCGTAGGGCTTACAGAGAGACAAACCACCACTCATGCTCACAATCACACTGCCACCAAATGGGAATCAAACCCCGACTCCCTGCGCCAATATCAGTTGGAAGAACCACTGGCTCATTGGGTGGCGCTCCTCGTATTGCTTAAAAGACGAATGAACCCTATAATAAGCAAGTTCGATCCAACCTGCGAATATAATGAGGAGTTCACCCTCCGTTCTCACCGTGTTTAACTAGTAAGAGTGATTGACTTTGGTGATTCTACTGCATTTAATTTCATCCTGACTGATTGTTCTGTCCACTTCATTAACCCCATCCTGTTAGAATAACTGCAACAGTTCCGCCATCCTGCCCACGCCAGTTCAGATACCCTGCACCGAGCTCCACATAGCAACATGGGAAAGAAAATCAGTATGTCAGTGCACACATAATTCCATTTTTTTTCTTTTGCAATCAATAATTTCTTACAATCACATTTCTCGTGTGTGTGTCTCTTTCCACAGCATCATGAGAGGAGACAAGACATCAGCCTTTCCTTGAGGGGTCTTTTTGAGAGTGTCAAAGTTGCAAGGCCCCTTGGCCAGGAGGAATGTGGTTCAGTACTTTTGCAGAGACTGGAGCATAACATTAACGGCTACCTCCTCATTCTCACGCATCTTCAATTGAGTGTAAGAGGCCGTCAAGGTGACAATTAAAAGGGAGAAAAACAAACCTGTTTGCAACTTTTGGGATTTGGTGGGCAAATGTCAGATATTTAGATTGTGTGACTGTTGGAGGTAACCTGCATTGACAATAATTCTTTCTACTAATCTTCACCTTTTTCAATACTATCAGATGACAAATTCATTGCTAACTGGTTCAGACTTTCTTCTGTCACTTAACCAAACACATGACAGGAAAATTCGATAATTTTACATGGCTCATGAGAGATAGAGACGTGTCAATGGGGTTTTCTTCAGACGTCTTGTTGGTTTCATAAGATGCGGAAACATGCAGGCTTTCTCGTAAATTTTTTGCTTTCGGGAATCACTGAGGCCATGTCGGGAATCTTTTGTCACCACAAAGGCTTCCTTCCTTTCGGATAGGAATAAGATAGGAGTGCATACTTTCCACATGAGACCTCTTGCAAGGCTGAGATGAATATCCCGGTCTCCGCGTGTTCATCTAGTAGAAAATGCTTCTGAAGTAGAAAAAATCCTTTAAAAAAATCTTTAACCTTGGTGACATGTGGGTTGTTTTCACGATAAAAACAAAGTGACTCAATTTGCATCATTATGATTTAGGTCTGGAGGAATTTGATACACATAAATACTGAAATACTTACTTTAGTCTAGTGCAGATATGGGCAAACTACGGCCCGTTAGGCTTTTTAATCCGGGCCGCCACCGTTGTCCAAATATTTTTTTCCCCAAGATGGAGCCGTCACGCGGAAGCCAATTGCAGTAGCTCTGTCCACTCTTATTTGTTTTTTGTGTTTTACAGCCCCTCTATCCTTTTTTAAATTACATCTTAATAATTCTTCATACATTCCTTTTTACTTTACTTTGTACTTTATACATTTTACTTTAATGAAGAGTGATGAGTATGTTAATACTTTAGTCCTTTTTTTCTGTTTATGTTTCATATGTACTGTTAACGGATGCACTTTTTTATATGTATCGTATCTTGTGCTGACCCGGCCCATCTGTCAAATTCTTAAAGTCAATATGGCCCGTGGGCCGAAATGTTTGCCCACCCCTGGTCTATTGCGTAACAGACACTTGGAGTTGAAACACACAATTTTTATTCCACATGTGGTACGTGTCACATAATAAGATGATAAATATCGGTTTGTCCTTCCACACTTTTGCTTTACTGTGACTGTTATTTTTTTCTATCAGGACCAGCAGGCGCCAGTGGAGTATCCAGAACTGTCTTGTGTTCCTCGTAGTACCCTAAATCTGAGTACAGTCCTTCTCAACTACAGGCGCCTGATCACAGGCAAACTGGAGCGGTTGATGATGAGTTTGGAAAGCACTTGCACTCCTCAGTGACAAGTCATCTTCAGTAAAACCTACATTTCAATCAAGTCCTCAATGCCCCAAAGCCAAACACAAAGTGCACTCCATTTTCCCCATTTAGTTTCTCTGAAGGAAGAAAGAGGGTAAATTAGTTCACGTATCCCTCCACCATATGAAAGTCTATAAGAACTAAAGTAATAGGGGAAGTGTGAATTTATGACAGAAAATGTCACATTTTATGAACTAATTATCTTAATGTATTTAATGGCTATGCCTTATGGACTAAAACACCTTACGAGCCCCATGTTGATCGTCGCATCACATTTTATTTTTTACTCTCAAAAATCCTACTGGATTTTTACATAGCACTGATAATGAAGCAAAGAGTCAGACGAGGTCTGACAAGGTTTTGTTTTTAAGTTTTTACAACAAACTAAATTAACTTTTCAACATTTGCATGCAGCAGCACACAATGAGTGGTGACCCTACAAACATGAGAATGATACAGATATATTGCACTTCTGATTTCTGTTTACATGCTGTTTTTCCCCCATAGTCCAATAACAATGGTTAACAACAACAACAACAACTACAATGGTTGCATTGAATCTTTTTTTCATCATTTTTGGGCGCTTGTAACATTGTGAGTTTAATCAAAAAGGATATGAGGCTGCTACTTTCAAAATACCCAAGAATATGTAATTATATGTTGCAAAATACTACACATTGTGTCATATTTCTGACAACTGTAGACGAGAGGGACAATGTGAAATTCTTTACTGGAATGCTCCCAATGTGTTTCAATGCAGTGTGTGAACACTAGGTAGAAATCAACAAAAACAGATTTTTATAAAATACCACTTCTGTAATAATGTCAAAAATCCCAATTACATGAAAACTTAAGCATATAGGGAGAAATGATGGCAAATCTAATGACAAAAATATTAAATAGGAAGCAACAAAAAAAAGGCTAATGCAACACAGGCCGATGCAATTGTTCAAAACAAAAATTCATTTTATAATGTAAATGTAAAATGTAAATTAAAAATTGCACAATCAATAAAAAAATCTATTTTTGGGAGATCTGTATTATTTAAGCCTTAGTTGAGGTCTGGTTGTTGCTGCCATTGACGGCAATATACATCGAATCCATTTTTGACTGGAAGGCTGGCAGGCATAATAAGAAACATTTGAAAAAGTAAAAATAAAAAGTAAGTGATACAAAACAAAATAGGTACAAGGAAGTAAATAATATGTAAAAAAGAAATAAAAATCCATTAAAAGCAATGGGCGTGTCACTTTTCCAGCCTCATTTGCATTGAACACCTCCCTCCACCACGTGCTCAGGTGACCTTGATTGATTCGTTAAAAAGTTACTTGACATTTGTGACATCAGATGCACAGTAAAAAAAACTTTCAACTTAATTCCAGTATTGTTATAACTGTCGGAATGTCTGAAAAGGCACCACTTCTCAAGGAGAAGGAGCCTGCAACCAGGAGGCCGAAACCGGGACAAGACCGATGTCATCCCCGGCCTGAAAGCGTTCGAAAGCTTGGCATGATTTTTGGTGTTATTATTCCAACCTTGCTGTCCATGTTCAACGTTGTCGTGTTCTTGCGAATTGGTGAGTATTGTGACTTGTTAAGAATGGATGGAAGACACTTAAAATTGTGGATTATATGGATTTGTTCCTGTAATATGAACACAATTAATTGGGGTTTCAGGTACTGAATTTACTTGGGTCATTTTTTTTTACATAATATAATTGAAATAAATCTGTCTTTTAAAGGTGTTTATATTTAAGCACCAGTGCCAGTACATTTTGCCCAAATAATCAAGCCTTCTGTTATTTAATTAGACTAATTAAAGCCAAATAATTAATTACTCGTGACAAGTTTGATTTCAAGTCGCAATAAAATGGATGATTGTTATTGTAGAGCTAATGAGCCTATTTTAATTAGTTTGTAATTAAAGAATTGACCTGGTACATTGTTTTTTTTAAAGAGTTTTCCTTTAAACAAATAAAGCTATTGTTGGCAAACAATGACTAAACCAATGTACATAAGATAGAATTTACAGATATACATTTTTTCAAATATAAATTTACCATCAAACAATCCTCACTTTGGTGATGAATTTGAGAATATGAAATACTTACTATAAATTTATATTCATTATTTTTCTGTACTACTTAACCCTCTAGGCTTGTAGGGGATGCTGGAGCCTATCCCAGCTACCTATGGGCACCAGCTGGGGTACATCCTGAATCAGTTGCCAGCCAATCACAGGGCACACGGACACAGCCAACAATTCCTTCCTCACACTACATGGAGGCAATTTAGTGTTCCAACAGCCTATATACATGTTTTTGGGATGTGGGAGGAAATGAGAGTACCCAAAGAAAACCTAAAAAACATGCAAACACCTCACAGTGAGGACTAATCTGTGATCGAACCCTCAACCTTAGAACTGTGAAGCCGACACGCTAACCCAGCGGTCGGGAACCATAAACAATTCATATTTTCAAGTGTTATTCCTTGAGAGCCATACTCAAAATGTAAAAGTAAAAATACTATAAAATGTTTGATATTTGTAGTAATTTTACCACTTTTAAAGTACAACTGTTCTCTGAGATATTTTGACAACATTGTTGCGCTGTTTCTAATCAATGATAATCAATGGGAGCCATATGCACCTAGCAAGAGAGCCACATATGGCTCCCAAGCCATAGGTTCCCTACCCCTACGCTAACCATTCATTGGCAATGCTGATCATATATGTTATAATATTCTGCTATTTTCCCCCCTTTTTTTGATAACTCCCAAATTCCACTGTGTATGTGTATGTATAAATATGTGTATAGGTCTATGACCTTTCCTCTTTATTTGCATGCAGGATTTGTTGTGGGTCAAGCAGGGCTGTACCACGCCATGGCGATGTTCTTGGTGGCCTATGCCATTATTACCATGACTGTCCTTTCTGTATGTGCCATCTCAACCAATGGAGCCTTGGAAGCAGGGGGTGCCTATTGTATCAAATGCTTTTGAGAAAAGAAATCACCTGCTAAGTGCTTCAAGATTGAAGATAATTTTCTCTTATCTCAGCACTAGATGGAATACACGAACAGACAAAGTCAAATTTCACTTGTTTGCTAAAAAAAAAGAGGCTAATTTTGAAAGTACTGTGTACAAGCCACTATGGCATTCATTAGCATTCACGCATTAAGATGCCAGCTCTTTTTTCCCCCTCCATTTTTGCAATTACACCCTGAATGGGTATAAAGGCACTTGAGTGGGAAAAACTATTTATATACAAGCAGTTAAAAAGTCAATTTTCCCAAATATTTTTACAACCATTCTTTAACGATGGCCTCCAGATATGATCAGTCGAGCGTTGGGTCCTGAGTTTGGTGGCAGCATTGGAATCATGTTTTTCTTTGCCAATGTGTGTGGAAGTGCTCTTTACATTCTGGGTCTGGTTGAAGCCATCATGTCTGCATTTGGCATTCCTGAAGGTTGGTGGTTATATTATCAAATATTGTGGCATAAATGCTTGATTTTGTGTATTCATCTTTATTACTTCTAGGTTTAGATGCTGTAACAATAGATGCCGCTTCACATCGTATTTTGCCTTCAGGATACTGGTGGACTTTACTTTATGGAACGGCGCTGCTCTTAATTTGTTTAATTGTCTGCTTGGTGAGACATTTAATTTCATTTAATCACGATAGTGAAATCTTGAGGGATTTTCCAAAGAAAATCATTGGAATTGTTATCTGGTAAAACTGTTAACAAGCAATTTGTCATGATAACATTTAAAAAAATATCAATGACCTAATAGCTAACATTCTAGATTAACAGTCATAATTAAGGATTCAATTATTTTTGCATGGATTATGATAATATGGAATTTTAATGACTCACTGCCAGTTATTTTGGAGGATTTCTGCATTTTCCAAACCTGTCAATATGTTTATACCCAACCTGACAAAAATAGATACTTTGCTTCTGCCCAGGAAAAAAAACAACTTTCAATGTTTTTGATATTTAGGAATATTTTTGTGCTGGTTTTATAAAATATAATCCTTCCCAGAAAGCGCTCAGGTAGACTCTCAAAATGACTTCGTATCAAAATTGTGAGAACACTGTCACCGCTGAAGGCTGATGGCTTCTCACTAAACTTGTTTCCAAGCTTCCAATTCGTAGTAAAGCAGCAGGTGACATTCTCCTCATTAAAATTTTAGAGTATCAACTCAATTTTATTTATAAAGCATTTTAAACCAACACACAAGAGCATGAAATGTGCCCACCTAGCTTTCACTTCAAACCAAGTACCTATACCATACCTATACTTTCTATGAGAGAGAGTTTAAAACTTAATTGACATATAATAGTCAACTCATCTGTATTCAAACTTTTTTTTGTGGTCTATAGTAAACTTTGGACTTGTTAATTCTTCTTCAATCCCATTTTTTGTCTTAGTATCCTGATTTTTCTTTCTTTTCTTCCCTTTCTAACAATCTGTACGTTAGCCGATGATGTATCCATTGTCATTATATTATATGTTATCACATCATCAATTTGCCTTTAAGCTCATTTGGCTTTGTGATTTACAGGTTGGCGCCCACATCTATGCCAAAGCCACTTTTGCCATTTTCATCATCGTCACAACAGTCTTGGTATCCATCTTTTGGAGTTTCTTTGCTGTGGATTCCAGGACAATCACACTTGCAGGCAATTCTGCTGTGCACAGCTCCACACAAAACACTGCCAACTACACAGGCCTCCAACTCCACACCTTAAAGGGCAACTTATGGCGTATGGTCCTGTAATATTGTTGTTGTTGTTTCTGGTACCAACAAACTTGAATGGGTCTTGTCTCCTGTGTTTCTGTGTAGCCAGTTACACTGTTGACTACACTACTGGAACCATGATGAGTTTTGCCACTGTTTTTGCAGTTATGTTTAATGGTTGCACTGGAATCATGGCTGGATCTAATATATCAGGTGAGATGGAAATATATAATTTATTACTCGTTCACAGTCATTCTGCCAATGCTCTTTTGGAAATATTCCAGCCAAAAGAAGGTTTAAATTGTGATGCTTTCTGCAATTTTTTGTTGCTAGGTGACTTGAAGAACCCGAGCTATTCCATTCCTAGAGGAACCCTGGCGGCTGTTTTTACAACTTTTGTCATCTACAATCTGATGAGTCTATTAGCTGCTTCGTCTTGTGAACGGTTAGTGGGAATATAAGGGGTAAAAAAAAGCCCAGGTTCCTCAGTCAGGAGGAAAGGATGATTAACATTATAGCTCAATTTACCTCACATTTCATCTACCCCATTTGTCTCACTAGGAGTATAAGTCTCATTAGCCACATAAACCACAATAAAGAAAAAAAAACTATATATAGTTGCACTGGAGTATTAGCCACATTTTAGAGGTTTTTTTTTTTTAATCTGAACCTGGGACAAACGCACTTTAATAGTAAAAAATATTTAAATGGAGATCAACAGGCTAAACAGGTACCAATAATTTACAGTTTTTGGGGTAACTAGTCTTTTTTTTTTTTTTAAAGCCAGCTTTTGGTGATCAGAGAGGAAAACAATAAAACGGAAATTGGTTCAGGCCAAGCCAAACTAGAAAGAAATTGTGACTTAGTCCGGAAAATACGATAAAGTGAAAACAAGTGTCATTCGGATGCGTACACTGATTGCAAATTGGAAAATTGTGCCAACATATTGTCTAAATACTACAAATCTATAACAAGTACAATCGCAAATAATTGCTGATACAATTAAGTTATCTTATTTAAAATATCTTCCTGAGATTTGCACTTTTCCCCCTTTTTTAGTCCCATTCTCCAACGAGATTACAGTTTCCTTGGGGGTATCAATGTTTGCCCACCTCTGGTGACTGTTGGAATTTACTCCTCGGCCTTGTCTGCTGCCATGAGCAACCTAATAGGAGCCTCCCGAGTCCTTCATGCACTGTCCAAGGATGATCTGTTTGGTGAGACATATATTTTACTCTTCCACAATCCATTATTGTTAAACTTGGGGTAGCACAAACTTTTTTTCTATAATTTTTCCCCCTTCCAATATTTGTAAATAATAAATGACCTATGTTCATTTTCTTTTTTCTTTTTTTAGGGTACCCTCAATATATTGAGTTTCCACCCTGAGCTGACCTCTCTTTTAGGCAGATTCCAAATTTTAATAGGGAGCTATTTTCTGTAATGGACTCAAGTTATTAATTTAATGTCTTGTTTTCCTTATAGCACCATGTTCATTTGGAATGCGTCATTTGGCAACAGATGGCTGGCGGAGTTGACTTTCTCTGCAGAGACACAAATCCTATCGCCGTGTGTTTTGCACAAGCCAACGCAAAATGACTCAGTTGTTTGTCTCATCGAGGGCCATTTTAGCGGCAATGCAATATCACAACTCGTCTATCTGTTTCTTTTTTGTTTTTGTTTTAATGGCAATAGGCGGTGTCCTGGCTCTGGCGAGGAAGACGTCCAGCAATGGTAACCCCTGGGCCTCTATGCTAATCTCATGGTTGCTTGTACAGGTATATAAAAAAAGTTTAACTCTGGAACCAATGACATATACAGCATGTGTTGTATGTATAAGCAGAGTAAGTGGAAATAGTATTTTTTTATTATTAAGTCAGCAGACTAACTGGGTCTGGTAAGTACAAGCTCTATTCTGCTGCCTTAAACTGCTTGTATCTTTCAAATTTGTGTTCAACTAACAACTACAACATATAAAGTACACAACAAATATGTTGAATTAATGCTAAGGAAATGTCAAGCCTTTTTAAATTAAAATGTATACTGTCTGTGTTTAGTATAGGGGCGGCCTAGCGGGTGAGTGGTTAGTGTGTTGGCCTCACAGTGGGGGTCCTGGGTTCAAATCCAGGTCGGTCTACTTGTGTGGGGTTTGCTTGTTCTCCCCCTGGCTTGTGTGGGTTTTCACTGGGTACTCTGGTTTCTTCCCACATTCCAAAGACATGCATGGTAGGCTGATTGGACACTCTAAATTGATTGGTTGACCACCAATCCAAGGTGTCCCTCACCTCTGGCCCAAAGCCAGCTGTAATAGGCTCTAGCACCCCCCCGTCACCCTAGTGAGAATAAAGTGGTTCAGAAAAGATGAGATGAGATTTAGTATAAGGTCTATGTTATAGGATGTAAATTGGGACATGGTAATTATTGACCTAAAGTTTAGCAGTGATGTTACCTCAATTTAGTGCCATTGTCAAATTTCTAATAACATGCAGCTCTCTATTTTATTATAACGTTTTCAAACAGCAAAGTATTGCTTTTTAACCAATAGATGGTGCTATTTGCTGGGAAATTGAACACCATCGCTGGCCTTGTGACTATCTTCTTTTTGTTGGTGTATGCCACTGTCAACCTGGCTTGTTTGGCTCTAGACTGGGCATCTGCGCCAAACTTTAGGTAGGCATGAATTGTTTTAGTATGCACTTTTTCAAATTTTGGGGCTATACGACTTAAGTTAATCCAATAGTTGTTTCCAAACTTCTTGCAACAGTTAAGTTTGTGCTCATCTAGAGAGAGAGAGAGAGAGAGAGAGAGAGAGAGCGGTCTCATTCAGCATCCAATCTATTCAATTATATGAAAGTACACTTTTCAAAAACATTATACATGATAGTTATCGGCACTTAAATTTGCAACATTTTTTTAAATTGAAAATAATGCTTGAACAAGTCATTTTAATCCTGTCTTTTGTCATTTAAGGCCGTCTTTCCGTTGTTTCACGTGGCATAGCTGTGCTCTTGGCATTCTTGGCAGCCTGGTCATGATATTCCTCATCAATCCCATCTATGCTTTTGCAAGCATAGCATTTATGATGCTGCTCCTTATGCTCATTCATTACCTCAGTCCTAACAGTAACTGGGGATACATAAGGCAGGCTCTAATATTCCACCAGGTACACATACACTTACATTTTAATTTTTCTTTTAAACCTTAATAAATCTTAATTATTGTCAAACACAAACTAAATGAATTCAATTTTACAATTTGGAGGAAAAAAAATCCCAATTACTTACTTATTAAAAAATATTTTCATTTTAACTATGTATAATTTAATATAATCTGTATTATTTATATATTTTTTTCCAAAAAGGATTGAAAAAAATAGATATTGACATCTAGATATCTAAATAGTATGACAACTGTATATGTGATTATCATCTACATATTTTATTGACTACTTCTCTGTCAGGTTCGCAAGTATTTCTTGACGCTGGATGTACGCAAGGATCACGTTAAGTTCTGGAGGCCACAGGTTCTGTTAATGGTAGCCAACCCTCGTAGTTGTGTAGGCCTGATCAAATTCATCAATGACCTAAAGAAGAACGGTCTCTATGTTCTGGCTAATGTCAAACTGGGATTAATGGGTATTTTTTTTTCTTCCTTTTATTAGTACATTCACTGTTTTACAATGTCTACCCCACACTAAAACCCTTTACAAAAATGGATAGAAATAGCCTATCCAACATCATCTGATTATTTTGTTTTGTATTTGCTGTAGATGAGCTGCCATCTGATCCTGTGCAGAGTTGTTATGATTCCTGGTTGTTCTTAATTAACCACTTGAACATCAAGGCCTTTGTTAATCTCACTGTGGCTGCCTCGGTTCGACATGGAGTTCAGAACCTTCTTTTTATCACAGGCTTTGGTAAGTGTACATGTTTCAGTTGAATAGTAATTCACTATTATTCACTTATTGGAAAGGTAAAGAACACAAATCTACAAAAATGTACGTTTTAAAAGAATTAATAGATATATTTGTAAATGGCAGCTATATTTGTTTTTGTTGTTTTAATGTGGTATTTTGTGTGAGCCCTACTTTGAATAGCTGAAAAAATACACATTTTCTTTTACTAAATTTTCACTACTAATGAGAACTGAAAAGCGATTTCTTACAAAAAAAAAACGGGTGTATTGTGACGTTATAATTATTATTATTTTTTTTAGGTGGGATGAGGCCAAACACTCTTGTCTTAGGCTTCTATGATGATTGCCCACCTCAAGACCACCTCGAAGGCATAGTTTCTTTACCTTCAAATCATAGCTCAGTTGCAGCCTGTCCAAAAACAAACCCAGAAGAACTTTTATTCCCTTTCTTCCCTAATGTACGAGTTATGGATAAACCCAAAGACCTTAAAGCAGAGGAGTACGTCTCAATCATTACTGACGCTTTGAAAATGGGCAAGAACGTGACACTGGCTCGATACTTTAGCCAATTCAATAGAGAAAATGCTATAGAGTTGAGGAGAAAAACCTGGACTCGCTCAGGAACCACAGGCCCATTTGTCGACATTTGGCCAATGAATCTGCTACAACCGGACCGTCGTGGTTCTGTGGACATCTGCTCGCTGTTTTTGCTTCAGTTGGCTTGCATACTTCACGAAACCAATGCCTGGAGCCATGCCACCTTGCGCCTTTTCCTTTGCGTGGAGGAAGGGGGAAGTCTGCAAGATGAGGAGGAGGCCAAGCTGCGACGGATGCTCAAGGAGCTCCGGATGTCAGCGCAAGTGCATTTGGTCACTTGGGATCACGTAATAGCACTACACTGGCATCGAAGACTGGATGAAGAACAGAAACGGGGCAAGGAATTGGACAATGGACGTCAAGAAACATTTCCAAGCAGTGGGGAACAGCTGACAGATGAGTACATTCTTGGAGTTAACAGCCTCATCAAAAGGCATGGAGTCCCCCAGCCAGCTGTGCGGTTATTGTATTTGCCGCATCCACCCGCAGATACAAGCCGGTACTGGGATTACCTGCACCACGTTGACCTGTTGAGTCAGGATTTGGGTCCGACTTTGCTGGTTCATGGGGTCACTTCGTTTTTTACCACCGATATATAGAGCAGTTCCCCTGCCTTTGGTGTTCCAAGTAGCAATCTGAGTTGGGTTACATTGACTTCCTTAATAATGGTTGAATGGGCTGTAGATAATGTTAAAAATGAGCTGAGCTGAGAAAACAATTACATGTAAGCAAGAATCAGGCTGGTTGGATGCTGTACAGCATTTTCAGATAAGTTAAAAAGTAGGTTGACTCATTCTCACATCCAGATTTTTAATCTTGATGAGACATATAGTTGTATGGCTGCCTTAAGGTGAAAAAAAGGTTGATTTGGAGCCCATTGGTTCTCAAGCTACAGTATTTTAAGCAATTTAATTTGGTGTAGAAATCTCAAATGAAAAAAATATCACTATTTGAAAATCTATGGCTTCTTCCCTGTATTTGGAAATGTAGGGTTTCTACTTGATAATGAAAACAAAATAGGCGGTAATTCAGTTTATAAATTGGATTTTTTTAAATGTTATTGCTGCTGTATGCCAACTGCCTTGCACTTAAAGGATTTATTAAATGTCATTGGATTACCTGGTAGTTTATTGTGGAATGAAATGAGTTAACCCATATTTTTGATCACTTTTCACTCTAACAATTTCATCTCATCTTGTTTGCTGAACCACTTTATACTTACTAGAGTCATGGGGGGTGCTGGAGCCTATCCCAGCTGATTCTGGGCCAGAGGCGGTGGACACCCTGAAATTGGTGGCCAGCCAATCACAGGGCCAAGGAGCTAAACAATCATTTACGCCAACACTATAGAGGCAATTTAGAGTGTCCAATCAGCCTACCGTGCATGTGTTTGGAATATGGGAGGAAATTGGAGTCCCCGGAGAAGACCCACACTGGCCCGTAGAGAACATGGAAACTCCACACAGGTGGGCTGACCTGTATTGGAATCCAGGTTTCCCACTGTGAGGCTGACGTGCGAACTACTCATCCGCCGGGCTGCCCCTTTAACACAATACAAGGTCTCATTTTTGAAGTGCCTGGGATATTCTTATTAGATCACGCCAATCTATTTCAATTGAGCCCAAGTGACGCACTTAGTCATTTGGAGGTGGTCATTTTGGAAACTTCTCCCCTCTGACGTCAAGCTACTGCCATCTGCGGCATAAGCCATGTGCTGTTGAATATTTTTATTCACTTGTGCTTGTACAGAGGAATCTTTGACACCTGCCTACACAACAGTGATAAACTCAGATTAGGGAGAGTGTTTACAGATGGAGGCAGATCTGGCTCTAAGTAGGCCTACTATTAATTGATTCAGCACTGGAAGGGAAGCTAAAAGGGCAAAGATGATGTTAAAAAAATATCCTCTGGTAGTATAAAATTCTAACTGCACTCACTCATAACTGGTGATACAATTTGTATCACGATTCATAGTTTACATTTCGATTTGTTCCTGATTAATTCCAAAGCTACACTCTAAGACAGGGGTCAGTAACCTTTTTAATGGAAAGACTTTGAGAAAATAGTTCATCATAATGGCCTTAAAAGTATATTTATTCTGAAACGCCATTCAGCACTTAAATAAACATTTTTGTTTTACATTTGAACAACATATGGCCTTCATTATAACATTTTCTCAGTTTTTAGTGTAGACCTGTTTAATGCAAACTAGATTTGCTTTAATGCAGGAGTCTAAATATGAAAATCAACAAAAACAACAACAACAACAACAACAACAACAACAACAACAACATATTGAAGACCGTTTTGAGGGTTAGAGCACGGCCAGTGATTCATTGGAGTCATTTCTTCATCTCGTTTTTTCAACTGTGTGTATTTTTACCCCTCCCTCCATGATATGAATAGTTTTGTTCTCATTTTTGACACAATACAAAGTTGGCCCACTAAAGTAGTTTCCTGGCAGTCCAGTTCCCTCCCGCTGGTCATAACAAGATCAAGTTTCCTTTGTTGGCATCTTGACTTCACACCTCAATGTTGAAAATTATATTATATTGACATAAAAGGGAGCTTCTCCTTTCTATTCATATTATTGCTGTAATTTGCCTTATTTCAGCAAAGATTCACCCTCAACTGTTAATACAGACTACATACAAAGCATTAAATATCCTGAATTATTTCCCACTTTTTTTCCCTTAAACTCACACACTCTATTCTGGCGATATACGTCAACCCGGTTGAGGAATGTGCCATTATTTATGATACATCCCAAGAGTTCCGCATCTAGTTGGCTGGGATAGGCTCCAGCACTTCCTGCGACCCTTTTGAGGCTAACCAGTCTGGAAATTGAATGAATGCAAATTGGACCAACGTGAGCTTTTTTCGTGCCAATTAACACTGACTTAATGGAAGTTAAATCTGCTCCTAGCAGATGGTTAGGTGACAACATGTGGTGTGAAAACTATCAAGCCCACCCCTTCCGTGCATTAATCAATTTTCTTTAAAGCATGACAGATAAAGATAGATCAATGCTTTTATTTGTTGGTGGTTGATTCATCTTTTGATGGGTTACAACAGTTTAATATTTCCTCTTCTTCTTCCCCTCTTTTATTTTGGGTATAATTCTCCTGTCACCATTTTTTGACTGTCACAAACATCTTTCATTATAGAAACATACTTTTATATTGTACTTTTTTGTGTGCATGATAATTGATTTATATCACATGATTTGGTTAGTTTGAGGTGAAAGGACAGTATTTAAATAGGGTAGTCCTAAATCAGAAATTTAATTTATGGCAGGGGCTGTATGGAATGTAACTGTTGTCCTTGTGATGGGATTACTGTAATTTCCATCCCGTTTATGTACACCAGGGTCATGGGGGTGCTGGAGTCGATCCCTTAGTAGTTTTTATGTTGTTTTTTGACACTGAGCATTTTACAGCTTTTCCACAGTAAAGAAAAGCAACATTGAGGACACAACTGTAATATGTGCAGACGTACTTTGAGTAGACTACAATTATATACCAAATTTAGTTATTGGGGCCTGCAAAAATTGTAAATTGCCTTTTAAAAGGATAATATATAACAAGCTGTACGGCAGCCAATTTCCGCAAGTAAGTGATTTGAGTATCTCCAAGGAGGAATCTTATATTAGATTTGGCTGGCGTTATTTCATAATGTCAGTCACCTTGTGTTATATCACAACAATGAAGCGTCTGCGAACTTTCATACTTTGGCGCGTGCGCAGTGTGTAATACGCAGCTTGTATAAGCGTTTATACAACAGTCATCCCATACGCTTCATTCACATACCCAAGCCTAGTCCTGATTGGTTATAACTCTCAGACTCCACCTTCCAGCGCCAATCTCCACGTGAAAACAGTGACGTGCTTATATAAACAGAGTGGCAGCTGTGCTGGCCAATCACAGACACGAGCGTCGCCTCCTGTAACGCCTCTTTACCAAGAAGTACTGCATCGTTTGGCAGAAAAAGACAATGATGACAAGATTGACAGCCTCAACAACCAATGGGAGGAGAAGAGGAGTGTCACCGTGAATGAGGTCATTAACTCAGTTGGAGCTCCGCAACGCGGAGCCAATACAAATCTGACCGAGAGACAAGAAGTGTGTCACGGCCAGCGAACGCCCTGTATCTCCTTGCCGGCTTTCTGCATATCCTTCAAGTTTTTAAATTCAGCGTCTATACCACGAACATTTGTTTAAGGTATGTGGAGCTATTTTTCCTTTCAATCATTTCTCAAATTATTAGGATATAGTTAAGTTGCATAACTGTGTCAGTGGACTAAACGACTGAATCAGCTGACTCAGTAGGTTGGCGTTCACGTGAAATTATCAATTTTATAAAGGTCGTCAACGTGTGTTTTTGCAAGAAATATGTTTGTAAATATGTCAAAGAAGCTGGGAGGCTAAGGGGAACTTATATCGCGTATTAGATTGCTTGGGTGTTGCTTGAAAAGTCCACACAATCAACACCTTACATAAAGTGTGCAATGCCGCACATGTCTGCGGAGTTTGGCATGCAGCAGCGATTCGAAATTGACTGCAATTTTGACCTAGAAAAAACAATATAAATGCATAAATACTGATACTAATAATCAACTATTTCCTCTCCCTGGGTTAGACAAATTCATGGTACTACACTTTTTGGCACACAACATTTACTTGCAATTCAATGCCATTGCTTAAAAAAAGGAACCTATATATACATTATTTTTGATACAAGAGACACATAAAAGCTATGGATATTATTTCCAATACCACATACGTTCTGTTTGTGGACTAAATGATAAAGCATGCAAGTTGTGCGGGAATCTCATAAGTGACTGCAGTCTGTTATGTAAAAAAAAATCTCGATGTCAGAGGCTGGTTTATTGCATATCGTCATCAATGCAAAGTACAATGAAATCATTGAAGGGATCTGTAGCATAAAAGTACTGAGCATGGGTTTAAAGCTTTAGTTGTGTTTTTTGTGAAATAGAAAGTAACTAAATGTGTCTCAATGAACCCCAAAGACACTCAATTGAAACCTGCTTTGAAATTTGATGTCCGGTAGTCATTGGTACCTGTTTATTATTTAGACTTTCTGAAGTAAAGTATGATGTGTGATTTTATTCATTCATTTTCTAAACTGCTTGTACTCACAAAGGTTGCCAGGGGGTGCTAGAGCAGGGGTGGGCAAACTTTTTGGCCTGGGGTCCATATTGACTTTAAAAATTTGACAGATGGGCCGGGTCAGCACAAGATATGATACAAATAAAAAAGTGCACCCGTTAACAGTACATATGAAACATAAACAGAAAAAAGGACTGAAGTATTAACATACTCATCACTCATAATTAAAGTAAAAAGTACAAAGTAAAGTAAAAAGGAATGTGTTAAGAAATATTAAAATGTAATTTAAAAAAGATAGATGGACTGTAAAACACGAAATACAAATAAGAGTGGACAGAGCTACTGTCACTGGCCTACGTGTGATGGCGCCATCTCGATAAAAAAATAAAAATAAAATAAATAAAAAACATTATTTGGACAACGTCGGTGGGCCGGATTAAAACACACGCAGGTCGTAGTTCGCCCATGTGTGTGGTAGAGCCTATCCCAGATAACTACAAGTAGCTAAGTGTGGGGGGAGGGGGGCATTGAATCGGTGGTCAGCCAATGAAAAGGCACAAGGAGACGGACAACCATCCACACTCACACTTGTACCTAAGGGCAAGTTAGAGTGTTTAACCAGCCTAGACTATATGTTTTTGAGATGTGGGAAGAAATAGGAGTACCCGGAGAAAAAAAAAACATAGGGGAGACCATGCAAACTCCATGCAGTGAGGACCGAGCTGGGATCAAGCCCTTGACCACAGACCAGTGAGGCCTATAAGTTCCTAAAAGGCTGGCAGACAACTTGGTTGCATAGAATGTGATGGTGAGTATTAAAGAAATACCCAAACAGTGAAAAATTGTTTTTATGACAAAATTTCTCTGTTTTTAACTTAACGGAATAACAGCTCATTGGGAACAATTGAAAGTGTGCAAGTTACATTGATCTTTGATTAATGCAGTTTTAAGGAAATAGTATTTGCAGTTTTTCTAAATGAGGAGGGGATTCGTATTTAGTGTCCTAACTCCTTTTTATTTTAGGATGAATGAAGCTGTGCAGTTAATCAGTGTCTCCTCTATCTGAACTCTTATTTCGGTGCACTTTAGAATGTAACCCTACTTGGTACTTGTTCCTTTTTAGCTACTGGTTTAATGGGTGAAGACTTATTTGGTCACCATGGGCAGTGTGCCTCTGATCCACTTAATCCTGCTAGGATGTCATTGATCATAGATGTAGGTCAAACAAGCAACCCGAGTAGGAATACAAAAAAGGAGAAATCAGAGAAAATTGTTGTTTTAAATGAGCGCCATGGCGCATGGTTTCCTTCCTCGACATCAGTTTGCCTCATTCAGGCATACAAGCTTCATTGAAGACAATTCTAATTTCTAATTTGTGAACACGTACACTGTAGCGGTAGACCCAAATGGTATATTCAAATGCCATTTTTTTTATTTACCCAATGGATAGTCCGGGGATTGAGTGGTTACCACGCCAGCTCACATTTCATTTTCTGACGGCCTGGAGCAACTTGTAATTGGATTTTAGTGTGTGATGCGGTCTAAAATGCCTAATATTGAACCAGTGATTGTTTTTATGTGCTTTGTTATATCCAACTAGCTCACTGTGATGACATCACTCTGTTCTTGTTTCATTCTAGAAGAAAGCTAAAAAGCTTTACTGTTGAGGTGTCACGTGTCCTCTTCATCTACAAATAGTGGATTTAAAGTGTTCATGTTCTATGAATGACGACAGTGATGAAAAAAATCTTAAGAGGAACAGAGTATTGTAAAGCGAAGCATGTCTACTGTCTAAAGCCAAGATCCTTTAAGTTAATGGTACTCATTAAAAACGCATACTTTACCTGGGTTGAAAACAAAAACAAGAAAGGAGAATCCAGTTTTTCCATATTATCTTTGGGGATTAAAAATTGGGGATTAAATTGGAAAACATTTAGTTGATCTTCAAATTCATCATATTAGATATCAACCATACAGAATGTTTAGTCTCTGAATAAAAATAACTCATCAACATACTGCTTTGACACTAGTTAATACTTTCACTATACTATGAAGAGTTTTTGAGGGATAAGAACTTATTTATTTAAGCCAACTGGGACAAACAGACAAAAAAATGAAGTGATGAATGTCGGACCTTCTTCATCCTCAACCTGGATATCAGAATTCTGCTAGCAGCGGTATTGGCACTAAATCGAAATAGACGCAAAAGCATGTGGAAATGTTTCCCTCAAACACAATGTTGTTAGGTTGGTCTCCTTGGTTGTTGGAACTACACGCCTTGTCACGTTCCCACCCAATTATATTCTTGCTGCCGTATTTGTGAACCTTTTCCATGTCTCTAACCAAAGAATGTTCTTGGAAAGATCCATAATGTTCTAATCGGTATAGCAGACCTTTTCGCATTCTCTTCTATTCATCATATTGATGTACTGCACCCTTGGCTGGAGTTGTTACTAAAGGCCACAAAATGACCACAACACAATGTTGCAATCTGACATGACATTCAAGTAAATCATTTGTTTGCGTTTCATGTGATGGCTGCTCCTTTTGAAAGGGTTGGAGGGCTTAGATTGAGCAGTCTCTTTTCTAAATGGCTTCACAGCTTGAAAATGCTCTAACATTTGCACTGTAGATCACAGACACACACCTGCAGTGTTTTTTTAAAGTTATTTATTTTTAGGTCAGAAGATAAACCTTGCCATGTGTTGAGCTTTTCAAGTACATTTCTGTATAATTGATTTGTTATGATTGATATCTCTGCAGTGGTTAGTGGTAGGATTTTGGAGGGCTGCTTGTTGTAGGGACATTTCAAAGATTTGGACATTACTTGGAAGTCAATTATACAATCTAATAGGAATCAGAATTTGAGGCCCCCTAAGCTTGGTGCTTCGTGACTTTGGTTCAAAACGCACCAGGCATCATAAAAGAGATCAAATCCAGGGGTAATTATATAATGTGATGTGATTATTATTATAAATGTTCTAGCCCAGGGGTGGTGAAATGTTTGCTTACTCTGAAAAAACTTGCATCTACCTTCAAGTGGTTGATATAGGCTCGCCTTTTAAGATGGATTTTGGCAATAAAATGATATCTGTCCACTCGTTTATTTACATAGAAAATCACACAGTTAGTGAATTTGAGCAATACTAGGAGACATGATTGCTGTGACCTCCACAAACCAAAAATAAGGCTTTAATACTCAACAAAAAACAGCTCTTTTGTTATTACACCCTAAACACAATTTTCAAGCCATGCTGTAATGCAAAATATGTTTTTATTATTTTTGATCACTGACGGCCTGTTATTTGATTGCTACAGTTATCTGAAAAACTGTTTTGTTAACGGATGCTTATTTAGCCAGTTGTCGTCTATTTTACTATTGTTATTCATTTTATGATTGTTCTTGGTTTTTGATTAAAAAAAAAGTTAAATATCTCTCCAAAAATGCAACTTTTACTCAAGTGTTTGATATACGCAGGTTTTTTTTATCATTCTGAAAAACCCGGTCATAGACAGAATTTAAATAATTTGCGTCAAACTTGGTGGCTGACCGCATCTTTCTGCACCGATCTGACAGATTCTGAACAAACGTCCTATTTAAATGTATCATCATGACTTCTAATGATTTTTGTTTTCTATTTTCTCTCAGCAGATCAATCGCTTTCCATTTTTTCGACAACACTAGTGGCGATGGGGTGATTGTGGTTGTTCTACACCACTTTACCTACAACAATAAGAATTTAGCTCATCCTCTCAATGTCAGAAGATTCCGATTCCAAGCACTACTGCTTCTCAGTACTGGAGGACCAAGATGGCAATTCAGCCTGCCCGGCGTCCACCTCGTGCACCACTGTGCCGAGGGGGCAGCTGCAGCGGATGAACGGCTACGGTCAAGGCGGGCCCGAGTTGGGCTTGGCGTCGGAGGGCAGCGACAGTAGCGGCCAGGACCCTCCTCGCACCGCGCCGCGAAAGCATCGCAAGAGCTGTCGGTCCCGCTCGTTACCGGAGGAGGACGTGGAAATGAAGAGCAGCGGGTCCAGCGGTAGCGGGACCGAGTCCCACGGCAACGAGAGCCATGGGAATGAAAGCAATGGCCACGAGTCCACGGGCAGCTCCAACAGTAACAGCAAAGATTCCGCTTTATTGGAGTCTTCTGGAAGCAACAAGAGGCAAGTTTTGCTTCATTACTTCCACTTAGAGTTATTGTAATTCTTATTTTCAACTGAATTTTTTTTTAAAAGCAGTAAAAGAAATCTCAATTACAACTTAAGACTTTTACACCCGAGATTCCAAAACATCACAATCATCATCACAATGGCGTTAAGCGTCTTTTTGATCTCTTGATTGGGTTTTTATTTTTCACACATTTCGTGTACGTCATTGTTGCGGAAGAGCAACCATGACATTTCTTTTTAATAATGTTTAATATGACCTTTCAATTTATTTTGATGATAGTAGTTGCATGGACAAGTGTCTAGCGTGTCTGCCTCACATTTTTGCGATCGAGGGTTCAATCCTAGATTTGGACCTCCCTGTATGGAGTTTGCATTTTCTCCCTTGGGCTTTCATACATTTTGTCTCTCTTGTAAGTGACTACTAATCCTATAGTTGGCGTGCTGTACTTCAGATAACCAACATGTTACAAGGCAGACTGAAAATTGCAAAGAAAAATCACTAAGCGCAACCCACACAACTGGATAATGGTGCAGGAGTCATGGAAACCAGGCTCAACATGTACGCTGCAACATATAATTTGGGTGATGATTCAACTAAATATTCCAATATTTCCAAAAGTACGTGAAATGGTTCAAACACATCTGCGGCGTGACGTCAAAACAAGTGTCGACGTGAGTCACTATTCACAGATTGCACTATTCAGCAGTTGGTCTGCTTGGAAAAAACAAAACTGCTCCCTGTAGGAAGTCCGGCATGTTGTCATCCGACAGACAAGGCGCTTGGCTTTCCACAAACTGCCAGAGGGACAGTGTCATGCTGGCTAACGCTTCACTTATCGCCATGGCAACACATTGTTTATCCATGTTTATTGCCAGGCGGATTTAAGGGCGCACTTTCTCACTATTTGTCTGTGGGCCGCTGAGTGGTGGAAAGAATGCAGAATAGGAAACTAATGATCCTGATGACTTCAGGGCAGTGGTTCTCTAAAAATGTTCAACAAGTCGCCTCTCAAATCATACATGTAATGATGACCCTAATTCTATTAACCATCTTCATGAGAATGGGCATTCCTGACCTGTTTATTTTTACATTTGCTTGCACACATTATGCTAAGGAAGGAAGGAATGATTGTTCACTAGAGAGAAACAGGAATGAGCCTCAATCAGGAAGGAGTCTTCTGTTGATACAAAATGTGATGTCATATTTTTAGTTGTGTTACAGTTTGGTTACAATTTTGGTGATTTTGAAGGAGGGGCATCTGCTGGTACCAGGTCATTCTGGACAGATTCTGAATTGAAGTGTCAGAAAAGCTAGATACTCATTACTGACCTTAACGGCAAAATATGTCCAGTCCATCTTGATTGACAAAATTCAAACATGATCATTCACTGCCATCCCTCCTAGATTTATTTGATTAGATTTCTATTGCTGTCAAGCAGTATTTAATGGCTTCCTTAACAAAATGATCCACTGACTCATTCATCTTATGTTACTCTTATTCCCCACAAGAGTGGTTGCTGTAGCCTATCCATTCTAAGCTTGTACAGTAGGCATGGTACACCCTGAATTAGAAAAACAACCATTTGCACTCACACTTCTATCTAAGGACAATTTAGAGCGTTCAACCTGGCTACGATGCATGTTTTTGGGGATGTAGGAGGAAATAGTAGGCAGAGAAAACCCAGACAACAAAACCACAAAATATGTATTTAGCACAATCCAAAAATGCAAAACTTTCAAGCACCTTGAGTCTCAGCAGACCACCTTCCCCTGATCTTTGTCTAGACTAATACAGACACACTTTTTGCAGCGTTAGGATCGTTCAGTGTCTCTTGATCCACTTGCTGCTGCCAAGTCAACTTTCTTCTTGGAATCCTCTCCCCTTGGTTGCTATTCACAAAAGCGTAGCGCTATTCTCAGGAGTCTAAGCGGAGTATTTATAGTGCAAGTCAGGGAAGTCACCATAATGGACATCCGTTAATAGGTTGGGGTTAAGCGTTTTGACCTGTAGTAGGAAATACCAAGTGAAGTGCATTATGAAGAAATAATTTCTGTGTCACACAAAGCATGAAAATGACAAAATGACTTCTGATTTAAGCTTGGTCTGCTGTCTTGTGAATATAATTGTCTCACCAAGTACTTGCTCAAGAGCATATTATTTGCCAGATCCACTGCGAGGCTCATCAGAACTGTCCCATCTTAAATAGAAATACTCTCAAAATAGACTTCATAGGTACATCTTAATTTCTAAGGGGGTCTTTAATCCCTTGCCCCTAACCACATTGAGAATCTACTAAATGGCATTCCTGCTACATATGATACAATTGAAGATTTAGAATTAATGGGTATACACTTTAAGGAATGTATTCTCTTGATGACCTCCTAACCTTGGCCATTCATGGTTTTATCTTTTAGAACTACAACCATTTGTCTTTTTTATGTGTCTTTTTCGATCTTCTTTGTTTCATTTAAAAGCGCTGCTTGATTGCTCACCTTTTTGTAATCTTAAAAATATTAAATAGTATTATTATATATTTATATGCTCAATACCACTCTTTTCCAAACATATTTAACAGGGAATTAAACCTAAACTAACTAAAACATGTTGTTTATGCCAACAACACATTGTTTCTAGCAAAGTTATGTTTTTGGAATAAGAATGAAACTGAAACATTTATCGTCAGTGATTTCAAGGAGCCACCATTTTATGTAATAAACTCTAGCATTTGGACTGGGCGTGCTGGCAGTGATCTTTCACAACACCATTTAATTCTTCTGCCTGGCACCAAAGACTATAAATATACATTTTGAATAGGAAAAAGTTAAAAGGAACAAGATATGTTCTGTTCATAATGTGCTGGGACACAGTGTTTGTCAATTACCAAATTGGATAAAAAGCAGACAGTGTCCATGTAACAAGAAAAAAATATATACGTATTATTTAACTACTGCTCAGTGCTGAATTTTCCACCATCACAGGACTATTCTTATTTAAGGAGAGAGAAACGGAAGCTCTCAAGTCTAATGATGCAGTGCCAACCATTTAGCCTAAAAAAAAAAGCTTGGTACACATCGGGCCTTTCCACACTATAACGAGTAGTTATATTTTGGGGCACGACATGTAACTGCATTAAATGCTCACAGGTTTCTATTACGGGAATACTATTCTATTCTTAACCCAATTATCTAGTTATTTAAGGTCCCTTTGTTGTGAAGAGTAAGTGTTGCAAAGTCCATTATGGGATTAACAGGTTGCTTGTTAAGATTGTGGGTTAATACAAACTAATGCGTGTACATTACCTGACTTTTGCTGTTCCTAATTGTAGTGTTAGTTTTGACCGGTAGGTTTTGTGCAAGGTTTAGTGTATTTATCTGACGTACTTTATGTAAAATTACAGGTTTTACAAATACATATCATACACATGAATAGGTACAATATAAATTAATATTTATTTGGTGTAATATAAATGTGAAACCAGAGATTAAGAATAGGGTACCGCTTGCATTCAAAGATTTGAAGTAATTGAGTGCATATTTTTGCCAAGGGAGTCTAATTAGCATACTATTTACTACTGTGTATGTATCACTTTGGCTTGTATCCTATCTATGTGTATTTTTATATCCATCTAAATTCAATTATTCCATTCCCAATCTAAAAAAAAATACAAAAAGCCATTACAGTCCAACAAGTGCTGTGACAATGGGTGCTCGTGTTGGCTTTATTTAAAAAGTAATATGTATTCTCCCCGCTGAGTCACCTGGTTAAAGGGCTCCACAAGGTGCCGCTGACATTTTAGGAGTACCTCATCCTTTGTCAGCCCATCTCTCAAAGCGGTATGGAGCCTGTCCCCCTTGTTCTCCCTTGCCCCTCCACAAAGCCATCAACACAGAGGGATACTTTTTCCAGGTCGAATCTGACCACGCCGTAAACGATGAGATCCACCATGCCAGTATTGGTTCTTTGTTATGTAACCCAGCATTTCAAGAGCTCTTTGGGAGGTACTGTTCCTTCACCTGGCTGACAAGCGAGTACGCTATAATGAATGATTTCAAACGTCAAAGAAATGACGTGCTTTTTGTTGGATAAATGCTGAGAACACGGGAGGACACATGCTGCCCAACATGAGTGAAATGTTAGAGGCAAAAAGTTAATTAAAAAAGCAAGTCGCTGCTTACATTTTGTTTTGAAGTTGAGTCCCGAGTAGTCAAGGCATGTCATCATTCGTATATGAGCAAAAAAAGCTTTGTAGTACTGTATTTTTCAGCCTATAAATCACATCTGAGTACAAGTCGTACCACCTAAAAAAATGCTAAATAAAGAGGAAAAAATATGTCACACTGAACTCACATTTTTGGGAGAGCAATTATTTATTATATCAGAAACCAAGAAAAAAACAGATACATCATGATAAAAATAGTAAAATGGAGAGCAGCAGGCTAAATAGGTATCTTTCAACATAACTGATTTTCAAATAACTATAGCCAAAAGAAATAATAACATAACAGGCGGTCGGTGGTCAGAGAGAAAAAAAATACATATAAGTAAGTCACCCTTAAGTATTAGTCACAGGCCCAGCAAAACTATGAAAAAGGTGTGTCTTATAGTCCAGAAAATACGCTGAATGAATATTTACATTGAAGTTGTAAATCCAGGTAACTGCTTTTCATAGAATTCAGCTTGGTGGTAAAACTATATATCTTCTTTTTCCCCCTAGCTCAAACTCTCACAGTTCATCTCCTCCCAGTAGTTCCAATGCCTTCAGTTTGCTCAGCTCTGAGCAGGACAACCCTTCCACTAGTGGCTGCAGGTATGTGAACCCTGGAACCGTATCCTCTGACTTTGGTGGTGCTGTGTTTTGTATATATCTGACCACACAAAAATATGCATGTGCCACTTGCAGTAGTCAGGAATCGGCCAAAGCCAAGGCTCAGAAGGAAGTCCTGAAAACCCTGAAACAGCTGAAGCTCCAGGTGCCTGATGAAAAAAGACATGGCAGCAAGTCCACCACCTTGAATACCCTCAAGTATGCCCTGCGCTGCATCAAACAAGTGGAAGGTAAAAAACACACTTCTTTGTCAGCAGGAAATTTACAACGGATAATGCCACATTTCTTTCTTTGTACAGTCATACCTTGAGATACGAGCTTAATGAGCTCGTATGTTGATTCACTCTTATCTCAAATCAACGTTTCCCTTAGAAATGAACTAAATACAAATTAATTTGTTCCCACCTTCTGAAAAAACAGGATATTACAATGGAGAAAACATTTTTATTGGTTGTAATTCACCATCTACTAACAGAGTAACAAATAACTATCATCAACTGTCATCATACGCCTTTTCTTCGCACTACCCTTCATTGCACTGGCTTGCTTTGGACCCATTGTGTTTCCCTTAATTCAAATAACATGGAAAAAAATGCAACCCTCCACCCAGAGGTCGTAGAGATCTTTGCATGAAGGAGATGCGGCGAGAAAGACAGTGCGCTGAAATGATAAGCAGCCTCACGGTCACCTGACTGTCTTGTATACTCGTATTTCAAAATTTGTCTCGTATCTCAAGGCAAATAGTCGGAATTTTACACGTATCTCAAATTCCTCATATGTCGGAGCAATCGTATGACAAGGTATTATTGTATATATATACGTATTTTTCACATCTGTCACAATTCAATAGTTACTCAATGAATTTCCAATGCTTTTGAATGCAGCCAATGAGGAGTATTATCAGCTACTGATGACCAATGACAGTCAACCTTCTGGCCTGGACGTATCCTCGTATACCATCGAAGAAATTGACAGCATAACATCTGAATACACCCTCAAAAACAATGCAAGTATCTGAATAGTTGTACCAATAGGATATGGTAGTTCTACATTTCAATCTTTCAAGCATTCTCGTGACTAAACTGGAGCCTCGTCATTTCCTTTTCACAGGACATTTTTGCAGTGGCCGTGTCGCTCAACACGGGAAAGATTGTTTACATTTCCGAGCAAGCCGCCTCCATTCTGAATTGCAAAATGGAGGTGTTCAACAACAGCAAGTTTGTGGAATTCATGATCCCACAGGATGTCAGCATGTTCTACAGCTTCACCACACCATACCGGCTGCCATCTTGGAGCATGTGCACAGGAGCTGGTAAGTTGACCTAGATCTGTAAAGTCAGTAATGGTTATTCAGTGCACACAATTTAGTTTATAGTGAGACTCTACATATAGTGCAGTGCACTTAACATATTTGTCTCATTGAAACAACTGATGAGGCTTCATTATGTTTAATGCAAATGAGCGGTTATATATTGCTGGTGAGGTGGTGAGAAAACATGTCATTTGAATAATTGGTTGATCTACAATAGAATATTCCAACACTATTCTTGAATTGTATTTTTAAAGATGGATTTCTTTGAATACACTCCGCTGTAAGACATTCATTTTATTAAATTGATTCTCACAAAATTATTTGTAAATAATACTATTTTGAAATGTTCAAAATTAGTTTTATCAGGAAATAACTTAGCCCACCCATATTTTCCAAGCATACCCTTGCTGTGATGAAATTAAAAGGGTATAAACATGTTGATGTCCTAGACTTAAGTGGTAAAAGATACAACACACTTTCCCTCCATCACTGCTTGTTTTTCTCGAATAGCAATTGCCAAATTCTCCTATTTAATTCAGGCAGCACTGCGCATTAATGACATTCATGAAAATCCGAGCACTTACCTCATTAGACCAGAAACGAGCCAAGTTGTGTGCTACTGTTTTACCGTTGAATTAAAACAAGGCTTATTCCCCATTGCAGAGTCATTCCCGCCGGATTCCATGCAGGAGAAGTCCTTCTTTTGCCGTATCAGGTGAGTGCACACCAGCCTTGCCTTGTTAGCGGACCATCTGCTGTTCCTGATTTCTATTCATGCCTTTATCTCGCTCACAATGTATTTTTTGTGACATCATATGCGTGCACCATAGTTATACATATGAGATGTATGACTGACCTTTTCGGTTCCAAGTTTGTCCATGACATGGAAAAACAATTGCCATGCATGTTGCTCTCAATTACTTATTTGCTGCTATTGACGTCAGTAGACATCAAATCAATTTTAACGGGGAGGTCTCGTCTGTCAGTGAATATTTATGTTCCACAGCCATTGACAAATTCACAGTTCAAATGGATTGAACGTATATTGATGTTAAGGGCATGGAATGAGGAAATGAATGTTCTTTACTCATTTTTGTTCTTCGCCCCTTTTTGACATGTTGTTCCAGTGGTAGTAAAGAGTGTAAAGGCGACATGCAGTACTATCCTTTTCGAATGACTCCGTACTTGATGAAAGTACAAGTCGCTGCCCATGCCGAGGACCAGTTCTGCTGCCTCCTCCTGGCTGAGAGGGTTCACTCAGGTTATGACGGTAAGGAGATCATGTAGTTTGTTTGGGCATTAATTGTAGCTCTGTCCATACATAAGAAAAATGCAAAATCCAGTGATAGCGTGTATCTCTGCCACAGACATAACCTAATATTTATCTAATAAGACAAACACATTGATATGAAATATACAAGTGGACAATTAAGAATGTATTGTGGGCTGGACAAGAAAATCATTCGGGCAATAGCAAACATTCATTCTGATTAATCACATTTTCATGCACACAGTCAATAATCTTGAAATAAATGCAGTACTAAGCATGTTTATTTTGATGTATTTTGACATTCATAGTTGGGACTCAGAGGCTCACATAGGCTTAACTTTTTCATTGCTGGCTCAGATTTGAATCCTTAAATAAAATAATTAGGTGCATTAATTCATTTTTGAGTTAAAAAGGTTTAACTTGCCCACTTTTAGTATTAACGTGTACACTGCCAGTCAAAATAGATTAGACATCAATCACTGTCAGTGTCAAACAATGAGCTAAAGACCCGAATCAGTGCACCTGAGAAAAACGCTACTATATGTTTTTACTTGCACGATTGTGTTACCAATTGTCTGTAAAGTAATAATAGTGTTTCTCTGTTTAATAGCACCTCGAATTCCAACAGACAAGCGTGTTTTCACCACAACGCATTCCCCCCGTTGCGTTTTCCAGGATGTGGATGAACGGTAGGCTAGATATTCGTTATCCCAACAAATCGTATGTTGTCAATTTGCTAACAAATATACTCACTGAATGCGCTATTTTTTTCAGAGCCGTTCCTCTCCTGGGTTATCTCCCCCAGGACCTGATTGGTACATCACTCCTCCTTCACGTGCATCCTAATGATAGGCCCATCATGCTGGCCATTCACAGAAAGAGTGAGTACTTTAAAATGACCAATGAACAGTTTAACAATTAGACCTCTTAGTTTAATGGTTTTATAAAGAATCTGTAAAATCTCTACACAAAATTAATCTCACATTCCCTTATTTTACCCCAGTCCTACAATACGCCGGGCAGCCATTTGACCACTCGTCAATACGATTCTGCGCTCGCAATGGGGAATATGTCATCCTGGATACCAGCTGGTCCAGCTTTGTCAACCCATGGAGCCTTAAAGTGTCCTTTATAGTCGGGAGACACAATGTTCGAATGTGAGTTTTTGACTTTTGAGGATTTATATTGTCCATAGGTTGAAAACTTACTTGTACTATGTAAAAGCACAGTAAGATTTTGATTCAGTGCTTAAATTTGAAACAGTTTGGGAGACAAAAAATGAGCTTTTATTTTTAATCACATGAATTATTTGATAAGATAGAGTATTATTTGTATATATATTACTAATAATTTCTCCAGTAAATCTTCCTGAATAATAGTATTAGTAATTTGTTAGTTCCTTTTGTCATGCTCTTCAATTAATATTTGTATTTTTTGGATGGCAGGGGCCCCGTGAACGAGGACATATTCATGGCACCGCTTTCTGCTAGATCTGAAACAAAGGCCATGGACTCGGACATCCATGAGGTCACTGAACAGATCCACAGACTCCTCCTGCAGGTGTGGCAATAAGTATAATGAGGAGGTTCTACAAAGTTCTCCACACAGACTTAAAAAAGATTTAAACATGATTCTACTTGAATGTAAAATTGCCGAGCTTTGCAGTAGAAAACAAGCAGTGTTTCCTAAGATTTATTCTCAGTACACCGTACTTATATCGAAAACAAGCAGTGTTTCCTACGATTTATTCTCAGTACACCGTACTTATATCCAAATTACTAGCTATTTCTGTAAGGGAATATCAATAAAATCATTAGAATTGATTAAATATCTTCTGTTTTTTCTTCAGCCGGTTCTTAACAGCGGGTCCAGTGGCTACAGGAGTCTCAACAGCACGGATCATCGTCTGGGTATGACCTCCTCTAACGACAGCCTTAACAACGCCACCAAGTTCCATCTCCAGGACGACGAGGAGGAAGATGTGATCAGTAAAGCCCGGCCGGTGAGTTGATATGCAGTTCACTCAATTCCCGACGCAAGGTCGAGGACATTGTAACCCGGGAAACACCCTGTACAAGTATAAGTAACTTATAGACTTTGTCCCTGTTTGTGTAGCGAACCTTCCAGGAAATCTGTAAGGGCGTCCATCTCCAGAAGCACCAGGAACAGTGCAAAAAAAGCAGCAGTGAGTCCAACATTTGCATGTTCTACTTTGATTGTGTATGAGTGATTGTTATGTTCACCTCGTTAATGCCACCCCTCTAGTAGAAGCTGCTCAGAAGAACCTGGCAGTGGTGCGGCCTATGGACGCATCTGCCCTACCCAACCTTAGCTGGAGAGAGAACCTGATGCCGATGGAAGAGAGCAGGTCTTCTTCCCACAACGAGATGCCGCTCAATGACCAGACGGTCTATTCTTACCAACAAATTAGCTGTCTGGACAGTGTTATCAGGTAAAAACATTACAGTGCAACTGGTGAAAATTACCTCTTGCAATGATGTCATTGGGTTTGTAAAATTCCACATTAATAGATCTCAAGATTGAAATGTACAGTACCTTTTTTGTCGACCTTTTTTTTAAAGCAAGGGTCTCCAAATGACTCCTCTAGAGCTGCCATGGGGTGTGCTTTTTGTTCAAACATAGTGGTGGGGAATTAGTTTATGCAATTTGTGTAGGATTTTAGTCCGACTGAACAATACAACACCGATTTCACCAATCCAACGTTTTACAAATATAATCAGTTGATATCTGATGAGTCAAAAGTGAGGCAAGATTGTTAGAAAAGCATGTGGTTGGATGGTAAATATGAGGTTGCTCCTTTTAGTTGTTTTACTTGCATATTGCAATAATTTGGTTAAAATCCAACCAAAAAACACATTTCCAGTTCAACCACCAATATATAATGACATTATCAAGTAATGGTCTCTGCATCTGTTATAGTGCTTGTAGTGATATTGGTAGATTGCTGTTTAATAATTCCATTAATTTAAAAAAAAATGTTTGTGCAGGTACTTGGAAAATTGCAATGTCCCCTTTGCTTTAAAGAGGAAATGCCAATCGTCGTCTAACACTACATCATCTGATGATGACAAACACAAAGACGGCACCACAATGCGAGTTTCTCAAGGTACGTTATTCCATACAAGTGTGCAAACATTGTCTTGTCAGCCAAAGATCATCATTTTCATCTTTTATTCAAACTGATAACACTTAAAAAATCTTAGAATGTACATACAGTATAAAAGTGTTTCTAAACATATGATACTACTCGCCAACTTGAGGGTTAGTTGCTTAAAAGATGCTCCAAAATGATTAGATTAAATTAAACTTTATTCATTCCGTGCTCAGGGGAGTCCTGTTTAAAAATGTCTTATTCATTGTCATTCTTTTCAGCAGAAGAAGCCTTTTTGAATGATCAGTCCGCGCTCTCCACTTTGGATTATCCACATAAAAAATCCAATGATGAAACCAGAGCAGTAGTGGGCACTTCTCTGCCCCTTCCTCTACCTGATAAACCAGAAAGTGTGGTATCCATCACCAGCCAGTGTAGCTACAGGAGCACCATAGTCCATGTTGGGGACAAGAAACCTCAACAAGAATCAGGTAAAGCAAAGTGAAGACGGAACAAAGTCCTATTGCCTTTGCTCATTTCTACCCCCCCTTAAAACGTAGTCATAACATGAATAAATGTCACCCTTACAGAGATGACAGAGGACGCACCAGGAGCGGGAGAGGCGGCAGAATGCAGCCACAACCCGGCACAGGCAGCTCCAGCTCAGGCCTTTTCGCCTCGCGGCCAAGAGAGGGAGTCCTACAAGAGAATGGGTTTGACCAAGCAGGTTTTGGCCGCCCACACCCAGAAGGAAGAACAGGCTTTCTTGTTGAGCTTCAAGGAACTTCGCAGACTTACGGCCCTTAAAGCCAACTGCTCGCAGTACCTGGAGCGCCACAGAGAAAAGAGCGGCAATGACGGTAGCAACAAACTCACATGTAACAATAAATATTTACTATAATACTCTTATGGCAAGGGAGGAAACATTCATTCATCTCCCAAGGGTCTTGGGGTTGCTGGAGCCTATCCCAGCTCGCTATGGGCAGTAAGCGGGGCACACCTTGAATCGGAAATGTTCCTTTCTTGAACAGATGCAAAATTCCTTTCTTACAGTGCCGCCAGCTGCTAAAGCCGGGAAGAAAAAGGCCCCGGAGACTGAACCTAAAGTGACACGATGCAGTGTACGCAACAAGAAGACCAAATCCAAGCGCGCCAAGCAGACCGATAGTTCAGATAGCGCCGTGTCGTATCCCAGACATCAGCAACTGCGAGGTCCCCCCCTTAACACGGGCCTCAACCCCACATCCTGGTCGGCTTCTGACGAATCTCAGTCTGCTTTCCCAATGGCTTACCCTTGCTACCCTCTCCAGGCGTTCCCCAGAGATACTTCTGTTATGCCCTCTACAAACCCCCCTCTGCAGGACTTTGCGGCCAATCAAGGGGGCCTTCCTTGCCCACCAGAGGTCTCGGTCTCGCATTCCTCCTACACTGCCCCAATGGTCGCCCCCATAATGACTCTGGTGCTCCCTAATTGCATTTACCCTCCTTTATGGCCTGGGCCTACACAACCCATGTACCTTCCAGAGACTGCCAGTTTCCTCAGCCAAGGCCAACCTTACCAACAACCCCTCTTCCCAGCAAATGCGGCCTTCATGACTCCGGCCATGTTCAACCCCCGGACACCTTTCACGCCTCAAGTGGGCTATGTGACGCCATCGTTTTATTTCCCTCCAACTACTTCGGAAGCTCCCAAGGCACCAGCCGAGGGCCAATCCCGAGCCTCCACGCCGCAGTCGGCTTCGCCTCCACTCTTCCAGTCTCGATGCAGCTCCCCTCTGAACTTGTTTGAATTGGAGCTTTCCGGGGATCGACAGGATGGCACGACGCTTCCCTCCGGAGGTCAAGGCGTCAATGGGACCGAACGGGAGAAGACGGCAGCCGGGGGCCAAGCCCAAGAGGTCAATCAGGTAGGAAACAACACTTGTATTTTTTTTCCCCCCACAAATCTCCCAGTACAGTGAACCCCCGTTCCTATCGGGGGATACATTTCAGGCTAACACAGGGCTCGAAATCAAGTGGTTTCCGATTGCCTGTGTAAAAAAAAAAACACCCCTGGGTAATTGCCTTTCATAGACTAGTTCATGGATGTGGAAAGCAAATGAAGAAATACAATTAGAGCTGTGCTTGATTTGTCATTGCAAGCCAAGAGTTGATCTAACATGAGATTATTGTACCGTCTATTCAAAGGAGTTAGCAAGTTGTTCGTCCCTCTCGGAACATTAGTGAGAGCAGGCCAGACCAAGCAGGATGCTTTTTATTTTTTAAATCACTGGAGTGTTTATGTTGGTATGGAAAGAGGATGTCTCCCATTGCAGGGTAGTTTAGCTATCCTGGATAAGGTTACGATGGTTCAAAATTTGCATATTATCCTCCTTAATGTTGGCCACAATGAGGCATTTTAATAAGTACCCAATTTCCAATTGAAAAAAAAAGAAATCTCAGCAGAAAGCTCAAGCTAAACGTCTGGTGTTTTAAGCTATTTGGCACTTGAAAAGCTCACAGCATTTGTTTATTTTTATAAAATGTATTTTTTTTCTTTCCTAAGAGTGGATTTATAGAATCAACACTCTGTCAAAATACAGTGAAATCTTTTGCAAGTACAGTCTGCTCAGTAAATACTTTTGTTTTTCTCCATGGGTGAATTTGAGAACTTAAAAAAGTGACAAAATTTATTATAGAGCAAATAAAACCAAATTTTGGTTATGTTCTGTTGCACCAAGAATTTAGTAGATTATTTTATTTCTTCATATTTTTGCTCCAACACCATTTTATCTGACATTAACTTATCATAGTTGAATCATTTTTATATTACTGGAGCACTTTGGCAGCTGTCCAGTAAAGCACATGTCATATTGTGCCTATTGTACACATTGTAACTGGAATAAGTGTTTTAAGGTTAAAGTGTTCTCTAGAACCCCTGAAAAACAATTGCTGTAAACTAGAATTGGCAAGCTCATTTCCCCCCTTCTCTATACTCACAACAGCTATGAGCCTAATGCTCATTTATAGATGTATTTTTATTTTTTATATCCATCTGCCATGGTGTTATTTTTGCCAGAAGTATGTAGTCGTTACTGTATTGGTTCTGGTAGGCCACATAAAATCAGATGGCGGAGCAGATTTTTTTTGCCTGGACCTTGATTTTGACGCCTGTGCCCTAAACCCCCCGATTTCCAAAGCACAGCGGGGGAACACTGTACCCACTCGGCCTAAACATCCATTACGTACCCGAGTCCCCATCTTTCGGGCCAGCCCATTCTATGACTCTCACAGAAGTGAATGTCAATTTGATTCTTCCTTGAATTCCATTTCAAAATCCTATTCCAATCAAACGCTGTGTTTCTATGCCGTGTGTAAAAAAAAAAAAAAAAGCCAGATTTGGCCAAATGGGTGTTAACACATGATGTATTATTCCTTACACCCTTTAGCCATCTCTCAGTCTCCTCGGTCCAACTGGACCATTGTTTTACGGGGGCACGAACCATTTCTCTGAGCATTTGTCTTGGGATAAAGGCATGTTCTCTTCTAGGCAGAGGGCTTGCAGAAGCGAGGTAGGATGATCGTCCGAAAAGTTTCCATCCTTGTCCACTCCCATTCCTTTTTGAGTTCCATATGTCCATCAAAGCTTGAATTCTTTCTACCCCTCCCCATCCCATACCAAATATCCTGACTCACAATGGCGCCTATATAAGGATCGAGTTCTGCCACAAACCTATCACGACTTCACCCACTTACTTAAGGTTTCTGTCGGATCGCAAGGGTTGAAGCCTCTACCTCTAATAACAGATGGTGACGACTGTGACAATGACAGCAAAAACATTATCACTGGGTTTTTTTTTTTTATTGTGGAATGACCGAGAAGCAAATGTAGTGGAATTGTTACAGATTTTAAGGGAGCTACAACAGCACATGAAAGGCATATGTGGCCAGTTTAATCCAGTCAGGTAGTCAAAGTAAAGCCGAGGGGCTTGGAAAAAATGTATATATTTTTGCCCCAAAATAACAGGGATTTCGGGTGTTTTTACCTTCAATCTGTCCATGAAGATGTGATGATGAATTACTTCTTGTATTTCAAGTACTCTTTGTTTCTGGTTCTCTCCAGGAGAACTCTCGCGGGGACGGCAACAACAGCGACAACAACTCGTCCTCCAGCGGCATGCTGGACATCATCCTGCAGGACGACTCGTATTCGGGAACTAGCTCGGCCACGTCGGGGTCCATGCGCTCACACTCCAATGACTGTGGGACCTCCAACAGCAGGACGTCCAACAGTGGGACGTCCAACAGTAGGACGTCCAATAGCGGGACGTCCAATAGCGGGACGTCCAAAAGCGGCACATCCAACAGCGGAACTTCGTCAAGCGGGATTTCCGGACGCAGAGCAGGTGAGTTGATAACCCGTAGGTTTTATGAACTTTTCTGGAACCCCTTTTCCTAGTTTTGAGATGTTATGCGGCCAAAAAACACTTTAAATTGAGATATTTTTTTGTTAAGCAGTCCATATGAATCTCGAACAACAATAGAGCATACACTAAGTCATTTTTTTATGTTTTTTGTCCATTTTTCATAGTATTTTTTTCCTTTTTTCACCAGCTTTCATGCAACATGCCTCTATGTTGCTTAGTGGGATGTTAATTATCTAAGTTAATGTCATTAAAAAAAGTTTAAGCTGCCTGTTGGTCGAATTCTGAGACCACGGGTACAATCCCAGGTTCGGACCATCCTGTGTGGAGTTTGCATATTTTCTTCTAGATTTCTTCCCACATGTCAAAAATACACATACTACACTGATTGAACCCTTTTAAATCGACCCCCGTATCATTTTGAATAGTTGTCCGTCTCCTTATGCCCAGCGATTGGCTGGTCAATGATTGAGGGTGTCCCCTGCCTGGTGCCTTTAGTTAGTTAGCTGGGATAGGCTCCCGCACCTATCCTCCCCCCTCCCGTGACCCTTGTGAGGATAAACGTTACGGATAATGAATGGATGAGGGAATACAAATGTTTAAAAAAAAACAAATAAATAACTAGTCCCTTATATGAAAGTTCCTCGGCTAAAATACATGTCTTTTCGTATGGTCTCGGCAGGTAGCAACAGCAGCAAATATTTTGGTAGCGTGGACTCATCGCAGAATAGCTTGACCCCTCGGCACGCTCTCAACCTCCGACTGGTAGCAGACAGTTAAAGAAGAAAAAAAGAAAATGAGGAGGACTTTCTAATGTGTGACTGGCCATTTCTTTTCTTGTGGCTTTGCATTCCAAAAATAAGTGTCTTCTTTCTGGCTGTTCCTTAACAATTTTAGATGGGATTTCTATTTATTGAGAGGAGAAGAGTCCTTCATATCAAAGACGGTCAAAATTGTTTTTTTTTTCCTCAGTTTTTTTTTTAAATACTTTCTTTTAAGTGCAGCTTCTTATGTATGTTGGGTTTTGTCAAGCACTGAAGAAGACGGAGAAAGGGAAATCAATTTGGTCAAAATGAAGCACTGCATAGCAGTTTTGGACAGCAAAATCACACTTGAGTGATTTGGCATTCCGACACTTTATCGGATGCTCGTAAGAATGCACGAGACACTTTTATGAACGACGACGAATGAGAAAACAGAAGGACAACGATATGTGTGCCCTGTTCTATCTATTATTTTCTGGTCTTGCACTGTGATTGTAAATAATGTAAAATAAAGAGTGAATTGCTGAACTTTAGCTTCACTGTCTTTAGCTTCACTGTTGAAATTCTTTAATCTGTCTTAAAAATGTATTTTTTTCATAAGGAAAAAAGACCAAAAAACCTTTCAATTGCTTTATAAAGGGTTAAAATTTGAAGCATCTGATTTTGAATAGTTATCTACTGTCCGAGAAAGTGTTAAGAAATAGCACAAAAAGTCAATTCACTCACAATATGTGCCACTGTCATGTAAGAATGTCTAGAAAAAAGCCGTGTGTTGAATTCAAATGACTTGTAAACCTGCAGACTCACCATTTTTTTTTTGATCAAAGCCTCGTCATTTTCATCTTTACACCTTAAGATAAGGTGTGAATGCAGGGTAGCCGCCCCCCTGCCGACGAACCACCATTTGCATCCTTTGAGTAAAGCCAACTGTGGTCACTTGGTGATCCTTTCATTAGTTAAGGCTTTGAAAAAGATCATATATTCGGTATACAGTCCCTTTCAAGAAAATTAGAGTGACAAGGTCAAGTCCTTTGTTATTTGTGTGTCAGATCAAAAGGGGAATCTAAGACAAAGCTTCTGTTCGCAGCTTTTATTTAATGGAATTTACATATAAATGCGTTAACCAACACCTTTTGTTTGAAGACACCATTTTCCAAGCTAGCCAAAGTACTAAAAAGTCACTGACGGGATTCCTATTTAATCTGGATTTGTCTTTTTAAATGCATGGCTTATATATAGTGCTTCTTTTTGGCTTTACTGTTACGTTCAAATTGACAACATTCATTCATTCATTTTCTGAACCACTGATCCTCGTGGGGCCAGCTGGAAGCTATTTAAGGCAATTATGGAACACCTGGAATTGTTTGGCCAGCCAATCATAGGGCACAAGCAGATGGACAACCATTCACTCTCACATATACCTAGGGAAAATTAAGAGTCTTCAACCAGCCTACCCTGCATGTTTTTGGGATGTGGGAAGAAACCAGAGCACCCAGGGAAAACCTACGCAGGCTGCATACAAACTCCGCACCATGAGGACCCACCTGAGAGCAAACCCTCAACCCCAGAACTGTGGTACCGACGCGCTAACCTAGGGGTAGGAACCTATGGCTCGGGAGCCATATGTAGCTCTTTTGATGGTTGTATAGCCTATGTGGTAAAATAGTGAGAGACCTAAGTCCTGAACGCACCAATGGGAGTGTCACACTGGAACTGTTGCGCCGACATAATCTCTAGTACCTTTTTAAAATCATAATTTTTCTTCGTTAGGCTCTTCTGCATGCATCCTCTCATTGATACTCATTAATTAGCAACAGTGAAAAAATGTTCTCAAAATAATTCAGACACTTTTTTAAACTTTCAAAGTGGTGAAATGATTAATAAATGCTCACATTTTCATGTATTTTTATTTTTAATTCTTACTATGACTCTCAAGGAATAATGTTTGGAAATATGAATTGTTTATGGCACTCTTCGTCAAAAAGGTTCACGACCTCTGCGCTAACAACTTGCCTAGCTGGCCGCCAAATTAACAATATTATAAAGTTTAATTCATTTTTTTTCATTAACAATTCATTAAAACTCAATTGGCTGACCACTAAAGCAACCTTTCTGTTGGCTGGGATATACTCCATCACCCCCTGCGACACTATCAAAAGTGCTACAGAAAATGAATGTGTATACCAGCAATACCAGCATTTTTCTTTAAACTAATAATTTTAACAACATGCACATAATTGGGATTTTAATAAATACGGTTGTTTGTTGTTGCTGAATTTTCTCTATGGAGAAATGAATAAAGTACTATTCTCTTCTATTTTAACTCTGATGGAATGGCATGTAAGGCTAAGTTCCTTGAAAAGTACCCTCAGGAAAATGTTGAATCATTCTCTAAACATCTTTACTATTTCCTCACTCGCAAGTGTTACAGCGTCAAAGTCAACACCTTGCGTGCACATCACAGGGCAGACACGTCATTAAAAAGTGCACCGGCATCATTTCTTATGCGGATACAGGAGTCAGGACAGGAGAGAGGAAGACTATGGACCCACAGGAGGGGCCCCCCTCTTTTCAGACTTAATTAACATGAGCTTTCGTGCTTGATGTAATGTGGATTCAGTTAGTGTTTCAACTTTAATTATGCAAATGATATGGCAGCTTGGAAAAAGAGCATTCAGAAAAGTGATTCATTATATATATTCCATATCTGAATTACTGACATCCTATACCAAAGGTGGGGAACTTGTGGCTCGGGGGCCATTTGTGGCTCTTTTGAAGGGTGTATATGGCTCTCCGCCTTTTTAAATCATATTTTTCCTTCATTAGACTCTTCTGCATGCATACTCATTGATTAGCAACAGTGAAATAATGTTCTCAAAAGAATTCAGACTTTTTTAAAAACTTTCAAAGTAGTGAAATGAACGATAAATGCTCATTTTCATGTATTTTTACTTTTAAATTCGGAGTATGGCTCTCAAGGAATAATGTTTGAAAATATGAATTGTTTATGGCTCTCTTCGTCAAAATGGTTTAAATTGATAAATGGACTAATAAAATAGATCATTTATTTATTAACAGATTGTCAAACAAGGATTGTTTTTTTAAAAAAATGTCACAAAGCTGTTTATTGAAAAAGTTCTGCATTGTCATTTGAGGCTTATAAAAACATTAAAACCACAAAAAATAATTTACAGAGTTGAAAATGTGCTTCTATTTTCTTATAGCAGTGATTCCCAGCTACTTTGTGTGATAGTGTATTTTTGGATGGCAACATGTAGGATGAAATGCTTGTGAAGTTAAGCATAATTTGGTGCCTTGACTTTGCTGTTTTGATCAAGAACTACAGTTGGTTGCCTTGGTTCACAAAGTTGGGAAAAGACAACTCTACATAGCTCCTATTTAACAAGTAAATGTTAACAATTAAGGCTGGTACACTTCTAAAAATGAGACCTGACACATAAGTGATTTGCATGTTAAAACAATTAATTTTCATAAAACAGACATTGCTGTAAAACCCATGTGTCAAATTCAAGGTGCGCAATTTGTGATTGTTTATTTTTCTTTTAGTTCCAGACAGCGGCAGTGCTTTGATATATTTTGGAAGGTTCGGTTTCAGACTTTTGGGTGAGGAGGGAGGATCAGTGGCATAAAAAAATGTTTTTAAAGTGGAATTAAAATCAAAACGTCTGTCAATGAAGATTTATCTTAAATTGACATAGTAAAATCATAACCTTGACTTTGATTTTCCTACTCTTTGCAGTTCTTAAATTTAATTTGATATAAATCAGATCGCTTCTTTAACAAAAATTGAACTGTTGTGTTATAAAATAAGAGTAAAAGTGCAAAAATTAACCAAATCCACTGATAATGTGTCGAGAATCAAATTATTGGATCACCATTTTCCTCAATGATTAATAACTTAATGTCTAACTTCTGCTGTTCTTAAGGTAAGCATAGTTTAGCTACTTTGCAAAAGTATTGACTATTCTGAACGATAACAATACCATTTTTCTGTATTTCATATGATTTTTCTCTGCTGGACAAAGTGATCGGGCACCAAAATAAGTTTGACACGCGCTTTACAGCATCTAACAAATTCCTAGTAACACCTGTGTTTTACCAGGGCCTCCAAACTGATGTGGGGGTCCCGTAACCCAATGACCCATCCCGCAACTCCGATTCCTCCGAAGAGGACCCCTGACTTTGTTCCGATTCCTCGCAAGACGACACCTGACTTCGCTCCCAGTCGGTATCGTCCAGGTCTGAGATGAATTCGTCGGCGGACACGCAGGAGGAAGTGGCAGGGGATACCAGGGAGGCCAAGGGTGGGGACTGGGGACGCCTGCAAGGGTCTTTGTCCGACTGGGTGGTCTGGAGGCATTCCTGGCCGTGGAGCGGCATGCTTTCCAGAAGATGGTTGAGCAACTCAGCTCCTACCTTGGGGTCCATCTCGGGATAGCCTAACACGAATGTGTGCACATCGTGCATGCACTGGATGTAACCGGCTGCAAATCGCTCGCTGGCCTCTTGGTGGATCTCTGTGATTGACACAAACAGAATTGAGTGACAGGTGACCTTTTCAGATTTGCACCATGATTGTTCTTATCGTAGATTTAAGGGGGTTTCAAATTATGTGGGAAAGTTGCCTTCAAAATAAATTTATATCCAAATGATGGTCATTTTGGATCTTTTTTTTGTCAAATTGGATCACACACACTTTTAGATGGAAAGCAAGAAAAGAGTGGTTAGATGAGAATTATCACGCAAGAACGTTAACGTAAAAGTCTACAGAGCTCATTACATTTTGTCCTTGAGTCAAACGTCACGCCAGACTATAATAAGTTTATCGGAATTCCGAGTTTACGCGAATGCAGCATTTGGGCGTTTTTGGCAGCTGGAGACCAACCGCAAGTGTGGTAAACTCGAACACAACCTGGCAATACCACGCCAATTTTCTTGCAACAAAACTATAACCGCCGCAAAAAAATCGATTCATACAATCACTACGTGTTTAGTTTATTATTTTCAAATATATACCTTGAATCCGGTTTTGTAGGATGCTCTCAACCCGTCTGACTGTCATCTCCAGTACTTCGGCGTTCTCCATTTTTGATTGAAGCTAAAACAGGGTACATTCGCACATATTAGCCACATTTTCCTCGCTTTGATCCAATTAAAAAGCAATCGAAAGAACTATCAATATGAATTATACTTTTGATTTGTTTGCGTTTACCTCTGTATCCACCATGAGAACCCTAAGTTCGTGTAAGCTGTCGTTGATTCGTGCGCGTCGTTTCTTTTCCACCAGAGGTTTTCTCATCTTGAAGCACATAATTATGATAAATACCCTAAAACACGTCAAGAATAAAAGTACACATTCATCTCCATCTTGCGCGCGTTATTTCATATTACCTTTCTGTCAGATTTGAGTCTTCTGATGCAACGGTGAGTCAATGTGTGCTTGCGAGCGGGGGCCATTCCTGTCACAATAATAGACGAGAACCCCCCAAAAAGTGTCGTTCGTTGGACCCCCAAAAAGACGTTGGGGTTCAGACAGATGGCTTCTAGTTAGTGCTAGTACGGGAGGGGGAGACGTGGGTATATATGACGCTTGATTTGCATATGAATTGAGGGGCGGCATGGGAGGGTGTTTGTGCTCCTTTCTGATGTGGCCCCAATTTAACCCACATAGCCTACTAACAAAAAAATCTAGTCATTAGATTACACTTCTAGTTGATGTATAATAACTAAACACTACTACTATCACTACTACTCCAGCTCCCTCTAGGGCAGGGATAGGGAACCTTTGGCCAGGGAGCCACATGTGGCTCTTTTAATGAGTGCATCTGGCTCTTTTCTAACCTGTGAGCTAAAATATGGAAACCGCTGGTGACAGAACTGAGATACTACATCTAGAACTGCTTTAATCTTCATTTTTTTCCAGTAGACTGTTCTGGAATGCCCCCTCTCATTGATTAGCAACAGCATAAGAATGTATGCATTTATATTAGTTAAAATGGATTGGACGTCTATAAATGATAAACTCATTCAGTTGACAGTAGGAGGCCGATTTGTTACCCCATGATTGGGCATTGCATTGGAAGAGCAAAATGTAAATTTACGCCTCAAGATGTTAACCATTAGATTTATTAAACCTATTCATTGCTCATTTTGCCTTTTATGGACTGCCATGTCCTTGATGGTCGAACATGATGGTGGTTACGATTTTGTTCATTTTCATGCCAAGCAAGTGAACGATGCCAAACTGGCGCATGTTACACAAAGTTGCGCTTCCGGATGATGACGTCACACACGCGTGGTGTAGTAGTCCGCAAAAAACACGGAACACCACCATATCTGGCCGATGCATTCAGAACAAAAGCATGACCTTTTACGGTGGACTCAAAGACAGCGACCATTACGTTTAGCCGCTACGAATCCCTTGATAGCTTTTATGTGAATCCGTCCAAAGCCTTCAAGATTGCTTTAAACGTGGTTTGACAGGAAATGACACAACTGTGTGCTCTTATTTGATTACAAGAAGGCAGCTCCTTTTTGGATACCCACACATTTGCGGAGCGCTCGTCACAATAGACGTCACGACTGGTGGTCGCTGGCGTATAAAATTTGGAGCGCGATTTAGGGAGCAAAGTCATAAGTAATCAAGTGAGCCAACCCAAGCAACATCGTGCAAAATGGTCAGGCTGACTTTTCATCCCGTGTCTGCAGTGAAAGACTGCAAAGAGGCGAGTGGACGCATCATCATATCGGAACTCGTAAGTATGAAACTTTTGAGACCCCTCTTAGAATTTAATCGGGAAAAGCAATTGTATATATTTCTTGCCTTTCTTAAAAGTACAAAAGGTTCATTTTGTGTCCTGTAGAATGTATAATTTGAAGTGCTTTTTGTCAAGTCAATGATGATGACAAAGCCTTATATCCGATTATTATTATTTTTTTATTGTATTTTATTTTAATGTTTTTTATTATTATTATTATTTATTTGTTTATTATTAATATTATTTATTTTTATTAATTTTATTTTATTATTATTTAAATTTCCAGTCCTGAATTAAGCATAATAATAGGGGGGAAATTAAGACGATTAAAATCAATAATATAGAATTAAAAAAAAGCTGTTATCTGGAATGTGATACATTTTCCACAACAGGCAGGCATCTAGCGATATATCATTTTTATAATTTGAATACAAAAGTGATAAACACTGAAAAAATATATAGTGGTGATCGCTTTGTTTTATTTATACTGACTGATTTTTGTTTCGCTGTGATGGTATTGTTTCATAATAACTTAGATTTTTGTTTCTCTTGGGTTGAAATATTTTTTAGGTCATTGCCTTTGTGTTAATCATTTCATATTTATAGCAGCAAAATCTATAACAAAAAAGAAAAGAATGATCAATGATGGCATGGTTAGTCAAAAAACAAGTTATTTTAAAATAGAAAATGTTTTTTTAATGCTGAAGTAATTCCATACTTTTAATATAATATTTTGTATATATTTCACTACTAATGGCAAATGCAGTAAAATTCTTCAATGATTTGACCTAATGAACCAAATAGTATAAATCCCTTAAGTCTCAGTATCTGTTGCCAATCAAGCGTGATGCCAAAAATGTGCGTACGTTGTCTATTAATAAATGGGTATCCCACGTAGTTTCCTGTCTTCCGCCAGTAGAAGGCTGAAGGCGGCGAACAGTGGGTCGCCATCTGGAGTGATGAGTACGTCTGTTGGCTGGCGAACACCCGACGTAACGCGTGGCCTGTTTTGTCTGCAGGAACAGGACCAGCAAAAGATAGATGACTGCAAGTCCAAGCCCTTTACGTTCCGCTACTTGTGGTTTGGGCTATCTATGGTTGTCATCCTTCTTGGATTGCTGATGGGATCCATCTTGACCTACCGATACTTCTTTATTTCTCGGGTAGGGTATGCCTCACTTAACACTTTGATGTGCAAAATGTTTTTTTTCTTTGTCTTTATAACCCTTACATAATACATTCCATTAGCTGCCATTGACAGCACTAGACGTCCAATGAGTTTTAACCAAGCGGGACAAATGAACTGACTCAAGTGTTGTCAATGGAATTGGAAAAATAAGCATTAAGAGCATCTTAATGGAAATGATGTGGATTTCTCACTATCAATGGAATGCAATGAGTAAAATACTGTGGGGGAAAAATATTGGCCGTAATCTATAAAGTTGATTGATTGGATGGTTTACATAACACTTTTTTTTCCAAAATACAACAGTGAATAATGAACATATTTTTAATACAAATGTACTGAGCCTCAACATTTGAATACCTGTCTCACCGTACATAGTGACCACCGTCCCTGAAAGGGTTAAACTATTATTCATTCATAAATTGGCTGCCATTGACAGCGATAGACGTCTATCCGTTTCTACTCCTGAAGTTTTGAATCGTTCTTTGTTGATAGGAGCAAACAAAGATAGGCCATATTAACTCAATTGACATCCAGTGATTTTGCTCAGGCAGGCCGGCATCAAATTCGCTTTGCATAAGCGTTATAATGACTGAATAAGAAAAAATGTCTGTTTGGACATTCACCAAAGTCATAACTTTTCGAGCATTATAGAAGCTAATCATCTCAATGTCAAAACCTGAAGAGGAGACAAGCTAATTACCTTAAATATAATCCTTTCATTGCTTTCGCGGGGCGAGGTGCTGGCTTTAATATGGCTGCAACCTAGTCGCCAACCTCCGTATGAACTCAAATTGTTACCTGCCTTGACTTTTGCAGCTTCTGGAAGGCGGGACGCTGTTCCACTGCAACGTCATTTACAGCAATGGCTTCACCAGTGACAGAATGGAGTTTGCGGAGGCAGTGCGCATTTTACGAGAACAACGTGGACAGTTCATCAGTGTGCCGGTGCCCACTTTCAGAAAAGGAGACGCTGCTGACATTGTCCACGACTTCAGAAAGGTCAGTAGCCTCGCGTCCCCTTGTAATTGGGCCTATAATCTAATTATTTTGTGCACACGCAGAACCTGACGGCTTATTGGGACAAAGAGTTGGACAATTGTTACATCTCCGAACTAGACACAGCACACGTGCCGCCCCCTGAAAACCTTCTGGATCTTCTCAGTAAAGTGGAGGTGAGACCACAACCCTCAAGTCAATTTGTGATTGTCTAGTTGTCAGTTAGCAGATTTTTACTTGATGGTTTTCTTGCAGAAAGGGATGTACTTTCCACATAGTTACATGATCAGAGAGGAGTTGGTAGTGATCGGTCGTACCAAGAACCTCGGGAGCCCAATCATTGATGAGATGTGCCACAACAAGGACACCTACCTTTTGGCGAAACGCCGAAAGTCTTCCCGTGCTTCCCGTGAGTACATAATTCCTTATGTGCCGGCACTGCTTTAATTTTTAACCCAACATAATCGGGTTTTGGAAAATGTATTCATTTTCAAGTATTAACTCATTGGCTGTCATTGACGGCACCCAGTCAAATTGGATTGGACGTTTTTTTACTCTCAATACCAGTGAAATGTGATTACTGAAACCCTGCCTACACAGTTAAAATGGATTTGATGTTTGGAACTTTCAATGGCAGTGAATGGGTTAAAGTCATGTCGATGATTTTCTGTGCTGGCCATATTTAATCATACATATTTTCATAATATTGCTGTGGTTCAGTAAAAAATGTAATTCTCCTGAAGAATTCATGTATACAAACATTTGCATGGATGACATGTCAAATATATTGAGATCTTCCTCATTTCAAAAAATGACAATTTATTTAGATTTCCTTGACTAAAAAAATAGATATGCACTTATTTTTTGTCAGTCATAATTTTAATTTACCAGATTAAAAAAAAAATAGCCAATAGAATCAGAAGGTTGCGTATAAAAGGAACTCGATGTTAAAATACATTTTTACTAGTGCATGTATTCCATTAATAATAGTTTGACACCCCTACTTGAATTCAGTTATTTTTATTATGTATAATATGCCAAATTTTTAGATGTGGAATATATGATGGTACAAAGTAAAACTCCCAACAGATGTAATTCTGTGAAAAATATCTGTTAAAGTATTATGGAAAAATCAAACACACTTAGTCACAGGGAATCCGATATGGCGTCAGTGTGACCAAATCTGGACTTCCTGTTGAGTGAGTGTTTGCTTGTGGGTGGGCAAAGCTCGGGAACGCACCGTGACTCACCGCTTGTGGAAATGCGTCCACTCAAGTGTGGAGGATGGCATGAGTGATGAGTGTCTCTTTCTTGGCTGTTGATTGGCATGACGGCTTATCAAAAGTGATGCAAATATAGACTGGCTCGTTGTTTGTGAAGATGAATCATTATTTTGGCTTCACTGAAACTAAAGATGTGATGTTCTCCATTTCAGGCAAGAGGCGAAGCAGAGAAGACTGCCGCATCATCCACCACTTTGAGAGCCCTTACTTGATGGAAACAGTCATCTGCTCTTAAGACCACTCCGGTTGGTACTGTGCCGCTTTTCCGGGTTAAAGATTCTTGGACGTGGGCCTTTCTTCTGCACTTATTTGTTTAATTTCACTTTTCTCTTTTTTGTTGGTGATATTCTGTTCAAGTGTGCATGGTTTACAACTTGGTGGAGGAGTAGTTGGCACATTTTTCACATGTTTAGTTGTTCTTATTGTGGGATTTATGGGTAATGCATTTTTCTCCCACATTGCAAAAACATGTTCTTGTATTTAAAAAGTCTGAATGGTTATTATGTGCCTTGCGATTGGCTGCCAACTAGTAACCCAGGTGAGAGTTGCAAATTTTATTTAAACAATGAAGAGTAACATTTATTGAACAATTTTATTAGAATGTGAAGCGTCTGTTTTATGAATACAATGTTTAAAATACCTCATGTAGTTTAGAGAAGTGTATAGTAAACTTGACAAGCAATATATGAATTTACATATTAGTGTTGTCTATGATATCTTGGATTTTGTACATTTGCAGTTTAACCAACGGCTTTGGACTGTACGTATATAGAATGAGAGAATGTACCAAAGTCTGACGTAAGTTATTAACCACGTGAATATTAAGATTACTTGACTGTAGAAATCACTGATCTTCCCATTGTGGTGAGTGTCATTTTCATCAGGTTAAAAAATGATTGGTTTGTCAAAATTTAAATCAGGTTAGAAGAACTTATTTGGGGTTCATCGGTCTCAGTTGATTGTGATACGTATGAGTAATAAACTATGTACTGAACTGTAACTAGATCTTTTTCATCAAATTTAATGTTAACCAATGGGGCAATTGAGCTCATCTGGTTTTCATATTTTTTTAACCTTGGCATTTTGTGGAAAGCATGTCACAGACATTCTTAAAAAATTCAAGCAAAATAGATTTCTCCTTTAAAAAAAAAACACTCCATCAGGGGACCTGCCACAGCATCAACACACAACCCAGGACACACCAAAACATACTTATAAGACACACCCACTCAGGCTTCCAAACCCATTTTAGGAGGCTGTGAACTTCCTGAGCATTATGACAATGAGCGCCAGGACGACAGAAGCTCCCAGAAAGACTGCGATGACAATGGCTGTGATAGCTCCTGGTCCAAGAATCCCTACACAAAGACACAAACTCTGTTAAAACTGGATTAAGGAAACTTGCATTCAGATTTACAGTGTAAACAAGGATGTCGCCCTATAACAGTCAATCAAGAGGTGTCCAAACTAGGGCCCACTACCCAGTTTTTACTAGCCTGCAACAAATCATGAAAATCATCCCAATAAGGCCCACACAAGAAGCTGTATTTCATCCTACATTTTCTTGCACTTTTCACCTTTTAACTCTACTTTGCTTCATCTTCCATACCGAGCATTTTTGTATAGGTTGCGGGGCTTGCCATAGCCTATCCCAGCTGACTTGGGTGAAAGGCAACCTAGACTGGTCGCCAGTCAGCCGCAGTGAACGCAGAAAGACAAACGACCAACTGCTCTCAAAATAATACTGCCACCAGCAGGAATCGAGCCATCGCCTGCCTGCGCCGATGTCAGGTAAGCAAACCTTTCTTAACACCAGCATGTGGCTATTTTGTTTTAGATCATTACATTTATATTGCCCACCCCTGGCATAGAGAGATTATGACCTTCTTCCTCATCAAGGATGAGGCCTTGCGTGGCATCCTCGTAGTCGAAAGTGAAAGCCTGCTCAGTCATGTGATGAAGGAGTTCTTTGGTGGTGGTAGGGGCCACATCGGCGGGGGTCTCTCCTGACATGGCATCCTGGCTGTCCGTGGCTGGCTCGGCCACCGTTTCTACAAAACAGAAAAAAAGTTGAACCGATAGAAAGCTTGATTACCATTGGTCCGTTGCTGTAGCCAATGAAGGTCTTCTTTGTGCCCCCAACGGCTCTGGGGCGGCGGTATAAGGATTTTTTTGTAGAGAGGTAGAATTTTGTCCGTTTGAGCATCAGGTGGCCTCCTGACATGTTGTTTTTTCCTTCCTTCCACGATCCAAGGAACCTCCCAGACTGGTTGAAAAAAGCTCCTTCAGTGGGAGTGATTATCGCTGACGAGGAGGTTCAAAACATGAAAGTAGGCCTCATTTGCATACCCGATTGAATGCCGTTACTGGTACTCTAAACTATTGTGTGTGTGGTGGTAAATGGTACTATTTATCACAGTACAGGTCAGAGATGATGTATTCTGGGAGCTAGTAAAAAGAGGGATATTTAAATTAAAAACACCTCTTGATCCAGCTGGTAAAACTGGATTAGACATATTTTGCTGATAATGGCAGCCAAAGAGTTAAAGTAGGTGAGGTCACAAGATATATTTAAAACTAAATAAATAAATTAAATTCCCTTATACTTAGGCGACACTTTTTTTTACAAATTTGTTTCTATTTGTATTCTATTTAAAGTTTAAATGATCACCATATGCAATGAGTTAATACCTTGAAATGTTGTGAGTGTTCATTTTTGAATCATGGTTCACTGTTGGGTTAAAATGGGTGAAAAATTGTTCATTTTTTCAGATTTTTCAAAACAATTTTACAGTTAATAATACCCTTAAATTTGAAAAATAAAATTGCTCTTTACATTCTTTAATCTTTCAGTTAGCAAAATCAGTATCAAAACTCATTTGGCATTATAGATGCCAATTTCAGTCACTCATATATTTTAAAATGAGTTGATTTTTTGTTTGCATAGTTGCCCGAAACAAGTATTCTTTGCACCAGTCATGCTTCAATATTGGTTGTAAAAAAAGTGCCTTTAATTCTCACCACTTCACCATGGTTTGTACTTTAAAATCTTATATCCTAATAACATGCATTTAAAGACCGGTGTTTATACTTTTTCTATCCACTCTAAGTGGCACGGGTGATTACTTTTGATTTAGCAGAAATGGATCCCAAACTGTGTCTTTTAAACTGTGAGTATTTGTGTTGACCCAGAAGCTTCCTGTAGCAAAAGCAGGACAGGAGGGAGGTTTTTTGGAGATGCAGGCCTCGGGCCAACAGCATCATCAATGGGGCGTTCAAGGCCCGTGCACAAAAGGCAGCTTGTGCTCACCGGGCCTACGACCGGTAACAACCGGCCCGGCCCAAACCAGACAGCGGCCGAGTTCTGTTTGTCAAACAAACTTGTTGATGGAGCAGTTTGCTAAAGGTCGATCCAAACGGAGAGGGCAACAAATAAGGACATGGACATTTGTTTCCATAAGAACTGTTTTGATATTAATGCAAAACATTTACTTCTGCTGTTGTGGAAGCCAGTTGAGTCGAAAGACACCACACAAGGCTCGTATCCCAAATTTTCAGAACTAATGTCTTGGAAAAACACACATTGCAAGATACCTCTATTTAAGGAGTGTTGTATGGGAAAAATCTGAATATTATATGTATAAGTACTGCTGCGTAATATAGAAGAGAGGGAAAATGCCATTGTACAAAATATGCAAAAAGCAAATGTTAAAGAAAAAAAGTGTCAATAAATATTTAGAGCAGGGGTTCGGGAACCTTTTTGACGAAGACAGCCACACACAATTTATATTTTCCAATGTTATTACTTACGACCCATACTACGATTTTAAAAGTCAAAATATATACATGTAAACGAGTGCCTTTTTTTGGTAATTTCACCACTTTTAAAGTGGAAAAAATGAATATTTGTAAAAATATTCGTATGCTGTTGCTAATCAATGCAGGGTTCATTCCAGAAGAGTCTACTGCAAAAAAGAAATTAAGATTAAAGCAGTTCTACATGTAATATTTCAGTTCTGTCACTAGCGATTTCCATATTTTAGCTCACAAGTTAGCAAAGAGCCAGATGCACTCATCAAAAAAGCCATATGTGGCTCCAGAGCCATAGGTTCCCTAACCCTGATATAGAGTATACATCACTGTTCAAATGTTTTGGGTCAACCATGCAATTTGGTTTCCAGCTAAACTGATATCATGTATGTTGCACAATGAATAGAAAATATAGTCAAGACATGGTTAGATATGATGTTAAAGCTTATCCAATTTGTGGGAGGAACCCCGGGAAGCATTTGGTCTCATCTTCAAATTACCTCAACTAATTAGCAGCTTGAACACCAAAGCGTTGTTTGGAAAAAAAAGAAAATCCTTAATATTAACTTTGTCAATGTCTTGATTATATTATTTTTTAAAATTCATTTTGGAACTCATTTAAAAAATAATAGGGTGTGTATATTTATGTAAGGATAAAGTGTAAGAAGAAGGTATTTCAAATTATGTACATGAACTTTATGCCTACTAATAATAATGAGTAGGAGTTTACAGTAAATTTTGAACCATCTTGTAGTTGAGAAAAATGAACAGTCATCCTTTTCTAGCTTGGTTGAAGTGAATTGACGAATATCGCTCTTAACTCAAAGTGAAAGAACACCTGGAATGATCACAACTCAATCCTGACGATTCGTCAATACCTTTTTTTGCAAAATATCCATCCATCCACATCTGAGGACATGATAAAAAAAGAAGTTTTCCCTCTTTATGCAAATGTTCTGAAAACTTTAGGAAAATCTAAATATGGTTAACCTAGGTTAAAGTCGACTAGTGTTTTTGTTTGAGTTTGATTCCATCGATTCACACACACCCTAACCTCTTGACTGCGTAACAAGGGCCGGGACCACAGTCCATCTTTCTTCCAGAAAGGCCAATTTAAAGAAAAACTTTGCAAACCAGCATTTTCAGTTGTTATATTTACCTGAGTGAACAAATGCCACCAGAAAACCCAGGAGCACGAGGATTCTGCAGACATTGCTGCGGACCATGACGACGAGCAGCAGTGGAGGAATTGCAGAGCAAAGATGAAGGCTTCTTGAAGGTATGACTGACAAGAGCACCGTTAGGTGAGTTGAGAAGTTTTGCGAGGGCGGGTCGAGGTGCCCACCGGATTGTCAGGACAGTGCCGACTTTGTGAGGTCATCTTGGTTGCGCCCACCCACTCCTGAGTCTGAACTCTTGCATCCAGCCGTTTCAAACCCACAAAATACTCTGAACAGTCAAAGGGCCATTAAATATATATTTTCATAATTTCTGGCCAAGGTGGATAGATTCTAGTAGTAGACCTCACTGACTACTGACATAATAAAAATATGCAATTTCACAGATTAAATTTCAAGAAAAGTTTAGATAAAATTTGCTATGTACATAGTACTTAGTCAAGGTTGCACTTATCATTTTGTGGCACTGTAAATCAAGATATTTTCATCATTTCTAGATTTCACTGACAACGGACATACTCAAAAACAGACAATTTGAATTGAATTCTTTTATTGACATTATACAAGTATTTGAAGACAAATGGAATTACATATTTTTTAGGCTTTAATCACGAATTGCCTCGCCATTCCTCTGTTTTGATTAAATTTACCGTAATGCTTGGATTATGGGGGCGGTCTATTTTGAGAATCCGCTCATTTGACAACGTGCAATTTGGCACACAATTATTATATGTTTTTAAAAAAATGCTTGAACTTTATCTCATTTTCTGAACCACTTTATCCTCACTGGGGTCGCGGAGGGGGCTGGAGCCTGTCCCAGCTGATTTTGGGCCAGAAGTGGGGGACACCCAGAATTGGTGGCAAGCCAATCGCTTTGGAATGTGGGAGGAAACCAGAGTACCCAGATAAAACCCACGCAGGCCCGGGGAGAACATACAAACTCCACACAGGTGGACCAACCTGGATTTTAATCCAGGTCTTCCACTGTGAGGCTGACACACTAACCACCCATCCACCGGGCTGCCCCAAGTATTAAATACTATGACATTCAGACGACAAAAGGTCAAAGGGTCAAAGGATAAGAATTCTACTAAAGGGGTTTCACATCGGACACTAAACAGCGATACTCCACCACTGACGTAAAATCAGGAAAAAAAACATACGCTGGGTGTTTCACATCGGCCAATAAACAGCGATACTCCACCCCTGACGTCGTATCCGAGATAAATATACGCAGCGTCAACGTCAACTGTATCACGCTCTGCAAAGGTATAGTACAACTAGCGATTTAAGATCTATATATATAAATAGAGAGATAAAGCCTCGTGCGCATGTAGCAAGCAAGAACCAAACGCTAAGCTTTGTCAATAGCTAAAAAATGAGCCGAGACGCCACCATCCATAGCTGGCCCGGTACCTATTATCTCACCTGGGGCAAGAGGTGGGAGAATGGCACGCTCACCCTCAGCAGAACCTCGGTGCGTTTTGTCTCTAACCAAACCGGAGAGATCCTCGCTAGTTTTCGCCTCTCCCGTATTATGGAGCTCAAAATGGAATCATCCAGCTTTATTTTCAGCACTTTGACTGTGTTGGAGGAGGGGAATATAAAGCACTGGTTCGGATCCCTCAAACCCAACCGAGTGGTGGTCTACAACGTGATGGAGCATTTCTGGAGAGAGCGCCTGCTTTCCCCTACAAGCACGGAAGCCGGGGCTGGAATCCATGAGAGTGAGCCCTCAAAGGGCCGGGAGCTCATCAAGCTCGTTGCCGGGGCCCAGAGACGACTGGAGGACACCGGGATGGTCCTCAGTCATCAAGGAGAGCAATTTGACAACATGATGCATGGCTTGGAGAAAATGGACTCAGATCTGGAAGTGGCTGATAAGTATGATCTTTTCTCTTAGAAGTGTGAAAGCAAGTGAAATCCCTTAATATTATAGCCCAGGGGTGGTGAACGTGTGGCTCTTGAGTCGCATGTGGCTCCGGGCCATGTGTGGCTCTTGAGCCGCATGTAGCTCCGGGCCATGTGTGGCTGCAGGTCATGGGTGGTTCTTGAGCCGCATGTGGCTCTAGTCTTATTGAAAGCAGGCTGAATTGAGCCCATTGGAGTTTTTCCTTTAATCAAAAAAATATATATATCTTGCAGTCGTTTGACGATATGAAACCCCAAACAATTATTTTTATATAATAATCAAACGGATATGTCTCATGTTCCAGATTACAATAATAATAATAAATTATTTTTATATCTGCCATATGTGTGTTAGTTTGAAGACCTAAATTGTAGTATACTGTATTTAATATCCTGTACATCTCTTTTTTTATCTGCAGACTTTTGTCTGAGTTGGAGTCTCCTTCCTGGTGGCCTTTCAGTAAACTCCCATGGAAGATTAACCAAGAGGCTAAAGCGGCAGATGCAGGTCAGGCGGCCGCTGCTTCCAAAGCATCTGCCACGAGCAAAGTGATTACCAGTATCCCAGCCGTGGTGTCAAAAGACGGTGACTGTGAGCTGAAACCCGGTTGCCTGCTGGTGCTGCCAACTTGTCTGGAGGTGCGAGACACAGCTTGCCACCTGCTCCACCGCTTTGAGCGTGGCGAGGTGGATGAGATCAGAGTGCACAGCCCATACGAAATCACGGTGGGGCAGCGCTTCATTGGCAGGCCCGACATCCGCTGCCGGCTTCTGTCGGCCAAGATGCCCGAGGCCCTGGCTGTGCTGGAAATCCAGTACAAGAAAAAAGTGGAGTTTGCTGCTGAGTACACTGGCTTTAGGAGCACACCCGCTTCGTCACCAGTTGACACGGATGCAAGACATGACAGTAAGTAATTGTTTTTTTTTTTTTTTTTTTGGATGGGTGTTTTTTCTTTAATGTAAAATTTAAATGCAAGTTAGAGTTAAAAGAATATGTCATGCCACCCACCAATTTGCTTAGACAATATTTTATAATTAAAAAAAAATCTGCAAGCAGAGTTTTAAACAATGTTGAAAACAAGTAGACAGATTACACAAGGTCAGGTTCATTCATTCATACATTCATTCATTTTCCCAAGCACTTTATCCTCACTAGGGTCGCAGGGGGTGCTGGAGCATATCCCAGCTGAATTAGTGCCCAGCCGTGGCACGAGGAGACAAACAACCATTCATGCTCACACTCATACCTATGGGCAATTTAGAGTGTCCAACCAGCCTACCATGCATGTTTTTGGAATGTGGAAGGAAACCGGATTACACACAGAAAAGCCACACAGACGCGGGTAGAACATGCAAACTCCACACAAGTAGACCAACCTGGATTTGGACCGAGGACCCCAGAACTGTGAGGCCGACGCACTAACCACTCGGTAACCAGACCGCCCCTATTGTCAGGTTCATAAATATTATAAATACTTTATTCTGAGTTCTATTTTTATGATTGTCTCGGGAACCAGAATTTCGTGATCGAACCATCAGTTCAAACAAGCCTTAATTAAGAAAGTTGCCTCACGCTTGCAGTTAATTCTCCAGTTTGTCCACAGCGTGGCAGTGTTTCTCTGTCAGAAAAACACACCACACAACTCTTGCACTTTTTTTTTTCCATAACAAAAAGTCATGTCTAACTCTGCCCCACACCAGGTTTGCTGCTGGGTTGCCAGGAGACCGAGATTCCAATGGAGGTCTCTGCGGGGGAACTGTCCCAGCTGCAGGTGCAAGTCCTCCAGCCCACTATGACCCAAGCTGAAGCACAGGAGCTCAAGCAGGTGACAAGCTTGTGGACTTCTTATGTTAATAGCTGCACACTCAGTTTCAAAGAAACTCGTTTTCAATTTTCACTGAGCCGGGGTGTCACAAAATATTGGCAATTCATCTCATTTTATAATGTATGTGTAGGCTTCATTATAAATGTGGCTTTTTATGGATGTGCTGTGCCTAGCTTGACCGCAGGGTGTGTAATGACTTTAGCAAATGTGTGTGTGTACGCAGATGCTGCTCCAGCTGAAAAGTTTGGCCCTTGAGGCTGAAACGGAGTTGGAACGTCAGGACGAAGCGCTCAATGTCCTGACTAAGTCAGCCGATCAAGCCTCTATGACCATTGACAAACAAACCTGCCGCATGAAGAGGCTGCTGTAGAAGATGCAGAGTCTGGACAGACAGACAATGTGAAGATTAAATGGAGAGAACCATGTTTCCAGCTACAGCGCAGCAATTCCAGAGGCATGAAGAGTGAGAAGATCCAATTTTGAATGAGTTAGTATTTGTTTCCATTTACAAATGCAACTCAATTTTATTCATTGATCATTGTTGTTTTTAGGATTGTTGTTTAGTCATGACAATCTTGCCACTGTCCAAGTCTAAATATACACAAAATAATACATAATTAATTGGTTAAAATGAATCTATAACTAAATTATTATTCATTAATTTCCCATTTTACTTATCGCAGGGGTGCTACATCTTATTTCAGCTAAGGGCACATCCTGAATTGAATGCCAGCCAATCACATGGCAGAATGAGACAAATAACCCCACACAGGCGCGGGAAGAGCATGCAAACTGCATACAGGAAGGTCGGAACCCACCAGAGATTGAACTGTCAATCTAAGAATTGTGATGCAGGTGTGCTAACCATTCTCCTATCTAATAATTATAGTAAAGTAAAAATAGTTCTAAATAACTGCATATTATCTTTTATTCTATATTTTATTAGTACTAGTTTTATCGATACTATACCTAAAGTTGATAATTCTTTTCTTTTTATTATTGTAGCATCCTAATAACAATAATGGTAAAACGAATAGAAATGAAAATAGCCTTTTATAAAATCTGAGTAAAAATCATTGGAATCTAATATTGAAATAATATAGAAAAAATATATATATAATCAATACCACAATTATAATTAGGATTTTTATTATTATCACTTTGTTGTTGGGCCCATTTTGTCCTGAATGCACTTTATCAAATGTCTTAGATGTGTTTTCTGTAAATCAAAGCACCTGTTAGGTATTTCGTTTTTCAGTTTTAATATTCTTTATCTATTTTTCTCAACACTAAATTATGTTTTCCGGTTTATCCTTTCCAGTGTGGTTGATAGTAGTGGTCCTCACGTTAATGAGGATCACTTACGAGGTCTATTTGGGAAGTGCTCACTACATTGCAAAATATGGCAAGTTTAGCACTGCTCATTGTGTAAAACAGGGTTTGGAACCAGGCTTGGGTGTGGCCCTGTACAGGCCTTTGATTGGACTTATGATCCACAAAGCACACTGATACACGAAGACCAAATGCATGCTACACTTAAGATGCATATACTTCTTTACAGTCATTGTAAAGGTCTATGTGACATGTTACCTTGCATTGCATGTCTAGTGAGTAGAAGACTATTTCCTTATTAAGACCAAAAGCAAACAAATCTGTGAATGACTGAAACGTGCATCTAATATGAGCATTTCATGCTGTTTCATGCGCCACAAAATAACTGCACGAATAACACAAACTGGCATTGTGTCTCCTCACTACTGTGAAAAGTGTGTAAAATTCTTATTGTGATAAAGAAATAAAGACTCATCACCAATGGTGTAAATGAGTTGGAGCACACATAGTGGTATAAGATAACAGGGAATATTGAAAAGTATTTTTGAAATATGCATTCAAAGATTTTAAGGCATTCCAGAATGCAGAGCCACGTTGCCACTATGAAGTACCATCTTCACACATAAATAAAATACAGTGGAGCAAATAAGTATTTAGCCAACCACCAATTGTGCAAGTCCAAAGACACCTCTCCACAACCTCAGTCTCTCACACTCCAAACTTTACTATGGAAAAGACCAAAGAGCTGTCGAAGGACACAAGAGACAAAATTGTAGACCGTCACCAGGCTGGGAAGACAATCTGCAATAGGTAAAATGTTTGGTGCAAAGAAATCAACTGTGAGCAATTATTAGAAAATGGAAGACATACAAGACCACTAATCCCCATTGATCGAAGGCTCCATGTAAGATCTCACCCCATGGCGTCAAAATGATAACAAGAACGGTGAGCAAAAATCCCAAAACCACGCGGAGGAACCTAGTCTATGACCTACAGAAAGCTGGGACCGCAGTAACAAAGTGTACTATCAGTAACACAATGCGCCGCTAGTAACTCAAATCCTACACTGCTAGACGTGTCATCCCTGCTGAAGCCAGTACACATCCAGGCCCCGTCTGTGGTTCGCTAGAAAGCATTTGGATGATCCGGAAGAAGGCTGCTAGAATGTGTTACGGTGATATGTAACCAAAATAGAGCTTTTTGGTAGAAACACAGGTTCTCGTATTTGGAGGAGAAAGAATAGAAAAGCAATCCAATAGAAAATCTGTGGAGGGAGTTGAAAGTCAGTGTTGCCCAACGACAGCCCCAAAACATCACTGCTCTAGAAGAGACATGCATGGAGGAATGGGCAAAAATACCAGCAACAGTGTGTGAAAAGCTTGTTAAGAGTCACAGAAAACGTTTGGCCTCCGTTATTGCCAACAAAGGGTACATAACAAAGTATTGAGAGGAACTTTTGGCATTGACCAAATACTTATTTTCCACCATGATTTGCTAATAAATTCTTTAAAAATCAAACAATGTGATCTGTTTGTTTTCCACATTCTGTTTCTCATGGTTGAGGTTTACCCATGTTGACATTTACAGGCGTCTGTAATCTTTTCAAGTAGGACAACTTGCACAATTGGTGGTAGACTAAATACTAGTTTTTTTTTTTTTTTTATAAAGAGCTTCTAGTATTTTGAGTGCAGGGTAGAAAAAATGCTCAGCCATGAAAACACTGGCAAACTGCAAGCGGATGCAATTACTTTTCCAGAAACCCCAACTATACATCATAGAAGGCTGCTTCCAGTCACCAAGTCAGTCAGTCAAGGTAGATACTCAGTTTTGACATTGTGAAGTGGTGCGTGGCAAAGGAGCATACCACATTCTCGTGTGAACTCCACACAAACATTCATCTACTCACACCCTGGCATGGTTCGCGAGCAGCCTTGCAACACGAGGAAGCAGTGGCGGCGGCGGAGGCCTCGTCCTCACCGCAGACACACGAGAGCGGGCTTTCCCTTGACGGATGGTTTGGATTCTCAGGGGATCGAGTCGACCTTGACGCCTTGTTTGTGGGCTGTGCGTGACAGCCTCGGTGGCTACTCAGTCAACAAAGGAGACAGCGATTGTAGACTGCAAAGGCACTCATGTGGGCAGCCTGGCGCTCCACAATGTGGAACCATGTGACTTTGAAAACCAACACTCGGGAGAGAATCGTTCTTGGGAACGTTATTCACTTTCCACTCATTCAGATCTCAATGAGTTGTCATTTTCCAGAAATGAGCAAATTACAGGAATTTCTGGCAAACTTACTGTGTCCTACTCATGAACACTTCACCTGGCATTGTGTCCAACATGAGACAAAAATCTACTGGTGTAACATTCCAACATGTAGCGACGTGACTGTAAAATATTGACAGACAGTAATACAATATTGCTCTGCTCCTAATTTTAGTGGAGCTGCAGGGATGCTCTTTTTACAGACTCCCATGACATTCAGATGTTTATACAATGAACCCATTCACATTGAAATGTGCAAAATTGTGTTTTATTTAAACATACCTGCACCTTGTTTCCCTTTATTGCAAAAGTCACACTATATTGAAATTGCAGATTTTCAAAGGTTGAGTTTCAAGAATATACTAAGTTTTATAAGTTTTAGCCACGTCAATGTATGATTTAAGACTGGCTCAGGGCAAGTCATACGTGAGCGAAGGCAACATTTACATAAAAGTACATTGGAATTATAGTCTTAATACGTTCATTAAAATCTCCCTATTTTATGTGGTGAGTCCAACAGTCAGCCTTTGCAGCGACTGCGTTAGTTCTTTTATTGGCGGGGCCCCCCAGAAATGTCTGTTTTTAGTGGCTGCCATCACAAATGGAAACACTTAACTTCATCCATATATCCATTTTCTATACCGCCTATCCTATTCAGGGTCGCATCTGATCTGGAGTCTAACTCAGCTGACTTGACATAAAAGCCACATTATAGAGACGGACGATTCCTGTTCACATTTATGTCATCATCACGGAGTGGGTAGTCAACCCACGCTGCCTACACTAGAGTCAGGTGAGTCTACCGCCACCCCATCAGTAATTGAAACTGCATAACTCCCACAATATAATGTGCCTTCCAACCAGTGCAACATTGTAGTAATCCCTGGCCGGCTACTAACGGTACAAATTTGAGAATTAAATGTCAAAACATATTGGAATTTACGATTCTGAAGACTTTGGACTGTGTGAACTCTTGAGAATGGGACAAAGGCAATCATATTGGGGTTATTGCTCCAGCGTTCGGCTTGATTCAAATTAAAGATGTGCTTCCTCAATCCTCCCACCTCACTAGATAAAAAGTCTTTCTCAGTTAGTGTGCAAGATAAATAAGCAGGCCACTGATCCGCTTTGGAGTCATTAGAAAATAGATAACAGAAGAATAGTGTTTCCGGAATGGACCACATAAAACATACACTGCAGTGGGGTCGCACCTAATTAACTTTTACATACTGTTCAATTTCCGTACACACATCATATGTTCTGGGTCAGTTCTAACCAGGGCTAGGAATATCCTAACAAAAAAACGTCAATTGTCTTCCAACTGTATTTCCTTCAACTCCTTTTGCTTTTTTTTTTCCGAAGTAAAGCTTCCCACAAGGCAGCCCATTTTAGAACATTTTGGTATTTCTTAAAGATAAACAGAATATTATATTCTGTTTAACAAAAGCACCTTGCTGATTATAATTGCTGGTAATGAAGACTATTTTCATTCACCAGGGAAAAAGTTTGTTTCCAACTTGTTGTTTTCTTTAGCAATCTTCACTTTCTGTCATGTAAATACATTCATTACATTATACCAGCATTATGGCAGTTTCACACTTTTACCATATGCATAATTAACCTACCATTATTTTTCCTGTGCGAAATAATAGCTGGTTTCAGTCTTACCACCTGTATAAAAAAATGACAAAAATATACTTTGGTGGATCACTTCTTACGGCATAACAAGCAACTTTCATGATGAAATACTGATATGTATATGTATTTCAGGTGATAATGTGTCATAATTATGATTAAGACATTGATGTCAACTTTTCCGAAGGATAATTTGAACATTGACATCGTCAAAGAAGCTGTGCTGAAATTATATCGATTATTTTAAAAAATTAGCTTGTTGTTGAAATAACTTTAACACCATCGCTAAAAGTAAAAGGACAGAAAAAAATACTTACATCATCGATGCACACAACTCTAAACATTTACCAAAACATTAGTTATTTTAGCTAGTGGAGACGAACTTCCACTTTTAACGATTTCGGAAAAAAATAGTAGTAAGCACTGCTCAATAGATTAAAAGTGCTTTTTTTCACCATTTCGTGTCTAAGAATCTCTTTCCATAATTTCAAGGTTTTGTTTTACTGGACAACACCTATTTTATGGAAAACCCTTCCGCAATCCCACATGCTTTGCAACTACGGGGGAAGCCGCCAGAAACTCTGTAACCAGAGATGATGGAATGAAGTACACGCACGTACACAAAGGAACGTAGGTATGAATCAACATAGATGACCAGATGTTTACCCAGCTTGACTAAAACTGGCTTGGTTGCTTGAGGTCTGCGTTGAACCTTTGACCATGTGACCACGAAGGCCGGCAAACAACTAGGGATCCCCGCAAACAGGAAGCACAGTGTCCCTCAATCCGGAATCTTCATTTTTCTATCGGAAGCCATGCCTGGTTCCAATTAAAGCATTGAATATCAAAGGCGATGGCTTCCATTTTAATGTGCATTCTTTACCCGTTTCCCCGGTTTATTTGGACAGCAAATTTGTGGGTGGGGCTCTCGACTAATTGGTATGGGAAACTTGCACCTGTGGTCGACCAATGTTTTGAGAGTCCAGAGCGTCGAAATATTTGGAAGCGGCAGCCTGGCTTTTTGTGTGAAAAACAATTCCAGACGGCATGTGATGTGGAAGATTTTCTGGAACAATACGGCGACGCGGCGGTTAGGAGTTTTCCGATATTTGATTTCAAAGCGAGGCCCATATAATTTGTCATTCATCGTGAAGCCTTTGAACAATGTACTTGCTCTCACACAACTGGCCCTAAAGACTTCATGGTGGTTCCACCACTTGCGGCAATACATTCATGGCTGCTCCACAATGCATGATGTCATGCTGTTTAAAAACCCAACATTTTTTGTTCAATCGATTCTGCTTTTGAACTCATGAAAGTTCATTTTAATGCTTTTCTCATTAGGTTGCCGATCAGCCCATTCACATTCCCACTTGTTGAAAATTCCATTGAACTCCGCTGAACTTTGGGTAAGTGCAAAAAAGTCTTTGTTATGTCTATACCCTTTTAAAGCAAGATTGAGTCACACAGTTTGAGCACTATCCAATGTAGTTTTACTGTTCTATCTTAGCTCTCGATAATTTCAGATTGTGATTTGATTCGTTCAAAAATGAAAATCAATCCAAGGTAGGTGATATTGCACTGTATTATAAGTATTATGCTAAAATCCTAAAGTAAGGCCTAGTAATATCGTCGGTGCTAAGCAACGCGGTCCTGGTTGCAGTGTTTGTAGTGGATTCAATATGTGTGCTTGACTGACTTAGCAACAGTAACTTGTTTCTTTTGCCCTTTAGCCACAGAAGTGTATGACTAATTAGGATTATTATGGAGCCACACATACTCCAGACTATTGTTGATTTGAATTACGCCAACTTCTGAGATCATTAACTGGATTTGAAACTTTTAAATTTCATAATTTCATTTTGGCACATCCTCTTCTGGGCAATTTGAAAAATACAGATGTAAATATTGGACAGACGAGATCAGAAACGCATGGCTTTTCACACAAACCTGAGGGAAAGTGTGCAGAAAATACTCAAGTCCATAAAGAAGGATTCATCCAGAAAAGTAGTATTTTGCTTTTGCTGCATGCATTTCCATCAATATTCAATTTCTAGTATTTCTATATGAATGTATATATATATTTTAAATACTCTATACTTTATATGTATATATATGTGCATACACGCACACACAAACACATTGACAGTATACCATAAGTTGAGTGATATTATATACACATTGGTTTCTTTCAACTGAAAGACACTGGGGGGGAAAGGTAATATATTTCTTATCTTAGAGAGGCCTTGAGACTTCTTTCATCTTGCAGCCTCCTCATTATTCCCACTGAGCGTCCACAGCCTTGTTTTTACTCCCAGTCATGCAGCTGCACAACTCCCTGACAAATAACAAACTTTGCAAGCACTTAGTTATTTCTGTTATGGCTTTAGTTGACGCACGCATAGTTTATTAGCTTGTATGTCTTTGTAATGTGTGGATTTATCTTAAGGTTTTGAGCTATGGTGGTGTTTGAAGCGCTTTACACTGTCTGTTAACTGTTCTTTGAATTGTATTATTCTCCACGCATTGTCATCAATTACAATGAAGAAAAATGTCAGTTTATTACTGTATCGATTCATTCATATATTCTTATTCATGGCCATTTTTCAGTCTACTGCACTGTGGATTACACATGATTCTTACTGGTTTCATCTAGTGAAGCGTTTTCAAAGCCATTTTACATAATTTATTGCCAATTCCAGACTGAAATCCACCCCCCACCCCAACTCCACTCCTATAATATCTGTCAGGCCCAATTTCATGCATTGTAGTGTGTTTTCAAATAATGTATGATCCACCAGGTTAAATCCCAAACCTTTTTAGGATCAGTAAATGTAACACTTTTGAGACAATTTAAGGCCATTTGATTGTATATATATTTTTTCTAACAAACAGTGGTGCAGCATAACAGCTTTACTGCATTTTGGATGAAAGAGGTGATTGGATGGCTGAGCCAAGCATGTACATAGTATGTACATAGCTTTGTGCGTCATATACGTCCTCTGTGGTTTTTGGTGGAAGAGGGGCAGATCTCAAAGTGATTGCACAGTTCTGTCATTAGTGGCAAGCTTTGAGCGCCAAATTACAGGCTTCGGTCATTAGGCACTGCTCACATCTGCAAACAGCGGCTTGCCATGAGGTCCCCCTTTACTGTATGGCCCATTAGTCACTCAATTCCTTTTTTTGGAACCAGATGACACTAAAACAAAGTACAGTCAACTTATTTAGCATGTTCATACTGTTGGTTGTGTGTGTTTGAGGGAGGGCGGTTTTGTGATGGGATCTCTAATGACGGCAACAAAACATGGTCTCGGGGTAGTTATTGCAGGCTGAAAACGATCTGTGGGGGTTTACGATAATGACACTGCTCAGGTAGATCGCGGGAGGTTGCATACTTGAAAAGTAGCTCTTTGCACAAAAAATACCGGACCCCGTGGGTCATGCTTCATATGTGACAAGGGTATTTGTATACTGTGGTCTTTACATCACTTTTAAAGTAATGATTTAATCTTTTAGGTTAGGTTAGAACTTTATTTCATCCCGTATTCGGGAAATTTCTTGGTTGCTGTAGTAAGACAGACATAAGACACACAAAACATTGTAGACCTAGGTGAAAAAAACTGGAGCCACACAGGAAGTCCACAAGGTAAATTAGAAAATATTAAGGGCAATCAAAGAAGAGGATGGTTTAGTGGCTCGGTTTGACTAACACGAGTGGTTGATTCGCATTTTAAACCTATCCTTTAAACTTTCACAAGTGACGTTGTTTTATTTTAAGTATTTTTTTTATTTGAAGGGTGGGACAGACCACTTTAGACCGCAGGCCATCAGTAAACGTCCTGAATCTCCCAATAGTCAGTCCTGGCCTACAGTTACATTTGACTGGCATGGATGAGTTAAAATGAGGAAATGTTCGCTCCCAGCATGCTACCGTCAGACACAGTGGGGGAACAGAGCGCGGTAACTTGTTATTTTAATGATGTCCTCCTGCGTTCATGTGATGGATGTGGGCCACACAAGTAGATTTACACTATGTGCAGCTCTACACCAGCCAACATCAGCTTTGCTTTGCTTGTGATTTTTTGCCTGCATGGATAATGTGAGCACTACATTACATGTTCATCTTTAAAAAATAGATGTAGAAAAACAGCATCTGGCACTTTTTATTTGAAAGTGTTCCAGTCCCTCGAAAGAAAATGTTAAGTTAAGTGTAAAACATACTTTTGGTTCTTTTGGTGGCTTTCAATTGTGTGGTTCCTCCATAGATTGGTATGGAATCGAAAGAAAGGTAATTTTTAAAACACAGGCTGAAACAGAAAAATGTTTAGTGGCTCAGTACATATGTATGTGATACTCATTAGGTAATGACCCATGTAGGAAGCACAGTGTCCAAGGGATCATATTCCAGTATTCTTGATTGTGTTAGAGACATTCAGTGGATTTGGATGCGGAGAACTGGCAGTGAAATACGTATTATGTTTCAGTGCCATTGACGAGCGTTGGCAGTGATCATTGGATTCTTTCTGCATCATTGGCTGCCAATGACTTAACAAAGGATTTATGATAGCGGCAGCTTTAACCTTGACTTGGTTATTTGTCTTTGCATTTATAACCATGGGGAAACATTACAAATTCAAGTCAAGCAGCGTCACACAAAAGATTGTGTTCACTGTGTACTTCATGGCTTTAAATTTTGATTAACCGCCTCTTGGCTATAGAGTTATGGAGCTAATTTGTTATCCTGTGAAAATGAGAAAGCATGTCTCTGGGGGGACTCTCCTAACTTTATAGAGTACAGATGTTTCTGTCTTTTGTAATCAACTGATTTGACATGTTGACCCCTTGAACACTTAAGTTGATATTTAGCTTATGAGCAGACTTCATCAAGCATTACAAAATACAAACGGGTCACTTCGATTGCCGCACTCAATTGACGTCAGGGCTAACGTAGACTGTACGCTCATTAATATTACCTTACACTGCAAATTTTCTTTTAGTTTTAACATTTAGCTTCATCTTTCCATCACAAGAAAACAATCACCCCCTCTACTGTAATTAGATGCTCTGCAGGGACTTGTGGGGTTATGAAATACATATACAAAAGAAGTCATGACATGATTTGGACAAATTTACACCCGGATGTTGATGACACCATGACTCCAAGCCCTTAATAGTAAATCCATGAGATAATAAGTGGCGGGTAATTTCCTTTGAGATGCGTAAACGATTATTTGCAATGCACCCTTGAATCTTGGCTTCTCATTTAGTGTGACAACCAACTCATTCCCGTTAAAAGACGCTACATTCATGTTTCCAGTGTCTCTGGCTGACAGTCTACAGAGCTGCATACATGGTTAATTGGTCACAAAGCAGAGGAATGACCTTAAGTTTACATGCAGGCGCTTAGAAGACCTTGGAAAAAGATAGACCTTCACATGTCTGGACTCTCACACTCCATGATGACTTTTTGTTGTCTTTGGCAGCCACATATGACTTGTTTCCCGTATAAATTAAATAGCTTTGTTTTCCATAGTCACACATTATAATATTTTCAATGATGAAGTTCAGTCAGAGCTGAACCTCCACACAGTGAGGACACCTGGGATCAAAACCTTGACCCCAGAACTGTGAGGCCCATGCGCTATCCACGCAACTAATGGGCTGAAAGTATAATGAATTTATTCAGGTTAATACTTTTGGTTAGACTTTAAAGATGCATATTAGATTAGAATAAATCATAAATATTGTTAATTATAATCATTATGTTATGGTTGGATTTAAGGGTTTATAGTTACGTTTTGGTTTATTTTCAGTGTTTGGGTTAGGAATAAGTGTTACTTTTATTGTTAGCCAGTGTGTATATAGACTTTATGGTTGGGATAAATTGGATGACTGTTTAAAAATACTTCCATCAGACTCAGGTGATGCTGAAACTCTGAACAGGATGATAAAATGTAAGTTAGCCATTTACCCTGGCAAACAAAGTTTGAACGATGTGGTCCCTCATTCTTAACAGATATATCCTCCCATTTCTAACTCCAGCCATGGGCAGTGGAGACGAGACCATGAAGAGCTCCAAGTTGAACATGAGTGGAGGGGAATTTAGATCCAGGCAGCAGAGAGAGGGAAGCCGTGTTACACGTGGGGAGGTTACACTCCATTTGCACCATGTTCTAATTACGAGAGAACAAGTCAATGATATCTGACTGCCTTTTGGCAATGAGATGGGCCAACATAAGCCATTCCTTGCTTGCCGTTGTCCAGGCCTGTAGAATACCTTCACACTGCCCGGACCCCCTTAGCTTCATCTTGCATTTAATTCCTAAGTGCTCTGGGAAGTTGGACGTTATAACCCATCAATCATATCTGCGTACAGAAAGCTAGCATGTCTTGTGTAGACCGTTGTAATCCAGGATGGACAAAGTACTCTGTAATGTTTTTTTTTCAACGTACTGATAGTTTCTAGAAGTGGAAAATAATATTGGTATAATAGGCACAGCTACCAAATGAATGCCCTGCCCCTTATTGTTTATTAGTTTGAATCCTCATAAGATTTTCACATTCAACAAAATTGTATTAGTTTGATTAAATACTTGCTCAATAGATAACATTTAAATGAATTATCCTGGTGGTGCAAACAGGCACCAAAGAAAAGAGGCTAAAGTTTAAGGTTCAGGATTGCTTTATAATCTCAGCAACCAAGGCCATTTTCATTTCGAGGAGAATAATGAAGGATCCTATCCTTTGCTCAAAACAACTAAGGCCTAAGGAACCGCATATTAGATGTAATGTTCCAGCTTGCACTCATCTATCATCCGCACCCAGGTTGGAGGCTTCCCTCGTGAAGACATGGAAAAACCTTCCTTATTTTCATAATTGGACTGATATTTCCTCCCAAGTGACACAATTAAAGGGTCTCGTAATGGAGGCGGTAACAGGGGTAAAATTGCACTTTCGGAACGGAACCTCTGATTTTTGAGGAAGCAGTAAACCCATAGTTGACAGTGATTAACACGAAAAACACGCGCTGCCTTGGCAACCAATCAACGTGACGCCAAATGTCCAAACTTTGGTGTTAGATTTTGGTCATACCTTGAAATTATGTTAATTGTTTATTTCATGCTTAGTGAATAACTGTAATTAAGCTTTAAAGACAGGTTGCAGATAGGCCGATGTTACATGGGATTTACAGGAAATTTTGCAGCAGTTAAAGTAAAAATAGTGCTGTAAATTTTAACCTCTTTCAAATGGGCATATGACAGAAAGTTGACTTTTGAATCTCTTGTAGTATAGAAATGTGAATTAATTAGCTGTACATTAGTGTTTGGTAAGAAATGCATTGATACATTTGACTGGCTGGTTTGTTAAAGATGTATACCTGGCAAAAGTGTATTATTTTCAGACATGTTAGACGCATTAATCCCCAAGTAAAACTACAATGCAGACTTTTAATTTCTTTTGGCTGTCGCCTCGAGTCTTTGTGTCCTTTAGAAGGAGGGCAACAATAAATTTTTGAATGAGGCTGACACTGAAACAGACCCATAAATACAGGGTGTAAATTGTACTACAATTCTTTATCCTTGGGCTGTTTAGATAAAAGCATGTCACAGACATGTTGTGAAGACATCTGGGAAACTGCTCTAAAATGTGGAGTTAACTCCTTTGCGGACTAAAATATGATCTGACTGATACTTAAATGAGTAATTACTACATGGCTATTGAAAAAACCTCATTACTCTATTTATAAATACAGTCGCCCATCATGCCAATCCCCCAAAAAGCAGATTAAAGTCAATTTTGTGTGTCTCTTGACATATTAAAAACATCCATTGTTATGTTCTGCCATCCTGTTCCAATCACATACCTTTTTTTTCATTCACAAATTAGAATTAACCAATGCCTCTTTCAAACGAATCCTTGAAACAAGGGCAATGTTATAGTGTGACGTCTATTTCCCCCTGATAATGTTGGCAGGCAATTCCAATTCTCTGTGCCACAAAACCCCGCAAAAACCCTTCTTAATCAACGTGGCGACAGTTTAATGCACACCACACGCTTGCCAACAGACATGAAAATCCCCCCTACCCCGATTTGTTGCTCTCCTCTAGCCTGCGTGGTAACTTCATGTCGCTCGTCGTACAAGGGAATAAAATCCCCTAAAAATGACACGACACGTGCATGACTGCGGATGGAAATTCCAGGGCCTACCACTGCTGACAAGGCTCCTAATGTCAACATTTACCTTACATTTATTTATGTTAATCAGTCATAAGCGGGGTCTCTCCTGACAGAAAAAAAAAGTAGGCGGAATTCAATATCGAAATGATTGAAAGCTGGATGGACGCATATAATTTTATCACGCACTGGGAATACCCTCCTCTCCTGAAACGAGGCGCTCATTCCATTGTAATGAATTCTCCTTGCCGTTCATTTTCAAGGTTTTTCCAAATAACAAGACGCAGAGGTCGAGAAGTAATTATACACTTTAAGCAGCGATGCTTGTGTCAAAACATCCTCCCATAAAAGTACAGTTGCAGTAAAAGTAAGAAAAATGGCTTAACTTTTTACTGGAGAGTCTTCCAGGAGGAGGAATTCAGACAAAACTGACAACACCTACCGCATGGAAAATTCAAAATTTGTAAAGGAAAACTGAAAAATACAATGAATACTGTATATTCGATTAAACTTGAAGCGTTTAGTTCTTAGGATTGCGCAAGGCAAAGCGTTCCTGACAAACCGTTTTTGTGGTCACAAATAGTGACTGTATTACAAGTGTAATAAATACATGAGGGATTTCTTGTTTTATTGTTGTTAACGTGCACTGTTTCACATGCTTCCAAGCTGTAGCTATCCATCTTATTCCCCCTTCTTAATGTCCAGTGGACTGTAACTCGCATCCGAATATATGGCGCACCAGCCAAAAACAATACAACTTGAAGAGGAGAAAAATATATGATTCTGTGGAGGATTTGTATTGTATCTGAGAGCAAGAAAGGACATGCATTGTAGTAAAAAATAATGTAGAACAATAGGCTAAATAGACATCTGTTTGAAGTTGCATCTTAACATTTATTAGCCTTAATGACATCATCCAACTTATTTACTAGTCTCAATCGCACTCCATCTTACTAAACAACAACCAAATCTATTAGAGTCTTCATCTTCAATATCCCAACTCTCTACCAAATGTAGAAATGGCACAACTAGACATAGTGTCCATTTCATTCATATCAATCTGCCAAAAAACATCCGAGTAGAAGTTGCAGTCCCAACCAACCTATGAATAGAAGTATTATCTGGAAATTGCAGTTTTTGTACTCCGGTACAGACAAGATAAAACTTTCTGTTCAAATGAAGCCTTATTACCAGTAGACATTCTGTCCTCAGGACCCTCTAGTGAAATGTAAACCCCTGTGGTCCTGACATTGTATTTTAGCATGAAACAGTCCAGATGGAAGATCTCGCACACGGCGCTTTTCTAATGAGCGTGCCGATATCCCCGCTAAACTGCCATGATGTGACAGGAAGAAGGAAAGCCTCCATTCATTAGGCTAATGACGCTCTCTAGGCGAGCAGGTCGGTGGGGGTGACGACACAGGGTGGCGTAGCGAGCGGATGCTTACTTACTGTTTTGACCTCTGCGGCCCACAATAAACAGGCAGCGGCAGCCAAGTGAGTCAGTGATTTGTTTGAGCGAACACGTAACTGTTTTGTGTCATTAATATGGCAGGCTGCGGAAACAACGGCGCTCATTTCACTTTGTCATGTGCGCACAAGCACACGTCAGCCTGAAATGAGATAAGGGCGTATTTCAATTGAACATTTTCCCCTTTCTTCCAACATGTCACAACATTCAAAAAAACTTGAGGTACTCATTACTGCCAAATATTGACTCAAACATAAACAGTTTGATTGGCGATGAATAATATCTGAATAATATCTAGCTTTTTTTATTTACTTCAAGGCCAAATGTGAATGGAAATTATATGTTTTTTTTTATCAGGAAACATCATGTATTATAATCTAATTGGTATATGGGTGAGATTGAGCACATCATAGATAAACTCAGGCAAAGCAAGGTAAATATATATATATATATATATATATATATATATATATATATATATATATATATATATATATATATATATATATATATATATATATATATACCTTGTTTGGAATAACCCATTAAAAACAAGATAATTAAGTGTACTTTCCATTACATTAAAATAAATAGGACACAGTAAAATAAGAACAATTACTCAAGAAAAACAGATAAAATATGCTATTTCAATCATCCAATCTGCTAATGAATACACAGTTTTTCCATGTCTTGTCTAGAAAGAAACCGTTTTATTCTGGCTTTATTTTTAGGTAGTAATAAGCATATTTACTGGTAATCTTTGGATGTCTGTTGAACTTTAGGTGATAGATTATGGTGAAACTTTGTTAGTTTTGGCGTTTTGTGCTAAAAAAATTCCCGCACTCTACAACTTTGTATTTAGTTCCAGATGAGGACTTTAAGAACTGAACATGTGGCCGTGGTTAAAAAAAGTGGACCTGATAGAGCAAAAACAATGTCACACTTGGATCCCATACATCAAAATAGTCCTAAATCAGAAAGAGTATCTCAGGCAATAAATTTTACGTTAAGCAGGGTAGTAGTTTAATCAACTCAAACATGATCATTTCAAGCCAAGTGGCTGAATTCCTTGTCATTAAATGATAGAAAGGCCTACCAAATTTCCCATCGTTCAGTGAAAATAGCAGGAAGGACTGACTTTTCAATAAACAAGCCAACTCCAAGATGTCAATCAGTACTAAACCCATGTCACGTTCTAAAAACAAGGAGTGGTTAAAATATTGTTCCAGGGCATTTTTAGATCTGAGCCCATACAGGAGATAGAAGCCTCTGAGAAGGGAAGCACTGTGTTGATATGCTTGAAGGCGGTGAGGGGAAAAACGGCCTGTGTGAACTGTCAGCACCAGATAGACACAACCTTGCGCCACTCGGATCCTCGCTGACCTACTTCCTTCAGATGTAAACTAATGGAGGATGTGGAGGAGGGTCCTGGGTGAACACCCTTAGCTGAAAGTGTAGATAGCCCAAATGGTAGAGCATTTATTTACTCATTTGCTTTGGGGTGTGTTTGGTGCTAAGTCATTTATTAATTCAATCGTCGTACTTATCTTTGTTCATTCATTCATCTTCGATAACACCGATCCTCGAAAGGGTTGCTGGATCCTAACCTAGCTGCTTTCAGGCAAAAGCCAGACTACACCCTAGACAGGTTGGCAGTCAGTTGTAAGGCACACAGAGAGATAGAAGACCACTCACTCTCACTCTCACAATCACGTTGCCATCCAGTAGAAATCGATCCCAGACTGCTCGCAGTCGAAAGAACGAAACAATCGGCAGGCCTCTTTTTTTAATGTCAGTGTGTAATTGATAGAACGTACAGTGGCGCAAATAAGGCCTTCCAGAATGCAGAGTCATGTTGCTACTATGAAGTAGCAGCTTCACACATAAATAAAATATGTATTCAACTTTATTCTGACAGGAAAAAGGGTGAAACATCTACATGAGTGACATGCTTATTTGTGTGAGTGGACGTGTATTATGCCAGTGCCATTGCAAACACTGCCTGGGCAAGCCAATGGGAAATGACTTAAATCTGTTTTGCCCACAGCGCATAGAAAGAATAGCACAGAATTTAAACGGTGCTATCTCACTTGGCAGACTGGAAGGAGATGTTGACATGCAGCTTGCGCACTAATTAAGAGCACTCTTCTTCTTCAGACAATGGAAAAATGTATTTCGTTATGAACTAATCCAAGCTGAACAAGGAGAGCAAATAGAGAATTTGTTTACTCAGTGAGTAAGATTTGGAGATGGATAGACCAAGCCCCATGATATCATTTCTTCACTGTAAAGCTCCTGCATGAGCCTCGTCATGATTCATTAACTGTGAACACTTCCCGTCTTTGCATCACATGTACGTTTCTTTGAATGGCTGTTTAATGCAGTGAAAGAGTTGGCACAATACAACAACACAGAAAAACCAAAAAATCTAAAGGATTCATTGCAAATGGATTTCAAGTCCAGATTTCAACTGTAATTTACCAATATTTATTCATTAAAAATAAATTAATTGAAGATAATTTAACAATATGCCTGTTTGTAGATTTAACCCAGATTTTTCTTCACTTCTCACCAGAGGGAGCCCACGTACAACCAGTGGTATTTGTGCTTAAGGGGCAATCTGCGAGGTTATGGAAATGACCCTGCAGTACAGGAGATTTCCATTGGAGGCTGAATTCAAAACAGAGCAAACCCCCCAAAGAGACCCATTCAAAAGTGCCAAGTTCATCCCTATAACAAACCCATTTAAAGGTGAGTACACACTTTGAATTTCAACTAGATAGAGACACCAATTCTTGAGGATAATTGTACAGGTGTAAATTGTTTGCAGCACAATGGGTAAGTCGTAATCGCTCTTTAAAACATTTCACAAAGCGGCTGGGCCACAGCCACATGCAATTCTGGATTCAATCGTTCCACCTTCTCCCCTTTTTGGCAATAACAACCCATCCCAACAGCTAATATCAGTCCTACTCTTGAAAAATACTGTGAAAAAATAACTTGGCTTAAACAAATATAGTTTGTTGTTAAGTTAAATCTACTAACAGGTCTCTAGTGTCATTGGTTTTTTTTAAGGTAGGTGAGAACATCATTTGCTGTCAATAGCACTAAGTCATTGTCATTTCGTGCCATGCCTCCCAGTTCAAATGAATTGCACGCCCACTTGTAACTTGATTTAAGATTATAACTTGGGTCGAATGTCCCCCATTTTTTATCACTAGGGTTGATAGTGTAACTTGTTGTGTTAAATGTATCAAGGCCACAAACAGCGTGAAGTGTTAAAGAAGCTGTGTAATAGACTGAATTCTTCCCCCAGCCTTGCATTGCATTTCTTATTAAGCACTTTACTTGTGAGCCCTCACCTGCACCACAAAAATCTATTTCCAAGCAGATGGAGAAACTTATGAGCATGGGTGGATTTCCTAAGGAGCATAAAATGTGTCGGAGAGAACTTGGTAAAGTCAACAAAAGTTGCTATTAAGAGCATTTGGCATTGCCTTCTATTTGTAGTAAGGTAGTGGAATTATATGACATTGCATTATTTTGTTTTGGGTGGCCTTGGCTACTGCCCCCCCAAGAAATAAAATATAAAACCAGTGTGTGCTGTGGGAATTCCCTAACACCACTTCCTTGGGTTTTTGTTTGCTGATGGTCTTTCTTAATGTTTTTATTTATTTATTTTGGTATTTGCTGCATCAAGTTAAGGAGTTTGTGATTTAATCCATGAGAATGAGCACTTTTGTTTCCAATTGAGGAAACAGGTGAGAATAACAGTCAACGCATCAGGAAGTGCTTATGATGGATCGTTAGAGAATACACTGACTCGGAGGAAGTTAATCTAACTGTTTACATGCCAGACGTTTGCCTGTTGAGTCAATTGACATTTCATTGAAGCGAGATATGTTCTGAGGATCAGGCCAAATTTGAGCACTTTCTCTTGCAAAACCACTCATTTCTCATTCTCGGATGTCTTTCAAAGATTATCGTGTCATATTGGGTTTATTTGGAGTTGGTTTATTTTATCAGATGATATAATGTCAATCTTGGCTGCTACTATACATTATTTGTATTTTCTAGTAGACTAATGTTGTGTGGCATTGTGTTGGTGCTCTTGGGTCATTCTTGGAATCATGCCTGGCTTCTGTTTTGGAGATGGAGATTGACAATTTTGACTTTTCATTTGGTAATTCCTATCACATATTGTTTGGCTTACGTCATATGGTTGAAAAATCTTTAAAACCTGCATTTTCCACACCAGTAGTAAGTAACATACTACAAATCATCATTTGAATAACTTGTATAATCAAGTCAGATTGTGCTTGCCAGCATCAGGTGTGAATTTGCTGAATTTGTTTCAAGTGTAAAAATCAGGTACTCTACATACCCACACTCCCAAAAGAGAGCAGGTGGTGCGTTGTTTGGCATGAGTCCCACTGTCAAACATTTTGATGTGGTTCTGCCATTTCCTTGTGGGCAGGATTTACTATACAGCACGGGGTCCGAGGAGTGTGGGAAAAAACATTGTGAAAGGGAAGAGAGGAAGTGTCTATTTATCTCTGTTGGCGGTGATGTGATTCCCACTTTTGATACGTGTGTGTCTCAGTGTTTGCATACGCCAGCTTCTGTTCCAGAATGGCAAGTTAAGGGCGTGTCATCACCCACAAAAAAAACACCAAATCTGAACAGGAGAAAAAGTATAGTTCCAGTCCAGTCCTGTAGATAAAGCTAATTGTTTTTTTTTAAAACTTGGTGCCAATTACCCCAAAACGGTACATTTTGCTTCTTTATAGCATCATTGGTTGAAGCTGGAGGTTTAATGCTGCGGTTGGCCCTAATGCAATCAGACAGTAACTCATCTTAACTAGTCCTTGTGCCATGTGTGCCATTAAGATACATTTATTGTTTTTTTTTGTTATTCCTCAATGCTCAAACATCCCATTTTACTCATTTGACCAAAGCAGTGATTGTCAGAGTGTGGTATAATTCCTCTTGAGCTGGGATGGTACCGTAGACTATGTCTGAAATATTGTGTATTTATCACCATCGTGGCTAAAGAGAAAGCCATACAGCGTTGTGCATTTGCAGGACCAATAGTTAAGCCATTATGAAGAATTATGACAGTCCAACTTTTAGTTAGCCAGCCTACTTCTTCATTCAGGGAAGGTGTCTCTATAAAATTGGACTGCATGCTTTTACACATTGGTTTGAGAGCTACAAGTTCCATCATGATCTATTTAGTAAAAATAGACAATAGAGTAACTGAAACACCAGGTTCGTTCAATTTTAACGTGATTTTTGTACCACTACCCAATATCAACGATTTTTTTTTTTACTCAACTCTGCCAAGTAATCAAACCAACCGGCTCCCAAAACTTTGTCAATAGTGAAAGCAATTAAAAGCTATTTAAAGTGACAAAAATGGCTGTGGTCACTTAAGTGATCATTGGGCCAAAGCGGTGTCAAGGGAATGTCTTATGGTGGTGTTGGGGGATTGGGGGTGTTTGAGTATTTTATCATTTTGTTTATTTTGTGGGTCTTTTTTAATGATCTTGGCTCAGGACCACCCCCTTCTCTCTCTACTGCACTTTCTCCCTAGCCATTCGTAATGACCGCACCATTCCTCCAAAAAGCCATTGCGGGTCTGATTTTTTTTCCCTTTTGGCTTGGCTCCTCTCTAACATGCCTGGGAAGGGCAAGGAAAGGAAATGGGTGGACCGGTCGCTCTTGGTTCCCTCCGAGTTGAGTGAGGGAGAAGCCAAGCAATCCAGTGTTTTTTTGCCTCAGGATGATATATGTATATACTTCTTGAACTGGTCACCACTCAATCGTAGGGCACACATGGACAAACCACCATTTACATTTATATCCATGGCCAATTTTGACTTTTCAATCAACCCACCGTGCATTTTTCTGAGCGGTACTCAGACTACAGAGTACTTAATCATTAGGTGTGTGTAAAAACCTTAAAAGCACACATTAAGAGGAGAAAAAAAATGTTGTCCGGCAACCTGCCAGATTGTGAGGTCACATGGTGCTAACCCGGTCATGTCTGCCTCCCGCCCAACCGCCAGTCGTGTATTTATGACGTGTCGGCTGCCGACTGGAGCTTGTGAGGTCAAAGCCATCAAAGACAACGCAACATCTGTTCTCATCTTTCACACCTTTTTCCTCAGACCTCCCTGCTTTCGTTTCCCTCTCATTGGAAACACTGATTTCAGGCAGGGAGATAAAATAACACAAGAGCTTAATATTCTGTCAAATACCGAATTCACGTGAAGTCGGCATCTATTTTTTTTAAGCCAGGAGTGGCGAACACGCGGCTCTCGAGTAGCATGCGGCTCTTGACCAAAATTAATCTGGCTCTTTGCCTCTTAACATATTTTGTATATAATTTTGATCATATCAGGCCCCATTAAAATCAAATAATACATTATATTTAAGAAATAATTTGGCAGATTGGATTTTTTTATGCGCCCGTGTTACTCTTTGACTCAAAGTTTAAAATGTTTGCCCTTGCATCTAACTGATTTAAGCTCTCTGACAACATTCCACTGGAAACATCTTGGGCGGAATGTATAGAATTCATAACTGTATCTAAAAAAAAACACCAGTGTCAGTCAATGCGAATTTAATAATATTAGAAAAAATAATGATACAATATCCCACAGGTATTATACTTTCATTAAAAGGGGCTATTAATGGGATTTGGGTGGCAGGTTTTCACGGGCGAGAGACCACACAGGGGGTAAACCCGTATTTGTACATGCTTAATCTGATTACAACTTGGAAACAGAGCGACACGGACTTCACTGGAATGTTGACATCCACCAGATCACCTTCTCATTGGCTAGTGTGCAATATTTAACCACAGCACAACATTGGTAACACTTGTAAGATGTATCAATAGATGACGCTAGTGTTGTAGTTGAAAAATCTGCCTTTACAAAGATAACGCCTCTTTGGTAGTGACAAAATCAGAGTACGTCAGTCAGCACAGATTCTCTGATTATGAGCTACCGGGCACTCTCCTGGGTCCAAAGTCAGTGACCTCACTAATGTTCTTCCGAATGAATGGACAGAAATTTTACTGCCACACACATGCACACACACTTGCTCATATATACACACAGGAATGCATACACTTAAATATCTAGTAAAGAATGTATTCCCAGAAGAATAGAAACTTGTGTCACTCTTCAGACATTTTCCCACTTGCAATCATCAGGTGTGGACTACATGACCTCTATTCTATAAATACTGGGACTGGTCAGCCAATTGGTTCAAATTTGTGTATTGAATAAATGGGTATTTTTGCTTTTCTTAGGTATTTACTCCTGAAGTATTGAGGGATGTGACTGACATATGACAAGTTTGATCAAAAACATGATTTTCTAAAGCTAAATATACACTGATCGGCCACCAGAATCTAAAAAGGTGCATACCTTAACTTTGATTACGACACACATTTGCTGTGGCATTGTTTCAATAAGAATTTGCATGTCACAATATTTATTTCCATTTAGTGTTGCATTGATTTTTTTTAACTTTATAAGAGTTGGACATATGATCTAAGTCTCCTGCAGCAAATGTAAAAAAATCTCAATGAATTATCATCTATATATTTAATTTATTAGAATCCAAGAACTAACAATATATGTTCAAGTAATGGAAAAATAGGGAAAAACAGACAAAAAACAGCTTAAAAAAATAAATGGGCTGTTGGTGGTTAGAGTGAAAATAAATGTCGCAACTCAGCCAAATTATCCAAAAGTTTGGTACTTGCTCAGATATGTCCACCAAGAAATAGGGTGATAATACCACATTTTACAACAGTTTTTATCCGAAAATAAAATGCTACATATTTCTTCTTTAAACTGTTTCTGTGCCTGATTTAACAAAAGTTTATGGCGACCTTGAAGCTCATTATTTCTATTATTTCTTGCCAAATTGTTTAGAAAACCAACAAACTGGAGGTTAATCAAAATTCCACAAATTCACACAAGTGGAACAGATTTTGCAAGTTGCAAGTAAGATTTCAACTAAGCTAATTTTCTTTGAGAATAACATTTCGGTAGGTTGTCTAAACAGTGAAGACATCTTGAACGCCTCACTCTGACAGGTGTAGTCATCTGGTTGAGATCCTGCCAGTAGACATTTAGGTAAAGCTAAATATAAAACACACCTGCCATGCATCAAAATGAACCACTTGTTTGTTTTTCTCTCGCGTCTACCAGCATTTGACCCGCGATGGCCAATAAAGACGACGCGGGCGGTTTTGGACTAGACTGAAGTTGAACCATTGAGCATAAATGAGTCACCTGACGCTGGTTGCGCTCACATTTTCCCCGCAAACTTTTTAGTCAGTCAAAGAATGTATCTAGTTGCTGTGGTAATACGGAGGGTATTCCGCAGTAACATGTTTGTGTTGTGTTTTGGTAGCACAAAGACACCCATTTTGTGCGTGGGCCAAGTTAAGATCAGGAAAGCTGTGGCTCACGAGCAGCCGTGTTGTCTGATGATGGTTGCAATACTAAGTAGGAGATGACCTCAGGTGAAAAACTGCAATCCTGTCCATCATTTCTTACTTCTGTGTTTTACTTATTAAGCATTTGTTTATTTTTCTGGCTTGTACATTTCCCGTGGAGAGGATACAATCATTCTACTGTCCACTAAAGTTCATAGTTTATTAGAAAGACAGTGATAAATTGCTCTCAGCTTTAAAGTCAGTTAACCTTGACATTACCTTCGCCGTGGGTGAAGGAACATGCCTAAAAAAATAAGAAATTGTCACATTTTATATTACTGTACGTTTGTACCACTAAAAACACAGAAATCTATATTAAATAATGAATGGACAGAAAATGAATGGCGACAAGTGTGTACACATTTGAGAAAGGCTTTTTTCAAGCTAAGCATTTGACAGGAAATGTATTATTCTGTTAAGAGAAAGAAATTAGAATTGTCAGACTTGTTAAAAACACGTCTTTACTGATAGTAGATTTTGTCCAGTAAGAAATATTTCTCTGTATACTACCCATAGTGAAAGCCTTTTTGGTACGCCGTTGTCACTCAAACAATATGCTTTGCGGGACATTGAATACCTTGTATTCCAAAGCCAATACATGGTAAATTTGTGTTTTCCATTCAAACGAAGAAAATCAATGTTAATTTAGCATGAAAACTATTTGAAAGTGCTAGAGCGATTCTGACAGGATGTGACAACAACCGCGCTGTCAGGGGCCAAAACACAACAAATATGGCGTTATCTGTGTTTACACATCATAATATCTTATCTGGAGCGGTTTCTGCTTTCCAAATACTGTAGTACTGACAAATCTTTCTCCTTTCTCTGGGGCCCAAGTAGACATTCAATTTAAGGGAGGCCTTTGCACTCAGCATCTGTCCACCATGTTGTACTCATTTGCTCAGAGGAATAAATAATGAAATCATGACATGGAAAACTATTGTACTTTAACCACATTTCACAACTGTCTTAAACAGAAGTGTCTACTTTCCAGAGAGGGTGTACTCAATTATTATATGCATTGTACATTCACAACTGTACTGGTCTTCCTTCATTCAAATTACATTTAAAAACCCAGCGTGTTAAAGCAATTTTTAATTCCACTGTTTTTATGCAGTGTTTATTGTGTCTTAGTTTATTTTTAATAATTGTAGTGCCATTTTTAAGACATTTTGTACAGTTTACAAGCTATTTTACTCTTTTTTTAATCATTGGATTTTTTTAGTCTCTAGAAAACCCCTATTGTACTACAAATAAATATATTCGTATTTTATTATGAGCCTTCATAACATTAGTTAACATGTGGTGACTATAAAGCGTTATGTTTTAGCGTGCAACAGCTGTCCGAGGTCTATCAGAGTTTTATCTGTCATTGATATTTGCGTTCTTCAGTAACATAAAGGTTCATTTTTTTTAAAAGGCCGCTTTTCCTTGGTAACACATCTTCCAAACCTTCAAAGCAACACAATCATGCGAGTTTTTGCAACGCTGTGCTGAAAGGGTCTCTGTGGATTGCTGAAAAGCCAACCTGCACACTTCAGGCCAGGTCTTATTTTTATTCAGTTTTTGGCTTAGTGATTTTGTTACTTTAATATTTAAGTGTGATATTTAGGAGTAACTTCTCAGTCAGCACATATTTTGACAATTTTAAGCTATTATTTGTCCCTTTTATTTATATGCAATAATCAGTTCTTTGCTAATTTAAAGAACATAGTTATTCAAAAAAGGCACAAATGTATTTATTTGTATAGTTCAGGAAATATATATAACCTGTTATAGTTACTATCAGGCTCATGAAAAAAATAAATTAACATGATAGGATTTGCTATTGGAACAACTTTCATGTTTTTTTGCATATTTTTCCAAAATATTTTTGCTTATGTATCCACTGTACTACTTCGTCATTGCAAAGGCAATACCATATGAATTAATTTGATATCTAAATAATGGGGAGTTTCCACCATCTGTCTTCATACAAAGCGATTTTGGGGTTTGTTTAAGGAACTTTTGGTTTTGACCTGCTTCGTTCTTCTTACCGTGGCCATTCCAATTCAACATTTTAATCAAACACACATCTGGATTGCATTGAGAGCGATGATTACCATTGAGTAGACCACAGCAGCACTGATGTCACCTTTTTTGTTAGAAATAATAAAAAAATACCTGGTCTAATTGCATTTACCTTCCTGTCTGCTACAGGGTGAGACAGAATACTATTTAGAGACATTATCTGACAACTAAGTGAGATGAATGTTTTGTGCATGTATTTTGGATAGCATTGTATCACGAAAGATCAGACTTGGTATCGAGACCTCATTTAGAATGTCTTTATCTCGTCTTGATCTCGGTGAACAAACGTCCTGGTTTGTCACTGTCTTGTTCTCTCTAACCTCTGGTCTGATGCAGGTTTTGTCTTGACATAGTTTGGCTTTGAGTACAACACCAGTTCAGTGGATTTACGAATAAGCAATATTAGTCTTTGATGTAGGTAAAAACGGATGATTTGAATGTGTAAAGTAGCATCGGTGCCTGATAAAAACCCACACAACAACAGGGTGAAGACACAAATAGACCTTGGATTCTAGCTGAGTGGTTTGGACTGACAAGTGCAGTCCAACGAACCACTGTTTCATTGTGGCCTAATCCTACCCAGTTTGTCTTCAAATACTCATATTTTTTTAGCACTCATGGGCACACCTGCACAACGAAATGTGATCCAATTTAAAAGCTGTATCAGAACCTTTGTCCTCCTCGGGATTACAAAGTTAAGCTTCCCCAACCGCCAAGTGCGAGCCTACAAAATTGCTTTTAGGTATTGGAACCAATGTCCTATAATGATTTGCAATCACTGAAATGTAAAATATTCTGACATCATCACGATAGTCCGAGGTCTCGGCACTCTCTATATTTGGACATGTTCACCATTTGGACATTCCTGGACCATCTGCTTTCCATAGTCATTAAGTTCTGTTTTCACTCAAAATGACGTCTCGCTGTGTTGGTCTGTTTATTGTGGGACTTGAAAGTTATGTAAATGACCATTCAAAAAGATCATATGGTTCAAAACAGAAAGGGAATCTGACACTATGATGTTCCTATGGATGTAATGGTGAAATAAAACAAAGAAAAGTCATTCCCAATGCTTGTTCTTCAGACGAACCAATGAGTGAATGGTCCTGTTTCAGTGGCGTTGCCGACGAGTGACGTTCATTTCAGCTGGGAAGGGCTGGCAGTGAATAATCGCTGTTAGTGAGTGAGGCCCCACGAGATTAATTAAGACACAGTCAGTCAAGAGTCAGAGTCAAGGCTGCTTTTGGAAGATTGACTGTATGATTGTTTTTAAATGGACATACTTAAGTTAAGGATGTTGCTCTTGTTGAATGCACTCTATTCTGTTTTCCTAATGAATCAGTTCAACCAGTTGACAAGTGGGATATTTCAAAAGAGGAAGCCTATCTCAGCAGGAACAGCAAAGCTCGTCTGGAGATTCTCATGCTAAGCATCTTATCGCAAAAAAACAAAAGTGAAAAAAAACAAACTGAAGATGAATGACCTGCATCTTAATGTCCTCTGTCAACTATTCCACCATGCGGACATTGGGATCAAGTGTGTATTTTGCAATATGGAACGGGCAGATGAAAATATCTGGCTTGGGTCTCTGTGGAAAAGCGGACAATTATAGCACAAATGCTTTATTGCTAAGCCACAAAAAGTTCTCTAACTCGTCCATAATAAGGCAGCTCTATCCTCGAGAAAAGGCGTATTATGATCACAGGCAGGCAGAATTCATTACCACTGAACTGGACTTCTAAAAAAAGATGAAAGCTCGCATCTGGCCTGGCAAGGTGGCCCCAAAAGCAGGTCCGCGGCACCATCGCGTGCTATCCACCCTGTCTTCTAAAGCCTCAAAGTGAAGAGGATGAACAGAAACACATGTGACCCCAGAGTGATTTCACACCGCACAGTCGAGTAGGTCGTCCTCCATCTCCCTTTGTTTCAGGATGGTGTTTTGAACCGACAGGCCAGGGTTGCGCTAACACAGTCATAAACACTACATCAATCTTTCTTGGGATACCGTGGTGCGGTCGGGAAAGTCTTATATTTGCATTTTTGTCATTTTAGGGGTGGATGAGCACCTCCTAAGCAGTTAGAGAATGCAAAAGTTGAAATAATTTCTTTGGAAATGTCATTCAATAAAAACATTGAATTACTGAATTTCATCACAAACATTGGGTGACGAAGATCTTTTGCAGGATGGAATGTCAAAGCTTTGATGCCAGATCAACCTCTGGGCAGCAGGTCTCATAGTTAAGAAATTTGTCATTAAACTGCTATGCATATTTATACTCCATGTAAATATACATGTAGAGGTTAGCATGTCGGCCTCACTGCTCTGGGGTCCTGGGTTCAAGTGCAGGTCAGTCCATCTGTGTGAGGTTTGCATGTTCTCCCCGGGTCTGCGTGGGTTTCCTCCAGGTACTCCAGTTTCCTTCCACATTCCAAAAACAACCATGTTAGGCTGATTGGACACTCTAAATTGCCACCATGTTTGGGTGTGCATGGTTATCCGTCTACTTGTGCCCTGCGATCGGCGGGCAACCGATTCAGGGTGTCCTCCCGGATTGGCTCCACCACCTTCGAGACCCTAATGAGGATAAAGCGGTTCAGAAAATGAGAGAAATGAGAATATACTTGCAGCTTTTAAATTTCCTGGCATTAATCTGCCTCTCATAATTCTTTGAACAGAAGACAAGCTATAGATATAGGGTCATTGGTGGTGCCGTAGCCTATCCCAGCTGAATTAGTTGCCAGCCAATTACAAGGCACAAGGAGACAAACAACCATTCGTACACACACTCATAGCCACAGAAAATTTAGATGGGTCTATAAGTCACGTTTTGAGGGTCTGGGAGAAAACGAACATGCCACACGCTCACCATGATGCCCTAGTTTTTTTGTTTGTTTTTGTTTTGTAAAATGACAGTTATGAGGCATTTCGGGGGTGATGATCTGCTTTTATGTTTCACTTTAATTGTAGTTCGACCTGCTTCATTTTACTCAAAGAAAGACTGTTTTGTCAAGATTTGCGTGTGTTCTGACCATGCCGGTGGTTAACATGGCGTAACCCATTTGTTTGCTCTGCAATTGCCTTTGTCTTTCCGAGATTGTTTTAATTGTGGTGCAGCACTGACGTAAAGAGGGAGCAGTTGTCTGACGCCGCAATTGGGAGGGGTACTGAATCGTTTCCATTGTCTCAAACACAGTTGGCGGTGAGAGTAGTTTACTTGGATCCGCCCTGCATGGTGTAATTTGTGAGGGTTATATTGATAACATGCATTCGGCCGCGACGTGTTTGCCGGCAACAAGAAATGATGCCATATGTAAGCGTTGGGCCAAGGGGAGTTCAATTCAAGCCAGCCGCTTAAATGAATCATCGAGTGCGTTGCATGTGAAATGTACATTTGCGTGACTCGTTGTTTATTGCCCACGATCAGCTTTGAGACTGTCGGTCTTCTCTGGTGCCAAATTTGAGGCCATGCTTTTAAAGTATCTTTAGTTTCCCATTATAAGTAAGTGGTTTTTGTTGTGGTCACGTTCCCATTAGCTTTATTCTGAGAAAATCTAATGCTGCCAATATTTCTGGAGACAGGCACCTCTTTAGAATTTCATGTATAAATCTCATGCGCCATCTATAATGCATTCTGGGATTCAGGCTAAAACTAACCATTGTTCCTCTCATTTGATTAAGGGTCACATTAAGGCTGACAAATCTGCGTTTCTCAAATGTTTTTAAAGGAAAGGTGGCACAAAATGTATTATTTTTCAATTATTTGCGGACCACATCATCGTTATAAGATCCTTAATTGGGCTGTTGGCAGTTCTTGATGTTATGCTTTATCATGTAACTTTTTGTAATCATAGTTTAAGTATATCTTTGCTTTATTTAGCTGTTTCTGTGTTATAAATAGAAGAAACGTGACAAAGCGGCCCTTTCTCTCTTTGATTTTTCCTTTAAATTAAGTCTGTAACCATTTTTAATATACAATATGAAAATGTCTATGAATATTAATGTGGTAAGCTTTGCATACTTTTCATATGTCAAAGTATGAATATCAAACTGAAAAACGTATGGGTTAGTTTTACAACAAATGTTAGTCAAAAAACTTTCTATGTGATATTCTTTGCACATCAGAATTAAGAATTTAAATTTGGATAAAAGTGCATGTTGAACCAAAATTGATAACTTTAAGCTCAATTTCAGATGAATTTCCTTCAGTTATTTTCTGGCAACCTACTGTGATAGCATGTTTCTTCAGAACCTGGTGTTGGATGCAATCAATGATTTGTTATAGGAAACAAACACCTCACGTCATGTGAGTGGCTGTGTTTTCCTGTATAGGTTTATTTGGAAATAGAAGGTGCCACTTAACAAGCATGGCAGCAACTAGTTTCTATTTCGAGACATTACGACTACTAATGTTGATTAAGCGTTTTGCCAAGTACTCAAACTTGCCCTTGAATAGCTGGCACCTTCCATAATGGATGTAATTTGTCATCCAGAACATAAATAATGTTGTTTTTTTCAGGCTTTTATCATCCCACTGTGGATGAGCAGAAGCGATCTGTGTATTCTGTCAGGAATACTAAACGCTGAGCCTGTTGATGTGTTTACCAGATCCAAACTGCAGCACTGTGACTCATTCTTAAGTGTTACTTGTAGGCTTTAAAGAGGAAATTTCTGCTTTACAATTTGTCAATGGTTCCCCTGGCAATTAAGCCTTTGGAGTTTTATGACTGCCACCAATCAATTTTATAAGAGAAATCCCGAAACACCTGAACTAAAACTTAGACTATGAAAATGTTGCCTCCTTAAATTTGACTATAACTATATTTTTCCAACCAGAAATAAAATACAATATACATCAATGTTTTCCCATCAGACAGGAAGGCTGGTCCTTTCAGGAGCAACTTTTAATCATTTTGGGTGTTTTAGCTCCCCAAACTATACATATTAATGGTTTTAAAAGAAAGAAATGTCTGCTTTTGGATGCCCGACATTGAGAATAGTCTGTAAACCTAGTCTGCACGAACATTATTTCCCCCACATCATTACTACGTATTTACAAATGTTATTTAATACACTTTAAATCAACTGTAAATGGGTGGTTAACTACATATGTGCATCCATTTTTTACTTGCTGGAGAAACCAACAATATTTACAAATGCGCAATAAGAAAACAATAAAAATCACTACGTATTGCCCCTCAAATAATTTAATATTTAATTTTGCAATTTAACAATATGTTAACACAAATGTCAACCATAATTTTAAGAGTAACCCAACAGTACAGCTATGAAAAAACATAATGGACTGATCACTTTGTTCCAAATGGAGCTAAAGTGAGAATTTGCTTGAACTATTCCACATTGTCCTAATTTTTAAATTAGATTTTGGTCTTGCTTTTGTCACATCCTAGCTTGTCTGCATCTCGATCGTCAAACGCTCTTGGATAGTCTGTTCTTGCTCACAACACTGCAAGACCTTGTCTGGATAGATAGTCGAATAATGGATGGACTTCTATTGTAGTTGTTTTTCCACAATGATTGTCTATAGGTTTCATTGTCTGTCAGAAGAATGTTATGATAAGTAACAATTACGGTCCCATCCGAGTGGGTGACCATTGCAGTACCACGTGGACTGTATATACTTTCCCACAGCCTGTCCCCAGCCTGTTGGGACCGCTGATGGTATCTGCTGCTAAGTGTTTACCTCAAACATCACAAGATAAACTTCAAGTAGAATACTAAAATGATGGTCAAGCGCCTGGGGCTAAAAATGTGGACGACCAATAGCTGAGCTGTCAATCAACATGCATTGCGTATCAGTTGCCATTTTTTACATCCTCTTCTGCTCCTTATTACTCTTACATACTGTTGTTATTGATTTGGGATAACTGAAATGCCACACAATTATCTGCAAACTGATGTAGTTAATCCAAACAGTGACACACCCTACGATAGGATGTAATTACACAGTGTTCTGAACACTCCATCCCTTGAAAGAAGTTTTATGTCAAATTATAAGTGTAAAGTCTGAGAGAGCCCATAAAGTGTTTTGATATTTATCCATTAGACTCAAACCACAAGTGATGGTGAGCCATCACCACAGTATTAAGGTAAGTCTGGGTTCAGATCAAGAGGTCACATCCTTCAGTATTTGTCAAGTTGATGTACTACTGGCAGCGCAAGCGAGAAGGCCGCAGGATGTCGAGCCTCGAGCACTTTGCAGAATGTTGTTTTCTTTGGGCATACGGCGAATCTTGCACGGCATATTTTTGCTCCTTCCTGTATTTCACATTTGCATGGGGGAAAAACTCTTTCTTGTGTGTTTGGATTTCCATTGTGTGGACAACATAAAGGTCTCTGGGATGGGATGTGGGAAAAGGGAGTGTGCACTTTCGTCTAAGTGCATGTTTTGAAGTCTGTTTGACAACCTTGGTCAGCGGCTGATCTCAGAACATACTTGGAGTCGACTTTGCAGTAAGAGCACGGGAAACCAGCGATAGGTCTGCTACTGGGTAAATCCCACAATATAACATGTGGCGCGCATCCAGGGCATACAATGTTTAATCATTACGTTAAGTCTGGAGTACTTCAGAAATGTGAGAAATTCACTTAGAGTAATACGAAGTGACATGAAAGCCCATAGTTGATGAAGAATTTTGGTAATGTGGAAAGAAGAATGCTGTTTTTAATTTGGAAGTAACACTGGAAACAGCTTTGTCAAGTACGATTTGCCAAGACAAAATGCGGTTGTGGGCGAGGGCACTCTAGCCGCTCTGTCTTACACGCAGAACTCACCATAGCAGGATATGTTATATTGATTAGAGTTACAATCAGTGAATTATAAGACAGCTATCTTTTTCTGACCTGGATGCCTGTCAGACCTTTTGCACATTATACCTAGTACGACTGTATAGTCTTCAATAAAACTAAACTATGCATATGATAGTAAGCCAAACGAAATATGCAGACACATTGGAAGAACATACAATCTTTCACACTGTCCACCTCAAAAATTGGTAGAACAGAGGGATTACAGTAGAGCCAGGGTTTAGTCACGTGTGTTTTCCAAAAAGATTCGCTATGTTTCCATGGATAATTAAGGTCATGACAGCTACAATAGCTTTCGACTAAATAAGTGTGGACAGTAAGTCTTATGTGTTAAACCTAACACTTTGGCAGTGACTTGTGATTTTCAGCATCTGGGGAAAACTGGCAAGTTTATAGGTGGCTGTCAAATGCATTAAACCCTGACACACACAATAGAGAAAGGGCAGATTACATTGCCAGTGTGGAAGCAGTTACAGAGATCCCACAAAATAGAGCAAGTTAGTAAATAAGTGCATATTCACACCAGGAAAGTCCATAGTTTGCTTTTTTGGGTCAGGAATAAAATGCAGTTGTAATGTTTGCAAGTGACCCAGGATTTGACAACAAACCTATGCATGTGCAAATGTCCTTCAATAATAAGACAAAACGGTCTGGGTTTTGTAATGTGGTAAAATATGAAAATAAGCAATCACGGAGCTCCAGCTTGATGCACTCTTGCTCATACTGAGATGATTCCTCCAACTACAAGCATTTGTGGGACATTCGACGAATCAGAGAACGTTGATGCAACCTGGATTTTATGTATAAGACGTTCTGTTTCCCCATCACTCCATGTCAAACCCCAGCTTATGTTAGCCGTTGTACTGGTAACCCAACATTTCCCATAATATTAGTGGCTACATAAACCTGTTAAGTTCAATAAGGTGTGTGATTTAACTTTGCACCGAAACATGGCGAGGTACTTTCTCTAACTTGTGTGGTTTGGGTAAAGGGTAGTGGTTACGGAGGTTTTGTGAGTTAGGGTTATGAACAGGACTTAGATAGGTTTAAAGTGGTTAGGGGTGAGCGAACTTGGTTTAGTATTTTAGAGTTAACTGTGAACCTGAAGAGCAGATTCAGGTGAGTCTGGTACCATTAAAAAAAGAATGTTCAAAGAATCAGACAACTCACTGATGTACAACCCATTGCGGCAGTGTGAAGACCTTGAAAACTGAAGATGTCCTGCCTAACTGCCAGAAAGCAGCAGGTTCTTTGTCCATCCGTCAACAGTGCTGCTCATAAATAAACTGTCTGGCGTCCATGCAGACAGAGTCCTTTGTACTATGTGGAAACCAAGCCAAACGGCCTTGCTGAAAGTACAAGAACGGGTCAATGGCAAAATGGCAGCAGGTGCTCTACTGCTTGCAGAGTCAAAAATGTGAATTATTTAGTTGGAAAAAAATGCTGGCAGGAAAAAAACTTTGAGCTACAAATAAGATGGTCTAGACTCTAGAGGCAGGTGATTGGAAAAACCCAAGAGATGAATACCGTGTAAAAATCGACCTTGCTCTTAGTCAGCTATTGACAGAATGTTGATGAATGATGTGCCTCCTCTACCATTACAAATGGCAATAGTTGGCGTCATGACCTTTACTGAAGCCTGCAGCTACATGCAGATTTTTGCCTCCTGATAAAATCCCACACACCCCCATTCCCCTATTCTTTTCATAGTGCCTGTTGCATTTTCCGTGTTCTTCAAGTGTCCCGAGTATAAGGTGTTTAATAAGTGTCCACATTTCCTCTGTAAGAGGAAACAATAAATCCGGCCTCACTATTTCAATAAACAAAAATGTGCTACAATCCCTCAACGGCTAATGAGAGAAAAGTGTGTTTGGCACATAGCGTGTAGCGTGGATTCACCAGATGCCGGTAGTCTGTTGTTGAAACAAGGAGTGTTTCTTGGCGTGACATGAGGTGGTTCCAAATTGAGCCAGAACTCAGAAAGCGTGATTTTTCCAAATGGAGTCATAGACTACATCACGAGCATGATGTAAAGGAAGTTGAGATCGTGGATTAGTCCAAATGCTCTCCTCATCTCTATGTAGTATTGTGGTACGATATGACCTGCAGTCATTTTGAATTGTCTTCAGGACCACACAAAACTAATCTTCCCCTGTTTCTTATTAAGTTCTAAGACCCAAAATACTCACAACAATGGACACAATATAATATATCGCAGCTCAGAGATTGCAAAGCCGTATCTAAAACCATCACTCACATAACTGATGTAGGTATTGTAGCAGATGCTCTTCATGATGTAAACCACTCCTTTTTTGGGGGCAAGGAGAGTAATAAGATATTTAAAACTACTACTAGAATAAATAGGAATCAGTGAAATAGCTTTTAAAAAGTAAAGCAATTTTTCTCTGCCTTTTTTCATGTGACTACCTAATATTATGATGTTCTTGTCTCAATTTACTCCAAAATTTGCTTACAGTTTGGCTCAGTTTAGTTAAATACAACACACATTTTCAATATTACCTGCTCCTCCATCTTTAGAGTTAAAAGAGAGAAATCCAAGATGTACTAAAAGAAGGGTGAACTGCTCTTTTTTCTGTATTTCCTTTCTGTGCCCTCTTAGCCATGGATTCCCCCCCAGATTTTCTAAAATGGAATAATGGTGGACCCATATCATATTTCTGTGCAATGTCAATTTCTGTAGATACTCCAAAGGAAAAGAATGTTCCATGAGAGTAAGCAGACCACGTGAATCTTGTTTTGCTCATTATATGACATATGCTATCACTTAAGAGCATTGAGGTGCTGAGCTAATATGAGATTTATAACATGATGTACAGTACATTATAATCAATCAGCTTCTCATAGCAAAAGCATGCATATAGTGGTGGAATTTCATCTGCTGTTATCATCGCCCTAAATCCATGTCATCTTTTGGTGTCAGGTTGTTTAATGGGCTATTCTTGGTCCATCACATTTGAACGGGTTGTTGTTTGTTGGCGGGTTGATTATGTAATGCTGTAGAAAACGGTGTTAAGGGCTTGCCCTGTTTTTATTGGTTTTGAGCTTTAAAAAAAGTTAGTCTCTTTAAAACATAGTGAATAGATTTCCTGATTGTAGTCCTAAACTTTCATCGTTGGTCTCTTAATCATCTACTTTTGACTGTATTGTTGTGTGAATAGAAATGAACTTCAATTAAGGTTGTAAAATTCACATCCAGGGTAACAGAGAGTCAAGTCATATGAGGTTTGGAAAGCCCATCCATCAATCCTGTCTCTTCATGTCAGAAAAATTCCTTAATACTGCTGAGAAATAATGAACAGTAGTTGGACCTTTAGTGTTCCTCTCTTTTTTTCCTCTATCTAAATTAAGAATTTCACTTTCCAAGCATTTGCCCATTCTGCTCTATCTATGTGTGCTGCCCTTGTGGCTTAGGCCTCTGGTGGCACCTGTCTCCTCTTCAGCGCCAGGACGGGTAGACTGTTCAGCTAGTCTTGATCCCCACACTAATTGTTTTCAAAGCGAACAGGATTTATATTGCAGAAAAGTAGGCGCCAGTGGCACTGTGCCCCCACCCACACCATTGCCTCTTCTGTATTCCACTGAGAGAATAGTCTCTCCCCCTCACTAAGAGGCCAGAGATTGTGGATGGGAGCGGCGCTCGGGCACCACAGAAGCATTTCACCAACTGTCGGATTTGGATGCTATCCAGGATCTAACAACCTGCTAAGATATTCATTTCTATATGTTACAACAAACAACTAAAATGGGGGAAAAAATGAAGACATCCAAAAAGGGTCCTCAAAGGTTTTTTCTGGGTTTTCTCGTTAACTCCCGTGTCTTGAAAACATGCATGGTAGGCTGATTGAAAAGTCCACATTGTCCCTAGGTATGAGTGTAAGCGTAAATGGTGTTTTGTCTCATTGGCAATTACCAATTGGCACTGTCCATAGTTGGTTGGGTTAGGCTCCAGAAACCTCACAGAACTTGTCAGGGTAAGCATCAAAGACGATCAATGAATAATTATTAAGCAATGGGCTAACCATATGACCAAAAATTGAACTGACCAGAAATACCACATACTAAATAACGAAGTAAAAGACAACACGAGAATATTACTTCCTTCCTGTCTTGGTTGCAGTATGTTATCATTATATCTGTTGCACTTCCTTTTATAAAAGACTTTTTATTATTTAGGAAAAAAAAAATCTCAACCCTTGACTATTAGGACCTGAGCCCACTTTAGGGAATAGAGTGATGGATTTGTGGTTGATGAACTTACGTGTGCATTTTGTGGCTATATTCAATTAAACTTGAATTGCCAGTATTTTATGACTAATATTGTTTTCATCCCACCAAAAAAGTCTGGACAAAGCGTTTATGACAAAAAGAATATTGTGGTATTCTTGTGAAAGAATTTGTAACATATCCTATAATTATTAACTTAGCGAGTCAGATTCGCACCAACATGATGCCACAACCAGGATGTAAAACCCATTTTCTAAATATTATGGTTTAGTGGACCATAAAAAAGCAGCATAGAACTTAAGGTGTGTCACTTTTATACAGTGGCCTGTTCTTTCCTCTTGCTCGTAGAACAGAAGTCAATCTGGATCATTAATTTCATAGCCTTGTCCCCCAGAGGCCTAGTTGGATTCTTTGATGGTTTCTGCACTTAACATTCCACATGTACTTTTCATCACTCTCACGCCTGATATGACCAACAAATAAGTCACGTTTCACGCAATGTGAACTTCTTGGCAGGGTAAATGAAGAGAAGACATGCGTTCCACTGTGGTAAAGCCGAGGTTTTGTTTGAACTATTGACCCAGGCAACAAGTTCATAGTTTTGCTTCTATTTCAATTGAAGAGGTTGATAAGGTGTATGGCTCCAATATATATTTGTAGGTCACGATAAATATTGCATGCTGTATCATGACAAAATTCAAGCATAAGGATTGTTTATTCAATCTCTGCCAAGCCAGGAGTATTGGATTATGTTACATACGTACATGCAGCTTGTCAATAATGTTGTTTCTGGTATATGTACTTCAATTTCTGGGGTGCCATCACTACCTATTGCCTGCAAGTAAAACCCTCACTGCCTAAATTGCTCTGCATCCCAGAGGGATCGTAAAGAAAACAAACCATCATGTTTGACCTTTGCTCAGACTCTTGTAGCAACAGGGCTCCCCTTACGACTCATATCAACTTCCACTGGAGTACAAACAAAAACTGAGTAATCGTAACTAAAGACAGGTTTGGTTTGGTAAGCAAAGACTCATAATTGTGAGCTGCAACAAATTTTGACCCTGAATATGAAAAGTCACTACTTTTAACCCATATTTTCCACATAATGACTATGGAAGAAGCATAACAAACACTGAGGAACAAACAAAACAACAATCTTGCAATCTAACAAAACCAGTCAAAGGGCTAGGATTAGGGTCCAACTAACTAGCTACATTAAATGATAAACTAACAACAAATAACTTTGGACTAGCTTGCTATTCCAATAATGTATCCATCCTCCTGCACATCAAACAAACTCAGCCACTTGAGAATCAATGCAAATGAATGGCCAATAAAAAAAAAAACAATGAACAACTAAATAAGCGTGGCATATTGGCAAAGAAATTTGAATTGACCTTCAGTGTGAACATAGCCTTAGTGACCAACAAATGACCCGACTAAGTGACTTACTGAATAAATATCATGAATACTTACTCATCTACCTATGAAGAAACAAACCTACTAAACAACAAACTAACCAATGACCTCTAAATCTATCACTGCAAGTTTTAAACCGGTACCAACATAGCAACCGAAAAAAACAACAACTCCGAACCCACCTATGAACAAACAACCCCTTAATATGAAAAGTCACTACTTTCTGACTCGCATTGATGGAGAGGATGGTACTGCCAGGGTAGAAGCCCATTACAACTGATTTTATAAATATTTAGGATTAGCTGCATTAAGCTGATTTGGGTACTTTACCATTCTGCTGTGCCATGAGCACTTGAGTCGCAATCTTCTTAATTTGTACGGTGCCACCCCGCGCCCCTTTCACATTCCCTCGCGATAATACAAGTGCCTGATTATACAGTTACGTCACCCCGCCTTTTTCTTTGAATTTCACATGGGCGTTCGTGCCGTTTCGAGGATGGCGCTTCCGTCATCTATTTGGAAATGAAATTAAGACTATAATAATTGATTTGGGAAACCTGGGACAAAAGCAACCCTGGCACTTGTGAGTAATGAACAAGAGGGTGGTACAATGCCAAACGATTGTGGCCAGACAGCAGAGATGTTGTGGCCAAGGACGAGGGTGCTTTCTCAGGGTGAAGTGGAGTCATCCCTGCAGTTCCCTGAGAGAACAATTACTGGAAGATTTAAAAAGAGAAAGCATGATGAGCGCTGTAAAGAGCTGAAATTGAAACGTTTGTTTTTCTACTAAGCGCTTGGCTAAGTGTGAGATTTTAGACATTTTTGTGGGGCTCCATCAAAACGAGGATGCAGACAAATACATTTTGGTTTTCCTTTGATGGCAAGCCCAAGGTGCTGTCTCACACTCTGATTCTATCACAGAATTAACTCGAATGGGTGTGTTTGATACCAAAGCCTGGATAATTTGTAGGCAAGGAAGAGATTTGATCTCTTTGAATACAGACTAAAGAAATGATATTCATTCTTGCTGATCTGTGAAACTAACAGTTTCTGACCGCAAATGATCATGCTGATATGTTTGCTAAGTCTAAAATGTCTCCAGCGGGCGTGTTAGAAACCAACAACACAACGCAGGCTACAGGTCCAAAGCGAAAAATATACAGTGATTCAAAACACGACAGGAATCCCTTAAAATCACTTTAATGTCACTCTACTGCCAGCACTTGTGTCTCTGTTTTGTATTTGAAAAGTCTCAACATTATTGTAGTAATAGTATTGAAATTATGACACTAAACTAGCTATCAAGTAAGTTTATTTTCCATTTTTTTCCCACAGTTTACCTACCCCACCAGGAACTACATAGCTTTTGATCAAGATGATCTTCAACATTACAATGGTACGTACCTCTAATCACATTATCTATGGCCGGACGTTTTTTTTGTTAGTTTTTGACGAAATTGCTCGTCTGACAAAGAATTGTTTGATATATGAATCAGCCAATGAATGTTCTGATTTATATGGAATTGGAATTTAAACAGTCCTCTTTTCCATGTCTTTTTGACATCATTAGACTAAGACACATACTAAAAAATTATCTATGAGTTTTAATTGAGCATTCAGCCAGCCAGTACACCATTCATTAATTTTTCATGCCATTTATCATTGCCATTTGGATTGAGTTGTTTTGACTGAAGGTGATACAATCATTCATTTAACAAAATGTTCATTGAAATAGCTGCAGTGGCTTAATCTTGGTAACCTAAATGTTTGAAACACCTCTCAGTACGATGAGGTGCACTGAAGAACCAATGAGCAAGGTGGTCACACAAGTATTATGTTGTGTTTTCCCTCATCGCTGTCTAATGTTTCACATTGAGGTCGGGCACCATCAGGAAAACTTCAGCCCACAAGAGAATGGAGCCATTGATTCCCTTGAGGAATCGTTTTAGCGGAGGGTGTGTTTAACAGCGGGCTTTAAAGACATTCATTTGTTGCTTCTTCAGCTTTTCAATCCATAAATCTAACATATTAGATGCACATCCTTAAAGACATCTTCAAACACAACCCCAAAAAGCACAGAGTTCGCATACAATCTACAACACGGTCACAACGATGCTGGCGTGTGTGCTTCTCAGCCTAAATTCCTGTCCTCTCAGGAGAAAGTGGTCCATCATTACCTCCTCCAGACTCCCCCCTTTTCCATTTCAGCACCCCACTGAGCTAAGATATCAGCTAACACATGATCCTCTTAGGCCTGGACACTGATAGCCAGCGAGGGCCTCGAGCCAACGCTATGGAGTAACACAGACATTGCTGCTAAGTCAGATAAGACGCACGCGTTGATCATTCCTAAGTGTTTAAAATGTGCCTTTTGGCCTTTTGGGATTGCGATTCTGAAAGTGTGCTTCACTTTTCCCAAACTCTAATCCAATTCAAACTTAAAAGGCAATATGAGGTAGTAACTAGAAGTTCCTATTGTATTTTGATGAATGAATTGATTTTAGAATGGTTGGTGAGTCAGTCTCGCAGCTATTAGGTGGATGGTTCGATTCCAGAGTGGTCCTCACTGGGTGTAGTTTGCATTTTCTCCTTTTCCTTGCATGGGTTTTTTTCCGGGTACTCCAGTTTCTTCCCACATCCCAAAAATGTAGAGGGTAGGGTGGTTGAGCATTATGAGTGTGAGTATTAATGGTTGTCCATCTCCTTGGGCCCATAAATTGGCTGGCCACCAATCAGGATGTCCCCCTGCCTGGTGCTGGAATTTAACTGGGACAGGCTCCAGCACCCTCTGTGACCCTTGTGAGGATAAGCAGTTCAGAAAATGAATGAATGATTTTATTCTTTGGAGCCCAGTGATTGATTGTGGATCTGGGCAAAGGCTGGTCTCCATGCAGTGTTACTGTCAATCTCTAGATTATTTTTTCAGTTGTCTTTAACAGAAATTCCCTGACTAAAGTGTGGGTTAATTAATGCTTTACAGCACATTTTTGTATAAATATTACCCAACTGTGGAATGCAAGTAATGTGAGTTATGTAATGTATGTAAAGTTAACTTGTTGAAAGAGAACTATTGAGCTATGGAGCTTGACATATTTCTGTCTTATCTCAGTGGTTTTCTAAACTTATTTAGCCATCTTTGCATCCTTTCGTTGTCTTTTCTTATTGATGGTAAAGGATTACAAGGGAGAAACGCAGTTCTTTGGTTCTGTGTCCCTGAAGCTAGTGCACGAATTTGGTAGAGGGCTGCAATGTCAGTACATTTCACCAGCCATTCCCTTTTAGATTCATTAAGTTTTTATCAACCCAAACTTGATAAGATCCAAGGTCAGAAGCCATTATCCCTACATCACAGTATATCAGGTGACTTTGCGGCCGCATTACCAACCAAGAGCGACTTTTCAAGAATATTTTATTGTGTTTCTTGGCTTTTACCGGCGCTACATCAACAAAGGAAGCCAAACCTTCTGCAGCTTTTTATGATTAAGTAGAACAAAGTCAGGAGTTTTTTTTTTATAGCACAGTTCTTGCCAAGTCATCCTATATCGCTTCAGCAAGCCGAAAAACAACATATGAAATTACAGTTTTAATAACGCAAAGTAAAGGGTCCATCACGACAACGTGGCTTTCCACAGGTACAGGGCTCTTTTCTCCATAGTCTGTCTCACTAGTCTTTTCCTAATGTGTGTGGGCACACTGTCACTGAAATAATATGCAACTCCACCAAATTCCATTGTGTGTACTGTCATATGAGGACATCTGTTTCAAGAGTCAGTAAATAGTCCTTGTACTAATTTACCAGCTGCCGTTGATGGCGACAGACATTTAATCCATTTGAACTGGCAAGGCTGGCAGTGAATGGCCACATTTCACTGTCATTTACAACGATGGACGTGCAATCCATCCAAACTAGGAGGTGCTAGCAGTGTGATTAGTGCCTGTGAAACTGAACAATAGCCATTTGAGCGATCTGAAGTTAGAGTTGTATCATATTCAACCAGAAGCAACTGCTTGTGTTGAGTACTTGTATAATGTTCTTAGTGTTTCTGCACAATGTAACTGACAATTTGAAGAGTTTGCAAAACAATGAAAGGGGTTATGAAAATGAAAACAAATTGGTGGTTGACCGGCATCCCGGAATGACTTACGTCAACACGTAGCGTTCCATCACGCTTTTTTTGCTTATCAATGAATGAACTAAACAAAATATTTAGACTGCAAAAATAACTTGTAAACCTGCTTTCTGCCGGACCCAAGTGTCCTGCTTTTTCAATCAACAAACCTGTAATAACAAATGGCCGAAGAAAGGAAAGCAAGCGTGCCAAAGGACAGCTGTGCACCTATACAGGCGCAATACATATGTATGTGTGTGCATGTAATGTATGTGTATGTTCATTGAACACAAGTGTGATAGGTCATTTTAGAGAAAAACACACCTGCTTTATAATGAATTGTGTTCTTTGGCTGCAACGACAAGTGGAATAACGGCAGTTTACATGCAGGGAGATCAGGTGTGTACCCAAGTGTGTTTGTTTTATTCATTTGCAGCCCGTTACAAGCCAAAGTGTCACTTGTGACTTCTTCTTGAGAAAAATTGGAATTTATAGAATTAACGTATTAAGTAAGTAATCTGGGTCCCGGCAAAGGGAAGTGGACAATCCATTCGGGAATAACTACAGATCCAGTAAAAGAGTTGTATCAAGAACAATTTATAATACAGAATGGATACAGATGCAGTATGCTGTCTTCTTTACATATGTTCACCCTAATGTAATGTATTTAGACAAAATTAACTCTGATGGCACAAAAGGTTTGAGAATCTTTTTGGTCATTACCTTGCTCTGATGCAATAAAGCCTCTTTTCATAGTTAGTTAGTCCTGATAAAAAGGTTGACTTGTGAGGGAATTTTTACCTCCCCTAACCTATAGTTACTTACACTCTCAGTATCATAAATCTGAAAGTGCCTCAGTATGACATTTTTGGGAAATAGTAAATCTCGCGTACTGGACAAAAAAGACAAATTGCTGGGCTTTACCTTGGGCAGAAATTTGAAGATGCAGTTTTTTTTTACTGGTGGTTAAAGTTGGTTACCTATGATTTGTTCAAAAAATTGATCGGATTTGGTATCATTACTGTGTTTCAATCAAACAAGAGAGCCTCTGTTTTGTAAATTTAACTATTAATCCAATAGCAAGAAAGAATGAAATTTTGGATTTTTTTTGTAAGATCCTAATGACTAACACAACTACCTGTGAGATCTTTAAGCCATGGTGCTAGTATTTGGTCAGCAACAAAGTTCAAATAATATTTTTTGTAACTGTTAATAGGGAGCCATCTTGTTGACAAGTGTGTTTTGAGAGATCCTGCTTTTTGGGTTAGCAATAGAGTTGAAAATAGTCTGTAACAGCTGTAATTTGCTTCAATAACAGAATATATCATAGGACAGTCATCCGTCAACATGTATTGTGGCAGAATTTTGTAGTACTTTGGACTGAATCCTAGCTGCTTTTAGTGAAATTTTGCTACAAGGGGTGACGTGAACCTGCAAGGTGCACTCGTCTACCCTGAGCTAAGGCATGTTTTCACATTGACAGCTGCTGGTGTGTGTTGACTAACACCAATGCAAGGAGCGAAGAGCACGCTTGCTCAACCTGTCGACAGTTCCTCCATAATTCAATAAGTCAAGATAGAGGACCAATTCCCGCCACTCGGCAAACAGCCGTTCTGCATGATGATGTGTTTCTTGGTCTCCCCCTTCCTCCTCTCCTGGTAATCTCACTCGTCTCTCTCAAAGAGCATGGCGAAGATAATTGAAAACACGGACTTGAAAAAACACTAGTATCACTGACACAAGGAATGTTCCTTTGTCCCCAGACGGCTACGTTTACGCCGTCTTGTTTTAACACGTTCCAAGAATTTGTTGTGCATTTTGTCCGCAGGTTAAGCAGTTTGACAATGTGCCCCTTTATTTTATTATGTTGAAAATGAGCTCATAGCTGATGTTCCCAGTGTTTATATCACCAAGGCAACAATACTCTTAGGTTCAATTTTGCATTTAGCTAAAAAATTCTCCAGCTTTTTGTATACGGTGAAGTCTCAAGAGGCAAAGGCCCTGCCTGGGGTGTGCAATTAGGGGTTGGACCCAAAAATGTCAGTGAAAAAGCAATGTTTGCAAACCATTAAGTGCATCATTCATTCTGAGTATCTTCTGGTAATACTTTTATGTAACACTTACAAACAAAAATCTATTTATTCTTTTGCAATTTTCTCCAAACATGTTTAAAAAGTTCGTCAAATTAAGATGGAATTTAGAGAAATTAAGACTCTTTCAAATTCTTCTTTCCAAATACAAGTAACATTACAACATTCCCACAATCTCTTCATGTACAAAGCATCTAACCGACTCCAATTGACACTTAAGTCGCCGCTGGCTCTTGGCCAGGGTGTTAACGCCAACTAAATCAATGGATTAGCTATTTAGCCCAACCCCACTACACAAACATGCTCTCACGCCGATACGACGCCATTGCTGCCGCCGTTGCTGCCGCCATCAATGCTAATCTGGATGTTTGGTCCAAAAAATTGACGAGATTTTCCCAGAACAGGGTTCTGGTTGTGGGCCCAACTGAGAGGTGCCCATTGAATGCGCTGATAGACCCTCGACAAAACCCTGCCATACTTTGGGGACTTAATTCAGCCCATCACAAAGGCTACAAGGGTGGGAATCGACCTGAAGCAAACGTCTTTGCATTTACGGAGAGGATTATGCTATCTCCTCATCTCGCATTCCCACACGTCGTATGCAGCAGTAGAGGTGGCGAGTGAACTTGCGTGTTTCTCTTCTTTCCAGGGTAGAAAAAAAGCATGTATGTATGTTAAATATACAAATCTACTCTAGATGACCAAGTCACATATGGCACACCAAAGAATAATGATTCAGGATTATCTTCAGAGGTGTCAAATTAATCTTTTTTCACGGGCCACATAGTAGTTTTGGTTTCTTTGGGAGGGTCATCATTTCGTCTAACTCATCTAAATATTCAATGATCTCATAGTATTACATACAACAAATTCAATAATACCCAGGGCTTCAGATTCTATTTTTAAGTGGAAGCACTGTATGCCAAATGCCTCTATGGTCTTTAATAGAAAATGTTATCAACTCACCAAGCAAATATTCACATGTCTATGCACATGAATTTTTGCTTTTTGTGGTCACAGAAAATCACTTTGCCTGCCAGATATGTCCCAGAGGGCTTTAATTAGATGCCTGTGTTCTATAAAGATACTGTAATAAAACCGTTGATGATATTGATAAAACTAAAAGGAACCTTTTTTTCCTTCGCTGTTGCACCTATAGTTGTTTCAATCCCTGCAGTCAGTGCACTTGTGACACATGAGGTCAGCGTTACTGTTGAACCCCTGCCACAGCGTCTGGTACAGTGGAGCAGGACAAATGTGCAGCTGTGCAAGGACTGCACAAACACCACGCTGACACACTCTTTGTCATTCAAAATGGTGGCTCCTGTCCAGTGCTACCAAGTCCAAGAATATATGTATATTTATTTTAAGGAGAAGAGGTACTGTATTTACACTCCCCACGTCGACATTGCTCTTTCCTAATTAAAATTTCTCAGTGATCCGTGTTATATATTCTCTCATGACGGAAAGTACAGTAAGGGAAGTTAGGGGAAGGTAGAATGTAGTGACTCACAAAGCTGAATTCTACACAGTTGATTCATTCCTACTTACTGAGGTCCAGTTAGTGCCAAATACAGTTCCACTTTGGTTTCATCTGACCACAGCACTTTATCCCAAGCCTTCTTGAGTCATTTGGATATTCTCTGGCAAATTTAAGACGGACATGTTGGTAGATGTGCCTCCTTTAGCAAAGGAGCCCTGCAGTCCATTGCATTGCTTTGAGGCAGCCCGGCATTAGAGTGGTTCACGTGTCGGCCTTACAGTTCTGGGTTCGATTCCAGGTGGGTTTACTGTGTAGAGTTTGCATGTTTTCATAGTCCATTTTCTTCCCACATTCCCAAAACATGCAGTTTAGGCTGGTTGAACACTAAATATCCCTTAGGTATGACATTAAGCGTGAATGGTTGTTCGTCGATTGGCTTGACACCCCTTCAGGGTTTCCCCGCTGGGTGCACAAAGTCATCTAGGATAGGTTCCAGCATCCCCTGCGACCCTTGTGAGGATAAGCGGTTGCGAACATGAATGACTGAATACATTGCAGGTTGTTAACCACTCTTATCTGTGACGAAGATCCCCATTGCCCCCAGGTCAATAGTAAGTGCCGAATGGTGTACTTTCAGGTAGTTCTCTTACTTTGCATATGATCATCTTCACTCCATCAATCAAGTAATTGGCTGGACTTCCAGACAAGAGGCCAATTAGTTTTCATTTCACAGAGTCGCAAGTAACTTGTTTTTGTCTGGATTCAATCAGTGGATCATTTGTATACCATGGCTGAAATGAAAAGCATGCACCATCAGAGTAACTATACAAAAGAATAAAAGTGTTGTTCTGTCACGTTTTTGTAAAGGTAAAAGGTCAGAAAAAAGAAAATCACATCAGTCCTGTACAGTATGCTGATTTAAACTTTCTGACTACTGCATGTTGGAGCACGTGATCAAGCCGATAGATGTACTGAAAGAAAGACTTCTTAGGTTTAATTCCCCCGTCCAAGTAGTAGTCTCTCTACCAATAGAATCAGCCATCACACACTCGAATAGTACCGTCCTACGACTATCTACATTGTCGGGTCAGAGGCGCCGGGTCTAGTCCCGGTGCCATGTATCCTAATCACATAAGTACACAGGCTAATCCCAATGACAGCTGGGGAATCTTTACGGCACAATTGAGGCATGAGCTGGACATCCACTTCACTGGCTGTCTCTGTAAAACCCGCTAGGCTTTCATCAACCAACCCCCCGACATGCAACTCATTTCCCTGCCAGACAGTGTGTGTGGTAGCTTTAGGGTCAGTGCAGCTGCTGATAGAAACTTCCAGGTCATCTTCCACCAGTATATCCCTCATTGGTTGTTTTAGCATCAACATTGTTGGGAGATTTATTCTGGTAATTAAAAAGTCATACATCATTGATGCATATAACGGGTGGTGGTGATAGAAATGTTATTTTGACAATTGTTGATGGCTGCTTGATACCACATAATGTAGCTGTAGTATTAAGGGGAATTTCAATGAAATGATGGTGCACATTTCAACACTTCCCAGGTTTTTTTTAATATGTTTTTTGTCAAAACATTTGAATGCAAAAAAAGAGGAGTCCTAAATACCACAAAGGTATTTTTGTTCATGGAGGCAGCACTTTACTGAACTTTTAAAATACCTCACCCTCCAAGTACCCCCGTCATTAACATTAACGCTCCTAGCTCACGCTAATGCGAACACCCAATAAAACTTAATTCAGGTTTGTTTATCCTTTGGCCTCGACATGATAGCAGAAAAGGCGTATCTGTAGGGCATGTAAGTTTTCCTGCATAGAACTGTGATGGCAGTGTTTCAGGCAGTGTAATTGTGGCTTTCAACCCTGCCAGGCTAATCAAGTCAAGTGGGAGAGTTTTAACTCAGAGTGGTTACTATGTAAATGAGCAGTTTCATATATATATTGCTTGCCCCGCAGACAGATTTTCAGAAAAAGGCAGATTATGCGCTTGGTTTTGTAATTTCACACTTGATGGGTGGGACCAACTCCAGAGACCTAACTATTTGTACGTGAGCAATTCAAAAGTCCATTTTCCATAATAAGTGTACTTTACGAGATCCCCAAAGATACAAAAAGAGGTGTATATCGATTAAATACATCCGACAGATCTGTCATAACACATCTATAGCTGTGTCCTAGCTCTGTTAGACAAGTTTAAGTATTCCCATCCATAGAGATTAGGATGAATAATGGAGTAATAGGAGGAAGTGAATACAAATGTTTCTAACCCTGCACCTCTGCTGGCAGCCTCAGAGTCTCTGTTGCCAAAATCACAGGCGTCTGCACTGATCCCACCCTACCCCCTTTTCGAAAGACCACAATGGGGTCTCTGGAGCCTCTGCAAGCATGGCGGGCCAATGTTAGGAACGTACAGTCTCCATTGTCATTAATTGACTCTGTTTGTTTGTCGTTATACTCGGGTGATTTATGCGTAAGGAACTCTTTCCAGTTGGAATGGAACATTGTGGAAAAACGAGCTTTGTCATGCAAAGCGGACATTTTTATGACTTTGAGCTAGTGTTGAAAACCTCCATTATCCGGCCCCGGGTTGCGATCAGGTCCTTAAAGACATGGTCCCTCGTGTGCGGCAGCCAAAATAGAGCTGTATGGTTCTTCCTGTGAAAAATGTGATTTTACGGCATATCATTTATCTCAAAGGCCACTTAAGATTTAATGCTGCTTCTTTATGTTTCATGATCATGCTCTTTAGACCAGTTATATATACCTTATCAGAGTATATTCAATTGATAGAACCTGAAGTTTGCTGTAGAACATTGAAAGATTAGATATAATATAGGGAAACAAAGCATTGTATTGTAATTTAATTACACGTAGCATTATATTGTAATTTAATTACACGTTATTAAAATTGACAAGATTTATTTTCACCCATACATCAATTATAAAGAAGTCAATAGCAGATAAAGGGAGTTTATCATTTTTTTCATGGCACTGACAAACAATTAAAAATAATTTTAGCCTAATTATAGCATGTGTACATATAATATATTGTTAAAGGTGTTGATTGAGTAGATTGCTATCGATATTTTAGTATATTCACATAATGGCACTTCTATAATTTATATGATGCTGGTTCCAAGTCATGACCCTTTGACAAAAATCGATACTAATGTAACATCTCTAAACATGCATACTTGATGTTGTGTTTCACATTGGGATTGGACAGAGTGGGATTCCATTTTTTGCATTTTTCTTTTACCACGTTAAAGCTGCAGAATTTTAAAAGAAATTTGAGAGCGGGTGCCTGATAAAAATCTGACGAAAATTAAAGATACTCATTAACATAGAAAAACTTCAAGGCGGTAAGAAGGTCGCATTGTGATATACCCATCACACTTTCCGGAGGTGGATTTTTTTTCCCCCCTGGCTTAAAAAAAAGAAAAGACAAATGAGTTCCAAAAGAACTACACCATGAGCTAAGGTGTTTTCATAGCGGTCAGCACATATGTTTTACCCTTCTTGAGAGTTTAGCTCATGCTTCGATTCAATTTTTCAAGCCTAAACTCATAAATGTTTGAATGGAAACTTTCATATGATATGGTTTGTTTTCATCAAGATTAAATTATGTTAGGTACGCTTGCTTAGCACGTCCGCCTTATACTTCTGAGGTCGTTTGTTCAAATCCATATTCTGGCCTTCCTGTGTGGTTTCCCACCCTTACAGTAGACATTTTTATTGATTTGCTTTGCATTCCAATAAGAGTTGATACAAGATAAACCAGTGAAGCAAATTGACTTATTCACAGGCATTAACAACAAATTGACTTATTATTTTTTGAAATTTGCATTAATGATAAGATTTATGATCAAATACTAAAATAGACATTTCGCCCTCTTAGTTGTGTCATAGTGTCAACTATATTTCAATTAGTTTACCACTCATAATGTTACTGTTTAATTCTAACCACAAAAACTAGACATAGAATCACAATTTACATTTATATATAGTTTCATTTTTTTCAAACTTTGTGTATACTAAGCTTTTTTGCTCAATATCAAAAAGTATGTGTGTTGATTTTTTTATATTAATAACCCCTATCAGCTTTTTATGTAATAATACTAAGAAATATGAGCAAAAACAAAAAAGAAAAATAATTCAACTTTTTTTTTGTTGCTTGTGTGATCCCTACAAAAATAAGTAATTTGTCAAAATTCCAAACTAGTCTGTCCACAGCTGTATCTTTGGTATTTAGAGCTATACAGACATGATTGAGCGTCAGAGTAACAAGACCGCAATCAAAGCGCACTGGAGCAAAACGGTGCACATACATCTTGCACTAAAATAACATTCCGCCACATTTTTTTCCTTCATAAAACTATCTCACCAGTCAGAAAGAAGTTGAAGATTTCTATATGTTTTTTCTTTGTACGTGTGTGTGTGTGTGTGTCTTTGAGCTGCACCCACTTCCTTCATGGTAACAGCTGTCAAAACGTTGTCGGATTACAACACACCGCCAAGTTGCAGCTCGTATTAGCAGCCTGGTACTACTAGAAGGGGTTCGGGAAGCGAGTGAGGGGGAGTTCAGCGAAGACGCTCCCGAAGCTGCTAATTTAGGTACACGTGTCATGGGGATTTGCTTTTCCCGTATTAGTGCCGATATCCAATAATTATATGTTTTGCTTTGGTAAAGCTCAACATTTAAATTCCTAAAAGCCACATTTTGTTGGGAGAGAAAACTCCCCGAAATCTCCCATACACTGCTGAGAAGGGGAATGTTGAATTAATCATAGCGCTCCAGCACAGAGGTAATTCCCCCATCGGTATAGTAATGTAATGCGTGTCTGAGCACTGTGTAGAAAGCAAAAGCTGAGTCATGCGTATCATTTCACGGTGAAATTGTTTGGACGCCGAGGTAAAAATAAAAAGCCAAATAAATTTTATTTGAAATTTGTGAGAATGACGTCAGAGATTCGTTTACAAATTGGCGTAAAGGGAGAGCGATTGTTATTTAGTATTTTATATACTATTTATATATATATATATATAGTATTTTTTTAAATGAAATATTAATACAGTCCTTTTTACTTTCATTTGTACTCTATACTTTTTACTTTAATGATGAGTGATGAGTATGTTAATACTTTAGTCCTTTTTTCTGTTTATGTTTCACATGTACTGTTAACGGATGCACTTTTTTATATGTATCGTATCTTGTGCTGACCCGGCCCATCTGTCAAATTTTTAAAGTCAATGTGGCCCCCGGGCCCAAAAGTTCGCCCACCCCTGGTCTAGAATTCAGGCTGTTGAATGTAGATCTGTCACTCAAACTGAAATGACTCACCAGGATATGGAACATAATTTAAAAATTCATCTTTATTATTTCAGATTTCTCGTCTCGCCTTTGTTATACAAAGATGTTAAATAACTTAAATACATTCTTACCAGTCATTTGTGATCTGCTTATGTCCAGGAGTTATACACATGAGGTAGAGGACAATAATTTAGGCTTCCCATAAGACATGACAAAAACCTTGTTGGCGTGTCGGTATCATGGTGTGTGTTTGTACACGCAGGGCATATACCCAAACAAAAACAAAATGTAAAAGTGGCAACATTATATAGACGCTTTTCACAAAAATAGTAGATTATACAAACAGATCAAATCCAATGAAAATATTGTAGAAATGGTGCACATGAATACACATTTGTTCGGTATTTTGTTAGTGCTTTGACAAACTGCAAGTTTGCATATAATGAATACTTGCTTCTTGAAAACAAAAACAAAAAATATATAGAATACAAAATACATGATATAATATCAATTTAGTCGTATTTACACTAAACACATGCTCAAAATAATTTTAAAAAATAATTTATTTTTTCTACAAAATAGAATTTTTTGTACAAAATCTACTGATAATGAAACAGTGCAGATTTGGGGATTTTTTTTTTGAGAATGTGGTCCGACGTCATCATCATCGAGCTGTATCATTTTTCTTATGTACAATCTATATAAACAAAGCCAAAAGAATGCATTCAGTGGGAATTTGCTATTCCTGTTTGTCCTTAACAGGTTTACTAGCCAAAAAAAAGTTGGTGTTTTTTTTCCCCAGTGGAGCGGGGCTGAACCCATACCAAAAGTGTGCTGCGGCAAGCAGGCATTTGCACTGCATAGTTATTATGGTTTGCACGTAGCATGCAAACTTCTCGGTCTTTCTTTTATTTGCTCATCGAAATACTTCAAATTCTGGACTACCATGACATGGTGCAGTAGCTATGATTAGAATTTATACACAGATGCCTTAAATTTCTGAGCACCCAAACCTTAAATTTTGGTGAAATATATGTATCTAGTTCTATATATTGACATTGTTTCAGTCAGCATCAAAAGATAATTGTTTCGGATTGTATCTCATGCTTTTATTCCGATCAACGTTGCAACCTTTTTTGAAAGGAAAAAAAAAGAGATTTATTGATTGATTTAGATGTTGTGTTACTCTTTGGTTTCTTGGTCCATCCATCTGCATAGTTACAGGTTTTATTTTAGTGTGTTTGTATTTCTTGTACCACCTGATGGTGCATTGGTTCACTCGCCTGACTTTGGTGCAAGCAGGCGCGTTAGTCTAGTTTTCGCTTGAAGTCAGCTGGGATACGCTCTGGCAACCCTTACAAGGATGCGTGGTATGGAAGATGAATGATTGTATGTATTTCTTATTGTTCTGGTATTGGTCAACCATTCATGAACATGTGATGCATTGAGAACTGGCTTTGTTTCCAAACTAAGACCCTCAATCAGTGTTGGTCAAAGTGTTTGATTTGAATCTTCGGTGTTTGGTGTTTTGAATTTATTATGTTTTTATCTCATGCTTTTCGTTCTTCTGAACTAGGGATTTTGGTTGGTGATGATTATATTTTGGTTGGTTTATGTTTTCATTTGGAAACGTAGTGTCAGAGCTCTCATACTATTGGGAAGTGCATTTTTGCCCCATGATTACTCACCAATTTTATTTTGTTCTATTATTTGTGAATTTTATATAGTAAAAGTTGATTGTGGTAACAATGCCTGTGAAATGAACAAAGGTTTCATGATGCAGACAGTTTTCTTCCACTGTTGCTTGTGTGCAGAAATATTTGAATATGTGCCTTTTCACCACAGGAGAACTATTTACAAAAATCTGCACTGTATCCATAAATACAGAAAAAAACACAATAAAAAGATTTTACAGGGCTTCTTGGGCTTCAGTGTGGGAACAAACACTATCATATAAAGCTAGGTCCCCCCTCACTCAGTAGTCACAAACAAGGCGTACACAAGGTCCTATATGCTATATATCTTATATTACCAGAAGCTAAGTGCTGAAAATACTGAAGCCTATATTGTCACGGTCAATTACATAGATGATGGATGACTGTGTGAATGTGTATATGAGGAATATGGCTCAATGGTAGTAATTTGTGGGGCAACGTCCGGCCACAGTTTTCCAGCAAGGCCGCTGTCGTCTTTGTGATTGATTCTTCCCTCAAACAGCCGTAGTGGTCAGAGTTATTATATATGAACATTGTTCAGATTTAAGCAAAGGGACATACTGTAATGGGTATTCCTCATTTGCATCCACGCATCATTCACTATATTAGGTACACCTGCGCCAAGTCAAACCAGCTCTTCTTTGATTTTTGGATTATGTTTTAGAGTGTAGATGAGTTTTAGAATTGTTTTTTTTTTCTTTCTGGTACTGACGTTGTGCACTGGGAACAGAAATGATATCTTAAGCATTTAACTTTTTCTTACATACAAGTGTCCAAAATTCCCTACCATAAAGTATGAACAGTACATTTATGTAGCGTTAAGTATTGAGGTTGGTGGTCTAAAACAGCACTTACATCATTGAATTAATTTCTGTCCCTCCACTAAGTAGGAGATATGGGGATTGTTGAGTCTTATAGATAGACTTCCCACTCCATTGTTTCAAATGGACAGCTTAAAAAACACATTTTAAACACCATTTTTTTTAAATAGTGAGAATGTTTCTCTTAGGAAAGGCATAATTGTAAATATGCCTCTCACATTGTATGACTCTGATGGCACAGGTGTCCTGATAAAGTGTCCAGTTAAGTGTCTTATGCAACTTACAGCTGCAAATTCATATATTACGTACAATTTTTTTTTGTTTTCCTCCTCAAGTCAAGAAGTCCTCGTTTACGCTTCCTTAAGGCGAGAACGGTCACACAAATGGAAGAGCATTTGTGCAGTTAGTGGTTTGTTTTACCATAAAGTTAGATACTAAGTGGCTTGTATAATGTCTTTACAATATATATATATATATAGTTATTATGAATTTATTCACATGCATACGCAAACGCACGGTGTGTGTGCACGTAAATATGTGCGTGTAAAGTAAAATTCTCACACCCTGTCTGGTTTTCGTTGGAAGTCTTCAATGGATCCCCGTTGCCGTATACAAACACTTGCTTTCTTCTTCTTTTATAAGTCCATACGCTATGCTTGTACGTGAAAAGGTTTCTGAGTATGGAGAGTCTGGTCAAGGCTTGAGATGTTCACCCAGTTGTCTGAGAAGAAGTTTGAATTTGATTTTTTAATAAAATCCCTCAAAGTGCTTTTCAGTGTTACTGCTCCTGTAACGGCATTCAGCCCTTACAGGTGTACACCTCCTCCCTCTGCGTGCACTGCTTGCATTCCACGTAGCAACACCAACGCACTTGGCACTGGCACGGGCGCGTGACTTCCCGACTCTGCGTGTTGTGGCCCCGGCCGCAGCAGATAGCGTCACAGTTTTTGTCCTTGTGGCATTTACGGGCAGCCGTGCCCGAAGAGTACTTGCTGGGCCTACAGAAGCTGGGTGAGTCCTCTATGTGCAGCAAGTCCATGCTGCGACGGATCTGCTCATTAAATTGTAAGGGTAGAAGTGGCTGCTGTTGGTGTTGTTGGCTCCGAACTGAGGTGGAGATCTCGCCCTCTCCTGTTGCCTCATTGGTGGAACTGCCCACCTTGATAGATGTCTCATAGCGCTGCTTGATCTGCTTGCCGATCTCGTGGAAGGGTTGCAGTTGTCTCCAGCATGTCTGGACTGTGCAAGAACCGGAGACGCCATGGCACTTGCAGGTGGTCTCCACGCCAGCCTTAATGACCTGCGTGGCAGAAGTCAGAGTCGGTCAATCCATTTAGTCATGCAATTGAATGGAGATTCAAGAGTTTCCCAAGTTTTTCCAGTTGCAAGACAGATTCAAGCACCCTGAATTGGTGGCCACCCAATTGCATCACAGGATTTATGACAGGGGTAGAGTGCCTATGGGTTTGGGAGCAATATGCGGCTCTTTTGGTGGTTGCACAGGGCTCTCCGAGGTCAAATATGAAAGATAGCCCAATAGCCAGCAATATAGATTGGGCAGACTCGATTACATACATAAAAAATGGGCTCGCTCTTAAAATTGCCTAATTACAGCGAAACAAAAGATAATCGTCCGATAATTCTCTTTCTTTCATCATTTTCATTTGATTAAGTCAAACTACCAGGCTCTTTCTCTTCATTAGTGGGTGGACTGTTGTGGTTTAGGAAATATAAAAGGTGCTTTTGTATTTAATTATGCTATTCTCAAGGTTCGTACACATCATCATCATGGCATTTTAATCAAATCCAACAGCTATTATTATAATGAAAAGTGAAGGGATACTGTCTGGAGCTCTTCAGAAAACTCTGTGTTTGTGATGATGTATATGCACTTATTTGCTTTTGAAGCCAGGGTACAAGGTGACCTTGAGCGTGGTAATCATTCCATCACAGTGAGAAAACAGGTTCTCGTTCATAGAAATGAAATGGCCACGAGTTTAAAAAAAAAAGGGACCCCTTTTCACATCCTCGCTCCCTGGCCAAAAATGTCAAACCACAAACCGTCAAAAGCAATGAACGTCTACGAATCAATGACAATAACACATTGTCTCAGACGGGGAGATTTTGGATAGCACCTCGGTTTCTCCACTATGACTGCGAAAGAGATCAGGAAGTGCACATTCATCACGGCAACAGGTCGAGAAAATGTGATAGGTCAGCTTTTTGGGGTTGCGCAGGCCAGCACATTCCATTACAGTCAGTCCTCTTGCGAATTGATCCCAAAACGAGATTTAAAAAAAAAAAGTAAAAAACAATGTTGTAAATCTTTACTGGCAGATAGAACGTCCCTAGCGAATAACATTTGGAGAGGCAAGCTGAAAAGCAAGGGCTCAAATGGTACTTCTGGGCCACCTGTTTTGGGATAAAGTCTAGTTCTTTTTCCTCCTAACACATTCCAAACCTTTTGTTTGGGTGCTGGAGCCTATACCAGTTGCTTTTGGCCAGAGGCAGGGGACACCGTGAATCGATGGGCAGCCAATGGCAGGGCACGAGGAGACGCACAACCATTTACACTCACCCTCATACCTAGGGGTAATTTAGAGTGTCCAATCAGCCTACCATGCATGTCTTTGGAATGTGGGAGGAAACCAGAATACCCGGCGAAAACCCATGCAGACCCATAGAGACCATGCAAAATCCCCACAGGTGAACTGACCTGGATTGGAACCCAGGACCCCAAGCTGTGAGGCCAACACGCTAACCACTCATTTGCCGGGCCACCTCAAACAATCAACTTTTTGAAAAATTTAACCAACATATTTGTCTCATATTCATCTGATTAGACAAGTTCTGACAAATGATCACCTTGAAAGTGTGAGCAATTTTCACAACTAATTTTGATCAGGAAAAGAGTTTTGTATTGTGTGACTGCCAGATAGTCAGAATTTAGGTAAAAAAAAGCTTGGGAGTCAACAGTCATTGTGAAGTTGTCGTCTACACATTGGCCTCACAATTCTGTGGCTAAGGACTTGAGTCTTGGTTGAGGGCCTTCCTTTGTTGATCTAAGCCCACCTTGCGTTTTTGTTTGGGTTTTTTTCTGGGGAACTTTTCTCTTCTCAAATCATGCGTGATACCTTCATTTAGGACTAAATTGTCTAAGGGCCGATATGCTAACCGGTGCTGGCCCATTACTTACTAGAAAAAGTGTCACTAAAAAAACAGGAACTTTTTAACAATCCAATAAAACCAAGAGTAATGGAAGAAACATATTTTGTTCTCTGTAAATGAAACCTTTAATACATGCCATTTAAAAAACAATGATGGAATATTCATTTGTTTAAAATGACGTCCTTTTGAAAGCATCTTCCTGTATAAATGCATTCTTTAAATCTGCTGTTACGATTCCTCATTGACCGCATCAAAATCTCAGCCGAGTTGTGGTCAATTTCGTCTTGAATTCACTATCATTCCTGAAATGGCGGAATGTTTTCTTGCTTACGGTCACTGTCTTAAAGTGCTGTCACTTGCTCATGTCTGCCAAAAAGTGCTTATGAAATCCCCATTTTTTTTTCTATAACGAGTTGAGACTTTTCCTGTCAAATTATAGTTTAACTGTTTCATGATGACAATTTGAATACCCTAGCCAAGTTATCATAAAATAGTGATTTATGTTTTTTCCTCTAAATCTTATCAGCTAATAAATCAGTTGTTGGGGTGGGGGGGCACTCTTAGGGGTGTGCCTGTAGATGGGATCTTCACACAAGACAGATTATTTCGAGACAGGTCCAAACTATTACAACTATGTTGGAATATTTTCCCTCTTCATCAGTTTGAACTACCCAATTTGAGTATCAAATATAAATGAAAATGCTCACCTTCAAACCCACATTGGTGTTGTGCATGTCCACATGTGCTCGTAGGTCCTTGTTAGAGCGTTTGCCCAAAAAGTCCTTGACAAACTTATTGGCATATTTCAGGTTGTCGCCACAGCCACCCCACTGCCACGCTTTGCGGTTTTCCAGGTCAGGCGCTTCGTCGCATGTGCAGCGCTCCATGCGGCCTGCGCTACAAGCTTTGGCCATGGCATGTGTGAGTCCAGCAGAGGAAATGGCATACAGGAAGGAGGTTTCTCTGAATCCTTTGGGTAAGTCAATATAATGCCATTTAGGATATTGAATCCATTTGTACTTTTTACATAGAATACAGTTTGTTGACACTCCTGATGACAAACATTGACATAAGCGAAACATCTATATTGTGATGCTGGGAACTTTAAATTCACCCTTGAGATTATTAACAGGCTTTAGAAAGTGATGTTGCGTTTGTCCGAGTCTATGTGGGCTAAACAAAAAAAATGTTTTTTTTTAACTGATGGTCAAGAGGGTCACTCACTATTAGAAGAACTATTGTATCTTCTCAGGAATACCCACTGCCATGCAAAAAATACATTCAAATTAGAATGTTATTCAACCAAATTGGAATAAATCAGATCCAATTGTGAGGTTGCATGTACCGTAATTTAGGTAAAGCTATTTTAAATTTAGCAACATGCTGAATCATCGCTTCTGCCTTACAGGTAGTACGTTCTGGGTTCAACTGTAGCTCAGATCATTTGTGCTTTCACGCAATCGAAATACATGCATTGTTGGTTGTTCATTGGAGATCCTGAATCATCCATAGATATCAATCTGTGTCTGAAGTTTGTCTGTCTATATGAGACGATTGGATAACAAATCCTGCAGTGTTGATTTCGACTCGCCACATCATTGACAGTGATTGATTTATTATCCATTTGACATGGATGGCTGCCAGCCCCTTCCAATTTAAAAAGATTAGATGATCATTACCGTCAATGATACAGCTGTCCACTGCCAGACCCTCAGTTTAAAAGAATTGGAAACCTTTCCCTTCAATGTCACCAAATGAGTTAATTAGCAATATACGTAGATTGAATGGACCATACCTCTCTTGAGCAAGTTGGCTCGGTGGCGCCCCTCTAAGGTGCAGTTCCATCTCTCAAAGCGAAACTGATACTGGCATTCTTGGGCGCTCATGGTGATAGCCTCTCGCAAGGTCTCAGCCACGCCCGGGTCACGTCTACACATTCTGCGCTGCTTTTTTTCCAGTTTGAGCCGGTCACACAGCTTGTAGTGGGCTCGGCCCACGCTCTCCTCCGGTAGTGAATTCAGTGGTAGGATGGACAACGGCTCATTACCTGTTAGCCTAAAACATCAATCAAAAAAAGGGGAAATGAGTAAGACTGATATCCTTTTCTGATTTAGGTACCAACCAGTTAGGTATGCGACATACCAAGAACAGTTCACTATCGTACTCTCTGGTGCTTTTTAAAATTCCAATTTCTGTTCCAAAGGCAGAGTTATAAATCACTCAGACAACACAAATCCCTGGAGGCTCAATATAAAAGTTTAAGACAGAAATAAAAGCGTAATACTCTAACAGACGCTACGACGTCGATCGGTAGCATTGCTCGGATTCTTTTTCTTGGACACACTTTACGGATTAACGGGCACTTGTTGCTAGGCAGTATATATGGAACATAGTGTATAAAAATGGATTTCTAACTGTGCTATAGTTCTAGAAGATAGAAATGAACTAGGGGCTATTTATTTCTTATTAATCTTTTCCATAAATATGGGTCTATTTTTCTAAACCACAATTATGTATTTAAAAAATTTAAAGAAATATTGAAAAAGTTACAATTGCGAAAGTGAACCAAAGGTAGTTGTAGCTTCCCATAAGATAAAACTGTTGAAGTGTATTTTTTTCAAGGCAAATCAAATCCTATTGTTTTAATTTGATATCATTTTAAAGCAATTATATACTTTTTTAAAATTAAAATACATGCTCCGTGTTTTTTCCCAGTTGTTCAGGAAGGTCAATTTTAAAATCAACAAAACATCACCATTAGGTGGATGATATGCTAGGTGTCAAAATGAGAGGTGGTCAAGTTAGGGACCAGTTTTTTAGGGGAAAAAATGGGAAACAAATATTCTGCCACAAACACAGTGAAAGACAGTAAAAACTTACTTCTGGACCGTATATGTTACAAAAAAATGCGTGAAATTGAGCAGCATTAGGCAGACATTCAAAACAACGGCAATGTGACGGTAAGCACATGTTGAGATGCAGTGATACAGTGCGGGGGCAGAAGGGGCATTGACAGCTGTGTTGTATAGATTTAAACAAGACCATACCGCAGGATTTACACTCTCATTATAGAATCCCCATACAATCACAGTACTTGGGCTCTTTCACGCTGTAGCTGCACACAGAACATGTGGCGTACTTGCACTCCTCTCCTCAGTTTATTTAAGGGAAGCATATACAAAAACAAACAAGCGAGGCCCCGCCGCAGTGTTGGCAGGCCCTGAAGCCTGTCTTTCTGAGGTCGCCATTGGCGGGACTGCTGCACCACTTGCGTAAACACACATGCGAGGGGACACGATTGTGCCTGTGACCATTTTGGTCACGGCGACTGACAGGATTGGAAGGCGAGTTGCTCATTATATCTCATCTCTGGCAGCCTTCACACCCATAGAGTGAAATAAATGGATTTGCCAAAATGCACAAAAGAACACAATAAGAATGAGTATAATAGGGTTTCAACGCTTCATTTAACTTTCTATTGTATCAAAAGTCAGATTGTGTCTTTAGCTTTATCAGTGACAAGTGATTGAGACTGCTGTCAGCTGTCAGTGAATAGCTGCTGTTGCAACTGCAGATTACAGTGGGACCTCTATGACACTATGGCATCAAGTCGGTATCCAACCGTGCTATGCGTCATGCATTTGGTACTTCATTCATTTATTTTATGAACCGCTTAATTGGTGGCCAACCAATCGCTGGGCACGAGTAGACGGACAACAATTGACTCTCACACTCAAACCTTGAGGCAGATTAGCGTGTTCCACCAGTTTACAGTAGTTGAGTATTTTTGTAATACCAATTGTCACAGATGTGTCATGGTATATTTGCCTGCCAGTTCAAGGCGCAGTATAACTTTAATCCAGAGTCAAATAGGATGGACTGCACCACGCCGAACATTGACCAGGTTCAACTGCATTGAAATGGATGGATGGATGTTGGTGCCTGTGACTGAAAGATATTTAACATGGATTAGTTATGGATGCTGCAACTGGCTGGGAACATATCCAAGGTGTCTACTGCCCATTGTTGGCTGGGATAGGCTCTGGCACCATCGGGCCTTGGATAAGCGACTCGGATAGCAAATGAATGAATAGAGATTGAGGTTCTGTGAACTCTGGAACACCGTTTTGACGTGAATCAAGGGCCTTCCTTTGTGGTATTACAGCAGACAGACAGATTTTAAAAAAAAATCTATCTAATTTCAAGTTAAACAACTGGTAGCTGGCGAAGCTGTCTATCAAATGGATAACAAACTGTCAGATGAACAAGTTTGACAATCAGTCTTTGGTTGGACTATGGTCGGGTAACGGAAACGGAATATTTGCCCATTTTCTATTGCAGAAATGTCCTTTTCTCATAGAAGTGCTCCTGTGCCATCACAACCACCTATTCTAATTGGTCAACCATGCAAGCCTATTTTCATACATGCATGAATACATCAGGTTAAGTTAAGAGTAACACCTAAAAACAGGAAGTTAGGCCACAGACTTATCCAAATATTCCTAAAAACTTTGCAAAAGTGGTGCACCGATCCACTTGCAATGTCATTACCACCCTTCAGAAGAAACTAGCAGCGCTTGGGCGAAAGTCACCAGGGTTCTTTAACAAGAGATTTGTTTTATTAAGTCAAATAACCGACTGAAGTGTTTCCCCCCGAGCCCTCACTTTCATTCCAACTGATTTAATGGCTTCCATATGCTTTACGATATTGTCTTAAGGGTTGCGTGTGCGGCGCATGCCTGGGAATGCGAGCGGTCCAATCGAACGGGGACAAGGCATCGGGGATCGGCTTTCTGATTGGGTCAAACTGTTTCCTTTTTAAAACGACTGTTTGCCTTGCTTTAACGTGTCTGACAGCTACAGATTTTGAAATGGAAACCTGGCAAGCTACGTCTTGACACCGGCTGCTCACCCGGCAGACTTACAGAGGAAAAATATGTATGGTGGTAGCAGATGCTTAAATGAGCAGTGTCACTGAAAAAAAAGAGGTCTTCTTCAGATGACACTTCTTTGGCTTGGTGGGCACATACTATATAAACTTCGGAAGCACAAAAATTGGCGTTTGGATACATTATTGACCTCTTAGGAATATTTGGAAATCCACATCATTTGAGACTAGACCAGTCAGGACACAAGGAAAAAATAATATAATTCTTATATTTACAAGTGATTACTTCATGAAATGGTAAGGTAGGGGTAGAGTTTCGAAGAACAATTTAAAACTACAACAAACTTGTCTTCCTCCTAATCTACTGCTATTCAATTGGCTTTGTTCTTTAAACAGCCAGAGGTGTGGAAGATCTATACAAAGCTCTAAGACAACTGAAGCTTCTAATTAGACACTCCACATAAACAGGATTCCAAAGACTATCTAAATTACCAAGAATGAAATTTCTTAGAAGGAAAAAAAAGATCTTAGAAATGCTCATCCTAAATTGCAAGCCAGCTCCTCACCTAGTCCTCACAATGAACACACAGTCGGATAGGGTAACATACTAAGAAGTTTTTTAACAGTATTTCCTTCTGCAAAAAGCCCTTTGGTAATATAAAAATAAGCCATAAACACCAATTTTTGTCCACAACAACCTGACAACTCATTTTCATGTCGGTCTCACAGCTATGGGATGTTTCCACAAAAAATATATACATTCTAGTAACAAGTATTTTTTGAACATTGAAACAATGTGGGACAGCCTTCCACTAAAATTGGCTTTCCAGTAGTAAATAACAGTATTTTTACATCTTAGAAATAATTTACCCCACATAATTTCACTTTTCCTTGAATATACACATTGTATTCATATGTTGAAAAATGAGAATGAAACAGAAATCCATCACCACCACGTGCCATGTCTAACAACTAAATAAATGTATGTCTTGAAACACATCATGACACATTAATGTGATTAGAGCAAAGTGGTGTCTTCGGCCTGTTAAGATCTTCAGCACATCTCACCGTGTTTTCACACCATGGAGCGTTTTCCCTCAGGTGTTTTTGTTTGAGGTGTTGGCCCAGCAACAGAAGTTACTCACGGAATCTAACACCGGAGTATTTAAAAAAAAAAAAAGTTGGGGAAGCTTTGTTTTTCCATTCACACACTTGCCTCAACAGACGTTTACGCACCTCCTCCCCAGTCTATCACTCGCAGGTTTGTTTAGTTCTTTCTCTGCACATGTCGGCACCTCCCATCGGCCGTGACGTTAACTCTACATACATTTTCCATTTCTATCCCTCATTGACCTTCACCATCATCACTCCTTCTGAGGAAGTCACCCCCAGGTGGTACTTCTGATTGCACCTCTTGTTTTATGGCATGGTTTACGCAGTTAATTTTTATTGTAATTTTCGTTACACCTTGATAAATGTCACTATTGTATATACAATATGGCAATATATATTCCATTGTTGGAAAAAGTGCTATTTTAGGCCTGGAGGCAATATTTACTATGAATCTCCTTTTAAAAACATTTGCTTCTTTTATATTTTAAATTCCTAGGTCTTTTAAATTAAAGAGCAGATGAATAAGAATTAAAGCAATAATGAACAGATTTATAATTAGAATAAAAATATAAATGCTAGAGATTAATCTGTATTTATAGTTGATGTAACATGGATTAGAAATATTTTGTATTATTAAGATAATATTCATCTATATTGATTATTTAACAATTATTATATTTAGGAAATACAACACATTTAACAACAGATCTATATAAAATAGAATTTTATTGAGTTCATCAAAAATGTCATGATTATATATTTAATATAGATGTGTAATCATAATTATGTCATCTGCATGGCAATTTTGAGTTACATAAATATATCCAATATTTTAAGTCATTGGATCGTTTCAAGACAAGTTTGTGGAAGTAAAGAAAAAAAAAAGTTGTTTGCAAGCATTCAAAGATATGCACACACACGAGCACTTGGGCCAACAGCCAATCAGTCATTGGTTGAGAAATGGAACGCTGGCTAAAACTAAGCTACATCTCCAACCACTTGCAGGTTGATCCCTTCCCAAATAACAGCCCTCTTCCTCCTCCTCCTCCTCTTCCTCCTCCTCCCAACTCTCCCTTTATTCCCACTGGCCAATTACTCTAAACGAATGTCAATCATTCCACCCAGCTGTTGGCTCCACACGAAGTCTCCTCCAGACAAAACCATCATTGCGAAAGCAACGACAGACGTCCACATGTGCCCAAAAGCACTTATACTTGTGCAAGTTTTAATGTGCAGGTCTTAACCAATAACTTCACAGGAGAATTGGTTATTGTGCTGCGATGGCTACTGCCTTCTTTTGGGTGGCACACAAATCATGGAAATGTTGGATGAACTTCAGTCCAACCTGCCCACCCAAGTGCCATCTGTTGTGTGGCAGTACGGGCCAGATCTTGTAGGAATGTAGTGCCAGACAATGATTTTTAAACTAATTCTAGCATAATAGAGATTCTAACTTTGTGGTGCATGTGGTCCAGGGACCACCAGTATTAGCAGTGTGGTATAATAATAATAATAACATGTTTTGAATTCAAATTGTTGGGGTGTTGGGCCCCATTTGCATGAGTAAACATGTAGTCATGCTGTCATTGGCTTTTAACCGCTTTGTTCTAAAGTCTTAATTTCTCAACTCGTTCTGGCATCCACGAAGATGGACGTCACATTTTGGGTCATATAGACTTCAATATTTATATTTTCCTGAGGCCAGCGTGAGCCAAATGTGATATTTACATACAAGAACATAAGATCTACAATTATTATGTTAGATATACAGTATGTAATCATGTTTATAGTATTATTACATTAATGATGTGTGGGTTTACTCTGGGTTCTCTAGCTTCCTCCCACATGGCAAAATATGAATGCTAGGCTGATTGGATAATGTACATTCCCTTTGGGTATACTTCTAAGTGCGATTGGTCATTTGTCTATATGTGCTCTGCAATTGGCTAATAAATAGCTGATAGCCTTTCCCAGTCCAAATAGATTGGATATCTAGCACTGTCAATGGCAGCTATAATGGATTAAATTAGTTTTGGGGTACAATGTTTGCTTTGGTCGTTTTGCATTTTTATCCCTTTTTTGTGAATCGATTTAGAAATAACCATAAACTAAGGATGACTAAACAGTTGTTGTTCCTGAGGTTGTCTGAGAGGGAGTGATGTTGTGCCAACTCTTGTTGGAATGTCGGAAGGGGTATACCGCCTAAACGGTTCAGAATTTCTGCTGTATTTATTCACAAGATTCCTAAACTGTAATGCGTGTTGCCATTTATTTGGTTTGAGGGTGTGAGGGTGTGAAATGACCAGGCGATGCGCCAACTCTTTCAGGATGTAAAAAGGGATGTGCCTCTTGAAGGTTTGGGAAATCCTGTTTCTGTACACCTGAAACAGGGAATCCTTAACTGAGTCTTGTGTGTTTGTGTTTTTTTTTTTTTTTTTTTTTTTTATCATGAAAGTACATTTTTTCCCCCCTGCCTTTATCTACTGTATTAACGAACTAGAATGTGCCTCAAAGGCAGACAACACCGAGGACCAGATTGGACCCTCTGACAGACCATTTTAAACCTGCAGGCCATACATTTGACACCCCTGGTTTACATAGAAAAGGTTGTGTGGAATCTCTTGAGAAAAGTCTGCTTTATTCAAACTTTTTTTCCACTCACACTTATGCATAATACAGTGAAATCTGGTTCCAGTAATGTGTTTAAATGTTTTGGTTCACATGACTTAAAATGAGGCGTTTACTTAACCGGCTCCTTATTTTGGGAGGGCTTGATCTGAGACCCCCCTATGGCTCCCTGAGCTTTTGACTGAATCCCCTGAACGTGCAGTAGCATGTCAGCTTATATGTCACGATGAGTTGTGTCATGATAAGGACCATGTGTGAGACTAAGTGGAATTTGGCTATCTTGTATGACTTAACAGGATGTGACCCAGAGTTATGTCATCTGCTGTCTTCCCAGGTCCTCTCAGGCTTTGTCAGACCTCCACAAGATCTTGTTTGAATAGTACAATTCCCACGCCCAAGCCTACAATTGCAAATCATTTTTAATTCATTATTTTTTTTTGTTAAAGTACTGCACAGGCACAGTTGCTTAATCCAGAGCAGTGGTAGTTTGGGAATGGGAGTGTGTGGCATAGTAAGAGGTTTAAGTGTCGTGTGCTTCTAAGGTCAGCGGCTCTGTTATGGTCACTGTGTGACTGGCACAGATTGGGCGAGCGGTGACGGCCCGCCTGACTCATGACCCCCCCACCCCTTCCGTGAGTTCCAGTCCACGCCATGGCACAGGGCAGACGAGTACTAGCTGCATGTTAAAATGCCGACACTAGTTAGTCTTAAAAAAATGGTGATTGAACACAAATGTGAGGTGCTTCAGGACTCCTTGTTCCCATTTTCAAAGGGAACACTAAAAGAATTAAAAACAAAAACGCAGCTGTTTAAATCAGTCACTCCTCCGTGGCAGAATTGGCAAAATTTCAGCCTTTTTTTATACACAGTAAAAGCTGTTTTCGGCTGTTTGAAGAAAATAACAAAAAACAGCATTCTTCTGGTCATTAGGAAATTGGAACCAAAATTCGCAGCATTCAGTAGGCAAGTTTAAACACCTGCTCCTAAAGAATGAACAGTGTTTGCATACTATACAGATCTCCAACATTTTTAGTGAGTAGTAGGTGTTGTTTGACAATTCAAAACATACATTTAATGTCTCTCATGTCTCAATAGCTTTAAATGTGCGTACTTGTATGTCTTTCTGCCAAGTGATTAAATCGTGACCAGTTCACAGTGTACCCAGTCACTCACCTAAAGCCAGTTGGTGTAAACCAATGCAAAATTGGACCAATTCAAACCAGTCATAGGACATTACATATTAGAATATTAGACATAATCAACATTCCAAAGGGCCTAGTGCTAAAGATTTCCTAAGCCTGTGTTGCCTTTCCAACAGTTTTGACTAGTTGGCCTGCAAACAGCATTAGGCATCAACCCAATGAGAGTTTGACATCAACGGGAATTTCCTTGCAGTGTTCTGTCACGCTGCACGGGTGGAACACCCGACCAACAGCTGGAACTGCCTTCTTTTTTTAAAATTCCTTTGCCGCAGTCTCTACGGTGGGCCGATGACGCGCGACTTTCTCTGATGTGACGCCGTCAAAAACTTTTACAAGCAATTGCAGAGTCAAAAACATTCAGCACGCTCATTTACCGCCTCTTCCGAACCCACATTGTAAAACTAAGGTGTGTGCCAATTTTTGGACTTTTTCCTGACGTATTCTTTAAAGTCAACACAGAGGCATGTTTCACATTCTTAAATTCATGCCATGTGCATATGTTCAGGCCAAAATGTTTTTACGCCCAAGTGCTTGCTGGCACTTTTTTACATTAGGTTTCCGACTCTTTTTTGTTACTCAATTGCGTGTAACTCAAAGTGACGATCAAATTTAGGTCAAAGTGGCAGTAAAAACAAATTGGCCATCTTAGAAAATGTCTGTCATTTATTCTTCAATTCAAAATTCTGTGTCTTTCACTTAGGCAATCCATTCAAATTTTGTAACCCACCATATTTAACGGTTCTATACTGTATACTTTGTACTGGAGCTGACCCATTCCTTTGGCTCACTTTAGCAGCCAAACTTAACCAACAGCCACTGGCGTGAAAATAGACTGACAGATTTTCGGCAGCCAGTTTCACTTAAAAAAAAAGTTGTCATAAACGCAAGTGTAAAAATAGATTTTTAGAAGCTGAAAGCCTGCCAAGTCCCTACTCAGGTTGTTGTTATTGTTCTTCTGAACACTTATTTTAAAGCCATTCCCCATCGTTATTTAACAACCGATTGTCTTAAATCTTGGTAACTATGTAGAATAGGCCAGTAATTGTTGACTCTCAGAGTTTTTTTTTCCTTTTTTTGTATCACAGACAATTAATTAATTGCAGAATTATAGCTCATAGTTAGTTACCCACTGGAAAGCTGACTTCTGTCTGTTTGGAATTTGCCAGTAGATGGTGTGTGTGCGCAGCACATGGATTTACGGTGCCTGTGTTGCATGTAGATTAAAAGTTGAGGGTACGTTTTCAGGAAGGTTAGAAAGTTAGTTATGTTATGCAATGAACAATTCAGTTCCCAGACGTGAATACTTTGCTATGATTTTTGTTTCTTTTTGGTCCTGTATCCATGTATCTAATCTAATATAATCCAAAACATTATTAAATACAGTTGTAGTAAAGAAATTGTTTTTAAAAATCATAGGCTCTCAAAATTCTCAGCTCAGCGTGATGTCAACACACGAGCATTAAGTGAATCCTATCGGCTGGGTAAAGCGATACCGTTTGAGGTGGGGCTCAAACCACAGGATATCCTATGAAGTAGGGAAATCCCTGCCTATCGACCGCACTCCCCGCCTTCGCCACACGTCAGGCCTAATCAGCCTTTCGGGCCCGGTAATGAGACGCCACCCGCCGACCACTGTCTGCTCGGTAACACCGCTGTTCCTAATGAGCCGTAATCATCCAGGAGCACACCGTGAAACCACCGCAAGGCAAAAAAAAAAAAAAAACAGGGACAGCAACACACACGACCCACTTGGGAAATGAATATATGAAGCCTATTAAATGACAACATGAAACATGGTAGTGGCTTTAAAGACTGTTTGAATGGATTCAGAGCAGAGAAGAAAGCGAGTGTGGACCCACCTCTGTAAACTAGTTGTTATATTTAATTTTTGGACAAAACTGGGTGGATAATTCAGGTATTTATTTATTTTTTTCAAATAATAATTAGGTCTAAAACTGGAAGTTTTTAGATCAACAATACTACACTCAATTTTCTAAATGTTTCAGGAAAGGAAGCCTTTAAAAAAAAAATTAAACATTTTAGTGAGTGAAAGACCTATCAGCAAACAAATCCATCAAATTGGCAAAAAGAGATTTCTTACTGAAATATAAAAGTAACTCTTTCTATATTGCTATGTCACTATCATTTTAACTATCCAGATGAAGTATATTGATTTATATAAGCTTTGTTGATAACAAAGTGGATATTTTGGGGAATAATACTTCATATCAAAGCCTCAAGTCAACTTTAACATTCATTGTTTTGGGACAAATATGTTACTCATTTTATGGATATAGTCAGTCAGATGGACGGGCTGATGAGAAATTCTGATTGGCACCGTAACTGACCAGGTACTCGAAATAGTTTTGGTAATTGGTTGGGCACACAGAGAACAATTTACACTGTGCTTTTGTGACATAGCAAGTCAAATAATCTATAAAAAAATTAAATATCACCTACAAATCCTTCAATAAGAACACCTCTCATTGCTTACAGATTTCTGCATCACTATCCTCCCTCTCCTTGCTTTCACTGTGGCTCTTTTGTGATTGATGATTTCAGCTTTAGAAGGATTTTTTTCTCTCATCATGTCTCACTTGAACTAAATACAAACAAACCATTGCCTCCTCACAATCCAGCAGTTTACAAGACCACAAAACGAAAACGAAATGCCTTTCTCAACCTTTTTAATCAATACCAGACTTCTTTAAGGCTCCATCACGTCCTTCGGAGAGATTTAGCCCCCGCAGACTTATTCCGATTGCAAATGATAACGGATTTAGCTGGAGAGGCAGCACCTGCCACAACAGGCGCATAGGGAAGGAAAACGAACGCTCGCATTCTTGTGGCAAAGGATGACAATTTAAGCGGGCGCCCGACTACGCCAGGAATCCCTCCCCACCCTCGGCCATGCAGACCGTAGCCGGGAGACGATTGTGTTTATGTTTCACTTATGCTCCACCGCACTGTGGAAATTGGGTATGCAGCGCTGACCCTCTATTTTGAGTAAATCAGTACCCGTGAGGCCCCCAAGTGGAAGAATATTTATCCCAGCAAGTTGGTATGGTTATGTCCCATATTGAGGTGGTCTGACAAGGGTTTTGAAATTCTCTGCCACTTGTTGAGGCTTGAGTCACCTGCGTGAGCTCTTTCTTTAGCGCCATGTGGCGTCGACCCAGTGCTGTGAAGCCATGTGCTTGTGGGTAGATGCACATCAAACCGACAGAGGCAATTGAAAACAAATGCTAACAGAGCGAGTAAATATACATGAGCATTAGGGCCATTAGCGGTGCCGCGTGTGCCAGTGTTGGCGTTCCTGCCAAGCTTTACTTTCCAACAGGCGAGCAAGACAGGAATCTGGGCTACCACGTGTCTTCGGTGTGGCTGCGGGTTTACTGATGGTGACGCACCAGGGGGGTAGGCGTTGGCCAGGATGGAGGGAGCGGAATTTGAAGTGCTATACTGGAGGGATTTACATGAATTTTCAGGATTCTTGTTGATATGCCAGACATCTGCATTTGGTGATTCTGCCACGTAAAGGACTGCTGCCTACGCCAGTGCGGTAGTTATCTTAGGGGAAGGCTATCATGTGCACAATTACTGGCGGTTTGTAGCTAAAGCTTTGCTCCTTTTTATGAAATACAGACTTACTACTGCCTCAGCAGTATATTGCATGAAGTAAGACCGCTTTCTGAAACTGTCTAATTTCAGAAAGACAAAAATAATATGGGGTGGAAAGTCAATGTAACCAATGGATTATTTTGACAAAATCATGTCTTGTACATGTTTTTAACTTATCTGGGAACTCGTTTGCATTGTAACAAAAATGCAAACTATGCCTTCTTTCACATGAATGGAAGGCATATCAGCAGGTCTAATTAACCGCAGCTATGACTTTCAGAACCCAAGAACATACCCGAAACTTTTTGGCCTTGGGAGAGGTAACAAGAGACACTAATTAGCCTGATAAGATGCGTTATTGTAGATGAGGGGTGGGGAAACTTATTACTAACACAATGTATGAAAAAGTAATACATGTTTTTGGTCTTTTTATGACAGATGTAAGACTTTATTTATATTGAGAATCTCAGAATAAGACATAAAATGTTCTTTTTAGCTTTTTTGGGTTTGAATTGACTCCTGTCCTGATCTTGACTTCTAAATTTAATCAGAAGTGCTCACATGAGGTTCTAAAATCATCAGGATGAAATATATTTTTCACATCTTAAAGGCTCTATATTTAGGTGATGACCTATTTCTGAAAAAGCTTTATTATAATAGATCTTTTATCGTAATTGTGTGTTGTCACCAGGGCCAAAAAGGTAAAAGGTGTAGTCCTAGACTGTAAATCTTATCTATAATCACAGGTACTGCTTTAGGCTACTTTCATTCATTCTAGTACTCAATCAGAGGTCACGGTAGGTCACACCTTTTGCAGCCTACTTTCCTCATGCTCGGACACGCACCTTTGCCCTACTGTTTTATGAAACATTTACGTGAGTGTTCCGTAAGTGTTATTTTTCATTCATATGAGCAATGGCTGAAAAAGAAAATAGTTCCTGCTGCCTGAGGTGTGTGATGTTTATGCTGGATAGGGTGAGGGGAGGGGGTTTCTCTTTTTTGTGTGTGCAAGCCCAGCAGCAGACGTTTGGGCCACCACCAGTCCAGTGCAGTCAGTCAGATGACTTTATTGTTACCAGCTGTTGCCTTTCAGGCGGGTATAGTATATGTACACTCACCTTTTTGCACTGGGCTGAGGATATGTTTTGTTTTGCTTTTTACAAGCAAAAACAATCCCGCCTGCCACTCAAACATACTTAAAAAACATTTTCAAACCTACTCTGTGCAACGAATGCTACCACGTTTACTCGTGCAGGCGCACCATGCAATACTGTCAACAGTAGAGTTACCGAAAGTCACGCAATCACAGCAATATTCACTTGGATTTTGCTGTAAAGTAGTTTAAGGATAATATTACAGTCAGACTAAATGCATTCTGATCTTAGTTATAATGGGTTTTATCCTTGTGTTGACTAGACGCTGACTTTTCTGCTGACTTGGGTTTCCATTAAAGGGATCACGCTATCAATTGCGATAGCAGCACCGCCGATTGCTCATCACTCAGTGTCCGTACTTGGTGAGTACATGACACCTGGCAGATAAATGTTATTTATTTGATTTGTCAGATAGTTTTATTTCATTTTGGGCCAGTCAGAATGAATTTTCATTTTGTGAATAAATTAAATTACTTATTTTGGTGAAAGAGTTAGGCTAAAGTAGATTTTGAATTTGTTAATTTCCCATCATTGTTTGAATTTTAGAAATTGTGAGTTTTTTTGGGAGTCTATTACATACTTGGCAGTTTAGTGACTGTGATGTTCTTATTATAGTGACAGTAGACTACATTTAAAGGACTGTGGTTTGAGTCAAATCAAATATTTTATTTTGAAAGGATATTTCCCGACAGTAATGCCACTCCAATTAATGAACAACAATTAAGGTGACAGCAAATGGACTCACCCGAAATAGGCTTCACTGGGTGGCGGCAAGTAGAAGACAAGGACTACCAGTGTGATCGATAACCATCCCAGGAGTAGGTGTCCATCCAGCATTTTGCTGCGGCTCCAGGGCAGATCATTTCGTTTCTCCTGAGTAGCTGTATGAAGCCCCGAGCTGGACGCGCCACTCTTCTTATACGAAGAGCACATAAAGTGCTCCTCCCATTCAGCCAGCAACAGCATGAGAGAGAGTAAGGGAGGGAGGAAGAGAACTAATATCCACTAAATTAGGCAACAAGCCCCATGTTTTTGACAGGGAAAATGTCATTAGATTACAAGTAAAAGTAATAACTTTTCATTCTATATATTGTATGGTTTTTTTACATGTATGATACGAAGACATTTTTTGATCTGTTTATAGGCAATTTTATATCATGAACAAAAAAGTGCCTTTATTTGTGGGTGATTTAATCAACATGCTTTTCAAGATACATTCCACATTATTTAAATAACAAGAAAAACATTTAAATAGATGCTTTTCAGCTCCTGAACGCTAGGTGGTGGCAGAAAACTTTACAATATTAAGCACGTTCACTTTATTTTGCAGTTGAAGGACATCTGTCAATGGTAGTACTGTTTGGTTGAAATACTAGTTGGCAGCAGACAATAGGTTTCACAGAAGAACAAAGAAATAAGCTAATTATTGGAAAGATGGATGGATGGATGGATAGATGGATGGGTGGATGGATGGTAGGATGGATGAATGGATCGATGGATGGGGTGGATGAATGGGTGTATTATGGATGGATGGGTGGATGATGGATGGGGGTGGATGGATGGATGGATGGATGGATGGATGGATGGATGGATGGATGGATGGATGGATGGATGGATGGATGGATGGATGGATGGATGGATGGATGGATGGGTGGATGAATGGGTGGATTATGGATGGATGGGTGGTTGATGGATGGTAGAATGGATGGGGGTGGATGGATGGATGGGTGGATAGATGGGTGGGTGGATAGATGGGTGGGTGGATGGGTGGATTATGGATGGATGGGTGGATGATGGATGGTAGAATGGATGGATGGGTGGATGAATGGGGGTGGATGGATGGATGGATGGGTGGCTTGATGGATGGGTAGGTGGATAGATGGATGGATGGATGGGTGGGTGGATTGGGTGGATGGATGGATGGCTGGATTGGGTGGATTAGGTGGATGGGGTGGATGGGGTGGATGGATGATGGATGGATGGAGGGATGGATGGGTAGGTGGATTGGGTGGATGGGTGGCTGGACTGGGTGGTTTGGGTTGATGGATGGATCAAAATCATATTTAATTTATCTATTTTGATTTATGTTTAACTTTGTGGCAGCTTCATTGGAATTGGAATCATAAGTATTAATAATATTTCTTCAATGTAAAAATGTACTATATTTTTATTTCATCTGAATTTTTTTTTTTACTTACAGGACACAAGCAAATTGATTGGATTTCCATTCGAACAAGGTAAGATAAAAAAAACATTTGAGATACGAGCGTACGGTCTGAACAAATTATACTTAGCAATGTTCACAGCGTTTTTTTAAACTAATTCAGCACCAATTACCTGTTTTTACTTCCATTACGGTTTTTTTTCATCGCACAACATATATGCCGTATTTATTCGAGTATAACGTGTAATAAAAAAAAAAACTTCAATCCATGTTAACTTAGAAAGTAGAGAAATCAATAAAGTTAGAAGATGTTTGTAAGTAGCTATGGTTCTTGACCCACCCAAAATTGCCCTAGTGATTGGAACTTTGTTGTGGTGGTCATAAGGATGTAAATTAGCCCACCGTTATATAGTAGTGAGGCAAATGTACATAGTAAACAGTCACAGATATTAAAAAGATGCAGAACGCAAAGGTTTACTTGGTTGTTTACTCAAGACATAACTAATTGTATACAAAAATGTAAAAATTCCATTTTTACTTCTCCCTTTGAACATTGTGTGTCTTACTGCTTTCTGTATTGTTATACTAAACTGGTACATGGCTCAGATTCATGTCACATGAGTCTAACTCAGTTGAGTCCATGTCACGATTGAAAAGGATAGACAGGGATCTATGTTAAGTGGATTTTGGATTAAATATTGGCAGCCAAGGTTAAATAGCAGTCCAGTCTTGCCTCGGCGAGACCCCGGCTTTCCGCACACATGCAAGCCAGGCGGGTTCATGCACAGTTCACAAATTTGTCGGCAACTACACGACCGCAGGCCATTTCACAAGACTCAGAGAAGAAACCCCATAATCACTTGTCACATTGACAACCATTGAAATCTACTAGTGAGCTATCAATCATCCTGGTGAGTAACCTGAACACTCTGGCAGGCCCACTCATGAAAAATATTTAGCCCTTTTACTACCGCTTTCAATTTGGGGATTAGCGGAATGATGTGTACAACTGCTCAGGCGTGAATTGTTCAACTCCCACTATAGAAAGTGGTATAAATTTGAAGTGCAGCGTATCGAAATGCATTTACAGAAATTGAATTTAATACTCATCACCTTCTGTTTTTTTTGTTTGTTTAATATTCTGAAAGCAACCTAAGGTTGGTCAAATTATTTTTAGCACCTAAATGTATTTTAATGTATTATTCATAGTCAGCGGCAGAAACCTCGGATATTTTGTCAATTTCATATTTTATTTCCAAATCTTTACAAATAGAATCTTTAATATTAGGCAAAATATAGTTGTTTTATACACTAATTGTATTATGATTTGATATGATTTGATCTGAAAAGTTTTGGCCAAAAAGATATTATTTTGGAAATGCTAAGTGTTTAGAATATAATATTTATTTTGTGTTATTTTTTTTCTCACGAAATTGGTTTGTGTTGCTCATGTAGCTATTTTTTATTGACTGTTTATATACCTATATTGTATAGAAACTAGTCTGATGTCAACTAAAAATGACTCCAGAATAAATGGGTATCTAGGATTATTATTATTTTTATTTTATTTTTAATATAACTCATATTTCATACACTGAAATTATCAGCTTAGGTTGCAGCAATTGAAGAATGTTTAATTGCACAATTTGTTTTGGTCACAGATGAATAATCGTTGATAGCATCTTTATTTGCCCTCATGGACTGTAGAAACAGCTTTCATTGGCTCAGCTGACATATTTTCTGCCCACCTACACTCACACAAACACCAGTGGAAGCACGTAAACAGAGGGGTCGTATGGCAAATTGCAAGTGCTCCAACCACACACCTGGGATGTGCTTAATGCAGACATAGGCAAACCACGGCCCGCGGGCCACATCTGGCCCGCGAGGCGTTTTAATTCGGCCCGCCGACGTTGCCCAAATGCTTTTTTTCTTCCCAAGATGGCGCCGTCACGTGGAAGCCAGTGACAGTAGCTCTGTCCACTCTTATTTGTTTTTCGGGTTTTACAGCCCCTCTTATCTTTTTTTCAATGACATTTTAATATTTCTTAATACATTGCCTTTTACTTTATTTTGTACTTGATACTTTTTACTTTAATGATGAGTGATGAGTATGTTAATACTTTAGTCCCATTTTTATTGTATATGTTTCATATGTACTGTTAACGGATGCACTTTTTTATATGTATCGTATCTTGTGCTGACCCGGCCCATCTGTCAAATTTTTAAAGTCAATGTGGGCCCCCGGCGCGAAAAGTTTGCCCATCCCTGGCTTAATGGCTTCAAGTCAAGTTGTGAACAGACACTTTTTGATCATTGTGTAGTTTTTAAATTGGCTTATTATTACAATTGCTTAACTTTGCCTTTTGTGATTGACGTCGTGCGGGTCCTGGAGGCCATCCCAGCCAAATATAGCTATAATCTGAGTGCACAAGGAGATGAACAATCATTCACGCTCAAACTCATACTTAGTTGCAATTTAGAGGCGACACCAATTCAAATAATACAAAATAATTTCATCTTTAAAAATGCCCTTATGTTCATTGGAGATTGCTATAGTTACCAAGATGACAAAAGATGGTTGCATACGGTCAACAGTGCTTTTTTTTTTGCATGATTTCACTTTTACACAGGTGAGCACTTGAATGCACAGGAATGCATTTCCACCCCCTTTTTCCCCACCAACATTATTAGCTTGTCACTCACTCCCACGTAGGGATTCGAGGCCCCCAGTGAGGAGGCTGCTTAATAATACCTTGCTTCTTCTGAGAAGATCAGCAGGAGGGTTTGTCAGTACATGTCAAAAATGGACACTAATCCTGGTACAATACCGACCAGTCCTGCGCGTCTCTAGAGTGGGATAATTGTTTCCCACAGCTCTTCTTTAAACTCTGCCCCTATCCCTCTCCCTATACGCCAATGCGGGTTAAAAGCGTGTGGTCCAAATGGGCTCCTGTGTTTGGAATTCAGGGCTGTCATAACTGTTGTAGGTGGTAGCGGCAATGGCTTCAGTAATGGACGTTAATCTCTGCAGTGTGTCAGAAAAGTCTCCCTTCAGACTAATGACCCATTGACACATCATCATCTTCACCCTCCTTCTTTTACACAAGGGACAAATTGACATGGAAATTCTCTTTAAAATGTTTAAAATATACACATATCCCCCAGTTTAACAGTCAGTCTACATCTTAACTTAATGTTTCTTCTTGTCAAACAGGCAGAGGCAAATGTGTGCCGGTCACAAACCCCAAGTCCTTTGATCACTTCTCCCTTTTAGGAAACGTGAGCCCAAATTAAAACACATTTATATTCACCAACGTGGAAAACTGACATGACCATTGACTTTTTAAAACTTTTAAAAATGGATCCCTATTTTAATCAACATGCGAATTAGTAAATAAAAAGTCAAAAACTAAACAAATCAACCCCATGCATATTAATTTGTAACACTGACCTAAACACAACCTGAAAAAAAGTATTATATTTTGCAATTACAACAAAACACGCCATTATAATTGACTGCGCCATCTAAATGATTTTAAAGGTGTTTCTGTATTTCAGTATTTTGATCTTCACTTTGTCCACTTTTAAAAGAAAAACAGATTTTCTGACGCCAGTATTGAAGATCTATCCAAAAACCGCCATTGTGTATTTAATATAAAAGATGCCAAAAGGCTGGTCTCTTTCAGTATTTCATTTTCTTTTCCTCCTGTGCAATTACAAATAGGCACCTCCGGGCTTTGAGGTTTACAGACGGAATGTGCAAAGCCGTCAGATGTTAGTGGACTTTGAGACGTTTCCTCAAAAAGGGGTTACCATCCCAAAAAAAACATCCGTAATAATATTTCAACTTTTGCTCCGTGTACAAATGAATAGTGATGGCTAATTGTAGCTTTGATTTTAATGGTTAGCATTCAGCAAACAATCCCTTACTCCGCAAATTGTGAAACGAAACCCATTGGACCGTCAACTTCATTGAGCTCAATCATCACTTATATTGGAAATGATATAAATTTATTGTTTTTATTCAGGGTTTTATGTGAAAACCGATGAACACTAAGTAGCAAATCCAGCTTTCTTGAGTCACATCATCAATAAATGTCAAGAAGCTTTTGGGTTCCTTGCAGAGAATGTTTGTTTTGTCAAAAAAAAATGTTGATGTGTTCCGCCTTTTGATTTTGTATATGTTAGATAGGCATGACCTGAGTGTCCTTAATGCATAATGCATAATGTATTTCCTTTTCACAGACTTGTAATGTTTACTCATGTCAAAAAATATTTAGTTTCAAAATCAACCCTTGTACTCGTCACTCTTAGGCAAAGAAAATTGGATTTCTGCTGTATGATATAGCAAAATTAGCGAGTATAAAAGAATAGATCTTACACAGTAGAATTAATGAGAATAACTCAGTAAAACAGTCCATAGAATTAAAGTGAGAAATTAAATGACAAAGATAAGCTAAAATAAGTGAAATGTAGCCACTTCTCCCACTGGTGATTAATTATTCACTGCTAAACCTACCTACTGTTCTGTATTCACAGAGTATGTTAATTTAATTTTTCCAAAACACCAACTAACGATGTTAGATATCAATCAATATCAATGACGGCCAAAAAGTTCAAGTAAAAGAAATAACTTACTATAAATAATTTTTCTCCACTCTTAGAGATTAGATCAAAGAAATGACTATGCCTTTCGACTAAATTAAACAAGATTCTTTCCATTGATATGCACTTGAGCAAGGTCTCATCTTAATGATGGCAACCATCTTGCACAATCGAAATAACGAGTACACCAATCCAGAAGATAGTCCAGCATACCTAGTAGACATATACACTTTCAATTGAATTGACTGCTTTTATTGTAATGTGATTCGTTAATGACCTCTCTTGCTGATAATATCCATTCATTCTATTTCACTTTTTAACCTGTCAGGTTCACTGGGGTGCTGGAGGCTATCCTAGCTGAGACAGACAACCATTCGCACTCACAACCACAGCACCACTGAGCAGGAATTGATCCCACGCTGCCCACACTGTAACCAGGTGAGTGAACCACTACACCAGGGGTCGGGAACCTTTTTGACCAAGAGAGCCACAAACAATTCATATTTTCCAATGTTATTCCTTGTGAGCCATACCATGAATTTAAAAGTCAAAATACATACATGTAAACGAGTGCTCATCAATTTTTTTTGTAATTTCACAACTTATAAAGTGAAAAAAACTAATATTTTTTAAAATATGCTGTTGCTAATCAATGAGAGGATGCATTCCAGAAGAGTCTATTGCAAAAAAAAAGAAGATTAAAGCAGTTCTAGATGTAATATCTCAGTTCTGTCATCAGCGGTTTCCATATTTTAGCTCACAGCTTAGCAAAGAGCCAGATGCACTCATCAAAAGAGCCACATGTAGCTCCCGAGCCATAGGTTCCCTACCCCTGCACTACACTGTCAGGTGGCTTCGCTTAATAATAATACATGCCAAATTAAAATAAGCGGATGGAATTTAGTGCGTTTTGAGTTGAGCGCCACCAGGCCTTGTGTTTCCCCCCCCTTCTGCTCATGCGTCTCGTGCATTAGCCTCGCTCTGACCTTGTCTTGATATCACATCCTTGGAGAAGGAATGTAAATCGTATCCGTCCAATTCCAACCCCGTTACCGCTAAAGCGGCTCCCTCTCGCCGCCCCTGCTCGGCCCGTCTGCGGGGGCCACACGATCTTTTCCATGTTCCAGACATAATTTGCGGCTTCGGGTTTTTTTTTTTTGGAGGCTGACGCTGCGTCTGCGCCGCTTCTGCTGTTTCAGGCCTCAGTAGGATCCCGGAAAAGTCCCGCTTTTTTATTTTTTCGCCGGAACCCCGAGAGGTCGCTGTTTGTCAGGGAGAAAAATGGCCGTTCCGTCAAGCATGGCACCCACTGCTAATAAAAAAAAATATATATATAGGAAAACAAAACAAAAAAACAAAAAAATGCAGGGTGACATGTTTATAACTAGTCGTACTTTAACTAAAAAGTTAAGGGCTACGTTTTATGGATATTTGTAATATTTCAGTGTTAATCAAGCAGGTTTTTGAGGCCATTTAACCTAAAGCTCTGAGCACATATTCTAGTGAAGTGTTATGACACGTGTGTGACATATTGCGTGTGAGCATGCACTGGCTTGTTTGCACTTAAAAAGTAGGCTCATCCTTCTATACTTGCTACAAGAAACATGACGTGCCTTCAGAGGGCATGGCATTTCGGGTCACATTACGCTATACAAAATGTGCATGGTGGTGCTATTTTGGTTTCATTATGGTATTCATTTTGTTTATTTGAATATGCATTTTTCTCATAGTTTTTGCACCACTCTCAGTAATGTATTTACATCATGGTATTAACACAACCCACACACTTTTTTTAAAAACCTAATTTATAGAATTGCTGTGATCTTTATCTCACATTTATTCAATTTTGGAATTTCACAAACTTAGGACCTAGGAATATATAGATATAAATATACATATTCAGTTTGGATAAGTAAAATATTCCTTACCTGTTTTAAAAAATCCTTTTCAGTCAGTCAATATGCCTTATTGGATTGTTTTTACAATAACAGGACTTTGTAAATTTCTCCAAATTTGGAAGAAACTTTAAAAAAAGTCCCATAGTTATGTTATGTGCAATACTTGAATCCCAGGAAATACTGTAGCCATTATCAAGCAAAAATACTACAAACAAAGCAGGTTAAATTGATTACTTTATGCTAGGTAGAAGGCCAAGAATAAATTTTAAAAAGCGAGAAAGTGTGACATAGCTTTTTGATCCACTACTCAGTTGATGACATCACTATGCCTCGTCCCTCCATTATGTGTCTTATCACAATCCTTTTTACACCCTATGTTGGCAGGAGATACGATGTCAACGCCAGTGGTCATGCCCATCCTGCAGATAACGCTAAATCAGAGGCGCGTCCGCTGGTTCTCATGTGCATGGAGACGCATCAGGAAAAGTGATGCCATGTTTCCAGGTGTGTTCTCCCTTTTCCCAGGAAATTTTAGTGCAAAATCCCAGCAGGAGGAGAAAAAAATCTAGATGGCGATTTGTGAGAAAAATAAGTAAATAAAAATACATATAAATAAAAGAACTAAATTCATAAAGTTAAATACAAGAGCAAAATGGTGCTATCCTTGAACAATGTTAATTTCTCTCAATTTTTATTTTATTTATTCATTATTATTCCATCAATCATTTCACTTTATATACATATATAATTGTATGATCATTGTTATTTTTTAAAGTTATTCCGTTGGTTTTATTTCAGGTTGTGAACAATTTCATAATAACATGAGATTTCACTTCAATGATCATCATTGAAGTGAAATCTCATGTTATTATGAAATTATGAAAACCGTGGACTATGTTATGTTATTATGAAACCGTGGACTAGCACCACAAGGTGGCATCATTGATGCCACCTTGTGGTGCTAGTCCACGGTTACAAAACTTGATTTAGTCGTTGGATAATAACAAATACATTTTTTCATCATAAACATTATTATCATCATTTGTTTTTCTCAAGCGTCTTTATTTTACTATACCTTTAACTACTTTAATCACAAAAGTCAGTCGTAGGCCTCTTTCAGAACAATAACAAAAATACTATATAATACAGTGGACGCACCTAAATATTTTTTCTTATTCAATAACTTTGTATTATCGCAATCTATTCCATGTATATGTAATATTATATTCCGACGCGAGTTACCGCCCACCCGACAATACAAACAGGTGTTAAAATAATCTTGACCACAGAGGTCGCTGTGGGTTACTTTTATACTACATTTGACCACTAAAGAACAAATTGTAGTTTGAAAGATGGCGCTACCCGGCGTTTTACTCGTGCGTCTAAAATCGTTGTGCAACATTGGCCAATGTCTACAGAAAGGGGTCCCAACACCATCGCAGTGGGACAGAGGGATGCGCTGGTGTGGGATGAAAGTTGTCAGCCATCGATCTTACAGCACGTCGCGATCTCAGCCTAAACGAGGTGAGTGACACGGCTTTGCTAACACTGCAGCTAGCCGCTACATATGTCAAGGGCATCAACGTGCGTCAAACCATCCAATTGTAGTCTCAAATCATAAACCCATGAGATCAATGTAACACACTGTAAATACTGGAATGTTTTTATGTCTGCGGAAAAAGGCCCACCAAATGTCTTTAATTAAAGAATAAAAACGACATAAAATGAAAAGAAAAAGAAACAACATAACAAATATGGATTATCAATCAATGTTTGTTGGATGGTTTCTTTTGATCACCACTGAAATTAACCCAACCCATTAATACTACTTGTTTTATATGATTTTTGTATTATTATCATTATTGCACAGGAAATACAAGTTCAGATCTATTGGAGGAGTTCCCAGACCCCAAAGGTCTTCTGAATAGCACCATATCTCGTTCACTGGGGGTCAACAACTTGTCTGACCTTATTCAGTACAATTGCACTGAGGAGGCGGGTATCAAGGTCAGAAACACGCGAGTCATTTCTCCGACTTATTGTGTGTTGTCATCACATCATTGTCTCATATTTTGTAGAAAGCCACTGTGACCTTACAATGGCCCTACAAGATTGAAGAGGACGGTTTTGCTTCTAAGAAAATTGACGCAGAACGATGCGCCGCAGCTGCTGCTTGCCACAAGCTCAAAGTATGTTTTGTGTATTATTCGTAGATATAATAGTATTTCTTTCCAGAAACTAAGCCAAAGTAGGCTGCCCATATGCTGACTTTTTAATATGAGAGCCCTCGTACATGATATGATCCCAAGAGGGAAAGAATTCTTACATTTGTTTCTCTAGCACGGTGGATAATGTTCTCCTCCCCACGCAGGAAATTGGTGTGATTGGTCCAGCCAATCAGCTCCCTCAGAGAAGATCCGGCAGGAGCAGCGGATTTCCACGTTCTGCTCTTTACGATGACGAACCCTTCCAAAGTGAAAACGCCCACGTCAAATCGGAATCGCCACCTGAAATCTCATCGGACATTTCAGAAGCCCTCGCTCTCTTCCCTCTTCCCAAAGCTCTCCTGACCAAGGTGGTTCAGGTTGCCTCGTCATCTCAACGTTGTAAAGTAAGTGAATATAATTCAGTGTTTGGAGCTGGGCACTCGCTTCAATACCTTACGACTAACAACAGGACTTGATGCGGTTCACGACAAGAGGAGGAAAGATCAAAACGTGTGAGTTGAAGCTGCGCTGGCCGCAGGAAATGACTTTCACGGCGACGGCGAGCAACAGAGTCACGGCGGAAAAGCGAGCATCGGCTCTAGCCTGTATGAAACTCAAGGTGAGGTTATAAAGAATTTTCTTTCCCTCTTTTGTATCTCCCCTAACTGTACTAAGGCTTAATACTTTTCTCATTGTAGGAGTTGCAGTTGCTAGATAAGAATAATAACCCACTGACACACGCCAAGTACCATGGAGCCAAAGTTAAAGAGGCAGGAGAACGTGAGCGGCGTCCTTTCCGAGTAGAAGTGCCACTGCATCTGGAAGAACGTATAAAGGAATATCTTGCACAGGTCAGCAAATCCCGTCGGAGTCAAGTCAATAAATGGCTACCTACCGTCCATATTGGGAGAAAAGGAATATCATAATGTCATTTATGTTTTGATGACAGTATCCAGTTGAAGCAGAAGTGCAAAAGCTTTACGAGGATGAGGAAGATGGATTCAAACAGGACGAGTTGGAAGAGGAAGAATCCCCTCTGGATGCCATCACGGGCAAACTATACATGCCACGGTCTTCGCAAGAAGAGCAGCGCCTTAACGAGTACCTGCTGGAGAAGTGGCAGAGCGCCGGTCCCCTCTCGGGCACAGAACTTCCAGTGGACAGCCACCGGGAGCGCGTCCTGTCAGCCGTTCGCGGTTCACGGGCGGTCGTGATCGCCGGCGAGACGGGGTGCGGCAAAACCACTCGTATTCCTCGCTTCTTGCTGGAGGATGGCGTCATGGCGGGGCGCGGCGCCCAGTGCAACATTCTGGTAACGCAGCCTAGGCGGATCAGTGCCGTGTCGGTGGCTCAACGCGTGGCCCAAGAAATGGGTCCCACTCTCAAGCCCTCTGTGGGCTATCAGGTAGGTCACAATCATGTTATTATACAGACATAAAAATGGAACGGTTTTTCCTATTGTGCCCCTCCACGCTCCATCTGTATGTTAACCCTACGAAAGAACAGATTTAATAATGAATTTTGATCATTCATACCTATCTATCTCGGCCAATTGCTCAGCCTTATTAAAGATTGCAATTCCGCTTAAGTGATAAACCAAACAAATGCAGCACGGCATAAATTTACTCACTCAGGGTGCACTTAAATGTCTAGAATTTTCCCCAATGTTGACACCATGCCCAATCATTAGTGCGCCTTTTTGTATGCAGTAAATTCAAGATTCTGTAGATGTCGCTGTATGACGCTGCCGGCTTGACTGTCTTCGTACATTGCTTGCTGACGCACTATATCTATAGAGTTAATAGGCGATGTGTGAAAGGGGAATGTGCGTGTGGATAACATACGTTTTCCTCTGCTACCAGTGACCGAGACGATCCAGATTAGATCTGGAATGGGTAAAACAAGATCAGTTTTAGAAGAAAAACACGTACTTTAAAAAGAAATCCTGGACAGAAGTTGTTATACGGTGTAGACTGAAATGAACAAAAAATGTCTAAAATAGGGCAAAAACTTATGTTGACAGGTATGATTCATTTCACCCTCTCTATGCAGGTGCGACTCGAAAGCAGACCACCAGAGCAGAGCGCCGGTGCGTTGCTTTTCCTGACGGTGGGCGTCCTTCTGAGGAAGTTGCAGTCAAACCCGACCCTGAAGGGCGTGAGCCACGTAGTAGTGGACGAGGTCCACGAGCGAGACGTCAACACGGACCTCCTCCTGGCACTGCTGCGCGTTTGCATGAGCAAAAACGCCGACTTGCGAGTGGTCTTGATGAGCGCCACCGGAGACAACCAACGCTTGGCCCAATACTTCGGAGGATGTCCCATCGTCAAGGTGCCCGGATTCATGCATCCCGTGCAGGATAGATACCTAGAGGATGTGCTGAGAGAAATGGGGCGGCCCCTTTCTTCCAGCCTCAGCTTTGAGTCAGATGATGAGGTGAGGTTGGATAGTTTATGCTCAATTGGACATTCTGTCACAATTCTCAACTGTCACAAAACTACTACTACTAAACTCTGCCTCTTGTGTCACCAACAGAGGCAAAAAAATGACATCAGTCCAGATACGGATCTCGTTGCAGATGTCATTGAGCACATTGATAGAAATGGTGATCCAGGTATTAAAAAAAACGCTTCCTCATCCTATATTGCAAATTCAATGAACATTTAGCTTAACAGAATTATATTCTTCCACAGGAGCTTTATTGTGTTTCCTTCCCGGATGGCAGGACATTAAAACAGTTCAAGAATCCCTCCAGAAGAGACCACACTTTTCTTCGGGGTCACATATGATCCTGGCATGTAAGACAAACATCCACTTTTTTTTCTTAATAAAATACATGAAAAGGCAACCTTTTGTCCTTGTTGTTCCAGTGCACTCTAGTTTGTCAGTAGCAGACCAACAGGCGGTTTTCCAGCGGCCTCCGGAGGGGCAGAGGAAAATTGTCTTGGCAACCAACATCGCAGAGACCTCCATCACGATTGACGATGTTGTTCACGTGGTGGACGCAGGGACCCACAAGGAGCATAGTTACGACCCACGTACTAAAGTAGGTCCCAAACCACATCATTTGAAAGCGAGGGAATGATCTGATCACTGCTGCGGCATACTAAAGTCGCGTCAATGTGCGTCAGGTGTCTTGTCTAGATACCGTGTGGATCTCCCGCTCCAACGTAACTCAGAGAAAAGGTAGAGCAGGACGCTGTCAGCCAGGGCAAGCCTATCATCTCTTCCCACGCAAGCAGTTGGATGCTATGACTCCCTTCCCCATCCCTGAGATCCTGCGCACCCCATTGGAAAGTTTGGTGGTTCAAGCCAAAATCCACAGTCCGAAATTAAAGGTAGATCCTCAATGCCTTGTTGGCTCAATGCTTAATATGTTCATACTCCATTTTTTTCTTCCTTTTTCATTGGAGGCTGTTGACTTTTTGTCCCAAGTGTTGGATAGCCCAGAACAGGCGGCTGTGTCAGACGCCGTCCAAAATTTGCAAGACATTGGTGAGCCTTTTACACTTTTGACACTAACGTTTTTTTTTTTTCTTTAATGGAAAGTAATGGAAATATAAAATATTTTTTAGCCTATTCTAGAACTACAGATGATAAATGAGTGGGTTACAGCAAGGCATATTAATAATATACAAGGTCACAATTAGAGAAGAATATGGAAAATATATTTCAAGAGTTAAATTGTATAAAGGGGAAAAATAGATTTTTCATAAATAGATACATTTTTAGAAGAACAGTGAAAAAGAAAAGATTGCTAAAAAAAGCCTTAGTCACCACACTTTATTTATTTTTTTTTTAAGTCAAAATCTTGTTATTATAGTAATATAGCTAATGTTAATTGACGATTATATGATTTTTTTTGTGCTTAAAATAGAAGTGGAAAAAGTCATAGTAAAAGTTCTCTTCTGTCTGAATGATTGCCCCTTGTTTGGCTCACAGGTGTTCTGGACCAATTTGAAACACTGACTCCATTAGGCGTACGTGTGGCCTCAATGTCCTGCGACCCTCGTCTGGGCAAAGTCCTGGTGCTGGGCGCCGTGTTCCGATGCGCGTTGCCTATGTTGTCGGTCGCCGCCTGCCTCACCCGAGACCCTTTCCACAACAGTTTGCAGAACCGAGCGTTGGTTAGCGAGGTGCGATCCAAAACTATTTAAACGTCACGTCGACTCCGTCCTCATTCTCCTACTTTGTTATAAGGCCAAAGCTACTTTAGCCGGCTCTGGCTACAGCGACTACCTGGTGTTCAGTCGTGCCCTGCTGGGTTGGAGGAGGCTTCAGCACGAAGGAGACCGCCAGGACCGAGACCGCTATTTGGAAGAGAACAGTTTATCCAGGACCAGATTGCGGTTTATCAATGGTGAGTTGCACAGGAGCACACACGAATACCCAAAGTTCCATCTGACTGTTGAATTCCCCCACTTCTTCAAGGTCTCATCTCTCAGTTCAGCGACAACCTGCGGGAGGCACAGCTGGTGTTTCGTGCCAACGACTGCCAGCTTCGCTCATCTTTGGTCAACCGTTACAGCGAGGAGGAGCAGCTGCTTAATGCCGTGTTGGTTGCCGGATTCTTTCCTAACCTCATACAGGTATGCTGGAGTTCAAAAAGTATCTTCACTACATTTTGATACAATGTTGAGCTGTTGGCCATGCATAGTTTGTATACCATGTTGAGATTTGTTGTTAACTCATTTAAAAGAATATATATAAAAACGTTTTTCTACTTATTTGCATTTTTTAATTGAGAAAAGGAGAACAATTTTCAAACCACTAGAAATAATTTATATAATGGCTAAATTGTATTTTGGGGGTTTTCTTTGTCCATGTATAGTTTGTATACCATGTTGAGATTTGTTGTTAACTCATTTAAAAGAATATATATAAAAACGTTTTTTTACTTATTTGCATTTTTTAATTGAGAAAATGAGAACAATTTTCAAACCACTAGAAATAATTTATATAATGGCTAAATTGTATTTTTGGGGTTTTCTTTGTCCATGTATAGTTTGTATACCATGTTGAGATTTGACTATCTTTAAGAGGGATTTAAAGATTGAGTTCAATTGTTTAATGAGGGTTGTAGGACTTTGGTGTTTATATAATTGATTTTATGCTGGTATAAAGGTCATTTTTAAAATCTTTTTTTTTAATTTATAAAAACTTTTTTTCTACTTATTTGCATTTTTTTTAATTGAGAAAAGGAGAACAATTTTCAAACCCCAAGAAATCATGTATATAATGGCTAAATTGTATTTTTTTGCTTTTCTTTGTCGCATTTTTAAAAATTGAACCCTTTTCACCATTTTTAAGTCAATCATGTATTTTGAATTATTTACTATTTTGTTTTTGAAAGCACAGTACTCTAAGATTAATGCCCATATGATGAAGTATATATATTTTTAGCAGGTTTATTTCTAACCATTACACCTAAATAATCCTTCCCCATATAGGTGAAGAAAGGCATCGTGACCAAGGGGGGCCGCTTTCGTCCTAACAGGCTTTCATTTCGCACACTTGGTGGCAATGTTTTGCTTCACCGCTCCTCCGTCAACAGGTAATGCTCTTCACTTCATAGAGGATGGTTGGCATTTTGTCATTGTTTGTCCAATTTATTTTTTATTTTTTTAGAGGAAATGAAGAGCTTCCTTTTCGATGGCTCACCTTCTTTGGTGCTGTGAAGTCCAACGGCAGCGTTTTTATCCGCGACTCGTCCGCAGTCCATCCACTCGCCTTGTTGTTGCTCACAGACTGCGATGTTACTGAGACCAGTGAGTGATGCTTATTCTAAAAACTTGAACACCGTTTTGGCCCTTATTTTTTAACTTAAAGGGATTTTTTTGGGGAGAACACTGTGCATTGTTGCTGAGAAAGACTTGTTTATTTATTTATTTTTAGAACTCAATTGAATAATAACTAGTTATGTAGTGTTTTTGACTCCATTCTGCAAAATATTTTTTGCAACATATAGTTCCTCTAGTTACAGAATTAAATGCTTCCAGATGTGATTTTTTTTTTTAGGTTGAATTCTTTAGTAAGTAGAAATATATTTTTACACTGAATTAACATAATTTGTTCCACAATTTTTTTATAATACCCCAAAACTAAATAATCAAATTTAGTATGAAATATGTATATGCAAAAGAAAATTATTTATTAAGCCATTAAAATGAATAAAAAATACATTTTGTAATTTTTTTTGTGAAACAAAAAACTAATAGCAACAAAAAAATTGTGAACAACCGTAATTTCTTAAATTTAAATTTTTGCTACTTAAAAAGTATTAGTTTTTATTTAGAGAAACTTAACTTTAAAGGGGAAAAATGTCATGGACTTAAATCCAATGTCTTTTATTCCATATATTTTCTCTGCCTGTTGGAAATCCTTTTATTTTTGTTCCTCCAGCAAGAGGCAATGGAGTGGAAGTGTCACTCACCGGGCATTCTCTAGCCCGTTGCCACCTATCAGCTGCCACGTGGGAGCTACTATGGGATATTCGCACATCCATACAGGCAATGCTGAGCCGCAATCTCAGGCGGCCAGCAGACGGACGCTCTCTCCAGGACAGCAAACTCCTCTCGTTGCTGGTGGATCTACTCAAACAAACCGATGCCAACCCGTGGACTCAAAATGAGAGTGAGTTAGACTGATTATGTTTTTGTTTGTTGTTTGTTCGTTTTTTATTTTATCTTTTTTTTTCCACACCTTCCAATTACCTTTCTGTGTTCAGGCCCTGCTGTGATATCATGATTTATTAATGAAATTCATTCGTGTTATGCAGACTCATTCATGAGTTGACTTATGAGGTCATATTTGTGTACATATATATTTTTTTCTATTATATTTGTTCCAGTAAATGAAAATTCAACCCTTAATTTTATTTATAGACCACTTTAAAAAATAACCACAGCTGTACAAAAGTGCTGTACAATAGATTGGACATAAGACAATAAAACAATTTAAATCTATTTTTAATTTGCTAGTTTGTCTAGTTTTTCCTTTTTGATTTATGTACACTTTTACAATTAAAAGAATACAACTATGACAGATTTGATCAGGTTAAAGTCAGCATGATTATGTTATTGGTTAACAGACATAGAGGTGAAAAATCTTTGGAGTGGGATTTATGCAAAAGCTTTCATGAATTGTAAGTGAAAAGTAGTGAGACGTTTCAGAAGATCCTCCATAACATCGGCAGGAGTCATGATGCAAAATCTGTACAGTAAAAAAAACAAAACAGGAGTGTAGTGATGTCATCAGAATCACCCACTGGAAATATTTCTTTCCAGTCAGTTTTTTTTTCTTTTGATAAATGTTAGGCCCTGATAAATAATACATTCATTCTAACCTGGCATGGCCAAACTATGGCCTGCGGGCCACATTCGGCACGCTAGGCCTTTTAATCCGGCCCGCCGATGTTGTCTTTTTTTTTCCCAAGATGGCGCTGTCACGCGGAAGCCGGTCGCAGTAGCTCTGTCCACTCTTATTTGTTTTTCGTGTTTTACAGTCCCTCTATCTTTTTTAAATGACATTTTAATATTTCTCAATACATTCCTTTTTACTTTACCTTGTACTTTATACTTATTACTTTAATGATAAGTGATGAGTATGTTAAGACTTTAGTCCTTTTTTTTTTCCTGTTTATGTTTCACATGTACTGTTAACGGATGCACTTTTTTATTTGTATCTTATCTTGTGCTGACCCGGCCCATCTGTCAAATTTTTAAAGTCAATGTGGCCCCCGGGCCGAATAGTTTCCCCATCCCCGTTCTAACCTGATGTGGTAGGTATCTTCTTTTTGTCCATATTCACATCCTGGACTGACAAATAATCCAGTTTCTTCCAGAAGTCGGACGCAGTAGAACATGTCAGGTTGCATACCCTCTTCCTGAAACAAGTGTTTGAGTTAGGCCAAGTCAATCATCTCATAAGGAATGGATGGCAACACCTTGGCTTTTCTAATGGCTTTGTCTGTCAAATGCAGTTTAGGGAATGCAAAGGCTCCTCCCTGAATTGGCTGGCAGCTGACAGCAGGCAGACTATTCAAAACTTGTTGTGCACGCTTCACGTTGTCAAGCAGCGTGCTCCTTGCACTCTCCGTTTCCTGTCGTTTTCTGTCTTTACAAAAGCAAACGTCTTTTGCATCAGGCGAGAATAGGTATTGGACTCACCTGGATATAAAGTGGGTAGGATGGATCTCCCGGCTGTGGAGGCTTGGCCATTAGGTCCAGGGCAATCTGTCCAGAGACGGGAGACAACGTGACCAAATGGAAGGTCTGCTGGATGTATGGCATGATGGCAGGGTCCATGTTGAGTAGCTCCACGTATCCACCTCGCAGACCACACCTGTAAAAGGAAACAATGTGAGCTGTGACCTGGCGTGTCACGTGATTCATGGACGTACTCTCCCAGGAGGCCTTTGGAGGCCGAGTGGAAGGAGGCCAGCTCCAGTGTGTGGGCTAGAGGAGATCCAAGCTCCCATAGAAGCTTCTTGTAAGACACAAACTCTCTCTCGGGATCGTAAATGCTGCTCTGATACACCTGTGGGTAAGACATCACACAAATTGCTTTTTCTCTATGGTTTTGTCATGTCTTCAATTTTATTTTTATTTTTTTTAAGTTGTTTCATTTAAAAAAAACAAAGAATAATCTAAAAATGACGGTTGTTCACATTTGTTTTGTTGCTATTAGTTTTTTGTTTTCACCGAAAATGACAAAATGTATTTTTTATTCATTTTAATGGCTTAATAAATCATTTATTTTTGCATATATACATATTTCATACCAAATTTGATCATTTAATTTTTAAAAATTGTGGACCAAATTATGTGAATACAGTGTAAAATATACTTCTACTTAATGATTCAGTTTCCGATGTACCTATAATCAGAAGAATCATAGGGGGGTGCTGGAGCTTATCCCAAGCAAAACACCCAACCTCAACTACCATGTTATTTTTATTTCACCTTTTTTCAATGACATATTGTGTTTTTTTTTTTATTAATATTTTCCAAGACTTACAACTTTTGCATGCATGTAAAATATTGATGTCTTATCTAACCCACTGCCCAATTATTGTGATCTCTATTAACCAAAAGACAACTTTCTGGTGGCTCACCTCATCAGCCAAGAGGAAGAGTTTGTTCTCTGCCACGAACCTGATGACCTCCTCCATGGACTTCCTGCTCTGAACGTGACCTGAGAAGGCACAAGGTCATTCAACATCAACAGGTAAACATGTCTGGCTTCTGAAAATCTCACCCGTTGGGTTTCCCGGGTTGATGACGTACAAAGCGACGGGCTGGCACACACCCCGTGCAGAAACCAGTGCGCGACGCAACTCATCCACCCTTAATTCCCACCCGTGGTCCTCATCCAGGAAGTAGGGGACCACCACTCCCCCCAGGGCCTCTAAAGATAAGGGGGTTGTGCTGTGTCCCGGGACTGGCATGAGTACCCCACACTTGGGGGAGGCTTCTCTGTTCACAAGCAGTGTCAGGATTGCCTGGGTAGGGTTACATAATTCAACACTAGATCAATATTAATTAGACAGGTAATACCGTCAATGGAAGCCAATTGATTATATAAGAAAGATTAACCCTTTCGTGCACAGTTTTTCTTATTTTTTTTTTAGGGGGAATATTTTGTGGACCCCATTTGACATCTTAATACAGAGTACTTAGGCAAATTCTAATAAGTGTCACCATCTGTATTTTGCTCTAGAAACACACCAAAAAAAGACCAATCGTTCAGCCTCTCCCAGAATGAAATGCATTTGGCATTTTTTGCCATCAATCAGCATTTACAATATCAATGACTCTCTTTTACTAACTACCACAACACATACTCCAGTGATCACTGTCTCTGAAAGAGTGAAATGTGTTGAAAACCGTGAGTGACGTCTGCGAGCCAGGGTGGATCCAAATGTATTTAGGATCGGCTGGAATGCCATCTCGTCTGTTTAAGAACTCGGCAATGTTCTCCACTATTTCGGATATCCCAGGAGTGTTCGTATATGCGCCTGAGAAAAAAAAAAAACGTCTCTTTAACATTAGTACACAGTTAAGTAACAAACCAGTGCAGTCAAAAACAAAACAACGGTTCAACTGTAACAAATGTTACAGCAAAAGAATAATAATAATAATTAATACTCAATAGAAAATATGGCTTTGTAGCAATTTATTATTGCTTACCGACACTGCCACCATCACAACACTTGAGTAGCTTTTGTGCTCGTCTCTTGACATCCAAGGGCAGGTTATCACCTTCCAGGAGTTGTGGGTAAAAACAAGCAGCGAGCACCTGCATGTGCATGTATTTTTTTTACACAATTGCAAAAAAAAAAGTATTATCATCCCCCCTATTTGTTACCTGTCTGACAAAGGTGAGCGGTTTCATGCCGGCCCTTTGCGGGTCACCCCAGGAGACATCTATTACATCCTTATATGGCTTTTTCAGTCCCTGGGTGGCACAATTTATTGGAAAACAACAAATGGGAGCACATTTTGGAGTCTGTTTTTACCTGTTTGAGGTTTTTCTTAATGCAGGCCGCTCGTTCCATCAGGGTCGGCATCTTGGATGGCTTCATGGTTCGCATGTGGGAACTCTCCTGCATGAAGTTACTCTTTGAGTCCAAGATTGCATCACGCACTACTGGTTAAGCAAAGCAGTGAATATGTTCTTCATTAACAAGGATGATTATGTTTTTGTACTGTAGGTCTTAATGTGATTGGGTATAACATCACCCCTTGGTTCATGTTTAAACTGTGGCTGGCCACTTCTAGTCTGCATGTGTCACTGATACTGCATATTCAAAAGTAAGAATGGTTAATATGTTGCAATTGGTCCTAGGAATGCAAGGTATTAAACATTGTTTTGACCTTTGCTTTTAATTTCAAATTGTATATTTGCTTGTGCAATCCGGCCATGTGATTTCCTGTATAAGTACAAAAATATGACTATATTTAGTAGTTATTGAGCTGTATCATTTGTGGAGTTTTAACACTGACACTTAGGGGAATAATTCTATAGAGGTGAACTGGGATGTCATTAACTACAGTACACTAAACTACTACAATTTTTAAAGTAGAAAAACCTTAAAGCTTTGTAAATATCAATACTTCTATTATGTATTGATTTTTGCACACAGATAAATAATGTAACAATGCTCCACTGTATTGCATGTACATTGGAGTGAATGATGTTTCAATAATTAAAACAAAGCACATGGTTTTAAATTTGAATTTGTTTTATTTATGTGAGGAAATATACAATATCTTTTAAAAAAAATCTGAAGTGATGAAAGCCAAGTCTTTTTAAATTGGATGAAAAAATAAGCAATTTATTAATATTTCAAAGCAGGCGTTTCCGATGCAAAATAGCCGACAGGTGACGTCATTTCCTCTTGTTGGCGCACAGCGCACATCAGACATCTAGCTTTGTATATATATGATTTCTATTTCCATTCCAGACGTTGTTTCTTGACGGAACAAAATCTCCGACGTGCTCCCGTACTACGCGTTCACTTCCTGTTATGTTTGCCTTTTCCTTTCCGTATCTGGTAGATCGCTTCGATTAGAAATGGAACAATCAGGCGATCAGGCGGAAAATTACGAGCGACACGCGTGCAGACGTGCTTCTAACTGCCAACGGCGGACCATCTAAGTAGCCCGCGCGAGGCTCATCGTCCCCGCGGCGACATGGCACTAAGCTCTGGCGGTTGGGCTCCGCAGGTTTCGCTGCTGGGTTCCTCCCAGCTCGGAACCTGTGACTCCGGGCTCGCTTCTTCGTCGGCTTGCTGCAACACCGTCTTAATGTCTGTCCGCGTGTCGGTGTCCCACTCCGGGATCCGACCTTTGTGCCTGCCGGGAGCCGACAGTGAGTCTCTGCGGCTCCAGCTCAGCATGGACCCGAGCCGGGCCGGAGAGTTTCGTCTCGCCCTGCGGGACACCAGCGGGAACCGCAGCATGGTAAGATTAGTAGTATATACCGACTAACATTTCATACATCGTGTAATTTCAAAAGTCAACATCTGCTTGCATTTATTTAGTCACGTACTCAAAATGTGTCATCATCCTATAATATTTTTGACATGACTCACACTAATCATGTATTTGGTTTGTATTTTAAACATAATTATTGTTATTATTATTAGTGTTGATATAGATTAGGGTGGGCAAACTGTGGTCGAGGCCCCTTATGGGTGCAGGTTTTTGTTCCAACTCATTCAGCACAGACACTGGCCAATGAGATTTCTGCAGAAAACAAGAAGCACCTGACTGCAATACACTGATTGTCCTTGTTGGACACCATATTGGTGAAAGGGTGCGTTCATTATGGGTTGGAATGAAAATCTGCGCCCAATATGACCCTTTTATGAATAGTTTGCCCACCTCAGACATATATGTTTTATTGTCCTACCTACACTTATCTTGGGATTTATAATTCCTTGTGTGTTAAACTCTAGCTGTCAAAGAAGGTAGGCTATATTTCAACTCTAATCTGCCAGTATTCTCATGGCCTAAATGCTAAATCAAGTTGATTAACAGACTAGCTAGCTGTAGAAAAAAAATACATATAATATCTTGTTCCCTGTGAAAGTGGATGATGATATTGTTAACTATTTAACATAGAATATTTGCATAACTACTGTTTTTTTTTTGCAAAATTATTTAGTTAAATCATTTTTACCTTGTATCATTCTTAGTACAAACTGTTCTCCACACAGTTCTTGGTTCCAATTAGAGCTGGGTGATAAAATGATTATATAAAATATTTTATTTCTTTCATATTGAATAGCGACTTTTGGATTGAATGTTAAGTTATCAAAATAAAGACGCCTATGAAAATTTCTGCACATTCTATACATAGTGTAAGGAGGGAATTGTCTCACCGACAATGACGTCCTCTAGTACAGGGGGTAGGGAACCTATGGCTCGGGAGCCATATGTGGCTCTTTTGATGGGTGTATATGGCTCTCCGCCTTTTTAAATCATATTTTTTCTTCATTTGACTCTTCTGCATGCATCCTCTCATTGATACTCATTGATTAGCTCCGTGAAATAATGTTCTCAAAAGAATTCAGACTTTTTTTTTACTTTGAAAGTGGTAAAATGATTAATAATTGCACACATTTTCATGTATTTTTACTTTTACATTTTAAGCATGGCTCTCATGGAAAAATGTTTGAAAATATGAATTGTTTATGGCTCTCTTCGTCAAAAAGGTTCCCGACCTTTGCTCTAGTAAAACTACCGTCTGCTTTTCAGGGAATTGCAATAAACTGTAGATTGTTTTTTTCCCCCCATTCAGTTGGTGGAGTTCGATTTGCGCTCGGTGCACTACGAGGTGAGATCGGCGCGCTGCCACGAGATGCGTCTGACCACGCCGCCGCACGACTTCATCCGCTTCTCATTCCGCTGTGACCGCGAGGCCGAGGAATGGGCCACCGTGGTCATGTCTTCACTCCGAGAGGCGCAGCGGGGTTAGTGTGCCATCCATTTGCCTTAAAACGCGTTCACCATCACGTACTGGTGCTCAATTGTGTTGTGGCTCGGACAGTGGCCAACGTGGCCGCCTATGAAGCACGTGACAAGCAGACGCAAGCCGCCGCCGTTACAGAGGCATCGCTTCCACGCGCCGGTGGGTGTCAGTACTTTTTCTGTCAGCCTTGCTGTTTGATGATATAATGTAATATTTTTATTGTTTTTTTTTTTGCTTCAGAGGAGCTTTGTCTGGAGTTGGTCAAGGCGGTGGAGGCTGGAGACACTGAAGCCGCCGCACAGCACGCATCCGCACTGGCCAGGCAGAAAGCGGCGTTGAAAATCCAGCCGGCAGAGAAGAACTATGACAACGGGGAGATCAGGTACATATTCATTGTGTACTGGGAATGAAATCCAGCTAAATTTATCTTTTCAATCAAATCAAATGAATCAAAAGCCTTTATTGTCATCATACACAGTTGCGTATAATGAAATTGGTGGTGCTACTCCACAAAGTGCGTTTTCCCAGTAAAAAAAGCATCAATAAGTAATATAAAAATATAAAAAGTCACATCAGGACAAGGTAAATTCTAAAATATTGCAAATTTTAATATATTAAAATAACTATCTTTGTCCGCCAGATGGCGGTAATCTACCTTTTACAAAAGCCAGCCCTCTCCAAATAGCCTTAACAAGTTTATAGGAAAATATATGGCTGTAAATCAATTGTTTGGTGAAACTGATGATGATCAATCAGACTTTGAACATTTTTAAATATCATTATGATGAATTAGACTTGTAGAAAAGTTGCAACATTAGTATTTTCTATTATCATTTAGCCCTACTATAATGTGTTCATTGAGGAGAATTGCATTTTGAGGCGCTTGTCAATGACATGGATGTTAATTTGTTTTACAAGTCTGTCCGTCGTGGTGGAGGACGTCTCTTCTTCCTGCTGCTTCACAGTCAAAGTCTTCCCCTGCATGACAGTGGCTGCACTCAAACAACAGGTTCGGAATGTCCATATCTTGAAGTGAAAAGATCGGATATGACTGTCACTGAGTAACATCACCTCCCCCCAGGTCTTTGTGGAGTATGGCTTCCACCCTCGAGTGCAGCGCTGGGTGATGGGTCAGTGTTTGTGCACGGACCCCCGCTCGTTGGCCTCCTACGGCGTGCAGCACGATGGCGACACGGCGTACCTCTACCTGATCTCGGCTCGCCAGGCCCACATCACGCGACAGCTTTTCCAGCAGGACCTGGAGGGCGCCCTGGCCACCCCTTCGCTTCCGGCCAATAACGGGCCGGCGTCTCAAGATCGCCGGGGGTATAGCACATTGCCCCCGCGGTTACCCCACACTGGTCAGGGTATGTACGGCTTGTGCATTTTGTATATGGTGATGTGATAATTTATGACTCGGCTTTCCTTAGCTTTAATGTTCATATTTGGCGTCTTTTTTTCCACAGGCAGTGGTGATAAACCATCAGACCTGAATGTTGTCCTTGACATGGAGAATCTGCAACTCAGCAAACCTACTAGAACACAGGTAAACCCTTTTATGTTATTTGGTCATGTATCAGGAAACTAATTAGTAGTTATTCATAGTTATAATTCGGTACGTTGCTCATCTTTTAAATGTGGTAAAAAGAAACGGAATCTGTCAACTTACGTTTTCTGTACTTTATCATTTCAAATTTTGTACGTCGTACTACAACTTTTGTATGGGACTTTTTTTTTAAGTAACAGCCATTTCAACCTTTAATAAGGATGTAAATGACCGAGGTTGATAGGTATGAAACTGGTGATACATGCTTTTTCTTTGAATAGCAATAGAGTTTGTAATTGACTACTTTAGTACAGCTGTTATACATGTACATGTACATAGCAATGCAGTTGTTTAAAAACAAGATACTTGATAATACTTCCCCTAAACAAATTAAGAAAACACAAAAAAATACTTAACAATTTGACAATTTTAATCAAGTGTTTGTAAAAATGACATGGCCAACAACTTACTAACTGTGGTGATGTCTTCCTATTTCCTGCAGACGGAATGGGCTTGCCCCTCGTGCACTTTCATCAACAAGCCTTCTCGTCCGGGCTGTGAGATCTGCACCACAGCCAAGCCCGACGTCGTCCAACAGACGGCACGTGGCGACCCGGCCCCGGGCAGTAGTTGACTGCCCGTCGCCGCCATGTCAGACATGCATACAATGCTATATGCCAGTGTTGCCATAAATGTTGTCCACACGCCCGCCACGATGCTTGTCGAGTGCACTGAGAGTCACGGCGGCCAGTAATTGGCCGTTCGAGATGTTTGACGCACTGTAGCATGAAGCCGGAAACCAGAGTTCAGCCATTCTTCACGGGTAAGATGCTTTAAATTTAGCCACACACACTGTTTTTCTCATTTCAGTTTCATTTAGGAAAGGGAAAAAGAAAGGCCCTTATCTTTATCGCAGGGGTGGTTGTTACAGAAAGTGGGGGGTGCATGGCAAAACTGTGAAGTTGGCGTATAGATGAGAGCGGATGTTTACAGGGTGGTTACAAGTGCTTTTACTCTTCACAAAATCTATTTTCATGGATGTTGTTAATAATTGATGTACATTTTAGTAGCTGATTTGATTCTATTAGATTCCCTTGTGACAGCGACAGATTTTGATTTGAGTACATATTAATTACTGTATTAAACAAAAGGACAATGTAACTATGTGGTTGTCTTGATGAGAAGGAAACTAAAGGGACTAAGTGTAAAATTAATCAAGTCAACAGTTTAAATATACATATACAAACTAAATTGGAAATAATTAATACATTCTTTTTCCATAGTCCTTGCTTATTTTGTTTCAGTGTTCAACCAGCCAAGCCTGTACCATTTTTGGGATGTGGGTGGAAACTAGAGTACCTAGAGAAAACCCACACAGGCAGGTCAGTACTCACCGGGTATTGAACCCTCAAGTTCAGAACTGTGAGGTTGATGCTAACCACAAAATAATTTACTTTATAAAAGTTCTTCAGGTTTAACTGATCCATTGTTTTAAAACAATTGAACTTTTCATGATTATACCCAACCCAAAAAGAATAGAATGTAACAAAATATACAGTACTGTCATTCCCTGGTGGGAGAAGAACCTGAGATCTCCTTTGTCGAGGAAGCGACGCCATCTACTTCCAGAAGAGAATATTCCAGAAAAGCAGCCAGCAGGGATACACCATCAACGCCACCAGTGGGAAAACCAGTGAGCCATACAGCTCATGGTCTAAGATGCCCTGTGAGATGACTGATAGGAAGAGTAACCAGCCCTCCTGAAATCCCAGTGGCGTCTCCTGAAGCTCACTAAAAACAAAGACAGAGAAGAGCAGCGTGCAGGCTGGGCTGAGGAACACCATCAAGATGGCGGTGGGGATTCTGTGGGAAAGAAAACATGGTAAGTAAATAATTTGGAAGAAATTGACAAGGCTTGAGGTCATTTGTACTTGGAGATGTGTGGCGTGACGACAGCGGCCATTGGCACGAGAGTGAGTGCAAGGAGGAAGCCCAGCGAGAAGTTGATGAGTGCAGTGCAGCCCAGCAGCACGGCCAAGTACAACAACGCTATCAGCTTGAGAACTCTCCAGCCTTCCTCCGTCCCCTCGCCAGAAACAAGCCTGTAACAGGAGGTTGGTAAAAATGCTGTTTATTTATAGTCATCATTCATATGTATTACTAATACATTTAATACAAGAATATTTGCCAAAAAACTATAGGACTGCTAATAATTAGCAGTCCTATAGTTTTTTGGCAAATCTTCTTGGGCAACAAAACAAATCCAATGATCTAAATTTGAAACATTTTACATACTACCTTAGAAATTTGTGTGTTGACAAGTACTGACTTCTTCACACAGTGTACTAAATTTTGTTATTTGTTAAATTTAAATGACAAAAACTTTTCAAAACTTAACTAGACTCAACTGTTCAATGTCATTGAACTAGCTTCAGTAGTTCTGAAATATTTTTTGATGTAAAGAAATGTATAATCATTACACTTGCTGTTATTTCTAACTAACTAATGTTTGTGTCCTCAGGAGTCCTGAATGTAACATGGTGTGATGTTACCTTTGCGTATTATGAGGCAGTGCGAGTCCAGCCGTGTAAATGGCGATAGCCGTCAAGACGACGGCCTCTGTCTCCGAAACAGGGAAATGTTCCACAGCCATATCCTGGAAGCGAACAGGCAACGTATAGAGGGCAACTCCGGTCAAGTGGCTTATCACCAGAGGGGTCAACACGGAGAGAACGCCAGGACTGGACTGCAATGAGAGTAAGAATACAGGTTAACACGGCCAAAAGGCAGTCGGCGGCCGAGTTTGGCTGATGAATATTAACCTGCTCCACCATAACAGCACCATCTTTTGTCACAGGAGGTGCTGAGAGTTGTACCCACAGATCCAAAGCCTGCAGTTAAGTCAAGGACTGAAACAACACAGATGGAAAATCCGGGACATTTTTGGTTTGGAAAGGATACGCGCAGCAGCAAGATGACGCCGATCAAGCCGATTGCTGGCATATAGTAACTGATGGAAACAAATTGGGTCAGTGACGATAAAAGGTAGAAGAAGTAGGACTGGTGCAACCGCTCCAGGAGGTTATTCAGCTTACGGTACATTCCCTCCAAGAGCCTACCCACAAACAAGAAAAAAAGCATAGTAAATATAGATTTACCTTTTAATCTGCATACTGTTTACTTTAATGTAAAAGTATCCAAACAGTGACCTGCAGTACAGCAAATTATGAAAACATTAAATTAAGCTTAAAGATTGTCCCACTGAAATCAATGTAATGAACTATGTTTTCTTTAATAAACTGAAAGATCAATCTTGTTAGTCATTTTCTTTACTGTATGTATACTTACACATACATACAGTTATTTTGCAAGTGATGGAAACTTAGCACAAACCTGCCCACAGTGGTCATATCCGTCTTGTACTGGCGGAAGCTGTTGATGCCCCTGATGGTGACCGCCTCCACGTGGTAGCGCAGGAAGAGTCCGTGATCACCCCATGATCGCCCGCTGGCCTGCTTGAGCACCATCAACATCAGCGTCTGCACCGCATGGCTGTAGCCTGATGTTGTGTCCCAGTCGTTCCTATGCAGCTGTGCCAACAAATTTTTGTGTAAGAAAATGGCTGCACCCAATTTCTTAATGTCTCAGTAACTTTATATAAAAGTCTTCTCATCATCATGTTGCAGAAGTAAAGAGTTCCACATTAGCAAATGGCAATATTATCATGATACAATATTGGCTTCCATTGACAGCAATAGACCTCAAAGCCATTTAAACTGGTGGAGCCCGCAGTGATATTTCTCTCTTCCATTGTCATTATTGGAAGCCAATGATTTAAAGTTATTAACACATGCATTTAGCAGAATTCCTACCTTGCCCTGTATAGTGCAGAGGACACCAATCTTCTGACAGAAAGCATAGAAGAGGTTGGTGAGGTCCAGGTTTGGCAGTTGCCCATTTAGCCCCTCAAGCACAATATCCAAGCTGGTGACCATGTCGCTGCTGAGCTCCAGAGACAACGCTGCTTGAATGGAACCGGCACGACCTCGTAGAGGCGAATACTCCATGCCTGCATGGGGGAACACGGCAAAGAAGTTTTAATGTTGATTATGAATATGTACATATATGTATAAGTGTATAAGTACATGTATAAGTGTATGGGTACATGAGTACATGTATAAGTGTATGGGTACATAAGTACATGTATAAGTGTATGGGTACATGAGTACATGTATAAGTGTATGTATAAGTGTATGAGTCCATGTATAAGTGTATGTATAAGTGTATGAGTACATGTATAAGTGTATGGGTACATGAGTACATGTATAAGTGTATGGGTACATGAGTACATGTATAAGTCTATGAGTACATGTATATTTGTATGAGTACATGTACAAGTGTATGAGTACATGTATAAGAAAAAGCCTTACTATACTATGACGTTTTTTTTAAGAAAAAAAGCCTTACGATACTATGTCCTTTTTTTAAAGAAAAAAGCCTTACTATACTATGTCCTTTTTTTAAAGAAAAAAGCCTTACTATACTATGTCCTTTTTTTAAAGAAAAAAGCCTTACTATACTATGTCCTTTTTTAAAGAAAAAAGCCTTACTATACTGTGTCCTTTTTTTAAGAAAAAAGCCTTACTATACTATGTCCTTTTAAAGAAAAAAGCCTTACTATACTATGTCCTTTTTAAAGAAAAAAGCCTTACTATACTATGTCCTTTTTTAAAGAAAAAAAGCCTTACTATACTATGTCCTTTTTTAAAAGAAAAAAGCCTTACTATACTATGTCCTTTTTTAAAGAAAAAAGCCTTACTATACTGTCTTTTTTTTTAAGAAAAAAGCCTTACTATACTATGTCCTTTTTTTAAAGAAAAAAGCCTTACTATACTATGTCCTTTTTTAAAGAAAAAAGCCTTACTATACTATGTCCTTTTTTTTAAAGAAAAAAGCCTTACTATACTATGTCCTTTTTTTAAAGAAAAAAGCCTTACTATACTATGTCCTTTTTTTAAAGAAAAAAGCCTTACTATACTATGTCCTTTTTTTAATAAAAAAGCCTTACTATACTATGTCCTTTTTTTAAAGAAAAAAGCCTTACTATACTATGTCCTTTTTTTAAAGAAAAAAGCCTTACTATACTATGTCCTTTTTTTTAAAGAAAAAAGCCTTACTATACTATGTCGTTTTTGAAGAGAATAAAGCCTTACTATACTATGTCCTTTTTTTAATAAAAAAGCCTTACTATACTATGTCCTTTTTTTAAAGAAAAAAGCCTTACTATACTATGTCTTTTTTTAATAAAAAAGCCTTACTATACAATGTCCTTTTTTTAAAGAAAAAAGCCTTACTATACTATGTCCTTTTTTTAAGAAAAAAGCCTTACTATACTATGTCCTTTTTTTAAAGAAAAAAGCCTTACTATACTATGTCCTTTTTTTAATAAAAAAGCCTTACTATACTATGTCCTTTTTTTAAAGAAAAAAGCCTTACTATACTATGTCCTTTTTTTAAAGAAAAAAGCCTTACTATACTATGTCCTTTTTTTTAAAGAAAAAAGCCTTACTATACTATGTCGTTTTTGAAGAGAATAAAGCCTTACTATACTATGTCCTTTTTTTAAAGAAAAAAGCCTTACTATACTATGTCCTTTTTTAAAAGAAAAAAGCCTTACTATACTATGTCCTTTTTTAAAGAAAAAAGCCTTACTATACTGTCTTTTTTTTAAAGAAAAAAGCCTTACTATACTATGTCCTTTTTTTAAAGAAAAAAGCCTTACTATACTATGTCCTTTTTTTAAAGAAAAAAGCCTTACTATACTATGTCCTTTTTTTTAAAGAAAAAAGCCTTACTATACTATGTCCTATTTTTAATAAAAAAGCCTTACTATACTATGTCCTTTTTTTAAAGAAAAAAGCCTTACTATACTATGTCTTTTTTTTAATAAAAAAGCCTTACTATACAATGTCCTTTTTTTAAAGAAAAAAGCCTTACTATACTATGTTCTTTTTTTAAGAAAAAAGCCTTACTATACTATGTCCTTTTTTTAAGAAAAAAGCCTTACTATACTATGTCCTTTTTTTAAAGAAAAAAGCCTTACTATACTATGTCCTTTTTTTAAAGAAAAAAGCCTTACTATACTATGTCCTTTTTTTCAAGAAAAAAAGCCTTACTATACTATATCCTTTTTTTAAAAAAAAAGCCTTACTATACTATGTCGTTTTTGAAGAGAATAAAGCCTTACTATACTATGTCCTTTTTTAAAAGAAAAAAGCCTCACTATACTATGTCCTTATTTATAAGAAAAAAGCCTTACTATACTATGTCCTTTTTTAAAGAAAAAAGCCTTACTATACTATGTCCCCTTTTTTAAAGAAAAAAGCCTTACCATACTATGTCCTTTTTTTAAAGAAAAAAGCCTTACTATACTATGTCGTTTTTTGAAGAGAATAAAGCCTTACTATACTATGTCCTTTTTTTTAAAGAAAAAAGCCTTACTATACTATGTCGTTTTTGAAGAGAATAAAGCCTTACTATACTATGTCCTTTTTTAAAAGAAAAAAGCCTCACTATACTATGTCCTTATTTATAAGAAAAAAGCCTTACTATACTATGTCCTTATTTATAAGAAAAAAGCCTTACTATACTATGTCCTTTTTTAAAGAAAAAACCCTTACTATACTATGTCCTTTTTTAAAGAAAAAAGCCTTACTATACTATGTCCTTTTTTTAAAGAAAAAAGCCTTACTATACTATGTCCTTTTTTTAAAGAAAAAAGCCTTACTATACTATGTCCTTTTTTTAATAAAAAAGCCTTACTATACTATGTCCTTTTTTTAAAGAAAAAAGCCTTACTATACTATGTCTTTTTTTAATAAAAAAGCCTTACTATACTATGTCCTTTTTTAAAGAAAAAAGCCTCACTATACTATGTCCTTTTTTTAAAGAAAAAAGCCTTACTATACTATGTCCTTTTTTTTAAAGAAAAAAGCCTTACTATACTATGTCCTTTTTTTAATAAAAAAGCCTTACTATACTATGTCCTTTTTTTAAAGAAAAAAGCCTTACTATACTATGTCTTTTTTTAATAAAAAAGCCTTACTATACAATGTCCTTTTTTTAAAGAAAAAAGCCTTACTATACTATGTCCTTTTTTTAAGAAAAAAGCCTTACTATACTATGTCCTTTTTTTAAAGAAAAAAGCCTTACTATACTATGTCCTTTTTTTAATAAAAAAGCCTTACTATACTATGTCCTTTTTTTAAAGAAAAAAGCCTTACTATACTATGTCCTTTTTTTAAAGAAAAAAGCCTTACTATACTATGTCCTTTTTTTTAAAGAAAAAAGCCTTACTATACTATGTCGTTTTTGAAGAGAATAAAGCCTTACTATACTATGTCCTTTTTTTAAAGAAAAAAGCCTTACTATACTATGTCCTTTTTTTAAAGAAAAAAGCCTTACTATACTATGTCCTTTTTTTAAAGTAAAAAAGCCTTACTATACTATGTCCTTTTTTAAAGAAAAAAGCCTTACTATACTATGTCCTTTTTTAAAGAAAAAAGCCTTACTATACTATGTCCTTTTTTTAAAGAAAAAAGCCTTACTATACTATGTCCTTTTTTTTAAAGAAAAAAGCCTTACTATACTATGTCCTATTTTTAATAAAAAAGCCTTACTATACTATGTCCTTTTTTTAAAGAAAAAAGCCTTACTATACTATGTCTTTTTTTTAATAAAAAAGCCTTACTATACAATGTCCTTTTTTTAAAGAAAAAAGCCTTACTATACTATGTTCTTTTTTTAAGAAAAAAGCCTTACTATACTATGTCCTTTTTTTAAGAAAAAAGCCTTACTATACTATGTCCTTTTTTTAAAGAAAAAAGCCTTACTATACTATGTCCTTTTTTTAAATAAAAAAGCCTTACTATACTATGTCCTTATTTATAAGAAAAAAGCCTTACTATACTATGTCCTTATTTATAAGAAAAAAGCCTTACTATACTATGTCCTTTTTTAAAGAAAAAAGCCTTACTATACTATGTCCTTTTTTTAAGAAAAAAGCCTTACTATACTATGTCCTTTTTTTAAGAAAAAAGCCTTACTATACTATGTCCTTTTTTTAAAGAAAAAAGCCTTACTATACTATGTCCTTTTTTTTAAAGAAAAAAGCCTTACTATACTATGTCCTTTTTTTCAAGAAAAAAGCCTTACTATACTATGTCCTTTTTTTCAAGAATAAAGCCTTACTATACTATGTCCTTTTTTAAAAGAAAAAAGCCTTACTATACTATGTCCTTATTTATAAGAGAAAAGCCTTACTATACTATGTCCTTTTTTTAAAGAAAAAAGCCTTACTATACTATGTCCTTTTTTTTAATAAAAAAGCCTTACTATACTATGTCCTTTTTTTCAAGAAAAAAGCCTTACTATACTATGTCCTTTTTTTAAAGAAAAAAGCCTTACTATACTATGTCCCTTTTTTTAAAGAAAAAAGCCTTACTATACTATGTCCTTTTTTAAGAAAAAAGCCTTACTATACTATGTCCTTTTTTTAAAGAAAAAAGCCTTACTATACTACGTCCTTTTTTTAAGGAAAAAAGCCTGACTATACTGTGTCCTTTTTTAAAGAAAAAAAGCCTTACTATACTATGTCCTTTTTTTAAAAGAAAAAAGCCTTACTATACTATGTCCTTTTTTTAAAAAAAAACGCCTTACTATACTATGTCCTTTTTTTAAAGAAAAAAGCCTTACTATACTATGTCCTTTTTTTTAAAGAAAAAAGCCTTACTATACTATGTCGTTTTTGAAGAGAATAAAGCCTTACTATACTATGTCCTTTTTTTAAAGAAAAAAGCCTTACTATACTATGTCCTTTTTTTAAAGAAAAAAGCCTTACTATACTATGTCCTTTTTTTAAAGTAAAAAAGCCTTACTATACTATGTCCTTTTTTAAAGAAAAAAGCCTTACTATACTATGTCCTTTTTTAAAGAAAAAAGCCTTACTATACTATGTCCTTTTTTTAAAGAAAAAAGCCTTACTATACTATGTCCTTTTTTTTAAAGAAAAAAGCCTTACTATACTATGTCCTATTTTTAATAAAAAAGCCTTACTATACTATGTCCTTTTTTTAAAGAAAAAAGCCTTACTATACTATGTCTTTTTTTTAATAAAAAAGCCTTACTATACAATGTCCTTTTTTTAAAGAAAAAAGCCTTACTATACTATGTTCTTTTTTTAAGAAAAAAGCCTTACTATACTATGTCCTTTTTTTAAGAAAAAAGCCTTACTATACTATGTCCTTTTTTTAAAGAAAAAAGCCTTACTATACTATGTCCTTTTTTTAAATAAAAAAGCCTTACTATACTATGTCCTTATTTATAAGAAAAAAGCCTTACTATACTATGTCCTTATTTATAAGAAAAAAGCCTTACTATACTATGTCCTTTTTTAAAGAAAAAAGCCTTACTATACTATGTCCTTTTTTTAAGAAAAAAGCCTTACTATACTATGTCCTTTTTTTAAGAAAAAAGCCTTACTATACTATGTCCTTTTTTTAAAGAAAAAAGCCTTACTATACTATGTCCTTTTTTTTAAAGAAAAAAGCCTTACTATACTATGTCCTTTTTTTCAAGAAAAAAGCCTTACTATACTATGTCCTTTTTTTCAAGAATAAAGCCTTACTATACTATGTCCTTTTTTAAAAGAAAAAAGCCTTACTATACTATGTCCTTATTTATAAGAGAAAAGCCTTACTATACTATGTCCTTTTTTTAAAGAAAAAAGCCTTACTATACTATGTCCTTTTTTTTAATAAAAAAGCCTTACTATACTATGTCCTTTTTTTCAAGAAAAAAGCCTTACTATACTATGTCCTTTTTTTAAAGAAAAAAGCCTTACTATACTATGTCCCTTTTTTTAAAGAAAAAAGCCTTACTATACTATGTCCTTTTTTAAGAAAAAAGCCTTACTATACTATGTCCTTTTTTTAAAGAAAAAAGCCTTACTATACTACGTCCTTTTTTTAAGGAAAAAAGCCTGACTATACTGTGTCCTTTTTTAAAGAAAAAAAGCCTTACTATACTATGTCCTTTTTTTAAAAGAAAAAAGCCTTACTATACTATGTCCTTTTTTTAAAAAAAAAAGCCTTACTATACTATGTCCTTTTTTTAAAGAAAAAAGCCTTACTATACTATGTCCTTATTTATAAGAAAAAAGCCTTACTATACTATGTCCTTTTTTTAAAAAGAAAAAAGCCTTACTATACTATGTCCTTTTTTTCAAGAAAAAAGCCTTACTATACTATGTCCTTTTTTTAAAGAAAAAAGCCTTACTATACTGTCCTTTTTTTCAAGAAAAAAGCCTTACTATACTATGTCCTTTTTTTCAAGAAAAAAGCCTTACTATACTATGTCCTTTTTTAAAGAAAAAAGCCTTACTATACTATGTCCTTTTTTTCAAGAAAAAAGCCTTACTATACTATGTCCTTTTTTTCAAGAAAAAAGCCTTACTATACTATGTCCTTTTTTTAAGAAAAAAGCCTTACTATACTATGTCCTTTTTCTTAAGAAAAAAGCCTTACTATACTATGTCGTTTTTGAAGAGAATAAAGCCTTACTATACTATGTCCTTATTTATAAGAAAAAAGCCTTACTATACTATGTCCTTTTTTAAAGAAAAAAGCCTTACTATACTATGTCCTTTTTTTAAGAAAAAAGCCTTACTATACTATGTCCTTTTTTTAAGAAAAAAGCCTTACTATACTATGTCCTTTTTTTAAAGAAAAAAGCCTTACTATACTATGTCCTTTTTTTTAAAGAAAAAAGCCTTACTATACTATGTCCTTTTTTTCAAGAAAAAAGCCTTACTATACTATGTCCTTTTTTTCAAGAATAAAGCCTTACTATACTATGTCCTTTTTTAAAAGAAAAAAGCCTTACTATACTATGTCCTTATTTATAAGAGAAAAGCCTTACTATACTATGTCCTTTTTTTAAAGAAAAAAGCCTTACTATACTATGTCCTTTTTTTTAATAAAAAAGCCTTACTATACTATGTCCTTTTTTTCAAGAAAAAAGCCTTACTATACTATGTCCTTTTTTTAAAGAAAAAAGCCTTACTATACTATGTCCCTTTTTTTAAAGAAAAAAGCCTTACTATACTATGTCCTTTTTTAAGAAAAAAGCCTTACTATACTATGTCCTTTTTTTAAAGAAAAAAGCCTTACTATACTACGTCCTTTTTTTAAGGAAAAAAGCCTGACTATACTGTGTCCTTTTTTAAAGAAAAAAAGCCTTACTATACTATGTCCTTTTTTTAAAAGAAAAAAGCCTTACTATACTATGTCCTTTTTTTAAAAAAAAAAGCCTTACTATACTATGTCCTTTTTTTAAAGAAAAAAGCCTTACTATACTATGTCCTTTTTTTTAAAGAAAAAAGCCTTACTATACTATGTCGTTTTTGAAGAGAATAAAGCCTTACTATACTATGTCCTTTTTTTAAAGAAAAAAGCCTTACTATACTATGTCCTTTTTTTAAAGAAAAAAGCCTTACTATACTATGTCCTTTTTTTAAAGTAAAAAAGCCTTACTATACTATGTCCTTTTTTAAAGAAAAAAGCCTTACTATACTATGTCCTTTTTTAAAGAAAAAAGCCTTACTATACTATGTCCTTTTTTTAAAGAAAAAAGCCTTACTATACTATGTCCTTTTTTTTAAAGAAAAAAGCCTTACTATACTATGTCCTATTTTTAATAAAAAAGCCTTACTATACTATGTCCTTTTTTTAAAGAAAAAAGCCTTACTATACTATGTCTTTTTTTTAATAAAAAAGCCTTACTATACAATGTCCTTTTTTTAAAGAAAAAAGCCTTACTATACTATGTTCTTTTTTTAAGAAAAAAGCCTTACTATACTATGTCCTTTTTTTAAGAAAAAAGCCTTACTATACTATGTCCTTTTTTTAAAGAAAAAAGCCTTACTATACTATGTCCTTTTTTTAAATAAAAAAGCCTTACTATACTATGTCCTTATTTATAAGAAAAAAGCCTTACTATACTATGTCCTTATTTATAAGAAAAAAGCCTTACTATACTATGTCCTTTTTTAAAGAAAAAAGCCTTACTATACTATGTCCTTTTTTTAAGAAAAAAGCCTTACTATACTATGTCCTTTTTTTAAGAAAAAAGCCTTACTATACTATGTCCTTTTTTTAAAGAAAAAAGCCTTACTATACTATGTCCTTTTTTTTAAAGAAAAAAGCCTTACTATACTATGTCCTTTTTTTCAAGAAAAAAGCCTTACTATACTATGTCCTTTTTTTCAAGAATAAAGCCTTACTATACTATGTCCTTTTTTAAAAGAAAAAAGCCTTACTATACTATGTCCTTATTTATAAGAGAAAAGCCTTACTATACTATGTCCTTTTTTTAAAGAAAAAAGCCTTACTATACTATGTCCTTTTTTTTAATAAAAAAGCCTTACTATACTATGTCCTTTTTTTCAAGAAAAAAGCCTTACTATACTATGTCCTTTTTTTAAAGAAAAAAGCCTTACTATACTATGTCCCTTTTTTTAAAGAAAAAAGCCTTACTATACTATGTCCTTTTTTAAGAAAAAAGCCTTACTATACTATGTCCTTTTTTTAAAGAAAAAAGCCTTACTATACTACGTCCTTTTTTTAAGGAAAAAAGCCTGACTATACTGTGTCCTTTTTTAAAGAAAAAAAGCCTTACTATACTATGTCCTTTTTTTAAAAGAAAAAAGCCTTACTATACTATGTCCTTTTTTTAAAAAAAAAAGCCTTACTATACTATGTCCTTTTTTTAAAGAAAAAAGCCTTACTATACTATGTCCTTATTTATAAGAAAAAAGCCTTACTATACTATGTCCTTTTTTTAAAAAGAAAAAAGCCTTACTATACTATGTCCTTTTTTTCAAGAAAAAAGCCTTACTATACTATGTCCTTTTTTTAAAGAAAAAAGCCTTACTATACTGTCCTTTTTTTCAAGAAAAAAGCCTTACTATACTATGTCCTTTTTTTCAAGAAAAAAGCCTTACTATACTATGTCCTTTTTTAAAGAAAAAAGCCTTACTATACTATGTCCTTTTTTTCAAGAAAAAAGCCTTACTATACTATGTCCTTTTTTTCAAGAAAAAAGCCTTACTATACTATGTCCTTTTTTTAAGAAAAAAGCCTTACTATACTATGTCCTTTTTCTTAAGAAAAAAGCCTTACTATACTATGTCGTTTTTGAAGAGAATAAAGCCTTACTATACTATGTCCTTTTTTTAAAGAAAAAAGCCTTACTATACTATGTCCTTTTTTTAAAGAAAAAAGCCTTACTATACTATGTCCTTTTTTTAAAGAAAAAAGCCTTACTATACTATGTCCTTTTTTTAAAGAAAAAAGCCTTACTATACTATGTCCTTTTTTAAAGAAAAAAGCCTTACTATACTATGTCCTTTTTTTTAAGAAAAAAGCCTTACTATACTATGTCCTTTTTTTCAAGAAAAAAGCCTTACTATACTATGTCCTTTTTTTAAAGAAAAAAGCCTTACTATACTATGTCCTTTTTTTCAAGAAAAAAGCCTTACTATACTATGTCCTTTTTTAAAGAAAAAAGCCTTACTATACTATGTCCTTTTTTACGAAAAAAGCCTTACTATACTACGTCCTTTTTTTAAAGAAAAAAGCCTTACTATACTATGTCCTTTTTTAAAGAAAAAAGCCTTACTATACTATGTCCTTTTTTTTAAGAAAAAAGCCTTACTATAATATGTCCTTTTTTAAAAAAAAACGCCTTACTATACTATGTCCTTTTTTAAAGAAAAAAGGTTAAAATAGTTATTATTACCTGTGGTGTTGGTGTGGTGGTATCCCTCCAGCCAGGCCTGCATGCCAATCAGATCGTGTTCATTGACAAGGAAGATGATGTCTTTGGCCCAGAACACCTGACCTGTTCGGGTGGAAAAGTATTCAGGTATATAGCTATGTCTACATACAAATCTCAGAGAAAGTAATGTGTGCATCTATGAACAAGTGGTAAGTCAAACAAAATAAAACATTTCATTTCATTCAAAATAAACCTTCAGCTACATTCATGCTTAGTTCTCTCTCCCATCCACAAACTCCCCATTGTATAAAATAATGCCTCATTTTATTACTAAACATCTTAACCACTAGTTATTTGTTACTCTGTTAGTAGATGGTGAAGTACAACAATGTTTTTCCATTGTAATATCCTGTTTTTTATTTTATTTTGAGATCCAAGTAAATCGACATACGAGCTCAGTCCCGAAACGCATTAAGCTTATCTCAAGGTACCACTGTAGCACTTAAAAGCATACAAATGTGACTTCTATTTTAAAGTGTGATTAAAACAACAGCGCAATAAACAAACAAACTGACATTACCCCCAAACACACGATTTCCACATCTTTCTGATCAACTTACTTCTAAAGTACTGGGCCAAAACCAGCAGCAGCCCCACAGCCTGGTTGTTCTCCTTTCCTGGGCTGCACGGAGCAGTCAACACCAAGGCTTCAGTCCGTGGCGCTCTGGGGGCACGGAGGATGCCATACACATTTGTACCTTTCACCATCTTAACAGGGAAAAAAAGAAGGCAAATGTGAATTGTTATGTTGCTTTGCCACACACACGCACATGTATTCAACAAAAAGTTACCCTACAAATCTCTCTTTGTTTTCATCCGGGAACGGAAGCGTGCGAGAGAACGTCTGCGTGTAAACTTCCAAGCCTCGATCCTGCATCGTTTTCACCAGCCAGTCCACCGGCATGCCACTGCGCACCAATGATTTTGTTTCAGGACAACCATCAGCTTGCTGTCAGAACGATGAAATTTGACTTACTCTGCTTTTATCTTCATTGTCCCAAACTCCCTGCCGGTAACCAGTGCCCTCTCCCCGGCTGGAAAGTGTTCCTCCACCATGGTGGATCCCATGGCGTTCTCGGACATGCCCGTACGCAGGGTGAACGGTTCGAAGGCCAGACCCATGAACCATGCCACTCCCGCCAAATAACAGACAAGACTGAAGGTGAGAGGAAGATGACAAAAAAAAACAAGATTTGTTGTAAATAAATGTATACACTTGTTGACATGAAATTTCAAACATGTTAAAACTGTGACTGCTGTTGAAAGCATTTCAAAAGATTATATATATATGTAGCTCCAACCTACAAGTAGAAAATGTGGCATTATTTAGTTGTACCCACAAATATTTATGATTTGAATCCAGTTTTACTAGTTTGCCAGTATAAACAGCAAATGGCAATGTCAAAGGTTCCCCAAGCATAAACTAACTGAAACTGAAAATGTGCTTCTATTAGGAAATAAACCTTACCTTCTTGTGATTCCAACCTGCATACCCTGTTGTGGCATTTTTTGAAACTATCCTCACAGGTTTGTATGTTTCATATGATAGATTATTGTTTACATCTTATATTACTTGTACTTAAAATATAAAGTAGCTTTGATGATGATGCCAGGCCAATTTGTCAGGTCAAATGTAAATAAAGTACATGACATTCATGTCATAAAGACTGTGCACTTAACATTTGATTTTAAAAAATAATTAAAAATTGAGCGCCCGTTGTTAAGTGGTAAGCGCCTCACAGTTCTAGAGTCGAGGGTTTGATACCCAAAACATGCATGGTAGGATGCTCTAACATTAAATTGGGCGATTTAGAGTGTGGGGCCTGGTGCCCGTAGGTGAGTGGGATATGCTCCAGCACCCCCATGACCCTTGTGAGGAAACGGTTCTGAAATTAATTAATAAATGAATAAAAAACAAATGAATTTCGATCACAATTGTAAATTAACCTTATATTGCGTCACTGTGCGGAATAACGTTAAAAATTTAACCCTAGAACATTATGACATTATATTTGGATTTTTTTTTAATCCAATAAAAAGGGCCATCATTGATTCTCTGAGCCATGTATAACGTTAAAAATTTAACCCTAGAACATTATGACATTATATTTGGATTTTTTTTTAATCCAATAAAAAGGGCCATCATTGATTCTCTGAGCCATGTAGAATGCAACAACAACAAATGGCTTCAATTAGTTGCACATTTAAGAAAATGCTTTAAAGATGTGTCCCTACACTTATAAATGAAGTTTTGTTAATGTTAATGTCATAAGGAATAAAACAATGTACACACCAGATTGGACCATTAAGGCGAGTTAGCAAGCTGACCAGTGCCTGTCTTCTGTTGGGATCGGAGAGAAGTCCCATGTTGTTTCTTTGGGATGAGTCCTGCATAAAGCATACAAATGCACATTATATAAATACAATGATTTACAACACAGACAGTATATTTGATCTTCATTTTCTTTTTCAATCAACCCCCCACACCTGCTTGCACGGCGTCTTGTGACAGATACGGCCAATTAAGCTGCACTTGGGTCACTAGATCACTTCGACTAAAGTGTTTTTACTAGTACGACTACGATACATAATTCGTTCATTTATTTTGTGGAGTAGTGAGACCTGTAGTATGAACAAATTACCTTTTTTTAGTATAAACGCCGGTTTAATACGCCGTCACGGGAAGTACAGGGAACACATTTTAAATGTTGTATGACACTAGATGTCTGATACCTCGTGAGTCAACGGGGACGGTTGTTGTCATTTGTTGGCCATTTTAAGAATCAAATGCGATATAAAGCCAAGTCAATGATCGTGTATTTTGAATGACTACAGATTGGTAATTTTTCATAGGATCTGCTTAGTAATTAACGTCAGAGACGCAGAGGTTTTACTGCGAATCTAGAAATAATTTTAAGAGTTGCTGAATATAATTCAGCCTCCATCAAAACCACGTAAGGCCCTGTCACAACATGGCGACGAGTTAGTTATCCCATGAACTGCCCTGCATACATAGGTTGTTTCAACCCGATACAGTAATACAACGAAACCACCTCCGGTAATCGATCGGAGATATCCGTCCAATCATTCCCAAGCACAAAATAATAAAAAATATTTTTTTAAAATGCTATAGGCCAGTTTAGAATATATTCTTTCCACCCCGAAACAATAAAAATATATATATACTTACACATGTATGTATTTTGTGGTGTAAGATTTGGAAAAGGAAACTAACGATGCACTCAATTACTATTTTGTACAAAACTGATAAATGTATGTTTTTTTATATATATTTTACTAAGAGAAATTACTCAAGCAATATGTTTCTATTTTACATATCTCGATGGAGATGAGCTTCAACCTTTTCTTGTTAATTTATCATTACACTAACAGATGCTAAATTAACCTCAGAATTAAACGCAACTCGGATTAAGGCATGGATTACACCACAATATGTAAATAATCCTGTAAAATATAACAAGCAACACAACATCATATAAAGCAGATTTTAGTTGTTGTCAAATTTACAAAACAATGTACAACATCAATTATTGTCGTGAGGGGCTCATTAACTGGGAAAATAGATTGTATACTGGTTTTTAGTCCAGAAAAGTCCAATATGGAAGTTTGAAAATAGCAGTAGTGCAAATATCAGTCTTCAGTGCCTGGCGTAGCCTCTTGGAGATGCTGACGCACAACCTGGTCAAGCACCTTGCTCACACCTTTGCAAGCTGTCATGGCAGCCTCCATCATAGCCTCGAGGTGGTCTTGATGCAACCTGGCGTCCATCTGCACCAGGGCAATCTGCCCGCTACGGGGGAGGAGCGCCAGCGCCAAGGAGCTCACACCACCGCTCTCCTCCGCATAGCACAAGTCGGCGAGCGGAGTTTCGTCCACGAAACCCACAGTGGAGGCACATACATAGTCCAGCATGGGGATGCCGGCGTCTATCACGGCCAAGGTGGCGGCGTTCACGCACACGCTGTAGTTGCCTCCGTCCGACTGAAGAATCTGGTGAGGAAAATGAATTTTGTTGAATATCTCCTAAAGATTCTCACACTGATTCAGTTGGAAAGTATTTACTATAATAAAAAAAATAGAAATTTGCTCAGTAATACATTTACCTTGACATAAATGTCTATTTGAGAGCGCGGGTAGAGCTGCGTCATCACAGCAGCTTCGAATGTCTGTTTGAGATGGAGGCTCATCTCAGTGGACTTGCGATCACCGTGCGGTCTCCTCTTCCTCTCTGATGTGCTGAAAGTGGCCATACTGTATTGGCAGTTGATGACAGCTCGGTCTGGAAGGATTCGACTGCGGGAGCTTCGCATCTGAGGGGAAACATGGACCAATTGTCATCATATTGGCTCACATCTTTAGTTCTTACAGCAATGTTGTCCCTATTTTTCTGTTACCAGGTTCTACTATATATATCTATATATTAACATATTATTGCATTGCAAATATTAATAAGACAGTTGTGGTTATTTCATGTATGTTTTTCTCATTATGACATGGCTTGAAGGCCATAGTTATGTACATTAATACTAAATCTATAGTTAATTTTTCACAAACATCACTGTACAGTGTTATTAAAATTCAAGTTACATCATAATTACATTTATAAGTGCTTATGAAGTGGAAATGTACGATATAGGGTTACATAGTAACTATAAAATGGAAAAATATTTATCACCCTAATGATATTGTGGATTATCATATTGCATGTTTCATTTATGATTGTATGTTAACCAATACATTTAGCACATATATGTTTTTTTCTTATTCAAGGCAGATAAAGATTGACATAACTGTGGTCAAATACGATATTGTATTTTGATTAGAAAAAGTTAGCATCAGGCTAGCTTTTAGTGCTACTTACTTCGTGCGGACCGTACACAACTGCCAGAGCTTTAGTGTTTCCTTGCTCTAAATACGCCGAGCCGTCAGCCTGGCCGAACACACCCATGCGGGCTTGAACCTTTCGAAGCTCGCTGGCTTTGCGTCCATCCAGACGGTATCCTTGGTCAGACAACAGCTCCAAACCTGCCATGTTTTCACTTGGTTAAGGAAAGAAGACACGTGCACAGCGTTAGACTACATTACCCATAATGCTTATACAGGACAGGCTTACGGAAGGCGAGTACTACATAAATAAAGTAAATGACAAGGTAGGAAATATGGTTTTCAAAATGTAATACACTGAAAAGGTAAGGCAAAGACACTTACACATATCAGCAATTTTAAAAATAAATTTTAATAGCATCTCTAATGTGTATAAATAAAACATATGAAACAATGCATATACATATAATGTAATGAGTTGAACAATAACAGGGTTGGTTACGTGTGATGCAAAATGTTCTTCATATAGTCAGTGTATGGGTGAGAAAAAAACAGTACCTTAAAATCAAAGCATCCAAAAATGCACGCCTAATAACTTTGCAACCCACATTCTTCCATAAAATAAACAAAACAAAAACAATTTTTCACAGGCAGTAACAAAATAGAGCTGCGGGTTCAATCATTAATTTTCAGTCTTCAATTTTTTCATCAAGGTTTTACTTACCCAATTAAGTGCAAAGCTCCAAAACTATTCACATTGACCTTCTCAAGTTTTAGATAAAATTGTTTTTAAAATCTCAAAAGGACTTATTTTCACTTGTAAAATGTCAGTCATCAATCACATTGTATTGTAACAAATGGCGTCTATAAGGAAAAACAAAACAAAACTCTATTACACAATTGGGGGAAAAAATGGAGTAACAAATAACATGTAACAATGCAACAAGTTTGCTAATTCTCAGCGCCTGGGTTTAGGAAAACCGAGGAAAAATGGTATCATACCAAACACGAAAAATGACAAATGCTACCTCTCAAAGTTGGACTATGAACGCAAATGAGACCATCCCTTTTTGTCATCTTACTGTTTGTCCATTTAAAAAGGGGTTGACAATGACGACCTCCTTTAAAAAGAACAAAATAAAAAGTAAAGAAAAAGCAAAGGTGGCAAGTCTGCTATAATACGCAGGTGTAGGTGACAGTGAGAGGTTTTCGGCACCAAAAGATCATGGCAACGTCACCGAGCTGTGTTGAACAGGTGGGAAGGATAATACTAGGGGAGGAAAAGTGGTCTCTGCTTAATTTTCAAGTCCTCAAAAGAGTGCAAAGATCCCTTTATTTCCCTGACGTATCCTGTGGTCGCATGTGACGTTCCTAAAACTCGGCAAACTCCTTCACACATTTTTCCGTGACGGAAACACGTATCTCCTCTTCGTCGTAATCGTCAAAGTTGCTAGTATCGCCGGGGCCTCTGCACTTGGGTATAAACGGCGCCTCCACCTGTCACATGAAACAAATGGTCGGAGCAAAACAATCAATACCATATTCATTTAAAGTTTTTCATGACGCTATGGTCTTGCCTTCCTCTCGTAGATTGCGATCCAATCTGTTGTGGCGAACCACTTGTGGCCCTTGATGTCATTGACGCCGTTTTTCAGGTTCCCAAAGCGCTTGGTCAGGTCCACCTGCAGCAGGTTCCTCAGCAGATCCTTCAAGTCTGAGCTGAAGTGGGAAGGGAAACGCACCTGGAAAGACAGAAGAAATCTGTTACATGTCAACATAAACAAAAGCAACTTTACTGGACACTGACAACCCTACCTTCCCAGAGACTATTTTCTCATAGATCTGAATCGGTTGGTCTGCAAAAAACGGAGGGTAGCCGGCAGCCATTTCATAAATGAGGACTCCTAAGGCCCACCAGTCCACAGCTTTGTTGTAGCCCTGAAAGAGAAATCACAAAAAATGAGTGACAAGATAGAAACAAACAACTACTTGTTGAGTGCCATCTGGATCCAAAAAGCCTCCAATAAAATACATGTAATGATGGCCAGAACTGCTATTCTTGAACGGCTCATTACAGCTTGTAATTTTATAAATAAACAGAGATATTTTACAAACATATCTAAGAATGGTTGAGAATTTTACTTTGCTGAGAATGATTTCTGGAGCCAGGTATTCCGGTGTGCCGCATAATGTCCAAGTTCGGCCTTTGACACGCTTGGCAAATCCAAAGTCTGTCACCTGAAAAGAGTCAACGTGGCGCTTGAGAGAATTGGAGCCACAAATGAGCCGCCGTAATGTATCGTCGGGCAAGTGGCTCACCTGAATGTAGCCGTGGTGGTCAATGAGAAGGTTCTCAGGTTTTAGATCTCTGTAAATGAGATCGAGTGAATGGAGGTACTCAAACGTTAGTACGATTTGGGCGGCGTAGAAGCGTGCGTGCGGCTCGCTGAAAAAAGAAACGGAGAGTAGGTCAAACCTTGTGAAAACACTCATCAACATAAAACAAAGACTTGAAATGAGGGCTCATTCCTCTGAGGACCTTACCTAAACCTCCCAATTCGTCTTAAATGCGAGAACATTTCGCCTCCGGGAACATACTCCATCACCATGTACAAATTGGAGTTGTCCTAAAATAACATGCTCACTTTGATATCTCTTCTATTAATTCCCAAATGAGTGGCATAAAAGATATATTACCTTGAATGCGTACTCGAGTTTAACAAGAAAGGGGAAGCTGACGGCTTGTAATATTCTCTTCTCATTTAGGGTGTGTTCTATTTGTTTAAGTTTCACCACCTAACCAAAACAAGAACAAACAAGTCATAAAATTAATGGCATTTCAATGTCCAATATGTTATTTCTATTCCTTTTCAGAACGTATCCGCAGATTTGTGTCAATTCATCCATCAAAACTGAGCATTCAAAATTGGTGTGTCTAGAAAACAGACCTTCTGCTTGTCCAGTATTTTCATGGCAAAGTACTGCTCTGTTCCTTTGTGTTTCACAAGCATGACCCTTCCAAATGAGCCAGTGCCCAGAGTCTTTAATCTGTCAAAGTCATCTAGGCACGTTGTGCTCTGCAAGTAGAAAAAAAGCCTGTTAGACACTTAATGGAATGTATTGATTCATTTACTATTAAGAGCATTCTAACCTGTGGTGGACATTCCCATTTCCGTAAGAAGTCTTCTTTGGCTTTGGCTAGAAACTCTTTTACTAAAGAGAGAGAGGAGGAAAAATAGTATTAATTTTCTCTGGAATAAAAATGATGTTTGCCTTTTTTTTTAAGTAAGATTGGTAAAAATGTAGGGCATCAGAGTGGCAAAGGTAAACAGAATTATAAGGTCAACTCTCATCTGGATATTATTTACATGACACAAACACAAGGGAAGAAACAAAACAAGACAGGCAACAAGAGTGATGCATGCCAAGTAAATAACTGGGTTGTAAGTTATTTAGTAGCCACAACTCAAGGGAAAAACAAAATTATGAAAGGACAAGTTTCTCTCGGAGCATCACTTTTTTAAGGGAAAGGCTAATAAACAGAATTGTAAGCAAAGACAAACCGATGCATGGCAAACACAGCAGATATCCAGATTGAGAGAACGTGAGCGACAACAAAAACAAAACAAAAAAACACTTATTATCCAAAGCACGCAATAACAGCAAGCACACTGAGCAAGTTTCGCACAATGAAACCAGCACCCAAAATTTGCAGGCTCAAGTTTTTTTTTTTTGTTGTGCATACCGAACGTCTCTATTGATCACCGGGGGGTGTTATTTTTTTTCACAGGAACAATCCCCCACCACCCCATGGATGGAATGATACAGAAGAAAGAAAAAGAGAAGGAAGACAAGAGTTATGTAAACAAATAACATAACAAACATCACATACATTATGTGGTGACAACAGCAACTCAATAAGGAGAATTGCAATCATTAATAATGGGAGTAATTGGCCAAGGTTGACAAGTATGATGATGAATGATGTCCATTTGGTAATCCACTGCGACTGTGTCATGTATTCAAGCTTCATACGTGCTGTAAACACAAGGTAATCTTGTGTGTATATTCAGCAATGGAGGTTACCAGGTGGCCTTGTCAGAGAGACTAAAAAAAAAAACTGCAACAGCTTAAATAGCTTGCTTGACTAGTACAAGGTATTAGCTACCACAAAAACTACCAGACAATGTACATAATTTGTTCTTGCTTCTAAAATAAATAAATAAAAACTATACAAAAAATGTGAAATTTTACAATCCCAGATGTTTGCCACAAAATTAACATTTCATCTTGGAAAATATATATATATTTTTTTTAAATTAAAACCTTATTTTATGCTGTTTTATAGGCTCATTGCAACATCATTTTGGGAAGAAAACAAGAGTTTCCAGACTTTTTCCAGGCATTATGAGTAGTATACTCTCATAGCTTCATTTCTAGTGGTTTCTTTGGCACCGCAATCTAGTGGACTTGATAGCGCAAAATTATTAATTTTTGGTGAGTTTTTTAAAGCCTATAAAATGTTGCACCAAAAAAAATCATAAATTCTGAATTAATTGCACATGTCAATCCTATCCAACTCCATTCTCCTATTTCTGTCACTTTAGTAACATTGCATTGTTATTTAAATGCCAGAGAATACGTCTCCATCAAATCAGGCATGGGTATATATGTTCACAGTTGTAAGATTTGACATCTGTCACACACAATTAACCCATAAAACTACTTTGCTGTTAGAAGCGTGCACAGAGAAATATTTAGTCCTAATGTTGAATACGTGAGAGCACAAGAGCACGCTCACACCGACTCGTCTGAGCCGGGTTACGTCAAAGCTTTCAAAGCTTGTAATGCTTCTTATCCCAATGAGGAGCCAACTTGGTCGATGACGACTTCTGTGCCCGCCAAATGATGAACCTTGCTGCTAGAATCGGGGGTGACAAACTGCAGAATGGACATGAATATAATGACACGACATTTGTCCATTTTTGGCCATATTTGGTCACAGCTTTGCAGTGAGCTTTGTTTATGTAGCCCAGAATAAAAATAAATGTGCAGGATCCTCCAGGGACAGATCCACTGGAAGATTATGACTATTTCATGGCAATTACAAGTGTGTGTAAGTGTGTAGGGGTGCTGTTATGCATTTATAACACGAGAGATGATGAAGCATGTATTGCACACCAACATGACGTGCCAAAACACACACATATATATGAAAGAGACTAAGGGGTTGACACCATTGACAACTTTGAAATGACAGGGATAGGTTTCTTCGTAAGAAGAATATTTGTGTTGTTGTTGTCTTTTCTGCTTGTTCCACGAAGACGTTCATCAGACTGGGGTGGTTTACTTTCAGCACTAAACGGATCCTTTTGTGACTAGTTTTTGTCAGCACAACAAATTGAACATCAACAACGGAAAGATCACATAAATGTTATAACGCGAAGCTGTAGAGAATGTGTTTGTTATTTTAATCTACAGTGACGGGTGACAGGTGGGCCTCTTTCCCTGGACATTACAGAACATTGGTGGCGCCGCTAGGCTAGGCTAACTAGCTCCACATTCAAGGTTCCAAATATTATAAATAAAACCCGCTCGAAAACGAACATTAGATAGACTTACCGCTCTCTAGCTCGTTGCCCTTCTTGGCTGTGGCAGCGTTGCCCATGGCGGAAGACACAGGGCCCAGTCGCTCCCGAATACGATAGGGGAGATGGCGGCTGGCTAGCTAGCTAGCTAGCCTCCCCGGAGAAGTCAATCACGTTTAAATATTACAAACGTAAAAAATAATGTGTTTTTTTAATGTGCACCGCTTCAGACGTGTAATAGATAGAAAGTCCCCGAACAGCAGCACCCGTCACTTGTCATGTATCGGCCCCGCCGTCCTTCTCGCCCCCGAGCCCGATGGAAGGTTCCTGCTGTGTCTGGTTGGCTAATGTGTAGTCGGCGTGAAGCTGACGGTCACTGACAGTGCTCACCACCCGCCCAAGCAGTTCCCCCTCCCCGCCACTCAACGGGCCAGCACCCGCGCTGTTCCCACGGTTCCCAAAAGTGTCGCAAACAAACTAATTTTGTGACATTAAATTTAAAAAAAATCATTTTGCGAACTGCTCAACCTGAATTGGTTGCACACCCTGAATTGGTGGCCACCCAACAGCAGGGCATACATACAACAGATTTTCTTTAAAAAATAAATACATAAAAAATCTGATAGGATTTTTGCGTATATACCCATAAAAATATGGCAGTACCCCCAAGCCCCCCATCAATGACAATTATATAAGGGGAGGAGGTCCCTTACCAAATCCAATAGATGGTGCTATATTTTAAAAAGCGTTTCTTACAAAGGTTTTTTATTAAATTTTCTGAACCACTTTATCCTCACAAGGGTCGCGGGGGTGCTGGAGCCTATCCCAGCTGACTTCAGGCCAGAGGTGGGGGACACACTGTTCAGTGGCCACCTGATCGCAGGGCACAAGGAGACTGACAACCATTAACGCTCACACTCATACCGAGACCTAAACCAGAGTATCCGGAAGAAATCCAGACAGGCCCGGAGGAGATTCTGCAAACTCCACACAGGTGGAGCAACCTGGATTTGAACCCAGGACTCCAGAACTGTGAGGCTGACACGTTAACCACTAATGCAAATGGGGCCGCACAGTAAAAATGACTTCTTCTGTACTGAAGTTTTGAAATAACACTCAATGTTATATCAGTATTTTTTGTTTACCCATTTTGATGTATACAAAAGTATTATCTGTTAAAAGTAGATAATGTGTCAGTTGTTTCCCTCTGCAGACATGAAATATCCAATTATCACTGAAGTGAAGGATGTCAGTGCCATCACAAGGTCATTGTTTGATAAGTTAGCCTATGACTTGAGTTGAAGGCCGAAAAGCTCTGTCTTCTCCAGCATGGTTGCTAATTGTCCCTTCATAATTTAATAAATTCGACCTACTATGTCCACTTCAAAAACCTCCATAACTTCTTTGGGCAAGTCAAACAATTTTACCCAATAAGTCTATATCTTTTACATATGGGCCATGTGTAGTGGGCCACGTATAACATTTTGTATCATTGGGCCATGCCAAGAGTATTGTCCCTGTTTCTTGGTGTTTTAACTGTAAGATGTCATACCAATTGTTTCCACAAGAGTGCAGCAGATCCTCGCTCTACAATCATCCTATCTTTTACCATCTTGATATTACCACCAACTATTTAAAGTGTGCTCATCCTTCCTTGATGAGTTTTTTCCTCATAACAAATCCAAACTTACTTATTGGTTCTCTGGATTTGTGAAGGTTTCCTTCATGTGTTCTTCTTTTATTGTAGATCCCTAAATATAAATTACACTAGTAATATTGCCCACCACTTGGTTAAGAGAAACTTATTTCAAACCACGAGATGAGATAATAAGCTGCAGGAAACAAAGTATGTCAAAAAAAGCTTCTCGGGCTAAATGACAAAGGATATATTCTAATGTGGACCAGACCATTACATGCCAATTCAACAAAAAAATCTTGCAGCCTTTGCTTTGTTCAATGTGAAGAAATGGTCAGAGTTATGTCAGGATATTATTTTGGGAGTTGACAAAGTTGCCATTTTGGGGAAACCCCCTTAAAGTCCTCACCTGTGTTAGCTGTGTGGTTTTTTCTTCTTTTTGAACCACAAGAGGGTCATCAAATAGGTCAATTTTGAAGCCTTGTATGACATCAAGATGGCGATTAAAACAGCAGTACAGAGAAGCCCGGAAGAATCTTTCCAACAGTGCATGGGAGCATGGCATAGAAGACCTGTAAAAGTGCATTGAAGTCTAAGATGATTCTTTTCAAAGCATTAGTACTTTGCAATTCAAATATCTATCTTTTGTGCAAGCAGACCTGAAACTTTTCTGATACATCTCTTACAAGCAACATCTGTTTTTGCTCTTTTATCTCTGAATTCTAGTTTCCTTCTTATTTAGTTTCACAGCAAACAACATGTCATTTTCATCCAAGTTGACCAGCTGCTCTCTATGTTGGTTTCTTTTTCAAAAATGTTCTTTCTATCGTCTTCGCCAGGCTGTGCTTCAAAGAGAATGATTTACTTGCCTTCAGATGAACAAATGAATGAATGAGTGAGAATCTTGGCTCACTTTCACTTTCTCTTCCAATTATTTCCACAACTTGCACATTGCTTTGAAGAGCATCACTGATGATAATGACTTTGCCACTCTCAAACGTCTTGTTTTCTCTTTTTATGATCACATCTGATATATGAATTCATTCTTTCATTTACTGTATCACATATCCTCACAAGGGTCGCAGAGGGTGCTGGAGCCTATCCCTGCCAACTATGAGCACCAGGCGGAGGACACCCTGAATTGCTGGCCAGCCAATCACAGGGCACAAGGAAATGGACAACCAATCACACTTAGATTTTTTATATTTCAGTCACACTAGGATCAAATTACGCCAATATTCCTGCATGCTCAATCATAACATAATTGGGAAAATGTTAAAAAATAATAATATTACTAATGATAATAATGATATATAAAATACATATATAAAATACATATTTATTTATTTACTTATATATTTATGTATGTATTTATGTACCTATTAACTTGCTTATTACTTATTTATTTATGTCCAAAATGACTTTCCTGTCTCTGCATTCTCACCCTCGTGCTTATGTGACAATGAAATGTCCCGGATACGGGATGAATAAAGTTTTCCAATCCAATCCAATCCAAATTACACCAATATTCCTGCATGCTCAATCATAACCTAATTGTGAAAATGTTAAAAAATAATAATAATATTAGTAATAATAATAAGGTCCTAGGAAAGAAATGATCACAGAATCTTTTGTTCATTCCATTAAGCAGAAAATGCTGGCAACGCCCTCAAAATGACTAAATTCTAAACAGTTAAATACACCAAATGGGTATTTGTTAATCTCATACAGCTTCCTCTGTGTGTTATTGTTTAAAGATACCAAAAAACCATAACGGTAAATCCAAGATCATCATCCAGGCTAACAAAAGTGTCTCTATGTTTGAAATTCACAGTGTATAATTTAAGCAAAACCAGCACGTAGGTCTTTCCAGCACTTTATGGTGTAAGACATTTTTGCATAAGGAGAGGAATCTTCCCTCAATAACAATAAATCCCCATTTTGACAATAGCTTGGATGACGTCTCTGCTTGCACATGATTTACATGGTGCACATAACAGGATGAAACAATGCACATCTTTGCTCGAAGGCCTTGTGAGTCTGTGGTGCTTCCACTCAAAAATCTTTCAATTATGAAAACAAATGCGTGATTAAAAGTGGTGCACGAAGTTGTAAAGCCAGCTGTTTGAGGCCCGGCTGACAAGGCTGTGTACAAGAGTCTCTACTCCCTATGAATCAAATGTCCCATTGTGCTCATCTGGAGTGGATTAGCAGGGAGGGAAGGTGGGAAGGGGTAAGCTTTGATATACAGAGAAGGAAATGGGTAATGTCCTGGAACCACATGCAACATCCTAATAGTAGCTGTTGACTGATGTTAGAAGACAAGCAGATAGTAGATGATGTGTGAGTGCAAATGAGAACAGGGTCATCTGACAATTTCAAGGAGGAGTATTGAAAGGTGACCTTCATAACGATTTTTGTCATAATCATCAAATGTAAAAATAACATTCTTTCATTTTCAGAACTGCTTATCCCGACAAGGGTTGTGGAACGGTGCCACATTGACTTTAAAAATTTGACAGATGGGCCGGGTCAGCACAAGATACGATACATATAAAAAAGTGCATCCGTTAACAGTACATATGAAACATAAACAATAAAAATGGGACTACAATATTAACATACTCATCACTCATCATTAAAGTAAAAAGTATCAAGTACAAAGTAAAGTAAAAAGGAATGTATTAAGAAATATTAAAATGGAATTTTTTTTAAAAAGATAGAGGAGCTGTAAAACACGAAAAACAAATAAGAGTGGACAGAGCTACTGCCACTGGCTTCCACATGATGGCGCCATCTTGGGAAAACGTCGGCGGGCCAGATTAAAACGCCTTGCAGGCTGAATGTAGTCCGTTTTTACACTAACAAGTGCATCGGTCTACGATTCCCTCGCCGTTCCGTAATGTATTCGTGCCAAGTGAGGACGTGCTCATGCAGCGGTAAGAACAGCTAATTTAGGATTGCTGCACAATCTGCCCTTTGAAGTCAGCGAACAACATCTTCAGCACGAAATAAGCCCTCCTTACCAAGTACACTGCTTCATTGTTTGACTGCCTCGTTGGGGTTGTGCACGCATGAGAAAGTCTAAGTCAAGCAAATTATAGCAAAAAAGTCGTCTGGGAGCAGTACATTCCAAGGATTTCATTATTCTTTTATATATTTTTTTTAGTGATGCGTGTTTTATACGCTGCTAAGGTGATTATAATTTGAGTGGTGAAAACACCCAATAAAGCAACCTAAACATCCTCAGTGTGGTGTCATTTCTTACTCTTTTCGGAAAGCGACAGCAGAGATTATTTGAGGATAACGCTGCGCACAACATGGCTGCCCTAGCCAGATCAAAGCAAAGACAATCAAAAGCCATAGCCAAAGCTACAGCAGTAAGCTCTTTTAAACGGCCTGCCTCAAGCTTGGGGAATGCTCGGGTTTGCCTTGAAATTTTCCCTTTTTTCCCCAGGACCCCGGACAGTGAAAGGACTGCCATAAATCCTTCGAAGCGAATTCAAACAGCCTTGTGTTAATATTAAAACCTGTACCATGTTTTTTGCCTTCACCCAACAGCCTCTATGTAAGTTTGTATGTGCATGCAGAGGCTAATGAGACATGACACTAGTCATAATGGTTTAAAAAGCCATGTTGACAAAGAAAGAACTTCCCCACAATCCCAGACAAGCTTGGTTTCTCACAAAAGGTAGTAAAAAATAAATACATAAACTATGAGTCATCTATGCATTTTGACTTTGTGAACTCTGAACTTGAACCCACTGTGTGTTTGGGAATTGATGAATGTATTTTTTCGGCCTTCAAGACAGCTGGTGCCTTTGCACCACACAAGTATGGAAATGGACATCAGACTGGTAATCCATCACTTTTTTTCCCCTGCCGCTTAAAGTAATATAGTCCAGAAGTCTTTGGTTTTGTCTTTAGACATCAGTACAATGTACTTTAAATAAACCAAGATGTAAATAAAGTATGGGCTTTCACCTTTAATTGGAGCATGTTTGCAAAATATATAGAATGTAACATTTAGGAATTATATTTATTTAAGTAATTGGCTGCCACTGACACAAATAGGGTTCTAATCTGGTTTGACAAGCAGAGCTAAAGTGACCAATTGAGTATCTAAACTCTTATCTTTTATGAGCCACACTCCAAATGCTTAATTTTATTCCCAAAAGCATTCATCAATCATTAATCCAGTATTGGTGGCCAGCCAATTGCAGGGCAAAACCAGACATACAACCATTCACACTCAAATTTATACCTATGGTCAATTTTGAGTGTTCAATCAGCCTACTTTTGGAATGTGGGAGGAAACCGGAGTACCCAGAAAAAACTCAGGCAGGCCCAGACAGAATATGCAAACTCCACACAGGAGGACCAACCAGGAATCGAACCCAGGACGCCAAAACAGTGAGGCAAACCATTATCAGGCCACTCAGCGTCCGGGCAACCCCAAATAAATTAAAATATAAAGAACAAATTAGGTATAATATTGATGTATATATGTATGTATTAATATATGAATATATAAATACTATATATATGCATATGGCATATGTATGTATATGCATATGCATATATATGCATATGGCATATGTATGTATATGCATATGCATATATATGCATATGCATATGCCTATGTATATGTGTTTATGTGTGTGTGTGTGTGTTCATTGATAGTGCATCTCGTAAACTGAAAATTACAGTAAATCATTTACTGCCAAATTTTGCCGTCTTTGACCGCTAATTACAATAATGTATGTGCATATATGTATGTGTAGTATATATATTTAATGTTTGTTATGAACAATGTAAAATTCCTTATTTTGCAAGAGGTTAACTAAGATCTACTAGAACTTTAAAAGGCCGGTTAGTTCAATATTACTTCTATAGGCAAGTCAGTAGTCTGAATTTAAGACAACTGAGCATTTTGAAGTACTGCAGACACAAGTCCGATCAAGGTAGCTAGTTAAACAAGAACGTGCAGGAAGTAGACTGCAGTGAAGGCGTTTCCAGTCAAGTTGTCAGGTTTTTGAGTGCAAAGCAATAGATTCTGAGTCACAAGTCAATAGAGGCTGATTTCAAGTGGAGTTTTTCTTTAGTTAAATTGATGACAAAAGTAAAAGCTGCTAGATCCACATGTAAGAAATAAATGAAGGCAGCTGTAGTGAAGACTTGGAACACATGACCAAAGGGGTCAACATACAACTGGGTGACATGCATTCTCCAAAGACTTCATGGATCACATTAAAGTGGAATGCTTTTGAGCTCATTAAAACAGTCTACATAAAATGCCTTTCAGTCTTTAAGTCCACAAGTTCTCTTCCATCAAATCTTGATTTCAAATCCTTTGTTGTGGTGTTGAAAGGAAAGTCATTCAAAATATATTGCCATTGTTCAAATCCCTTTGGACCTTCTGATATGATGAAAAATACTTGAATTTAGTGCTGATTCAAATTGGGATTTGTTTTTATCTTTTTACCTTTATATCAACTTTGTACCTGTGCCTATTAAAAGCCAATAATAAATGAAACAGATAAAAAATTAGAGCAAAACAAAATCAACACAATATTTCTAAAGAATCATAAATTGAATTTTTCTCAAGGTAATTAATGCCTAAAACAACTCCCACCCCAAACATTATCTAAAATGCTTTTACACACTTTTGGCATACTTACCCCTACACAACGCTGCCATAAATAAGTACTGAATAATTTAAAAGAACAACAAAAGTTTCATCCCCCCTGCAAGTTGGCATTCTGCTAGTAAAGCACATCAAAAAGTGGAAAAACAACCACCTGCCTGAGGTGTTTTGCTTTTGCCTTGGGGACAGTGGACACACGTAGACCTCTCCTAGGGATAACCCAACTTCAGGCAGAATGCATCAACTGGAACTGCAGTGAAGAATAAACTAGTGTCGCAAATCACCACCAAAAGATTCATTAAAACCGAGATCAAACATTTGCCTTCAAGCCTTAGTTTGGAGTGTTGATGGTTGAAAGGGACGTTGTTGAAAATGTTAATTTCAATGCTGTTTTTCCTATGCTTTTTGCAAGATATTGATTTTTTTTGCTGTGTGCCCGAAACCGTCCAACCTAGGACCATAAAACACTAGCAGGTGAGATTCACTGTCTGTACTGTATATAATGTGTCCCTAAAATAATATTGATAAATTATCTACTACTCCCTCTCTTCATAAAGGATGATGAGGGCATGGGAAAGCAACAGTTAATGTTAAAACCCCTTGTTGTAAGTGTTTTTTTTTTTGCCAACAAAAACCCTTAAGACTAATTTTTGGAAAAGATTACTCCTGAAAATCACAAAGTTCACCCTGGTTTGAATGTTGGGAGGTTTTCAGAGAAAAAAAATACATGTAAGCATGTTCAAGTTAAGAATTCATGAATATTGAATTCTTCACATGCCTTCTAACCACAGATTAGATAAACGCATAAACTCATTGACTACCTTTGAGGCGATCAGTGTCTATTCTATGCCAGCTCCTACCAGTCAAAATCGATTGAAAATCTATTTCCGTCATTGTTATCAGAACATGATTATTCACTGCCTGACCAACAAGTTAAAATATTTTGGATGTTTAATGCTGTTAGGGGCAGTCAATACGTTAAATAGCTGTTCAGTATATGCAGCAATATTGGTGAAACATCAAATCTTTTAGTCCTTTTAATTATAACACCTCTAAACCTAATGACTGCTAATTTATTTTTCAATTTTGAACAACTTAGATATATAATGGACATCTCATAGCCTTTTGGAATTGATTCAAAGTTTCTTAAAGTGGAGCTTCATCCGAAGGGAAACCATCTGTGTCACCTTTGATATTGCAAACACAAACTAAGCATCCATATATATGGTGAGAAAGCTACAACTATTTGTATTTTTTTTATATCCACTGCAAGATTAGAAGAAAAATTGGACTTTTTCATTGCCACAGAAAAAGACCCTCCGCCCTCATTTGTCTGAGTGCACGATAAATGACTTTGTTGGCACGCCCTACACCTCTGCTCTAAATATTTACCCACTGCAGACACTTTCAGGCCCTTTTAACAGAACTGTCACGCAATTGGCGTTATTGCATTTTTCAACCGCTGCCTAGCTCGCTTTGCTTAGATGTAAAAGATTAGCTGTTAGCGGGAGGTAGTGGTCTGCATATCGTCGTTAAAACACGACAAAATCTTAAATATACGAGTGTCATTTATTTTTACTCTGCTCATAGCTGAGCTTCCTGTGTCCCCCGCCATGGCAATTAAGGCCAAGTAGGATCAGAGCGGCGTTGGATGAAAGGCTCATAAGCCCTTCTGAATACAGACGTATGCCAGGCACCAGCTCGCTTGCACACTTCCTTCTTTGTTCCTCGGCAATTTTGCTGATCGGCTGCAGAGGCCTCGAGTAGCCACGAAAAGGGAAGATATTGCAGGTATTAACAGAGTCCATTTCCACTGTCAACATGTGGTAAGTGAAGGCTTCAAAGGGGACAGCAATCTGGTATGAAATTAAACCAGGGATCAGTCCAAACCCAGTGGCAGAGCTTGGGATCAACAGCCCCCAAGGCGGGTGAAGAAATTTACAGAATATCTGATGAAAATGTCCACTTTTGGAGGATTTGGACTTTAATGTGGCAAATAATGAAAAAATGAAAAAGACTATTGGCACCTGTGTTAGTGCAGTTAATATTACTACTTTTTTCATTCTTGAATAATAATCATCACAGACATTTCTTGAAATGTTTATGTTTCCAGCCAAATTAATTTCAGTCCATCTCATTGGAAATGTATTTTTCTTCCACACCCCGCACATGAACAAATATAAGCAACCTACTAGTTTTGATGCCGATTACCACATCACCAAATTAATCTTTGAACTGGAGATCTTACCCAATGATCAACTCATAGCCGTAAATAGTAGTAACTGATAGTGTGATAGTAAAAAAAAAACAAGAGTTTAAACCAGTAGAGGACAAACCTATTGATTCTCAAGCCCAAGGCTTTAACTGCTCAGTGATCTCAGTGAATTATTTTTAGTCTGCACAAAGCATGGGATGCAGAACAGCTATCCCAGGGCAGAGACAATTATCCTACCAATGGATAAATCTTGACAAATCCAAGGCTAATGACAACAGAAAACGTGGATATTAGCACACAACATGACTCAAGATTTCACTGTAACTTTCACAAGACACCCTGTTCCAGATGAAGCAAAATGGAGCCTGAACAACCTTTTTGGCTCAAACTAAGACTCTCCAGGTTACACCAGAATCAATTGAGTCCTTATGAATACTTGCAATCCCAAAACCATTGACAAATACTTTGAGGCCTATTGTATTTGACAGTCTATGACCCGTAACTGGGACGACAGGATGTCTGACTTAATCATGTGGAGCTTTCAATGTACCCTACACAAAGTGGCGACACCCTGTACCAGCTGCACAATCCCATAATATTGGATTTCAACCCTGCAGCCTGAGACACTCTGCTATTGCAGCTGACAACCAACACAGCTACACGGAAGATGGACTCACTCCAATGTGTAATTTTCTCATTCATTAACTACTTGAAGTGCGGACATTCTGATTCTAATTTCTCATGCACTACATATAATATTGACAGCCCTGAAACATAAAGTCAAGTGTAACAATTTCAAGTAATTATGTTGGGTTTACCATGTTGGAGTAGCCTTGATATATATCTGAAAATGAAATCTGCCGTGTGCAGCAACAGAATTGCATGTGCAAGAAATTAGTCTCCTCCCTTTTTCCACTGTTGTTGCAGTTATAGAGTAGAGTTATGCTTCAGACTATCTGAGAACAAGACCATGGAAATCCAGTTTATCTTTACATCTTAAAGATTACAGTCATTTACAAGGGTCTTGGAAAGTTTGAAACACAAGAATAGAAGGGACTTGTTATTTTAGCTTGTCCTTCTCCTACTTAGCAAAATAATGACAAATAGCAGATCAATGCAGGTCTTTACCAAATAAAATCCCTTTGTGACCAGCGGGCCAGTCTGAGACCAAGACTTTTAGGAGTCAAAGACCTTTAAAATTTGGTCACGAGACCAGAAGACTGATCTTAAGAGATAAAGGAAAAGAAGGACAAAATGTTGATTTGCTTTCAGAGTTCATTGCTACTTAACAACTGACTTTACGTCCTCTGATTCCAATCTCGTTACATTTCCAGTCATTGCAAAGTAAACACTACTAAAAATGATCCCAGTGAAACCCCTACTAAAACAACCTTCTATTTTTCACTTCGCATGATAAAATTCCAACTTTTTATTTTGACAGGTCTACAACATTAAGTCAAATGTGACATTTGAGAAGAGCAACGTTTTAAGGTGATGAGGAAGAGTCTCTGTTGTCAAGAATAAGCCTCTGGTAGTGCATTTACGCCAACCCCCACCCTGCTCTCTCTTTAAATAGCACCGCAGGCAAACATAAACTCAATAAATATTTAAAAAACACTACTTATTAAAGTTGCAGAATGTCACTATGAAGCTCTATAATGTCTCACAAATTGAGCTGACAAAATGCAGCGCTTGGCTAGGATTAAAGTCAAACGGTTTCACGTCAATTTCCGTCGTCAAACTGCTCACTATAACCTCACATTGTTTCTTTGCTGTCCCCAAGTAAACCATGTGGTGGTAGTCTTCTCACTAGACTTGTGATCTTTGCACCCCTCCCCCCACCACTTCATTAAAGTGAATGATGGTATTATATCCCCCGGGCCACGAAGAGCGAAACTACATTGATCTACAAATCCTAGGCATCGTATGGATACACATCACTCAAAAAAAGGGGATAATTCATTAATGAAAAATAACTAAATATAAAAAAAACTTACCACAGCACCTTTACAGACAGGAATGTTTGATCAGTCAAGGTCACAATGCTTTTCCATGTTGTTCGAGGAGGTCTTGGCAGCAAAGACAGGCGCTATCCACCTCATCTGTATTCTTTCCACTTGGCTTACGTCTGCAGGATCATGCAGATATAGGATTTTGCTGGGAGAATTAAAAGGGTAGATATATCAGATAGAGGCACAACGCATGGTAAAATATTATTTATGGCTCTGCGGTCGGAGTAACTAACGGCTCAGAGTGCAGTCAGCGAGAACAATGTTTTATTAAACAAAACACAAAAATGGCTTCAAACTGAATTAGCTGGAAGTAATCCAGTTCAAAGATTTGCATGGCTCCCCCCTAGACTAAGTCACATTTTTGCACACTATAAATCATTTGACAGAAAAACACTAAAGACATTTTAAAATGGCTTTTTTTTTGCATAGTAAAATGGCTGTGTTTATGTATGTAGGCATTATTTTCAACAAATACAGTGTCTTATGCAGATATGTTGAAGTTTGAATGGTTTTCATGGAAGAGATGGAAATCCTCTCTGTGAAAACCATGTGTATTGCAATATTATTGAGTTTGATTTAAAAAAAATCACAATCATCCAATGATCAAATTTGGGTTGGCTAAAAAATAGAAATAATTGTGGAGAAATCTAGATGTTTTAGAGAAACCTGTATTTTGTATTTAATCATTGATTTTAAAAATAATTAATAAGTACAAATTGAACTAATACACCTGATGCTGTAGAGATTCACTTGCCTGACTTCGATTTAGGCAGGCGTGGGCTCGAATCCCAATGGTGGTGATATGATTGTGAGTGTGAATGGTCTTTTGCCTATCTGTGTGCCCATGGCTGAGTGGCGACCAGTCTAGAGTATACTCTGCCTTTCACCCAAAGTCAGCTGGAATAGACTCCCAGGATAGTAATGAATGAATGAAATGAAGTTAAATCTGTCTGTGACTTAAACGTCTCATTAGCCAAGAGACACCCAAACACCGCACATCCCTTCCACTTGGTGACTCAGAGCCTACGGCCAACAATTAGGCTGCAATTAATTTATCACCCTGGGATTCAAACCTACCAATTTTCCTTCTAATGCATCCAAGAATAAGTTGCTATTTTGGGAAGGTGTCCTCACTAAGAACAACAAAGTGTGTGAGATCTGTAGCACTCCCTCGGGGTGGCTTAAAAAATATATATAAATAAATTGGAAAGGTTGGAAATGGCTTCAATTACAACACAGTAGAAAAGGGATGGCAGTTTGTGTACATTTTGGAATGGGAAGAATTTAAAAAACAATAATTTCCAGTAGTTAAGTTAAGTTTCATAGCATTTTCCCCAACACTTTGTCTAAAAGCCAACCGTCCATGGAAAAAAATATTCAGATAAAATCTCCCCAAATTTCCAAATACATCCTTTTCTTTGAAGATTGAATCATAACCATTTTAATATCAACATTACTGGTGTTTTACTCTCACTAGGAAATCATCCCAGTGACAGCTGTCAGCCTGCATGTCACAATCTTTTCCCTCCTCGTCACTTAATGCTGAACTAATAAACGAAAGTTGTTTCTGCGTTGCTGTCCCTGTGTTTGTTGACGAATTTCATGCTATGACAGACACATTGATGCATTTTGGTTCTGGAGTGAGAATCGAGTAACTCACACAAGAGCCTTTGGCTGTTTACCCCCCGCAACTTTGATTACCGTGCGGCAATAACCGAGTGACAGCAACAGCATGACATCAACGTCTAGCAGGAAGCAGTGACATGTGACATACAACATCGGATGGGACTGATGTGCAAAATAAATATGGTAGCCTAGTGACACCAAATAGATTTTAATAGCTGGTTTATTATCTTTGGTCTTTGACATCCTTAGAAAGCCACAGTGATAATTAAAGAGATCTTGACATTTTCCTCTCAGTTGCCAACTTTAAAAAAAAAAATGTTAAGTGCGTCAACTGTTTCTGTGAGGTAGGCTGATGCAATATCTTAAATTGTTGGCTGCCATTGATGGCGATAGATATAGTTAGTGCTTGGCAATATGACTAGATATAAAAAAGTGCTTGGCAATATGACTAGATATAAAAAAGTATCATATGTTTAGTAATGATTATCTAAATGAACTTAATAAATTAATTCTGTTATCTCTATTATCAATGTATATTGTAAAAATACACTGCGCTCTATTCTGAGCTGATACTTGTGATGATAACTCTATACCAGCAAACCAGGGTTGTGAAAAATCACCACACGAAGCAATAATATGGTGCACAAATTCTCATCACCTCATATTCTGAACTACTTTATCCTCACTAGGGTTGCAGTGGGGGATACTGGAGCTTATCCCAGCTGAATTTGGGCCAGATGCGGGGTAACACCTGAAATTGATGGCCAGCCAATCACAGGGCACAAGGAGACGGACAACCTACAATTCAGTGTCCAGGCAGCCTACCATGCATGTTTTTGGAATCTGGGAGGAAACCAGAGTACCCGGACGAAACCCACGCAGGAGAACATGCAAACTCCACACAGGTGAACCGACCTGGATTTGAACCCAGGACCCCAGAGCTGTGAGGCTGACGCACCAACCACTCGGGTGCGCAAATGAAAAATTCTAATATTTTAAAAAGGTAGTGAACAACATACATAGCCCCTCCTAATTAGTTTTTAAATTTCCAGTTTGAAACATTTGTTTTGCTCCAATATCATTATCTTGATATAAAATTACCCCTTTGTGATAGATTTTTCTCCCCCGTATTGCCTAATTCAGTGTTGTTGTTGTTATGCTTTTCATGATACCACTAAAACAACCAATAGTATTGCTTGAAATAAGTGGAAATATAATAATGATTTTGTTGCACGCCCCCCCTCTGCAAACAAACTGTACAGGGGTCATCACATTCAAGTCATTGCAATTCCTGTGTTGATGTCTAAAGTTATAAATATTTGAACAGGGAGCAGTAACACGAGTAACATGCAATTACACGGCTAATGCAAAAACAGAGGAGGGGCATGGGCTGGCATTTTTAGCCCCCTGCTCCTTCCCTTTCACTTGTACCCGCAACAACTGCCTTCCCTTCTCCTCGCTTTCTAATTCCACACGTAGGTGGAAACGATGCATGGCAGCCAGCTCCACTTAAGGGTGCAGAATGTTAAATGGAGATGTACCTGAAGGTGACACAATCTTGGCAGGGGCTTCAACACTTTCCAGAGAAGTTGATCAACCTCAGCGACTGGCCGAAACTGCGGTGGGAGGAAAACTGGAGTAAATGCAAGCCTTCATGTTGATGTGTCACACTTCATACATGTCACATGTGTGTGCCTGCCAGGCTTAACACTTTGTTTAGGTCTCAATTCAGCAGCTATTTATGTCAAAGAGGCACATTGGCTATTCTCGTTGCCTGTAATGAACTCCTAAAATCTATTTAAAATTGGTGCTGTGCTGGTGGTTGGCAGAACTGTACCTCACAGTTCTAAGGTTTGAAACTTTCTTTTTAGAAAATGGAAAAGATGGATAAATGGATGAATAGTATGGGGATATGAGCCTAAGCAGAAATATAGTAATAATAATAATAATAATAATAATAAGGGAATTGATTCTTAATGCCACTACAAAACCATCATTTACATACTGAACAATTGTATGACAAATACAATTGTTCAGTATGTAAATGATGGTTTTGTAGTGGCATTAAGAATCAATTCCATTATTATTATTATTATTATTTTTGGGAGAGGGAGCTTCATTGTGCCAGTGTACTACCATTATCAATGGTTTAATTAGCAGTTAGTAGTTTCTTATTTGTTTATTCATACTTCATTATTAATTTGGTCCATCTGTTCATTACAAATTTTAATATGCTTTATTTGTTTAGTATGATGACCTTGACTTTTTAGAAACTAATTTTAATATTTTTTTTCCTCTCAAAGTAGTCCCAGAACATTGTATTAGATGCAAAATGTGAGGTCAATGATCAGTTTGTGGAAATAAATAAACGATGGTGTTATTAGTAGGAGTATTATCCATTCCCTGGTGTTGGAAACTATCCAAGTTGTCGTTGAGCAATTTGCGTGGCATGAATAGACAAATCATCTAGTTGGCTACAAGTCCAATTCTGATTGAGTTACTTGTTTCTGTTTGGGTTACCTTTAAACGAATGAGACAATAGGCAATTGTCTTCTTTTGATGAAAATGGTTGCTTTCAAGGATGACGACCAAAATATGAGAATATTTCTTATTGAAAGGCATGTGAAAATGCAAAAGTTTTGTACAATTTAAAGTTAAACAAGGTCTCACAATGTAGAATAGAAAATCAAAACTATGTTGACTGGGAAGTGTCAGGCGAATTCCAGAGTCCAATGGCTTTTCAAAAGGAAAAAAGCACTAACAAAAAGTGCCACAATGCAAATGTCAATTCCAAAGCCTTGTCATCCAAAATGAACAAAAACCCAAATGCATACTGAGGAAAACAGAAATGTGAATAGTCACAACACGAATGTAAACAGTAATGATACAAACCCCAATTCTCAAAACACAAGCCCCAATTGCTCACAACACAAATGCAACTTGTTAGAACATAAACCCCAATTGCCCCAAAAAAAAACAAATGCTAAAAAAAATGCAGAATTCTACAAAATGAATGCAAATGAACTAGACTCAAAAAGTAGACTAGACTAGGATTAGAACTACAAATAGTTGTGGTCCTAATGTTGCTACCAAAAGCAATACATCCAATTGTAACTTTGCGTACAAATTTCTAACTGGTAATAACTTACATTTTCAAGCTTTGTACTCTTTATTTTTAATATTCAAGCTGACATAATAATAACAAATAATTCAATGCAACAAATATTAAACAAAATACAGATGCCATGGGGATCATCGTTAAGTTAACTTATCCCCCTGTCTATAGAATCTGTAATGAAGATATGTGGGTGATGAATTTTTTTGTATTTTATTAGTTCTTGAATTAAATAAAAATGTGTGCAAAGCTTGAAGATGTAAATGACAGAAATTCTCTCACAAATGTACACTTTGATGAATAGTTTGCTTTATCCGGCAGCAACATTTTATTCTAAATGGGTCAGCATCTGCAGTCTGCTCTCTGGGACTGGTTGGAACCATAAAATGTGTTTTATCATTTTGGGGTGTAACGAGACGAAATATTGCATAGTTTATGGGTGAGGACTTTAATACATCAAAATATAATTGTCTCAAGTGTGAAAAACTACGAATTAATTGAATGTAGAGTATGTCAAATAGCCTATTTAATGAGAAAAGTGATAAGGAAAATAAATGAAACCACAATCCCTTCTGGGATGCTGTGGGACCTCTAATTACTTATGATTTCAAAACAATTTGTCCCATAGGAAATTATCTAAAGTGAATTCATTCTTTTCGTGGTGCATCACGTCATTGCTTTGCACAAAAGATGCCTTAAGGGGAATTTTACAGTCCACTTTGTATTTGGTCTGCTTACTTAGCAGTGAAGTGTACATTTACTGTAACCTTCACTGATGCATTACTTACATTGCTCATATGCTCAACCCAAATATGGGATGAGTGAAATGTTAAAAATGTCCCCGGTGGGTTTGTGTGGTACGGATGAAAACCATCATTGAGATGTTGTCTGTTTGGAGAAACAGCATCAAACAAAGGCTAAAATGTTCTGCCTTTTTTACAATTACATCTTTGTAGATTCATCATTAGCTCTCTTACTTGAAATAGATTGGATGTCTTTCACTGTCTGGCATTGAATCAGTTAAAATATACATCAAATGGGCCCCTATTGACCAAGCGTGAGTGTCTGAACTACATTTAAAATGTTAGAACAAACAGTAACTCATCACATGTCTGATATTACCTTTTGGAAGTAGCTTGTCTAAATGGTGACCAAAAATCATCAAGCTTTTTTTTGTGTGACTTTTAAGACTCCCTTTTCCCAGACACAACTGTAATTATTACTTATTATCAAGCTTTTGCCATATCCATTTCATGATACTTCTACAAAGAGTCCAGATGTCGCCCTCCTGCTATTTTACGAAGCGAAAACGCCAAGCTTCAGGGTGGCGGCCAGATATCAAGTCCACAGTGCAACATTAACATTTATGTGGCTCACATTTCCCACCGCCACTCGCCGCAGTTTGCGCTCAAATCTGCCCTCCCCAAAACGTTGCATCCTTGGAGTGATGCATCATTTCTTATGAGATGACCGTGGAAGTATGAAACATCTGGCCGAGGTAACACCTTGCTGTTTCCCAACGGGAGTAAAGTCATCACATTTGTAGCAAGAGGGACAGACAAAGGTGATTTTGTTTTATGTGCGGGGTGTTTCCCAAACACATTTTTTAGGAGAGGGCGTGTGGGGGGCTCTTAGGCGTCAAGCTAAGATGTTCTTTTTCCCACGCAGAAAAGAAGATTGAGAGTTTTGTGTCTACCCGGATTCAGTATCAGTTTACAACTTAAAAGAGGGTCCGTTCTCCACAGCTTGACTTTTTGACTGCAACATTATAGAACAATTTGCAGAGCACCCACCCAATTTGGAAACTGCTTAATTAGCATCATGCCAATGCCGAAAATGATCAGGGCAGATGTAGCGGATTGCCCGCCATTCGCGTGACTGTCAAAGTATTTTCTTGACGTGTGGTTAGTATTCCTGGCCTGAAAGGTCTCCAATTTCTCCACGGAAAAGCATTGCAGTGGGGGGGAATTTTCATTCTCTGACGTTATTTACATGGCCATGGCTTTCCAGATTGTGGAATTTTTTTGGCATTGAACTGCATCTGGATTTCTAAACTAAAAAATGCCCCAAACTCCACCCCCCTCAACAAAACTCTTATAAAGCCACAAACCAAGAAGTTCCTTTTCCTTCTCAGGGAAGGGTGGATACAAAATCCGGGTTTCATCGGAAAAACTTCCTCCAACTTCCCCCCTTTGGTTCAGTTTTTACAAATGAGCAGCAAACCAGTCTCAAGGGTATTAACGTGTCCTTGCTGGAGGTGGAAAAGTCAAGCAAGCGTTGAATCTGGTTTCCATCCCGAGTGCCCCACCTTGACTGGAATACAATGGACAGGAATAGGCCTGAGATTCTTAACTCAAACTGCAGATTCTCCTTGCAAAAATCTCTTGATGTCTGACGAGCAAAAGCAGCTTTGAATGCCATCACGAGGCCATATACTTTAAGTACAAGGAATTGCACCATTGCGTTTACGGTCAGCAATGTGACTTCTACACACAGGTGGGTTTTTTGGGGCAGTGAGTTTAATACACGCAAAAAGGAAACTACTTTTTCTCAAGAATGATTAATTTCACCCAAGTGAAAACTCTGACAATTCTGTTAACCGTAATTAACAAGAAACCGTCTGTTCAGTTTCATCTGGAGACACTAATCTGCAAAGGTGTCAAACGGGGTTGTGCGATCGAACGGAAGAACAAATTCAATATTTACAAGTGATTGTTAAACAAATGGCCTTATATAGCCATGAAATATGATATCAATAATGCATAAATATTGTTTACTGTTCCACCACCAGTCACTTCCATTAAAATTGAAAACACTGAAGTTTATATTCTCAAACTTAATACAATTAAAGATCTCCACTTTGCCTTTCATAAATCAACAAAAACGTGCTTATAATTTTTTTCTCTGAGGTCCGCCTTTGACTGGTTTCCTTCAAGAATCAATTGTTCTTCAATTTGTTTGACAGTCAATCTAAATTTTAATAACAGTTTTATAAAAGGATGATTTTAAATGTGACGGGTGGCACACACACATGACTGTTTTTATCACAGACAAATATGCAACATATCTTGTGTGGATCTCAAGTGAGCTAATCATTGTCTTGCCGATTACACATAGGTATCTTCCCTTTTCTTTCATTTGTCCCCAGCCCGCATATCGATTGGCACAGCGCCCCTAACGCGTCATCGCGTCTATATTTGTCAGTGTTGCTTGCAGTCTCTTATTGAGGGCTAAACTTTCTATACATAATTAAAAGAATATGGGATCAAAGAGCCAATGCCTTAGCCAGTTATTCAAAAACTTTGAACCGGCTCTTCCCCAGTCATCTCCATCAATGATTTTCTTGTGGTAGCCACCAGACAAACAAAGGCACCCCTTTCCTATTTGCGCCTCATCCCCTTTGTCTCATATTTGATTCGCGGGGGCTTTAAGGCTTTAATTAAATTCTGATCCTCCGCTCTCATTTTCTCCACAGACTGTCCCCTTCCATGGTGTCTCTGTGGGAGGTTGCGAAGCCGGCTTTGGTGCCTATTGTGGTCTATATGAAAGAGTCATGTGGAAAGCTCAGCTCTTCATGATAGAAATCACACATGTGGAGCAGAAAGCGAGTACAAGTGTGTGGGCTTGCATGCACTGTAGTGACACCTCGTCTAGTGTGAGGGGCTCCCACCTGAGTTGTGGGGTTTGCGCAAAATTGTCCTGACCACTATTCCAATTTTTCTTTGACTCCATCACTTTTGCCTTTTTTCCAGTCCCGTGGCCCACCCACGTCCATGACCCACATAACTCGGAATCAGATACAGCAGCAGTCTGTCATGAGACAAGAGTTAGTCCAGGAATGAGTTCTGCACTGCTGAGCCACACTGACAGTGACGGACAGGTCCAGCGAGAAGAACTGATGGCCAAAGTTCCTCTCCTGTCTTGTCTGGACAACATTGGTGACGTTTGTTAGACGGCCGGGTCTGAAATCAGTGCCTGCTGCACTTGAGGGTCCTGAAATCTGAACCCTGTTTTATTCATCTAATGATTGTCCTTCGCTGGGTCGAATGACAGATTTAGTACAGCAGGTGGTGGAGAACACAGTGTTAGTATAGTGCTGAACTAAGCTATACACCTTTATGTATATAAAGTATGAACAGAGCAGTGCTATTTATAAAGTTGTATTATGGAACTGAGGTTATTATGGAGGAAAAAAAATACGTTAATTAACTTTGTCAGCCAGTCATTATCCAACTCGGTCAGTTTTAAGAATGTTGATTTGTGAATATGGAAAAATCAGCCCATGACTGCATTTATCTCTTTACCATCTCTTTACCCTACCACATGTCACCACAGGATCAAAAGAGTAAGCAGTCTTGTCTCCCCTGGTTGTGTCTTTTCAAGGGTATCTGTTGTTTAATGCGCCGTTGAAAAAGCTACAGCTGGAAAAGTGAGCAGCAGCATTTTTAACAAGCTCACAAAGCCCCTAAAGCCTAAATCCAGAGCTGACCAGCTCACGCACATGACAAAAATGGTCCCTCTGCCCACCATTAGCAAACAGTGCATGTCAATCCTCAATTTTAATTGAACTTCTCCCTCTCTATTTTGATTATTTTTTCGCAAAGGCCACGCTCATGACGCATTGATTTGGAGGGAGCAATCGGCTGACTATAGTTGAATTCTAATCAGCATAATTCAAATTTGCAGTCGGCTTGCCTGAGATATGCCAACGAGACCTTCAGGGCACCCATGGAAAATCGGCATGGACGAAGCTTCTTTGGGTTCGCTTATTTCCGCAGGGGTGAAGAGGGATTTGTCCTAGGAATAAGTGCGTCTTTCCCGGAGGGCTGACAAATCACAGGAGAGAAGCCATCGTCAACATAAACAGGATATACAACCCGCTTGATTCTTCACAGTTAACGACGCCATAATGTGTACATCATGAGAATTAAATCTTACTCGTCCTTGGATGTGATTGAGCATGTCATCTCTATCTCTGTCACACATGCCTTAGGAGAAAACCGGTGTGCTGATCTGAATCATCAATAAGTGGACATGAGAAAATAAATCTTCAAAGCCTTTGGGTGCAGTCTCACTTGATAATAATTACACGTCAGTTTAAAACGTGACTCTCAGCATCTCATCTCATCTCATTTTCCAAACTGCTTTATCCTCATTAGGGTTATTGGGGGTGCTTGAGCCTACCCCAGCTGACTCCAGGCCAGAGGTGGGGGACACCCTGAATCGGTGGGCAGCCAATAAGAGGGCATCAGGAGACGTACACCCATGCATACTCAAACCCAGATCTAGGGGCAATTTAGAATGTGCAATCAGCCGACCATGCATGTGTTTGGAATGTGGGAGGAAACCGGAGTACTTGTAGAAAACCCACACAGGCCCAGGGAGAATGTACAAACTCCACACAGGTGGATGTGACCTGGATTTGAATCCAGGACGCCAGTCTCAGCAACTCTTTCATACAAATATCTAGTAATTTTTCGGTGCTGGTCAATGTTGTGCAAACAACACAAATTTACATCTGTACTTTGAACTTAATTACTAACAGTTCATTGGATGTTTCTCAGTCAGTGGCAGTCAATGTGTTAAGATACAATTTGTTCCCTTGCGTTGATATTTAATGCTTGCATGTAAAAGTTTCTGAAGAACAGTGTGTCATGCATGCGTTCTTGTAAAGAATTCATTATAAAAATGAAACGATGTGGTTGCAATGGGAAAATGTGCTGCTTGACTCACTCACTTGAAAACTTTCTAGTCTAGTCTAAGCGCCCACTGAAATACTAAAAGGAAAAAAAATCCAGGATATGATCACTCCTTTTTTAGGCTTTCATCAGTCACTTTTATTCCTTGTTTGAAGGTGGGAAGTTAATTAAATGAATCTTCTCTGAAATTCCCATCTCTGATAAAAGTGATGACAAAACACGCTACATGAAAGTACTTGTTAAAAAATACATTTCAAAAAGTCATGCAGTATTCATGTTCATATTCTCCCAGAAAATATAGAGTTGGATATCTCCTATTCGAATGACCACAATGGAACATTTATTTCCTTTTTCTTATTGCCTATTGGTGCGGTTTTGTCAGAGTTTTTGGTGTTCCTAAGCCAAATATTTGGGTGAAATAGGAGATTTTGATGATGCCGTCTGTTGTAAAAGTGGCATTAAAGCGCTTACGAGTAAGGCTGAAAATAAGACATGTCTAGTCTGGTCTGGTGTACAAGTTTAGCGTTTGCTCCACGTATTAACTTATATTTTTAAAGCGTCAGCGCGGGAAAACGTTTGCTCTCCGTGCAAGCATGACATTGATTTTGCTCCTAATTATCTCCACATGCTACACTTCTCATTGTAAAAACGAGGCCGGCTGGGCGCCACTTGGGTGTGCTTGCCGCTAATATAGTATAAGTACATTAGCTGTGAATTAAACTTTTAAATACAGCATCGATCAGAACACGCACCCCTGCTGTGTAATTCTCACAATGGGAAGCCAGTTGCGATATAGAGCAGCCCCCGACAAGATGGCTGCTTTATCGAGCCGTAGTATTCATTCAAATGCTTCATTATAAAGGTTGTTGCTTTTAATATGTCACTTATCTTTCCTGACCATAAAGAACGGCAAATCAAAAGTATTGTTGTACTCAACAGAGTGCGGGTGGCACCCTGTGTGCATTCTGGAATAAGGAAATGGAATAAAATTATATCCTTACAATGCATGTGCCAACAAAAAGGACGCTTCAATGAAAACACTTGAAAATCAATTGATGTATTATGCAAGACAATAAAAGATGTCTGTTTTTTTTCTGACAACGACTGCAAATTGACATCCGAAGGGCCTTTGAAGTAACGCAGGAAAATAAAATACTCATATTTAATTTCAACAGTTTCGTGCTTGACAGAGAGTCACACAGTGCACTTAGATCTCATCTTTTTTTTTTTCCTCAATCCCTCTGCTGTGCGTTAGAAAGAAAAAAAAGAAGTACAATCATTACGTCTGCTCCCAAACGGCTGTAAACTGTGGGAACAATTGCTTAAATATCGGAAAATTCCTCTTCCCCGGAGTTTTTGGGCTAATGGCAGTCATATGTTCTGTCAAAGGGTGAAAGGGGGGGGCAAATATGTTGCTATTATTTCAACAGAGGAAACCCAACATAAACATCTAGTCTCTGTGTATGTTTATTGTATAACAACACAGACAGCGTCACCTCTATTTGGCAGCCTACTGGTGTAATTAGACTTTAAGTAGCAAAGATTAAAAAAAAAAATCACGCTATTTCCATGATTACTTCAAAAATACTTAGCACTCCAAGTACTACAATAACAACAACCAATGAGACATTGCAGTAGTGTGCATGTTTTTTAAGCTTTCCCAGCTGACATAAGGTGAGTGATGTACAAGTAGTAAAGATTAAAAAAAAAGACTTTCCATGATTACTTCAAAAATACTTAGTACTCCAAGTACTACAATAACAACAAGCAATGAAAAATTCCATTACTGTGCATGTTTTTTTAGGGCTTTTCCATCTGACATAAGATGAGCAATGGACAAGTAGCAAAGATTAAATTTTTTAAAAAGAATCTGACTATTTCCATGATTACTTCAAAAATACTTTGCACTCCAAGTACTGCAATAACAACAACCAATGAGAAATTCCAGTAGTGTGCATGTTTTTTTTAGGATTCTCCATCTGACATAAGATGAGCAATGGACAAATATCAAAGATTAAGATAAAAAAATAAAAAATCTGACTATTTCCATGATTACTTCAAAAATACTTTGCACTCCAAGTACTGCAATAACAACAACCAATGAAAAACGGCAGTAGTGTGCATGTTTTTTAGGCTTTCCCATCTGACACCAGGTGAGAAATGTACAATAACAAAGATAAAAAAAAATAAAAAGCAGACTATTTCCCTGATTATTTAAAAATACTTCGCACTCCAAGTCCTACAATAACAATAACCAATGAGAAATTGCAGTCGTGTGCATGTTTTTTAGGCTTTCCCAGCTGACAAAGTGAGCGATGTACAATCCATCTTAAATGGGAGGTCTGGGAATGAAAGAATACACTGCCAATCCTCTCAGTTCAAGTGGATTGGTCATAAATTGCCTTCATAGAACCCAAGGAATAAAGATTTCTGAACTATGGAGTGCATACTTGTTGTATTGATCCGAGAGTACAGTCCATGAAGCCAATACAGAGGCATTTTCCTCAGGTATGAGAGATTAAGTGTGCAGCTTTGCCCGTTTGCTTGAGCTGCAAATTCAAACCAGAGCATCCAAGCGGGCCCCCGATGTCGCACTGTGGGACGGCGGCAAGCGAGCGAGCGAGCGTCAGAGAGTCTTTATCTTGTTTGTGCAGAAGGAAACGTGGAGGAATGTAAGCTGTACATTTACACAGGCCCCGAGGAAATACAATAGCCCTTCTGCATTGTGCTTGTCCTAATGTAATTATGCATAGATCCCGCTTAGGCGAAAGGAAAGATTCCTATCCTGCAATATAATGTCTGAAAGAGAACGCCCCATTTTTTACTTTAATAACATTGTTACTATTATTTTTCTCAGCAAGACCTTGGTGGAGAAGGTCAGAAAGTAAACAAAAAAAAGAGTTTAGGATCTTGCGGAATCACCAAAGGTGAACTCAATACATTCTAAAGGAAGCTATACCTCCATTTTTCCTCCCCATAGGAGATAATAGAAATCATCTGTTCCAAGGTCAAACTGTGGCTATAATAAACCCTTTAAAGAGACTTTTAATGTTAAACTTTCAAATCTGAACGGTCATGCAAGTGTAAATATAATTTAAACACTTCAAGGTGAATATGATCAAAACAATTATTGTACTTATTAGACTTTTAATTTCTTGGTATAAGCCACATGGTTTTGATTTTAAAAATCTGACTAAACAACATAACTTACTGACAAACTAACATACTAACGGACATACTGCAGAGCTCATTAAAAAAAATCATTGCACCCATTTTTAACCACCGAGGTAGACCCAAAATATATACATATATATATTTTTAAAGGGAAACATCAGAAATTATGTCCCCCAAAATGCCAACAACACCGCTACTCTAATATATTGCCATTAAAAGACATCACTAACTGGTTAAACAACCCCAACATGTGACTAAAAAGTCAACCAACAATGTTGCCAAATGTCAAATTGTCATCTACAAATAAGTTCGTTAAAAAAAGGGAAAAACTGTCCCTTAATGCTCAAAAGTGTTAAAAAATTTCCGAAATGAAAACAACAGAAAAGTCAAGTGCATCACACAAGTGGACAAGTTATACTAAGCAATAGAATGAATAAATAGTCGGTCCGGTGGTCTCAAATACAATAAAATATATAAAATAAATTGGCCTTCAATCATAAACAGGCAGCTTGGCAATCCTATGAAATTTGTGGTATAATAATCTGATTTAAAATCATCGATGTGTGCTGTGATTCTGACTCCAGCATGATGTTTGATGTGTTATATTTTTATTTATTTATTTTGACCAGATTGGACGTGAAATGATGTCCAAACTCACCAGCGGCTGCAACATCAAAGGCAATGGAAATGAAAAAGCTGATAATAACTGCACTGGCGTCCACCAGCTCTTTAATATGCCACCGAAGACGGCGGCTAAAGAGACAAGCTTTCATCTCTTGGAAAATGTTGACTTTATTTATTTATTTTTCATATTTTTTTTCTAATGCATTCTGGGCATGGATGAATAAAGGTTGAACAAATATCTTTTGCTTGCCTCTAATCAGTTCTACTGGAACCATCGTGAAGATCAGCAGAAGAGAAAATGATTGGATGGACGATCAGATTTTTAATGAAAATTTGTGATATCTCGTCTGAGGATCAGAAAATGTTGCTTTAATTGAATTTTGAGGGTTCGGGTGAGAATTTGGGCAAGATTATTGTTTAAAAAATATTTTTGTCACTTTTGGGGGTCAGTATTTATGGTTGGTCATTGATTTTGATTAAAATATAGTTTTGGGACATTGTTCGGTCCAACCCTCTTTTTTGTAACTATTACACCAAGCGCCATTTTTTGACAGCCACAAGCAGTCATTGTAATTAGTTTTTTTTTTTTAATGAATCAATTTTTTGGTCAAAATTTCTGCTGACATGCATTCTTGCAACATTTTTTTTCCTTTTAGGATAAAAATGTTTTTAATGATACTAATAGCAGTTATATGTAAAGGGTGAATAATTTGGGGAAGATTATTGTTCAAAAAATATTTTTGTCACTTTTGGGGGTCAGCATTTTTGGTTGGTCATTGATTTTGATTAAAATATCATTTTGTGACATTATTCGGTCCACCCCCTTTTTGTAATTATTATACCATGCGACATTTTTTTGAAAACATCATAATTAGTTTTTTTTCAATGAACCAAAATGTTGGTAAAAAATGCCTGCTGATATTTTTCAACCAATTTTAGGTGGACATTACGGATGAGATTTGGGGGAAAATGTCGTCTGGAAACCTACAATTTGGCAAACATTTTTGGAAAAAAATGTTTTTAGTGATATTTTAGGAGGTCAATACATTATTTCATGGGGTATTTTTTGCTTTTGTTGACTTCTGCAAGTCACCAAGCTATGGCGATACATTTATACTTGTCCAAGTAATTTCTATTAAAATTAGTACAACTTGCAAAGCAACCGTCCTTGCGTCGCAGTGAGGAAAGGACGTGTGATCTTCTCTTTGCGTATATTACATTGTTCCATTACACAATTCAGTGTGCTTTAGGAGATAACACAGAGCACAGGTGACTGGCCGATAATGAACCAATATATATGCATCATGCAAACGCTGTCCTCAGCCTTTATGAAAATGACATCACACAACACAAAGACTTTTTTGAAGGGCCCTTTGCTTCAAACAATGTCTATTTCTTTGTGCTTTTACTCCGATTCATCGGCTAAAATGAGCTTTTTTTGGAGAATCCAAGAAAACCCCCAAGTCTGCATTTTGTGCCTCTGCATCGGTCTGTAGACATCATAACTCATAAATTAGGCCAAGTTCAACATGTGCACATACCAAAAGCTCCATCTAAACTCGTGTGTGGTCATTTTCAGCCGCAGCTCAAAAAAAGTTTGCTATCAGGCTAAGCTATACAGTGAAGGATCATTGACATAACCATAAAACAACATTCACTCAATTGAATTGGCTTGTCAAAGTTCTATTTTTTTGGTATTCTTTTTAGGGGGGTATATATGGTTCTCAGCTGTAAAAGGCAGGGAAAACCATCACTTTGAAAAACAGCACTTTATTTTATAACCCAAGAAAACCAGATTAGTTTGGCAGACATTATTGAGCCCTGCATACAAACGATTAAAAAAAAAATACACTTACCCCATCAGGTATTAGTCGAAGAAGGTTCTTCAATCCTAAAGGTAAAGAGATAAATATTTTTTTAAAAATTAACAAAAAATACATGCAGTCAGTCACTTGACCACAATTTTTAAAACCATAACACTGACCACTAAAGACTTTGGAAAATCTATTGACCAAATTAAACATGGTAACCTTTATGAGTTCTGCAAAGAAAATGATCAAACTCCCTTTTATGATATATTTATGCAGAAATGTAAGGAATTCCAAATACTTAAAAAACTATTTTCCCACAGTATCTATAGATATAATCTATTTCAGTCTGATTAAAAAAAATAAACGATAAAAGCACATGTATTATGATTACCTTAAATGAAAATGAAATATGATTAATAAGTGCCTCCATTTTTGTAAAGAGGGGCTTTATAATTAGTGATCCTCTCTAAATATTCTGAAAACTGCACAGTAATCCCATTGAACAAGCAAATTGTTTAATCAATAGATTATTTAAATCATCCATGCAAAATGTAGCTTAATAATAAATAACTAGAAGACTGTGATGTTTTCCTTTTCAGACCTCAGCAACGTCAAAGCACTTTTCTTGCCTGCTAATCTGTCATCTACTACATCCCCCCCCCCCCCCCCCCCCAGTTAATCCTTTGGGAAATTAAATCCAAATTTCAGTTCATTGTTTAGGGCTCCCACAGTATCATTACTATTTTGGACCACTCTTGGCCATACTCTTTATTTTTTTCCAATTTATTGCGTGGCTAGCTGTGGAAAACCGAATAACGAGACCTACTTGGTGAACATCGATGATCACAACTGAGTATTTAGCGGATAAGGAGACACTTATTTCCCTCCTGAGTTTATTGAGTAAAACAAATGACTGTAGGATTTGTGTTGTTGGACAGAAACAAATAAATGATACCATAATTCTTCTCAGTGTCTGCTGGAAGCTTCAATAATCAAATACTGATACAAGATACCTCTGGAGGGAGCTCAAAAATTGGCTCTGCTGTGCACGTCTGACAGCTAAAGATAAGGTTAGGTCAGGTAAGGATGTGCTTTGTTGCATCAGTTATCCATCTAAAAAGCCTGAGCATATTCCGCAGTGGTTGCCCAGGCTGCCACGCGGTCCGCACAAGTGATATCTGTCAATTTATTATATTTTAGTAGGTGTTCCATGGGCACCAATTTGGGCTGGCAACTGCCTCTTGAAAAACGGGATTGTTTCGTATTTAGAAACTGAAGTACATATATACATACAGAAATAATTGAATGTATTTATTGTAATTATACAAGTGTATATATATATATATATATATATATATATATATATATATATATATATATATATATATATATATATATATATATATATATATATATATATATATATATATATATATATATATATATATATATATATATATATATATATATATATATATATATATATAAGAAATAAAATATTAATAATAAACATATACATATGAATACACATACCTGATTTCGATGACAGTGTGATTATGTGCACGGATGGTCGTTTGTCTTTCTGTGTTCCCTACGACTTACTGGCGACCAGTCTAGGGTGCAATACTTTGTCTTTCACCCTAAATCAGCTGGGATAGGCTCACCCCCGCGACCGTAACGATGTGTCACAATTTAGCAGGGTCGTGAATGCGTAGTAGGACTCAAACTCGGGGAAAAAGCTAGGACAGGGAGTGGAGTGCTCCAACAAAAACTTGGCAGGATTATTAGAAAATAACAAAGACTTTGGAATCAAATAAGAAAATTAAACCTGACTGGGAGGACGTGGAGAAACTAGGATCATGGGACATGGGCATAGCAATGCAGACAAGAGACTAACAGACAAAGACTGACTTAACACACAGGGTTTAGACAAGCATGGGTTGACAAGACAATTAGAGGCACCTGGGTGGCACAATAGGCAGCAAGCAGGAGATACACAAGGGGCGGGGAGTTAACAGGTGAACGCAATGGGCAATCAAATGCACAGGTCACAGGGGAAATCACATGCCAAAACCAATCCCTAAGCATATAAATATTAAAAAATAATAATATATATATATGTGAGAATAACAACACAATAAAAATGTTTTGTCTTGAATCTAAAGTTTAGTCCAAGTTTACCATTTTAAAAAAAAAATTGTCCAAATTAAAAAAAAGAATTCATTCATCTTACGTCCTGTTAAACCATACAAGGTTGACTAGGGAGCCGGAGCCCATCACAGCTGAGTGTGGGCACAATTACTCCCTGCAGAGAAAACAAAAATCTAAATCACACTTTTACATTCTACATCATTCATCATCAACATTTGACAGGTTATGGTAGATTTTCTAATGTCTATTGAAAACTTGATAGCAAATGTATTGTCCACCTCTACACAAGTACATAATGAACACATGTCTGTAAACTAGGCTACTACAACGACCTTGTATACATCTATCTTCATCTATCTTTCCCTTAGGTTCCTACATTTTGTCCAGAAATAGTTTACATTGGGCCAAGGCGAGAATAGCTTTCAGAAAGGTTCCAATTTGAGTTTCTGATTTCCTAACTGGAGCAGCAACATGGCAAGTGATGTCATTTATAGCGCTAACTTACAGGGTCATTGGAACCAACCATAAATTTGAAAGCTCCATGCACACCTCACTGATTTATAATTGAACCCGTAGCGCAAAAATCAGACAAATGTCCCACTGCTTGAAGACAAACCCATCAAACTCTTTATTCGCACTAATTATGTCAGGCTTCTTCGTCTCATCTGAATTTAAATGTTACCACTGAAGCCATGAAATAAAATGTCAGAGGACATTTACGTGTCTTTCTACACATCTGTCCAACATGCCACTCCTAATTCTAATTTTTGGGCTGAGAATATTTACATTCATACACGCAATCATTTGGCTACAGAAAGGCTGGAAAGGCCAATAACCTTTACAGAATACATTTACAACATCCCTTGAAAATTGGTAGAGCTTGTTGCCAGATGGCTTTGGCTCTAAATTTTGTTTCTCAAGAGTATTTTGGCTTAAACTCGGCACTATTTATGATTGCCCATGCTTAACAAACAAGTGACATCATCCCTCTTAACTTATAATTTGTCTTCTTGTGGAAGAAAAAGGAACAAATCCTTTGATCTCTGAAATGTTTAATAAATATTGATAGTAAATTGTGTTAATAATTAGGACAATATTACGAATTTCCTTTGACCAAACAGCAGTAATAAAAAAAGGGACTTTCTCTATTTGTTTGCTTACAACGGCTATGTTGCCAGATTCTTATTGGAACACTACAGAGAATTATGAAATATAAATCAACCACTTTGGCACTGTCAGACTTCAGAAATGCCAAATTACAAAAAAAACTAATTGCCTCCAAACCTTTGATTTCGGACATGTTTTCAAGGAACGATAATTCACAAAATTTCCCAGCATCATCAGTAACATTGAGTAAATGTCTCTTTACCAATAAAATGCAAACCCTTCTAGTGTAGAACTCAGAATATGACAAAAAAATTATGTAATGACCTCAAAAGCGTACTCAAAATCGGTGAGTAAGCAAGAACAGACCCGGAGAGACTAGGGAAAAAAAAATGGAGCAGTGCCGCCAGCTTTTACAGCACCGTTAGTTCGATAACTCAAGTATCCCACAAAACTGATTAGATTTCAAATTCAAATGTATTTTTTGTTTGTTTTGCACTTACGAGGCATGATTTAGAAATCGGACACGCGAAACCAAATTTTCTGCTGAGAAAAACAAAAAGGACCTTTATGAACAAGAAAAAAAGTCACATTTATTTAATATCAAACAGGAGTTGAATTAAATATCTGTTGACAAACGGCTCTTACAAAAAAAATGGACATGAACCTAATCAGTGCCGTAACATCTTTTGCACTTTTTTTTTTTTAAAAACCAAATACGTCCGTTAATAAATTAACAAGCAAAATTTCCAAAGGAAGTGTCGGCAAACAAAAGTCTTGGTGACACGTTTCCTTCAAAATAGTTGTCCACGAAAGCAATTAAACACTTCACAAGCTGACACGTGAGCGTATGAATTTGTTTCTCTTTCCAAATACAGATTTTTTTCTCATTTTAAAACATATTTAAACATACAACAAGTCAAGTGTGAAAGGGAACAAAAGGAAATGTCCTCCCTTTAATTATTAACCTTAAATGGAGAATTCTATTAACATGGAAGAGAGGCTTAAACTACTGAATGGTTGCCTTTTCCTATTATTTTTTAACCACATTATGTATTCCTTTTTTTTTTTGTCCAGATATTTGAAAAACTTTCTTCTAAACTTCTTTTTACACAAGAGGTGCAGCAAAATATAAATTCTTTAGCTGTTACTCTGCCAACAGTTTTGTGCAATAGAGAAAATATAAGGCCTGAGTCTGAATTAGTGGTTTCATTACTTTACAATCACAACAGTGGGGTTCTGTAGAAAGTCTAGTCTTGCGTCAGGATAAAGAATATTCAAACCTTTTCATCTTTCCCACAGTCTGTGCACCTTTGTAGTCCTACAGCAGGGTATTCACTGTCCACATTCAGACCTCAGAAGAACAGGTTTTTTTTTAAGTGTCCACAAATTCCATGTGGGGAAAAAAAACAAAAAAAAGAAAGTCGATTCATTCCTTTACCCACCCAACAATGCGCCAGTTACCTGCGACGCTTGTAGAGTGCGAAGGCCGACTCGGCTTCTGGCTTGACATCAAGCAAAAAAAAAAAACGCTCAACCTGGCTGGAGTCTGATCTCAGAGACTAGTAATGATCTGCATCTGTCCGTCGCCGGCTGCGTCCCCCTCTTGGTTTGCGGGCGGCGGCGGCGGCGGCGGAGGGACGCAGCCGTCGCTGGGCACTCGGTTTATGTGGTAGTAGGAGAGCGGCGGGGCGTCGCCGAGCTCGGGCATACTTTTATGGTACGTGTCCTCGCCATCGCTCCTGGTGGAGGGGGAAAGCTCGTCTTCGTCCTCCTCCTCCTCTTCGGTGGGGTACGGCGAAGCGGAGGGTGAATCCCTCAAGTTGGGCATGCTGGTGTAAAGCGAGTCTCTGTTGTTGTTGTTGCCCGTTTCCTCGCCCGTTGTCAGGGTCTCCACTTGGCCCGTCAGCTGTCTAGGGGCCTTTTGAGCGCTGTAGAGCAGAGAGTGAGTTCTTTGGGGTAGGAGGGGAGCCTCCAGGGTCTCCTTGTGGTGTGGGTGCAGGAGCAACTCCAGGGGCGGGTGGCCTTCTTGAACGCTCCCTCTCTGCGAGGACGAGGCCTCAACTCGATCTGGCTCGATGGCGTCGTCTTCGCTGCCGCTCCCGCCGCCCCGGTCGGCGGCCGCCCGGGTTTGCGGGGCTAGCGTCGGACCCCTGTCTCGTTGGGCGTCGGCACGACTTCTGGGGACGGCGCGAGGCCGCAAGTTGTTATGCACAATCTCCGATATGATCATCTTCTCAAAGGCGGCGTCGTCTAGGTTGAGGCCCCCCATGTCAGGTGGGGGGACGCGTACGCCGACGGCTTCATAGTCCTCGTCGCGAAGGGAGTAGCTGTTGTTGAAGTTGCCGTTGAGGGGGAGGGTGTCCATGGCGCTGATGTCCCTGCTGTTGCTCAGAGACTGCTGTCCTGCAAAAAATGGCACAGGAGGAACACATGAGATGACATTTACTGCCTTTATACCCAGATCCCACTTAATATGTACACCACTCATATGAACCTGATACTGCTCAGGACCCTTGCTCTCTCCATTGAGCCAATATAATGCTGCTATACCTCTCAAAAATGAGTTCATTTAAAAATAAAGAAAACACGATACAAAGGATGGCATTTTTTGGTGGTTTGGTAAACATCAGAATGCAGAATATGGAAATAAAAGCTTTTTTTTTAAAGAAAAATGATTGATCGATATATATCAGGGGTGGTGAACACGTGGTTCTCGGCCAAAATATGAATGTGGCTATTTGCCTCTTATCATATTTTGGATATAGTGTGGCTCTTTGCCTCGTTTTGTGTTTCTCTTATTTTTATTCTTTCTTAAAACAGACTGAAATCTGATTTGTTGTGTGTGTCGATGGTGGACACTGACCTTGAAATGAACACGTTGTTTTGTAACGGGAAGAAAGTGTTATGGAGAATAATTTTGTGTTGTCTTTTTGTGTGTGTGTCTGTCTAGTTGTTTTGGCACATCACTACATAGTGTGGCTTTTTGACTCTCATGGTTAAAATTGTTTGCTCTTTGTATGTGACTTATTTGCCACCCCTGCTATATATTCACAAACTTTGAAGAAAAGAAGAATGACATTTCTAAAATATATATACAGCTTATACCAGAGAAGTGACTGGTTTGTAAAAAATAAAAAAAAATAAAAATTGCTTAGTAATATAAAATGAAAAATAATAACATTAAATAAATAATAAAAACACATTTCATTGTAATTTCTGTGCAAGAAAGATTCCCAGAGAACCTTTTCAATTCTACAACATCAACAAGAACAAATATAGAAAAATAAGAGTAATATGTCATATAAAAAGGAAGTCATTAACTAACTAACACAATATAAAATACAACATACCAAAGTATATATTCAATGTATAAGCATAATCTGAACTGCACACACACACACACACACACACACACACACACACACACACACACATGCGCACATCTTTAGATATGTACACAAACAAGTAACTGTATTCAAGTAGAGTATAAATACATCTATTATGCATTTATACATATAGCATACATACAAGATATACACACATGGAGACATAAACACATCCTACACTTCCATACATATATATCCACACACACACACAAACAGATAAATAATTAACCACCCATTCTGTGACCCATTCGACCCAACACCCAGCCATTCCCAATCCCATGTACAGTATTTCCTTGTGGAACAAAAACTAGAGAGCTGATCCTGAACAATATCGGAGTCATGAAAAGAGATGGCAGGACGTGAACAAACCAAAAAAGGATCATAAAGCATCGCACAGGCAACAGTGAGTGAACAACACAGCAATACACAAAGCAGCAGGAGTCACAATGGGAGAAAAGCAACGGATGGATGACTGCGGGCGTGTTAAACATGAACATTGAATAAAACATTTCAGCCGTTAAAAGAAGATACAACAAAATAAAATGAGTGGCATGGAACACAGATGGCCAAGCACCTCTGTGGAGCCCCCCAATAAACATACACACATGGCACGACACACACGAGCACGGTGCAATGACTCACTTCGCCACCACTCACATCAAGTGCGTCTGCTCAGGTTATCTGGCCTAAGCACAGCTGATGTGCCCAAAAAAAGTGAAAAACAAAGATGCTAGTTTTCAAAATTGCAGCAGAAACAACAAAATCACTCAATTCAAAAACACACACAAAACAAACGTGAAAAACAGTGAAAAGCGCTCTGGATTCAGTCGACTTGTATCCTTGGAATAGAAGATAATAGAATGCTTTGTGTGTGTGTTGGACAATTTTGGAGGAGGACAAAAGCAAGGACGACTGAATCCTAGACTCAGCAGGTGAAGGAAATGGCTCAGCGGCAAGCACAGGTCTGCTAGCTTCAATTATTCCAACCTTCCAGCCTTTACTTTTGATTGACGTGACTTTGCACTTGCTTTTCATAAGACACACATGCAAACGCAAGCACTCGCACACATATTGGACTTCCTTTTCCAGCGTGTCACATTTAAGCACTTTTCAGACCCTTTTTTTTTTTTTTAAAAGACTTCTTAACTCTATATTTACACATCTTACAGGACTAAACCGAGACATTAAAAAACACATTTTAGTTACAAACGTGATGAATAATATTCAAGTAATACTTATTATTCCCTTTAGGTTATATAATCTAGCAATTAGTTTGTTATCTTTCTATGAGACAGCATTTAAATTAATATAAACCTAAATAAATGGAATTATTGGAAGGTAGTATACTATTATTAAAATAATGTTAAAATGATCATATTATTTAAAATTATGTGTATTTAAAATACAAACCTTAAATTGAGGCATTCATTCTCTAAGTGTGATATACTATGTTGTATAAAATGAATAAAATGTCCCACCCCTACTAATGGCAACTAAATATGTTTTTTTTTTTTACTGTTCATGATAAATAATTTACATATTAATAAAATTGGAGATACTAAAAAGCAACATAAGGCGATGATTAGGTCAGTATTACATAGAAGAACAGGTCCCAGTTTCATTTGACGTATGCGTGAAGGCATTTAGTGAGCTTTTCCAGAACCTTTTTCAACCTTGAGAAGGCAGCATGAGTGTTTTCTTTGTTACTGCTGTTTGTTTTCCCCAGTAGTCGCACTAACCTTGATATGATTACTCTCGTTTGATGCACCTAGATTTACCAAGATGATTTTATGAGGCGGCTAAGAGGGCAGGCTGACAATTTAGTGCAGGCTGGCTCCGCCAAAAAAAAAAAAAAAAGAATTCAAATAGAAAATATGAAAGGATGACAGTTAGCAAACATGAAAGAGATTGCTAGAAAATAATAGAAGCAAGAGAAGTAGGAGAGGTGAAAGGAGGTCAGGTCATTATTGGACATGTCTCTTAAATTTGCATGTATTAATGCAACTTCATGTGTTGCCCCCTGGGAGCTTTGCAGGTGGGGTGGGGAGTGTTGAAGAATGATTGGAACTGAACATAGTGATCGGTGGAACAGCTGCACTCTGGGAATTTTTCCAGGGGAAAATTCATCCAGGATGTTCTCAAAGGCCGTACGGCACAGGGAGGAACATCTGCCGAGCATTACTTAGCATTAATACACTCATAAGACATGACGATCTGACTTTTTCTCTCTCCCTAGGGCGCTAAATGTAACGATTACAGCAGGCCAAATGTGAAAAGAAGCTCGCGTCTCCTGCCGCTCGGGATTCCGACGTTGGGTTTCTTGGAAAACAGCTCTCCATATGTTAGATTGCTTTTTGATCGACTCATAAATACGGCCGTAAATGTGGCTAATGCTCCTCCAGAGGCAAGAGCGAGCCGTAGCTAGCAAGTAGAAATGTTTCATCTCAATCAACAACTTCTGTTTAAATGTAATTTAATTAAGCTCATACGATAACCTATATGTATTTATGATACTCCTACCGCTTTAGCAGTGGCTTGCTGATAGATGACAGACTTGAACCAAGTGCAGTGCAATACATATATACGTGTATAAATATATATATATATATATATATATATATATATATATATATATATATATATATATATATATATATATATATATATATATATATATATATATATATATATATATATATATATATATATATATATATATATATATATATATATATATATATATATATATATATATATATATATATATATATATATATATATATATATATATATATATGTCATAGTTGTAGAACAAATTGCACTATGAATTTTAAGGTGCAATATTTATCACTAAATTTGGTAACAAATGTTTTATACAGGAATACTGAAAATTCCCTCCAATTGTTTTGTCATTAGTTATGACCTGGCCTGCTTTTTTAAAAAGTAAAACATTTCTAAAATAAATCCAACAAAAAAAATCCACTCCAAAATCCAAAAAAGAACCACTAAAGTTATAAGAAAACAAAAAGCCAGAATACATGTATTTTAACATTGTTTAAAGAAACTTCAAAAAACAAATACGATATTATTCATGTAAAGTCTACAACACTTATAAAAAAAATGTTAAAATACGTTGTTCAAAGACAATTCTCTTACTGGACAAGAGCTAAATTTTGGATGATGTTAAACTAAGTTGCCGTTGTTTTATCTTTTGGTCTTCATTGCGTAGCGAGCAAATAGCCTGTCAGTGGACGAATATAAACACAGTGTGAAGTAAAACTCTTTGTTACAACGTTGGGCTTTCATCACTGTGCTGCTTGCCGTTTTTTCATTCTCTTTTATCATCAAATGGAGCCGAATATCTGTGGGCTACCACCGTGTGCCCGCGCAGCATCACGCACTACTTTTCTTCCCTTTGATTGGCTTTTTTTTTTGCATGCTTGGGATTCGCAAGCATGGAATTAGGTCGCTGTAGACACAAGCAAACATTGACTAAATCAAAGATAAGCGTTGCAAAACCCATCTCATGCTCATAAACGGCCACCAAATGCCACGCCACACCTTTTTGGCAAGCTTTTAACGACCATTGAGAATACCTGTCATACAACAATGCTAAAAAATAAGAACTAAATGGATTAGTTGCTTATTGATGTCTATTGCAGCCAATAAGTTAAATGTTTAAGTTGAATTTGGACGCTTACTACAGCCAACTTGTTGCATGGCTGGCTTTAAAATTCAGTCTTAGCGTAAGCGGTGGAGACATTACATGCAAGAAAATGGGATTTTCCATTCTTCTCTACTTTTGTGCCACTAACGAGGGGCGGACTGATCCGTTGGCGCCTTATTCCCGCGGGCAAAAGCTTTGTTTGAAAAGAAGGTGGCAGACTTTAGCTCAGCACAAAGGCTGGCCTCAGCTTTTTATCTTTCATGAGTCTGTTGTTAACTTGATGTTGTGCACCAAACTTGAAACAGAAACGTGGTAAACAAATTGTTTTTTTTTTCCTGTAACAGGCTGAATCAAATGTGGATTAGAAGCAGACAAACAAAGGGGAAAAACAGGAGATAAAAATGAATTTGGTGCTGGAGTTTATCTTCGATAACTATGAGCAGGAGATGGGGTGTACACCCTGAACTGGTTGCTAGCTCGTTGTAGGGCATAAATAGACCTTAATTGAGTCTTCAATGATTTTGAAATGTGGGAGGAAAATGAGGTACTTGGAGAAAATCCACGTAGGCAAGGGGAGAACAGTACACGAGAAGTCGGAGTTTGGGATTGAACCCTTAATCTCAGAACTGTGAGACTGACGTACACCCCACTCAATCACTGTGCCAGTAAAATGAATGAATTAACAAAAATAAAGAATGAAAGAAATTATAAATCAATATTATCACGTCATTTCCTGATTTCGCTTACATTTTCTTGTAAGATTTTATATTTTGCTTCTAAAATAGAGATTTAATTCTTAATAGTTTGTAATTTGGGGAGATTTCCTAATATGGAAACAAACTGGTATGAATTAATTCCACTTTTTAAGACAAATAATCAAATAATTCTCATTATTTAATTAAAAACTATGTACCTAGTCATACTAAGTAATAATAAACTTAAGTTAAATGAGCAAATGCATATTGTAGTTATTCGACTGTGTCGATTTCTTAACTTCCTGTGATTAAATTATGAATAAAAATATATCTCTGTCTTCTGGGTGTAATTATTGTACTTTCGCTTTATCTTCTCACAGACACCTTCTGACATGATAACACGAAAACAAAGAGCGCATGCAGACGTGCACACCTGGAGAGTGAAAGGTCGGCGGAGAGGGCGTGTTGCACACCACCGTCTCTGCCAGCAGGTTGTTATAAGGGTTAGTGTCGTGGGTGCGCAGGAGGGGGTTAGTGAGAAGGTAGTTGCCCGTCATGCCTGAAATAACAAAAGAACAAAAAGAGAAAGGGGAAATGTTTTAAGGTCAGTCGAGGCATTGAAAAAAAGGCAGCCTGATGTCTTGGAAAAGCCTTCAACACCCCAATAAAGTCAGTGTACCCCTATTGCCAAGATAATAAATGGGGTCTCCGCACCCTCAAAAAATCCAAACAAACGCTGTGGAGCGCAAAGCTCAGTTACTGATTTCACAAACAGGTTTTCCTTAACTTAAATGTTGCCGATTTCATGTGGGGAGACTGAGTTATAGTTTGACAATACCAAAGTTGAAATTTTGGCTATTATCCCTAAATGGGGGCTGTTTTTCTTCAGTTAGAACTAAGGCATAACTTAAGTCAGAGGGAATCACAAAGTGCTCTAAACCCTAGCCAGTGTTGGCACAACACATTCTGATTTCTGCTGGAAAGTGCAAAAAAAAATGTCTGGAAAAGCCTACTTGAACATCTGAACTTGATTAAGGGTTAACTCGAGGCTCCTTAAAAACTGGCAGTTGTGTGTTGATTCCAATTTGAGTTGGCATGGGATAGGCGGGATTCTGAACACAGCCACATTGCAAATGATGTGTGCACAATTCAATAACCCAATGATTTTTCTTAGTTGACTTCTTGTCTCTGATTTTTAAGATTCAAGAAATAAACACGCTTTAGCAAGTAATTATGTTGACTTTAAACGGTAGAGCAGATTTTCCCAACCTTGATAAACCATGCAATAACACCAACAAACCATCATTAAAATCATCATCTTAGTCTCTGTGTCTCGCCGCACTGATTTACAAAAGATAAACTTTCCAAAAGTTTCGAAGCCACAATTTCTACCCCACCCTGACAAATTAACCCAGCCTTATTGCTTACACCACAAACCAACCAAATATATATATTCCCGTCAATGACAGCCAATAACCTAATTTAATGGCTGCCATTGACAGATCCAATCGAACTAGGAATGTTCATTCCCTGCCAGTCCTCAACAATAAATAATCTATCACTCGATACACTGACAAAATTCGTGCATATTGCTTTCCCCAAAAAATTCCAGTCCAATCTAAATTGATATTAATTTTACATGAACAACACTTCTCAGTTAAACTACATCTTAAATTCCCATTGAAGACTCTTCAAAGCTTTAAATGCAACCCATGCATTTCAACACCCTAAAGTTAAAGCACCCCAAAAAAGCACATAGCGGGGATAAAGACATCACCCTGATATAATCCAAACAAGCAGTCAAACAATTTTAGCGCGACAAGTGTTGACAAGGCGATCATCCGCAGCATTTAAACGAAACAAATTCCTCCTTGCACAAAAGGCATCCAGTTGAGACGCCAGACAAAACAGCATTCTTATCTCCCGCTGCATGTAGCCAATGTAAAGAATATAACTAGTCCTCTCCCTCGTTTAAATTTAGGCCGACATCTCCCACTTTCTCTGCACTGCCATGTATTTTTTTCTCAAAAAAAAGCTAGAAATGTCTAATAATGTTCCAAAATCTGCAGGGCACATCAAGTAGCTTTCTCAGCATCCCAAAACATGCTTTGACCTCACTTGACCCTCCCTTCCTACCTCCTGACAAGCACTATATGCTGCGGATGAGTGAGAAGGGTCCTCTCCTGTCACAATTACCAGCAATTCAAGACATCAGATCTAAAAAAAAAATCCCAATTTTTTTAAAAAAGTTAATCCAAAAGACAGTGGAAGACAGAGAGAAAAAGTTCTAGATTGTTTGATATGCTTTTGTGTGCTAAGAGGGAAAATAAAAAACAAAAAGAACACCATTCATGTCTGTCTTCTCGCCATCACTGCCTGTATTAAAGCGAGAAATTGTGGGCTACGCCTCAAAGAGAATAGCGACTGGCGCCTTGCTTACCCTGGTTGAGCGTAGAGGTGCTGTTTATGTCTCCCGAGATGAAGGAGGACTCCGACTGCTTCCTCACCGTATCGTTCCACATGCGCCTGATGCGGCTCTGCGTGCATACGGCGGGAGAAACGGATCAACAGAGTGTCGCCGTTAGCGTTTAAGTGGCTTGCCGAAATCGACATCGTTTTGCAAACGTGTCGCGACGGATCCAAAAATAAATATGTTTTAACACTCTGTGCTTCTCTTTTCACACACATTCCGCTAATGAATCTAAAGCAGAGATTTTCAACCACTGTGCCTGCAGCACCTTTAGGTTTCATGTAAGAACAGCAGGGGTCCTGTGGGAAATTATCCAATTTTCCTTAATTGGGATAAAAATTATTATTCATATACCACGGCATATGTTTCTGTTTGTGTACTGACCAAAATGTGTATCTAAGTGTGCTTTTGTTAGCTTATAAATTGAACAAACGTTGACAAAAATGTTGTTTCTCTTAAATAATGTTCTCAAGTGTCTGATTTTATGTCCTGACTCAAAATTTTGGGAAACTTTGGTCTCGTTGATAGAGTTTTTAGATCTATGAAAGTATCATTACAGTGGACAACTTATCAAAAAGTGACACTGAAAATGAAATTAAAATAGATAAGATAAGGTTTTTTTTTTCATAGTATTTAACCCATTACAGCCATTGATAGCAACAGATTGACTATGAATGCTCCAGTGTCATTTATAGCACCAGCAGTCCAATCCATTTTATCGCCCCGCCCAGTCAAAAAGGATTGGTCATTTACCCCAGTGAATGGCAGCCAATGAGTTAAACGACTAGTTTGTAAGGGTTTTAAATAAATCATAATCACTGGATGAAAGCATTACAATGAAACAAGTCTTACTTTAATTGCTCTTTATCTTGTTTCTAAAACCTGTGACCTCAGCGCACAAAATCGGGGTGCTATGTCTCCATTACATTTGAATTGGAGGTAGAATCAAAGGCTTTAAGAAAAACGGCATCACTCCCCTGCCAGAAAGGAAGCCTTGTTTAGTTTAATACGTCTCCTGTCCAACAAGTATTTTATACCTCACGCCAGATGTTACTAGTGTTTTTACCATGTTTGAATGCAGAAGACGCTCCCTTCCTCTTAACACTCAACCTGCGCACACACTTTAATCTCCTTTCTACTTTGTCTTTTTGAGCAGTTTTAGTGCTTGTGTGCTTGGAGGTTTGTGCCTGAATGGAAAGAGCGCCAACGCCACTGACTGAGATGACTGATTCACGCTGTGTCGACACGCTTCACTCTAAGGACGCATCAATCCGGGAAGCGCCGCGGGTGGAGGTTCTTTTGATGAGCATGCGGTAACGTTTTGTCAAAATGGGGTTTCTCAATAGGACTCCATGTGAGACCTTGTTGGCATGGCACGCGTGTAAACGTGGGGGATCAGAATAGAAATAGTGTGATCTTTGTGTTTTGCGTTACCCACCTGAGTAGCAGAAGAGTAGCGGGCCGTGGTCCGAGAGGTTGCTGTCTTGACGGATCCGTGGGGGCCATCGGACGATAGAGCGCCACGGCATTGAGATTGACGGAAACATTTACTGTATTCTTTGCGGACCTATGTGAGAAAAAGGACAGGTTAGGACAAAACAATTACTAAAGTGCATGTTCAAAATCTTTTATGTAATGCCACAAAGAGCTGACAGCTTTTTCAATGTCACACCAAGAAAGGGAAGAGAATAGCAAAGAAAATGGAAGAGATAAAACTGCAGAAATTTGAAAACATTTGACTAAAAAAGTATTTTTCATACAAATGGGACGGCAGGATGCAACGTGCCTCTCTGAAGGCTACATCCATCATTACAAAAACCACAATAGCAGAGCTTACCTTGGAGCAGACAACCGTGTGCCTGTTGATTAATGACACAATGACTAGACTGACAGATTCACTCAGAGCTAGCGATCATCTTGATTCATGTTCGCATTGAGAATAAAATTAAATAGTTACTTTTGGACAAAAGGTGTACCGGTTACGTTTTTTTTTTTTACTCATTCAAATGACTATTTCGCCAACTTTATCTAGCTTACTTTAGAAAATTAAAATCAAAGTTTAAAAATGAAGAAATCAACCAGGAAAGAGTCAGAGCTGTTTTTTTGCATTATGTGCAATTGCATTACCATTTGTGTAGAATGGCGTTTAGTCTTATGGTGAGAAGACCTTACCTTCTTCTGGAGAAGGCAGTGAAAAATGAAGATGAACGTTCCTTGAAGGGTGTTAAAGATGGTGAAGAGGTACGCCATCACAATGGAGGAATCGTTGAGAAAAAACAGGCCAAAGGACCACGTCAGGCCCAAAAGACACAAAAGAGCAAATGCCCCTAAAACCCATGACCTGGTGGTAAACAGTAGAGGAAGAAACAAAAAAAATTAGATGACATTTTCCATTATGAACACGAATTTAGAATAAAACGTGGTACAAGCTATTGTGCTTTCTGAGTCCTGAGACCACAAAGGTTGCATGTTTTGCCTGAGCGGATCCCAGTAAAAGCCAGGAGGAAATGCGATCACTTCGCAGTCAGTTTCAATGACGACCGCTTCTCCTTATGGATACACCGTAGTCAAGTGAGACGCCCCCTGAGAGAAAGCACGACTCCAAGAAACCTTAGCAGGAAAACCGAGACGCTTTGTGGAGAAAGGCAGCCGATTGCACTCGCAAGACCGCATTTGAGCTAATAATCACAGAGGATGTAACCTTCCGTTTAACTTTTGTGCACGCATGGCTGATTTGCGTTAGAGCCCAAATTAGTGGCAGTTAATGGGATGTGACAGCTGGAGATGAGGAGTCAAATGTGAGCTAAACAAGCTTTGTTTAGGAAATCTATGAAAAGGAAAATGTTAAAAATGAGAAAAATTGGGACATTAATCACGTCGGCTTGTTATGACGATGACTTTTGAGCTTTTCCTTCCACAATTTGTGCGGTTGATCCCATTTTGCGAGAACTCGGGTAAAAAGGCACCAAAGTTCGAGTGACACTGTCACAAGAATTAAAATGATTTTGCAATATATGAAATGAACTATTGATATATATATCTATAAAATATATTATATATATATATATATATATATATATATATATATATATATATATATATATATATATATATATATATATATATATATATATATATATATATATATATATATATATATATATATATATATATATATATATATATAGATAGAAAGGCTGTTTTTTGTATTTTGATTTTGCCTTTAAACATGAACATACACAGTAAATACTAGTTTTTTTGTAGTCAACCACCTGAAGCTGTGTAGTTAATGTATGAAAAGTACTGTATAAATAAAATTTGAATTGGCTAAAACTCCTCCATGATCCAAATTTGAAATACCAGAATACACACGGTATTGCTAATCATTAATGGTGCCAGGAATGTCTCTTACCTAATCCCCCCCAGCCTGGAGGAGTCCGGTTTCATGGAGGTGGAATGTCTGACCATCTTGTACATGGTGACCACAAGGAAGATGACGTTGACCTGTCAAAACAAACAAGCGTCAGAGTCCGACAACATGCACTTAGAGCGGCCTCAGATTCCGCCATCGACTCCCCCGTATTGGTTCGTTACAATCACTCGGCATCGGATTTGAAGCAGTCATTGACCCACTCGCTCTTGTCTATATTAGTTTTTTCAATCGCTAAAACCACCATTACGTGCCGGCGGACCTTTACCTAGTGGAAAATTAAATACCTCAGTAGATCATTAAGATTTCAGAGTGGGATGCAACAGCAGCGGGGGTTAACAAGAGGTTAATGTGAGTGCTCGACATCCCACGACGCTGATCCTCAATGTAGATGACAATATGGTTAATGTGGAGCACACACAAATGCGGGAGTGAAAACGATCGGGAAATCGTAGACCGAAGAATCCAGACAAGCACTTGAGGGAAAACGAATAAAGGAGGAGGAATCATTATTTTCTAGTCATTCATCCCGTAATGTTTTCGAACATTCTCGGATGTGTGTCACGTGAAGTACCGGAGGGGCTGGCGTCGGGGGGGAAGGGAATGAGACAGGTCTTATTTTCACATAACACCTTGGAAATGAATTCCAGGATAAACTCTTGTGAGCAAATTCAAAACTTGATGAACTGCCTGGAGAGAATTGAAATATACGGCACCCACTGTATTCCATCTTAAAGTGGCAGGGGATGTTTATTCAGTGCTGCAGATGGTGGAGGCATCTACTGAGGGGGTGTGAGTGGAGGAGGTGGGCTAGAATCCTTTGAAGTGTAAGCCTTGATTTTTCTTTTCTTTTTTTGGGGGGTTCAAAGTTCTTTGCAAGTAATAAAAAAGAATATATTATATGTACAATATATATGAAATATTACATGTAAAAAAGTAAAAAGCAGTAATATGTAAAAGAATTCAAATTGGTTACACAAGGGGGGGCTTAGTATTTGAGGAAAAATTAGGTCATTTTTGGCTAGCCGTTTATTCCTAAAAGACACTTTTTTAGGATATATATATATATATATTTTTACTGTATTATTCTGAATGGAGGTAATTGGCTGCCTTTGACACTGTTAGATGAATTACAACAGTTTTTAAATAGTAATAGTTTTCCCATATTATATACTATATTTTACCACACAGAAACAGCATACTGTAAGTGAATTTGAACCCGAAAAGTTTGTTTGCAGCTGAAACTAAAGGAATCATGCATGGAAAGTCAACGGCCAGAAGGCACATGACGCCATATTCCGGATGGTTTGCTTTCGGGGTTCCGCTGCGGTTAACTTTTGTCTGCATGATGCATTTAAGGTGCCGACTACAACACCGGTTGAAATAGATAGGAAAAGGCTCTGAGGGTCTCTCTTGCTCCTCTGCCAAATTCATTTGGAAATCAGCATCCATGCCAGTAAAGACTTTTCGAGGCTATACATGAATTTACAAGCTATGGACAGATGGACACGGATGTTTTGTGTACACAGGTGCGTGTCCATGTTTCCTCTCTGTCATCGCCCACGAGTGGAATCATAGATGAACGACAGAAACTATAGCAGAAAGTTCAAGGTAATAGTGAAGGTATCAAAACCACTTCAGTACACATCTACACATTCAACCACCTGTCAGATCCCATTTCTATAATTTAGTCCTGATAAAAAAATACAAAAAAATCGGTAGGTTCAAACAAAAGGTCTTCTAAATTGCGTTTCTGGCTGGGGGACGAAGCATTATGCTGCACTAAAGGTCTTTGGGCCCACCCTCTCGCTGTTTCCATCTTGTTTTTTCACCAAAGGAATGACCTTCACGCGCGAGACGACTCCTGATGAGACTGCCCTACTCCTCCTTCTCCTCAACGCGACCCCTAAATCGTTTGTGATTACGGAGGATTTTTCACAGCCGATTGGACACCGCTAATGTCCTCATGTCAGCAGCGCTAATGGTACAGCTTGGCTTTCATGCAAATTGATCTGCAGACAGCTTGTGTTACAAATAAAAATCTATCAGGTGTTTTGGAAGCTATTTTTTTTTTGGAGGAACTGAACTTACCAGGATTACAACGGTGACAGGTCCAATGAAACTCCAGATGAAATGGTTGTCCACCCTCAGCCAGCACCTACATGACAAAAAGGGGTGCTCATTAAATTCCATCAATGCCAAATCAAGGTTATGTGTCGGGATAACAAGCCGCACTGGTACAAGTTAACACTCAGAGCTACAATAACCATGTGCTATGAATGGGCCCATCTGTCCACTTTAAAATTCAATATAATCCTTGAGCACTAACGTTTTGTCCTGTCTAATTAAAGCAGGATTCATGTGAGTTTCTGAATCTAATGCTTTTTTTTTTTTGGAGCGGGCATATTGCGCCTGGTATTGTCAATTTTTTTTTTCCTCCAGTATTTTATTTATAGTTCCATATTGCAATACGAATCAACTGCACAAGATCCAATGCAATTCTGCTGAATAAAGATGTGTTGAATATTGAATGGATATTTACTTAATCAATTGTCAAATGTCAGTTTAAATGAAATAAAACCCAAATATAGTCCAATCATGACCATCTGGATGATGTTTTCTTTAAACTTCATTTTCAACTCCCTCACTACCAAGCACACTTTTCAGATGCTTGATTGCACCTAAATGAAAATCAGATGTTATTCAATACAGTGCCTATTCACTGATTCTTTGGTTTGAAATGTGGTTAGGTACATAAAATCCCATTACATTCCAACGTATGCATTCACGTGTACATCACTATACTCCCATGTTGCTTCTCTTGTCACTCTAAGTATACATTAGCACCTCTAATTCCAAGGGGGAACACATTTACGTACTATTTTCTCATTCCCATGATGAATCACGATATTAGGGCTGTCTTTTTGAAGGTGTGTACACAATCAGTTCAAGGTGAATATATCAAGGGCACATTTTGAACAACTATAATTCATTAGTTGTTCTGGGATTATCCAAAATGTTGATTTTAAAGGGGGTAAAGTTACATCTCAAGTTAAGACAATACCACCCACTCACTGATTGTTTCTTTTTCACCCAGTGAGCTGTTTGGTATTGATGTTGCATCTAAGCATAGGGTGATTACCTGTTTCAAAATTGCTAAAACTTTCAATCAGTAGATTGTAAGATGCAATAGTTCAATTGTACTGGCAGGCGAAGGCAACAGCTTTTTTAATATATATTTTTAGATTTTACAAAATGATTTTTTTACTAAAAACAAAGAAAATATGGATTCAAAAATAGCAATTATAGATTTAACAGGGAGAAAATGCGGAAATGTAATATACATCTATACTCTTCATTTTAATTTGGTCCTAAAACAGAAAGTCGGCACACAGAATTGACTTTCCCGGGCTACACAAAATGATGCGGCAGGCCATATTTGGCCCCCGAGCCACTACTTTGACACCTGTGCTATAGAACATGAACTGAATGCGAGTGACGTCGCTTCCCGTGTGTCTTGCCCAATACTCGGGGTCAAGTGAACCTCACTGAGTGGGTGGAAGTTTGAAGTCTGGCCTGCCTCACTTAAAATTCTGCCCCACGAACAGTCAACTCATGAGCAGAAGAAAATTGATGAACATATTCTGCTGCTTACAGCAAAAACTATTAAACTTTTTTCTTATACTCTCCTTTTAACATCAAGCCCAAATGGAATCAGCATCACTGTTCTAATACTTTTGGACAACGGTCACAGAGGAAGCGGTTAGATTACTTTAACTACAAATGTGTGCTAAAGCTGTAAAAAAAACGAAGATGCAAAAAAAAAAATCCTTTAAATTAGAGTGTAGCAGCTCTACAAATCATGTTTTTTTTCTTCTCTTTCTGCTGGCCAGGGAGAGAAGAAGCACATAAACTTTTTTAACTGACAAGGTCGGCAATTACCCGCGTGCAAAGAATAAAAAGCCCAGCAGGTCAGAGTAGCAAGCTGGTGCATTCATTAGTGTTGCAGCTCTGCTCTTAGCTGGTGACAGGGTGTAAATTTGCTGCTGGGCCAAAGCGAGGTACACTCCGCTTTGTGGTATCAGTATCATTACCGAGTAGCCGAAAGGGGAGGGGAGCAGCAGTTTGGCGCACTTACGCTCGTGGTGTTCCGTAGCTCCGGTAGTCAACGGCCGCCGAGATGCCAACCACTGCCGCCGGAAAGAAGTAGCCGACCACGTAGTAATACCTCCGGCGAGAGTGCTCACTCTCAAACACTTCCACCAGCATGAGGTACAGCTGCACGCCTTCCAGACACATCCAGGCAAAGGCAGCCAGGAAGCAAAAATGGAGAATTCCGGCAATGATGGAGCACACCAGCTGACCGAGGGAGGAAAATTACAAAATTTACAGTTGTGGCATAAGATCAGCGAGTATCTAAAGAACCGCATTTGATTCCTAAAGTGTACAGATGTGATGGTTTTATTTGACGAGTATATAAAAAGATTTTTTTGGAGGGTGGATTTTTTTTTAAATAAAAAAAAAGCTTTTATTGGATATGTGAAAAAGAAGATTTACTGCTTAACATTCTTTTTTTAAAAGGATAAAAGTTAAAATGTTACACAAACATTACATATCAAATCTTAGTGCAATTGAAATTATTTCTTTTGTGTTTAGAATAAGTAAAAAAAACAGCTAAATAAATGCAAGAAATATAACCATCATAAAAAAACAAAAGTACTCATAAGCTCGGAAAAAGCTCAATTGAAAATCCCCCTAAGGGAAAGTTTGTTTAGAAATGCTTGGAAGTAAACCAGTTTGAGTGTAGTAATATAAAAGTTTCATTGGTTTTGGCCCTTTTTTTAATGATTGGAAGAAACCTCAAAAGAGGAGTAAAGTGAAGGGAAAAAAATATGTATTCTGTGCACTGGAAAACCACAGTGTATCATCCCCATCTTAAGAATTTACTGACCTTGGGTTCAGTCATGTTGATGCCTACGAGAAAGACAAGCTCGCCGAGAAAGAGGTTGAGGCAGAGGTTTTTGTGGATGGTATTGCGGTCGCTCTGAAGGCCTTTGAAGAAACAGAAGGTGTACAGACTGATGGCGAGGCACACCAGAGACACAGCAATGCCCATCCGTGTGATAATGGTGAGGAGAAGCTCATGGACGCTCCCCTTGCCCTGTAGAGATGGATGCAAAGTTCATGAGAAAACAATGAACACAAATATTGAAGAAAAATGCAATCGTTTTTTGAGGTTGAAATGTTACATGTCAGAGTCATCCCTCAAGTGGATTATGCGGTTATAGGACTTTTCTACAGTGAGAGTTAAGCAACTATTTGAAAAGGCTTTCTTCAGGCAAACGCTTGAGTGACGAGTGAAGCAAGATGGCGAGGGGGGGGGGGGGGGGGGGTTGTTGTTAGTTTGACAGAAGAAGGCAAAAATGTGAATTTGACAGGAGGTGTTTATTTCTTGGTTGGACATTTGAGAAATGGCATCAATTCAAGCAGAAGAAAATCCTCCATATCTGTTAAAAAGTGCAAAAGAAATACGATTGTGTTTTCCCTGGTGTTCTCTTATAACTAGGGCTGTGACAATATGTCCAAATTGTGGTATATCTAAGACTTTGTATCCAAACTAATGTATTGATATATGTTGTATCGCTATATGTTGGGATAATCCTCATCGTGAGCCTTCTATCGCTAATTGTGGGGCACCCAGAGGTTCTCATCTCTACTTAGAAGGATTTTTCAAATTGTTTCTGGGGGGGAGGGCATTTTTGTTACAGTATTTGGCTAGCAGACGTAGTATATGAGGGGAGGCTTTTAGTTTTACAATTGCTAGTGTACGAGTGGAGGTAAACATGTTTGTGTCTGTTAACTGGTTGTCTTAATTTTAAAAGTGCTTTAATAGCGGGCTTACTTACTAATTTACTTAACTCCAGAGTCAATTGGAATATAATTTATTTATAAGGCTTGTGCATTGGTCATGCTTGGCAACAGAAAATGTCCAAATTATTAGGTCAACAATTGCAAAATGACATCTATCGCTTGTTAAATTCTTTTTGTATGGGTGGTACATGTTTTTTTTTTCCGGACATTTTTGTTTTGACCAAGGTGAGTCATAGCTCATTTATTGGAGGGAAAAAAATTGTGGTTTGAATCCTGATTTAAGGGTCCACAGTTGCGAAATTTGGCCCTAACGGCCCGGCTCACCGAATGCCATTTTGAGTGAGCCGTAACATAGCACTACTCGTGTTTTTTTCATCTTTTTGAGGTCAAAGATCTATAAAGCAAGCATGTTTCCAGACAAATGTGAAAATAGCAGAGCGTGGAGCGCAAAATATCACTCCTGCAAGTCGGGCAAATCCTCCTGTGATATTTGCACTTTTATTGAGGGCGAGGGCCGTGGCGGAGGTGCTGCGCAGGCAATTGGCAAAAGGCTAAGCCCTGCCTCGGGGGGCTCTGGTTTCAAACTGCGGTTAAGGTTGAGGTTAAGACAGATGACGGGGGACAGGGTTCACAGGCGGGGGACGTATTATTAAATCAGCCACAAACTGATCCCCCGCGTTTATGATGGCCGCGGTCCTTGCTACAATTGCCATTCGTCATGTAATTAAATTGTAATTGCATTTTGTGACCAAAATGTATGGCGTACCACTTCACAAGACAGACGAGGGGGAAGTTTAAGATGCGGTCGTGCCGTTTTGAACGCTATTCTCTTGGACATGTGCATGAAATATTAGACAGTGACCACAGTGAAATATAATTAGCTCCGATAACGGGCGTAATACCCCCTCGGCCCGAGGCGCCATTTCACTCTTTTAAATTGACGGCCTGCTTCATTTCTGCACATCCTCCGGAAACAATTGAATTATGTCCTGCTGACGCGCTGTTCTCACGCTTAGCTTCATCATCTAGGTCGGGCGACAACCCGCCCGTAGAGAGTGCTTGGCATCTAATTGCAGAGGGAGGTCTTTATTTGTACAAATGCTTATGCCTGGATGGACCGACTAGACACGCTAGCGTGAGTTAATTACTTTGGATTTGCAGGGACTAAAGAGTTTGAAAATAAATTAGCTGCCATTGACAGCCATTAGGGCTGAACGTTATTACCAAAAACTATGTTTGACTTCCGATCCACTCCCATATTCTCAGGATATGTTTTGTCGATACCGATCTGATGCCCGTATTTTATGACTAGTAAAAATAATTGTTAAATATAAAGTAATCAGTAAATGATGAATGAATTTGTTTGTGTTAGAGTCAAGAAATTCTTGATTATATTACACGATGATTGTTTAACTGTCATTAGTGTCTAAATGGCAGTAATATCATTGCCTATTAGTGTTTATATGCGTGGGTATAATTGTCATCGCAGCAATGGCTCTGTTTATAATCTGTGTCATTTTGTGTCATTTAAAAATATGTATCCAATATTAAGGGTCTAAAAAAATTCAATTTACAAACGTTTTTCACTCTGCCATTTATCTTAGGTGTTCTGTGCCTTTTTAACATCCCTACCGTCCCTAAATATGTCAACAGGCCCCTCCTACTCACCACATTTCCCCGGTAGGCCATGAGAATGGCAAAATTGGTAAGATGATTGCATGAGCATGTGGTGTGGCTCCTGTTGGTGTCCAGCAATTTGCAGCCTTGAGTGGACCAGTAACCCATCATGCTTCGCTCTGAATAATTCCAGAAGGAACAGTTGGGATTGTAGTAGTGCTCCTTCTGCAGAAAGAAAAAAAAAGAAACAATTAATCATACATGAGAGCCATGCTGCAATATGCATGGTGGGCTCTTGTACGTTTTTCGGGCCTCTGACTGTGTTGGAGGAGGTGCAGCGGCAAAGGCAGCTCGTGTTGTACAAATAAGTATCAATTTATATTCTTTGAGTGCATGCGATAGTGGGAAGGAAGCGGATGAAAGAGATCCAAATCAGGGAATGAAAGAGAAGATGAAGATTATGTGTAGAGGGTTACTATGGTAATGCACAGATGGAAGTCAACTCGCTGCTCCGATCGCACTCATGTGTTCGTCTGAACTCCGCTAATTGCTATGTGTGACACAACATTGATGTTTTCCCTCTTTATTCTAATGGCTGTCGTTAGAGTTGACGAATTTGGAAGTGCAGCTGTCGTAGTATATTTTGTGTGGGGTCTGGAGAAATGGGAGGGAGGGAAGCTCTTACGTCCAGGTGTTCCAGCGTGAAGATCACGGGGTCGGCCACAAACACCCGGCTGGACTCCTTGGTGATGGAGGCGGAGAGGATGTGGGAGTTGACCGTGAGGGAGAGGTTATGTCTGCCGACGTCCCCGTGGCCCCGCAGCGTGGCGTTCTCCGTGCTGAGGAACTGACCCAGGTGTTTGTACAGAACGAAGACCAGCTTGGCCACACCTGCAACGCATCACGGGGGAGGAGAACACACACGCAGCCATGAAATCAACCACTGAGCCAAAGGAAAAAAAAACACACTTTTGGGATTTGCTTTTTTTCCTCTCGTTGTGTGTGCATTTGGATGGAGGAGTAGATCATATTTTGCTTATGTTATTATGCTATTTTTGGGCAATTTCTAGTGGATAAATGTTTTTTGTTTTGTTATTTATTTGAGTATTTGTTAAAATTATTTAATAGAAATCTATACCTACTTACTACATTATTTTTTTAAATCTAATTGGTACCTTATTTAATTGTATTTAACATTTTTGTTTTCTCCGTGTGGAAAAATATATATAAACATTTTGTGTATGCATTTTTAAATTCATTAAGATTGTTGTTGATTACTGCGATGTTGCTAAGCATAATATCATTTTTTTTTGTTTTTCATTTTAATACAAACTTGTTTGTGAAATGAAAAATGGGTTATGTAAGCATTTCTACTAAAATTTTGAGTGTACAATTCTCTTTTATGGGGGTTGAGGGTGTATAATATTACAGTTCCTCATTATTTATGCCACCCACCACTCACAGTCTCTCTGTTTGGATGGTTCTTTTTTAAAATTGAATTTTATTGATATCCTCATTGGGTCGCGGGGGCTGCTGGAGCCTATCCCAGCTGACTTTGGGCCAGATCGGTGGCCAGCCCAAACAGACGGTATGCTTGTGTAAGTATTATTTTATTATCACTAAGTGTGAGACTTCCCTTTGAGGTTGTAAACCCTGTTTTTTAATCAATAAAAAAATGAAAGTAGGACTCGTGAATTATTCTTACATAGTAAAATCTTTTACACAGCCAATTGAAAAGCATGTATCTATCCTACACGTCTTCATAATGTGTAAAAACAGTAAAGACAGTGGCACCTTCAAGAGGCTCATGTGCAAGTAATTTCCACTCAAATATCAGTTTAACAGCTTCGATCTTCAAGACCCACTTTAGTGCAATAAACTACAATAAAAGCAATTGAGCTCTGCAACGATTGGTGCTCTTACCATTTTTACTGTTGACTTTGACTGTGTTAGAAGAGAGCTGAAGCGTGGATCCGCCCCTGCTGGTCTGTGGGAATCTGAAGTCTTGTACCTGGCCGTCTGTGCTCACCACGTACACATCCAGCACTAACGAGAAGGCAGATCGGGGAGAAATGCATTAGTTATAAGGTAGAGGAAAAGACAGCAATGTTTAATAGAGCAAGAAAAAAAAACAACAAGAGAATTGTTAGATACATGTTCAGGTTCATTGTACCAGCAAGAGAACAAGACCCCATGGAGTGCCATTTACTTAACACCAAATATGCCTTTGAGCCGCTGGAGATAAAGAAAATAAATAATAACAAGGGGATGTGCTTGGAAAAGGATGAGCGTGCAGCCTTGCTACCACATGAATGTCAAATATTCATAGGATCAAAAATATCATTGAGCTTTTACTTTGACGTCCTCTAGCCCCCCTGTGGCTTTGGAGAACTCTGGGCTACATGAGCAAATCTCTCTGAAAATCCTCCAAATTCCGCCAGCCCCTCCTCTCCGCCACGCCAGCTGCCGGGTGGTGCTGCCTTTGATGTACGAAATTACCGATGGGGTCAGGAGGACGATGCCGTTCGCTCGTACCAGAAAATGGCCTGGCTTTCAGCAGATAGATGGTTCCTGACAGACGAAGATGAGGGATTGCCCTCCGCTGGCCTTCGCTGTCTGTCTTGATTTTTTGCACTTCAAGCATTGCGCTTCCACCCGGTTGTCAGTGTGACTGACTTGTACCCAGAGGTGTTGTTTGGGCCACCTACTAATTGGATACTAGCAGCCCTACTCTCTTCTTTTCACCCTGGAAAGAGAGGCCGGATATGATATGTCCACATATGTCTCATAGCCTGACACTGGAAATAGAAAACGAACTCGATAGCATCACCTACTTAAGTGTAATGCATTGAACACATGTTTAACTCCTTCTAATATTTTGTTCTTTTTCTTGTCCTGTTTATCCACTGTAATGTTTAGGACAAAGGTCAAACTAAATTATGAGTTTTAAGTCATGATTTTATTTCTTGAGGAATCTTTGGAAAAGGAAAAAAACCTGGGGAGAATTACCCCCTGGTTAACAGGGTAATTAAAATAAGTTTCATAATTGATGATAAAAGGAGAATTTCTGTAAAGCTTGGATTTTTATGAGCAACATTAACTAGTTTGTGAACAAATACGTGAGCAAATAGTAAATGTTTAAGAATTTTGTGTGTAATTCTGCGCTGAATTGTGTTCATATTATCAGCAAAAGCTTCACAAATTATGGAGAAATCTAAACACCAAAGCATATGACAGGTGATCCCACACCACTGCATTAAAAACCTGTAAAAATGTGTCAATTGTAACCCCAACGTAGGCTTAGAAACGCTTCAGAAAATAATATTTTCCATTAACATCATGTGTTTTTACATTAGTTAAGTTAAAACTCAAGCATGTAAAGTGAAAAAACACATGCGTAATTCCAAAAGCTTCTAAAGGGCCTGTGATTATTTGAGATGGTCGGTCGCAAAGTGGAAAAGTGTCCACATGTCTACTTTGGAAATCGTAGATTTCACGTCCTCCAAGACAAACAAGAAAAGGGACCGACTGGATTGCGCTCAATGAAAAGTTCAAAATCCAGCACAAGTGATGGTTAATGTTCATGGTATGGATAAATTGCAGCACATCCGGTGAGACACCCAAGGGTTTTGGAGCAATACAGGCTAGCATCCAAGCAATCTCTTTTTCAGGATCAGGGTCAAGCCTTAGTCTGCACTTATTACAATAGCCTGGCTTCGTAGTTAACGAGTGCGGTCTACTCAGATTTCCTGCCACATTCCTAAAACATGCATGTTAAGATCATTGAGGACTTTAAATTGATGGTAAGTGTGAGTAAGAGTATGAAAATGAAAAGCAGTTGGTGATGAAAGTGCACAATGGTGGAAGACCAGTGCAGAGTCCACCCTCTGCCCAAAATTGGTTGTAATAGTCTGAAGATTACATCTTGGATGGATGGCTGCAAATGACTGACTTCTAATTGGACTTCACTACAGACTGTCATAACTGTATATCTGTAGTTGGTGCCCTAACAGTGGCAACAAAAGCCTGTTGGGCTTTTGTCTTTAAAATTCAATACATGACAGTTGAAAGAGATAGCAAGAGTAGATGAGAACAAACATTTCGTCGATTTTCCTCCTCAGAGGATACTAAGGCCTGCAAGACAACCATGTTTGTCTTTTGTCATTTCTGGACTGGTTCGACTCAAAGAAGCCGAGCTGAGAGTGTCAAAAAAGTAAGCACCCATGAACACAATAAAAAGCTTTTTTTCCAATGGAGGCATACTACACTGAAAGTTTGTTGTGCTTGGATACACAACCCCTCAAAATACTCCAACGATTTCCACTGTATTGACAACTTCACTGAATAAAATCCTGATAACCAACACGAATATAACATCAGAAAGTCTTGTCAACAAGACTTTTACCCCGACTCAACTTTCGACAGTGATAACATACAAGTTCCGAAGATTACCAGTAATAGTAGTAGTTTCCACAGTGGCGTAAAAATAAGTGGTTTGCAGCATGCTGGGATATCTCATTTTATCCTCAAAATTGTATATTATTTCTGTAATTAAAACAAATCCAATATTTTACCAAAAATGTGGATGTTGGTAGATAGTGCAAATAGAAATTGGCCTTTGAAGCTTCACTTTAGCTTTTGCCTACTGACTTTCCTTGTTAATGCGGAGAGAAAAAACAAAACTGGCCGCAACACAGTGGAGGATAAAAAAAAGTATTAATGAGAGGCTGAGGGAACAAAGCCGCCGATCAGGTTGGGTAACTACCAGTTATGGGAGCTTGTGAGGGGAAGTAGGCCCATGTGAGTGGAACAATGTCCTTCAAAATGGTGTCTTTGTTTGGTCTGGAAGTCTGTTCCCAGTTCATCCATTTACACAGTGTATAACGAGACGAGTTGCCGGATTGAAAATCAATGAGGTAGAAGGCTTACCTGGCTGATATCACCTTGAAAAGGAAAAGCGATTTTCCTTTTTAAAAAAAAACACCCAGAGAAGATGGTGCTGTTTTTTTTAAAGTGACTAGACATTTCCTTTCACTTAAAGTGGCGCTCAGCCAGAAGGAGAAGTAATAGGCAAAGCATCTGCAGTGACAGGTGTTCTAGCTGATTGGCAAGACCACTTACCGATGTTCTCGGCGGGCACTTTGACGATGGCCGGCTCAATAAGGTTCTCGGCGAGGACGAAGGATCCTTCCTCTAGGGTGTCCAGCATCATTGTGGCGGCGTGCGTCTGTTCTGTGGAATTCATGTCTCGCCACGACTTCAGAGCTTCGGGCCTCAGGAGATTGTTCACGGTGTCCACGATAGCCTGTAACCATGGAGACGCGTGAAATGTCAGCCACGCACATTCCTCCGTTGCAACGCCGGGTTTTAATAACAAAACGGGGGAGAGAAGGGAGGGGTGAATGATAAAAAGGGCATGCATGGCCGACAGTGACAACAGCTGATATATCGACAAAATTATGACCTGAGACGTGATGAGAGCTCAGAAGAGGCGAACTTAACTGCTCAACATTCCATTGAAGGAAAACAAAAAAGGAAGTGTCTTTTACCCTCCCTCTATTAGTTTATTGAATAATAATAATGACAAATTGTTGGAGGAGTAACAAAGCCCCCACTGTGTTTTTCTTCACTAGTCAAAAAAAATCCCTGTGAACAATATTCTTGTGCCCGTAGTGACCTTGAAAGCTATTTTCCCCCAAGGAAGGAGGGCATTACCATCAAATCCGTGTCCAAAGTGGCAGTTTGAGGCAAAATGCTGGAAAGCGATCGCCCTGTTTTCAATGTCAATCCTTTCATTTCCTGCTTTGTGATAAGCTGTAAGTAAGATAAACATTCCACACAAGTATCGTATGTTGATAAAACAATGCTGACCCTGGCAACTCCAGTTCACATCACTCGTTTTTTTTACCCTCTTTTTGTAACACCTATGTGGTATTCCTATCGCGTAAGGTGGCACGTATCATGAATAGCAACTGATAAGATCAAGCATATGGCTATATGATGTGTACATTCTAAGAGATGGTTTATTTTAACTGCCGAATATCACAAAAAAATGTTTATTTTTTTATTTTAACTATAATAGTGGACAAGAATAACTGGCATTTTGCAAACCAAACACGATAAGAACTTTTTTTTAATCATTCTGTTGATTTGAATGAATTGTGTATTGCAGCCAGTATTATGAATGGCTTTTGAGGTGATCATATTGTTGTAAGACTTTGCCTATATGTGTGACTGTGTGTAGTGTCGACTTTTGCTTCATTCTCTTGATTTTTTCTGTTGTATTATCCTGTTTATTTCTATGGTGCAATCCAATGAACATGATATACATTCTACTTTTCAATGACTGCATAAGTGTAAAATTTGTATTGTATGGATTTTTTTACGGTTGTTTTACTGTGCAAGGTATGAATTATCATAAATTAATAGGGCAGGGGAAAGAGTGATAGTCTTGCAGCTGAATATGTCATGGTCTTTTTTTGTACTTGTGGATTCTATTGTTAAAGTCTCTTATCATGACTATGAATGATAAGGAGCACGGTATCATTCATTGTCGAGATAAGACTAGGACTCATTCACTGCTTTTGACAGCAGTAGATGTCAAATCCATTGTTGTTAATGGGTTGGCAGTTAAAAATCACAGTGATTGAATGAGCCGTTTATGTTGAATTCTAGAGAAAAAAAATACAACATAGAAGGCACAATCAATCCAAGGGAGCGATTAACCCAAAGTGACATTAGCCCCAACGTAGAGTATTGCAATGACAGTAATTAACCACATCCAGCCCCTGCTTGTATTGCCAATTAGTCGCTGCTGTGATTATCTAAAACACTAAAATGACCCCAAACGTTTGGTTGCATCCGCTTTCCCGGATACAATGAGAAGGTTGATAAACTAAGTCAGATATAATGAATGATTAACTACGTCTGTATTCCGATATTCAAGCTCGGAATAACCTTGGGGGGAGCTAGTTACATGTATATGTGTTCTTGGGTGTGAGCGTGTGTTCAGACGAGTCTGGCTTGATTACAAGGTTGGAAACATCCATGCAAATTTACACTGTACCCCCCACTGGTAATGATCTATCCTCAAGGGAAACTGGTGCTTTTTAAACAGCCTTTTTGAATGTAATGATAGCAAAAAAAACACCATTAAAAGTAAAAAAAAACTGTGTGTTTTAGGGGCTATAATAAATTGACCATGAAACCCATTTGAGTCCTCCAATTCTACATTTGGGAACTATTCCGTTGCTTTGTGTTGAGGTGTTAAGGTGCGAATTTTGGCTTGAAAAGGGATTGTAAAGCAAGAACATCTAAAGTTTGTTTTTGTGTGAGATAATCAGCCATTCAGAAAAGGCAAATATGACAATTTTCTACCCTAAATAGTCTGTAAAACATAAATAATGGCAGTTTTGTGTAAAGTTACATTGAACGTATGTTTGAGGTCTGTATATATTATTCCAAGTTAATTTAAATTTGTTTTTTCCATTTACCAGATCAATTTCGTGGAGAGAAAACCAATTCATTTCAATGGGAAACGTCCGCTGGAGTTACGAAAAGCTTGTCATACGATCTCAGTCACAGATTATGATCATATGTCGAGGTACCACTGTATAATAATCTTGTTTAGATGAAATGAACATATAGCATTTTCATGATTTTGCTTCAAATGGCTCGGCAACTTTGAAGTCCTGGATGAGCTGCACTGAGTTTGTCTGCAGGCAACTGCGGTCAAACTTCAAGTAGTTGACATATTTTTACACTTTAACTTTAACGTCGGTGAAAGATTTGACTATATGAAGCGTTAAACCAATATTAGATGTACAACTGTACTTCATTCATTTATGTGAAAAGGAAGATGATTAACATCTGGTAGGTGAAATTGATTGACACTTTTTTTTTTTATAAAACACTAACGGGGTCTGAAATTAATGCCAGAGAAAAACCATCATTGCGACAGAGAGACATTTTTTTTTCATTTAGTTTTGATGCAACAAGGGGTGGTTGGGAAATAAGATGAATTGTATAATATAAGCAAGTGAAAAGTGAAGCACAATGAGACTTTGATCACGCTTCTGGCTGACAGGTTGGCGCAATTACGACCGTGGGAAGGCAATTATTCACTTGACGTATAAAGAGTAGAGAAAAGAGAAGACGCTGTGAGAATGGGAGCATTAGTGACTGAATATGTGCCAGTGTTTGTATCTGCGTACGAGAAGAAATGAAAGAAAGATGTAGTGATAGCACAGAGAAGGACAAAGAAGGAATGATATTAACATCCGCAAATGGAAATAGTTCACTGGGAGGCAGCCAAGGCACACAGAGTGTAAAACAATCACGAAAATGATATCGTAAATTATATGCATGCTGCTAAGCAAGGGGTTGGGATAAAAATCATTTAAAAAAAGATTAAAAGCTCTCTGATTGTACCTTCATATATGCCCTGCATGTCTTCTCTCGCTTTTGAAGCTTTTCACCCCACCCCATCCACATACACACACATACACACACACACAAAAACACACGCACACATACGTAGAAACAAAAGAAAGATGGAAGTGAGAAAAGGGAATCGCCACATCAGGCCACTTACCATAAATTACAAGTGCTAATGAGAAGAGGAAGGTGGACGAAAGAACGTCTTATAGAGAGCTCATTTCAAAACAACTACTACACTTCTAAACTGTGATGTGAGAAGTGAGGGGGGAAAAATGATGAGGTTTGGATTTAGAAAGACTTGAGTATTACATTGGAAGCCAGAAGATAACAATGTGTTTTGCTTATTTGTAGTTGGTGCCAAGAGGAGAATAATGCATGACAAATTCCTTTGGGGATTTTTGGCACTCATGATTTGCCTGCTTGTACTCAGTTGAGTCAAATTAACAAGTGCACTCTCACAATAAGGATACAGAACACACAACAAGATAAAAATATTCTTTTTTTTAAGGTGAGCCTGAAAGTCTACTGTCATATTAGTTATTCTGCAATATCAGCAAACTGGGAAAACCCAGGCATTATATTATATTCTCAGCAGGATGAGAATAATAGAACAAAAAGGGGCAAAACGCAGGAATTATGCATTATGTTTTGCTTTGTGGTGTCAGTGCCTAGGAAAACGCAGATTAATTGGGGTTTTTATAGTGCATAAATGGTTGTATTTTAGTAGGATATGGGCAATATATCATGGCTACAACTGATCTGTCAAATAGAAACAAAGGAAGTATTATGTAAACTATTTACTCTCTTAAGTTAAATACACACAAATAAAACATATTTTTAAAAAAAGAGAAGTGGACTGGGTATGTACTGTTTTTTTGGTTCTTTAGGGACAATTATTGTCGTGTAAAAGTTTCTGACATACTTGTCCCCTGTCAAAGGAAATCCGACTAAAATATATAGTAATACATTTACGGAAAATATATAAACTAGTGCTACTAAAAAAATATCTATAAGAAAATTGGACTTGTGTTGGAATCAATGAGGAAAGTAAAAATGATAGAAAAGAGAAACTGTGGGTTAATCCCAATTATTCTATTTATGAACTACTATTTATTAACAAATGCAATTTAAACACTGATAATTGTTTCTTTTGAACGTATTTTAATGACTAAAATTGTATGATTTGTAAAATGATGTATCATTACTAACGCACAGCATTTTTTTTCCAAACGTTTCATCCTTTCTTTCTACCTTAACCTCAAAGAAATGTGCTTTGTTCCAAGCATTTGGCTTCCATTTTCCTTTCATACCATACAATTCGACTGGCTCAAAGTGAGCCTTTTGATTTGAACTTACCAAATATGGCTCCTTGCGGTATAAAGTGCACTCTGTCTGTCCATGGCGCAAAATTAGAAGCCACACTCATGAGATGCAATCCCGCAGTGTGTGCCAAAGAATGTTTACAGATTTTAAGTGGCTTCTGAATAACAATGCGTTACTTCTCAAGTGCCAATCATCTCGTCATGCGGCGGAGACGGAGAAACATCATATTGCTTGCTTGACATTTGATGCGGCGCACAACTCCTCGCTCCCCTTTTGCTTTTTCCATCATTCACTGACTGAACGCTTTCTAAAAAACAGGCCTATTGCATTCTCAGGGGATTGCGATCGACTATAATGTATTTTGTTTTAATTTGAAGATATCAAATATGTTTTTTTAACATATACACCAATATGTAGACGATTACTATTGCTATTCGTATAATAAGACTTAAAAACATATGGTTGTGATGCTTTCAGTGTGCATTTTGGGTTACATTAATGCAACCAAATGTGGTTCTTTGCACTATAAAGAGTTGGAAGAAATTACATGACTCTGCTGCCTTGTAATGTGGCATGGGTTTTGGGCCACTTTTGTGCAACTAAACTTAGTTCCACCGCTTTGTAGTGAGGCAATGGGTGACCGTTTAATCTAAAGCAATCAAATTTAGCTCCTCGTTAAATAATGCGCATTCATTTGAGGTTAACATGAATGACGTGGCCAAATATGGTTCCTTGGACTATAAATGGCTCTGGGGAAACGCATACATTTTGGCGTCCAATTAGGGTCAATTGTCAGTAAAAAAAAAAATAGGGTTCTATGCACTATACAAGATTTAGAGAAATCCCACGATCACCATTAGTAAATGGTGATTATTTGATTGTGCTTGATTGCTTTGGAGGTTTAAGTTATCCATTTTGGCAGAAAGAAACACAATAGTTTCTTGTCTGATAACGAGCTGGGAAAAAGTAAAGTGCTCCAAATTTCTAGCCTCAAGGACAATGTTTTACTAACTTGGGTCAGTTTAATCATTAAAGTTTAATGATGAAACTTGAATGTAGCAACTAAGGCGCCTGGAGGGCTGTTTAATTTAAGTAACCCAAAAATAATGCTTACTATTGCCTACTAGGATACTAAAATATCACACATTTTCTATTTCTAAATGCCTTAAAAATGAGGTGCTGGGCATCAAGTTGGACACTGACGCAGTTCATGCTGTTAAATGTGTGCTGGAATACAAAACAAGGGCACGCGCTGCCTTGGGTTTGGATTTATCGCCCCATGTCCTGCCATTTAGCCCTGCTGGTAAGGCGAGATGGTCACAATGGGCCGTAAAGAGGATAACGCGTCACAGTACCTTGTTGAAGCTGCGTCCTGCCGAGTCCTTCTCGCTAGGCCTGAGCTCCTGCAGCTGAGCGTCCAGGATGTCCACCAGCTGCTCCATTAGACGCACCGAGGAACTCACGTCACCGGCAAACACGGGGCCCTTCGTGTATAATGATAGCTCATTGGCAAGGTTGGCTGCATTCTCTCCGCTTCGGATCTGGATGTCGGGTTGAGGGTGGGCAGAGTTAAATGTCGTAAGCGAGGGCTCTCGTGCGAATTGCCACGCTGTGTTAGTGCTGCGTGCTTGGGTTACAACATGAGGAAAAGACTTCCTCCATAATTATTTCTGGCTTATTACACTGTAATATAGAAACAAACTGAATACTTGAGTTGGAATACATGGCCAAAAATAACAGTCTTTACAATTTATTCAAATGTCTAATCTTGATTCTTTGCAGGATTTTCTTAACTTGATTTTGATGTTGTTGTATTTTTCACTTTTTTGGGGTATTAGGCTAGGGGGAATTGAAAAATGGAATGTTTTATAGTGCATGTAATTTTTGTTTTGTGTTTAGAAGTGAATATTGGTAACTTTATTTTATTCACTTCAATAGGTGTCCAATCCATTTTGAGGAGTTTGTTTATTGTCAATGTGAGTTTTACCTCGGCATGAGGTTATGAGGTCATGATTAAATAGCTATAAGGAAACTAGACGTTTATGCCAACTGTTTTGTTACAAAAAAAAAAATCTAGCACCATTCCAAGTGGGTTTATAACAACAAAACAAAACTCTACTCATCCCAAGTCTGTAACAAAATGTACAATTGTTCCACTTTTGTGACACAAAGGAACAACAATCAGGTCTGCTTAATTATAGAAAAGAACTGCAAAGACATGCAAATATGCCCTTTTCAGCGGAATAAAAAATTGCCAGACTGGAACGAAAAATATGTTTGTTGTTGCTCTAAGCGAGCTTTGAAGCTGGGGTCGGCTTTCACGGTTTATATCGCATCTCTCAGCCACATTTAAAAAAGTTGGAGTAAGATATGTTTAAAAGATATTAAATGATTTTTATGACTTGCTCTACCTTTTCAACCCCGCCCATTCTTTTAAATACGATACACGATATAGAATGAAAACACATTTGATGTGTTTGCCAAAATGTTTCCTGACAGCATTTGGGAATTCTGTCTTAACTTGGTACGTTCGGGAGGTGTTTTTCACACCGAGGCTTCCGTCAATTGTGCATTGTTTTTTTTATTTTATTTTTTGGAGAATCAAAGCGGACAAATCACTGTAGAAATAAGCTGTTGTTCTTTGATTGTCGGCAGCAAACGGCTGCCTCCTTGACTCCAGACAGCGAGGCTCGTTTGTTGCTCGTGAGATCGCAAATTTATCATTCTCAGATGTTTGCATGTTTATGAATGCCTTAAAGGGGGAATAGACTTTTTTTTTCAGAGCATCCAAGTATTCAGTTTCAAAGTAATACCTATAAAAGGGGCAATCAGGGTGTTTGTCTTACAGAAGTGTGCAGTGACAGGTAAAAAATATATATTTTGGGCGATGGAGCTCGGTTAGAAATTTAAAGACCAGTTACTGTTACATGACATAAATAAATAAATAATTAAATGAAACTTATTAATTTAAAAACTGACAAATGAATACTAGCATTAGAATATATTAGTTGTTTTGTTTTGCAATTAGTGACTAATTTGTGCTGCTTAGCTTTAATAAACAAGAGTCCAAGTTATTTTGTATAAATAAACCAGAGAAATTATTTTGTTTTCTTAAATTAGTTATTCTTGTTTTCTTTCTTAAAACAGATAAGTGTTACTTTACTATCTTTCATTAAAGGAGGGTTGATACAACTGGTATTATTTTTGTAAGTTTGTAAGATGATTCCTCCATAAACAGTAGCTGATTGTTTTAACACTGTAATAAAATCAAAAAGCAACAAAAAAACTAAAATAAATAAATAAAACTGCCTTAAGTCAGTATTTCATTTGCTGATGGCACAAGCAAATTCATATTTTACAGGGAGGGTTTTCACTTTCCGGAACACTTAGTTCTTCATCAGTAAAGTCATTTTTCTTTTACAGTTAATTTTAACAATTGGCATTCTTTTTTTTGCCCATACCTTTTGTGCTACTTGAGTCACCCAATGGGAAGTGCAGTTGCTGAGGTCTGGTCCCTTGGAGCACCAGTTCCCTGCCACCGTGCACAGAAAGGAGGCAACACCTGTGGTAGCAGAAAGCAAACAGACATTGGAAGGACACCAGAACAGCCACGCTAGTGTATGTTCTCGCTTAAATTTCATTGACACACACACTGATCACAAAACTTGCTGCAGGAAACATTTACAAACATTGTTAAAGCCTTGTTTTATTTTTTTAAGGAAAGAGAAAATAATCATAGCGGGAGTAGTCTTCAACAGTTGCCTTTTAATGAAGCAGACGGAGAAACCCAACTGTTTGCTGTGAAGAGATATTTGAGATGCTTCGAAAGAGGATAAAAAAGACAAGATTACAGCTAATGAGTGCCTATTCTCTGACAACAGTGACACCATGTGTAGTCCTTTTCCCTTTTTAACCCTCGTCAGTTGAAACAAAAATATCAATCTGGCTTTGAACTGGCACTTTTTAATTTGACAGTGCTGTCACTGTTTGTATGTGTGTGTGTATGAGTGTGTGACAGGGTGCGAAGGTAACTTTCTGCGCGGCTAACTTGATTGTCAGCCCAGTCGCATAATGGCCATCAGCGCGCCATTGCTGCTGGCTTTGATGTCGGACACTTTCAGCAACTGGAACTAATTCTTATCTAATATGACCGTGTGGATACACTCATGCAATTACGTCTCCCAGATAGCAGAATTAATGGCGCTTATCACTAGGCTGTGGTTTTCTGTCCATGCACTGCTGCTTTACATTTCCCCTCAAAGGAAAGAGTTAGAGGGTAAAAGTGTCGCCATGATAAAACCTTTATATTAACTGTGCAGACATTTTTTTAAGTAAAACCTCAGAATCAAAGTCATGTTTATTGTGGCTAAAATGTGGAAATATATTTAAAGTTCTTGGCTGTGTTCATTGTATTTGTTAAAACAACATCGACCAAGCCAAGTCTAAAATACATAAATGAGAAAACTGTTTAACTCCATAGTCATAGTTTCCATATTTTCTTTATGCATACTTAGATATATGTTCATGCCTAACTTCAGGGGTCACCATTCTTTTTAAAACTGAAACATATTTGCTTGTATTTATTACTGAGTCGTTAAAGCAAAGGATTAGAAGTTGGATACACACTTTTGGAATGACTATTTTTTTTTACTTGCCTTATCTTTAAATTGTATTTGATTATTTCGAATTATGACGCTCAACTATTACTGAAAAAGGCTCAGCAGTGGTGGTACTTCCAGCCTCTGTTGAGGAAGCGAATCCATCAATCGTTAAGGCATTTCTAACCAGTAGACACTGAATTAGTCCTGTTACCATTCATTATAGTGCATTGATGTTGCTACATAGAAGAAGAAAAATGTGAGTGGCTTGACAGTAAGGATTGTTAAATCCTAGGCTATTGAATTATCCTTGAAGGCGGTAGAGTACGATGTTGACGATGCCTACCGTACACGATAAAGATACTTTGAGCGATTTTGAAGCTACAGAAAAGATTAATCGAGCAATCAGACGACGAACTAACCTTTGGTTCCTTTGGGACAGGGTCTTTCCACAGTTGAGCTTGTGTGGGACTGCGGCCAGTCGATACCCCGCAGCCTGGTGGCCTCACAGAAACGTCTGGGAGTGGGGGGTAACTCTGGAACGGCGGGCTCCACCGTCGCCAAGCCTCGGGTGTCCTCGAATGGATCCCTTCCATCTCTAGGGTCGGCTCCACCTCCTAAGGTTGGGTCACCTTGACTCTTTGCTGTGGGTGCAGCTGTGGCGGACATGATGGTGGTGGTTTTCTCCGATGGTTTGGAGATGGGGAATTCGCCCACTGGTGATACTGAATTGAACAAAACCATGATTTTAGCAGGAGAAACGTAAATACTGGCCTTTATTTGCAATTATTTCCCCCTTCCGCTTTTTCTTTTATGAATCAGGAATGATTGTTGTTATTCTTGATTTTGTTTTAACCAAGATAATAATAGTGACTATTCGTATTTGACATTCATCATCTGACATTTTTTTTCATTCCAACCCATGAATAAGATATTTTGACACATAAAAGCGAACACTTTCCTGACAAGATTCGCTACCTTGAATTGATTAAATGTCAGCAGTGGAGACAAAGCCTATTTGCTTTTGGCTTTTTGTTTTTTTTCCTTTTCCGTTTTTTGAGTAATACAGCTATGTCGGCAAACCCAACCCACCCGTTAAAAAGACCCTCAAACATCGGCAGCATCACGAATAAATAGTATTGAGTCTGCAAAGTCAATCTATGCATTAAAAGGGTGCAACAGGCATGCTAAGGCAATTTGTTTGCTGCCTGGCGCAGGTGCTGCTAAGATGAGATGCTATCTCCCACAGAGTGCCTGGAGATAGAAAATGCCAGGAAATGAGGGCAGAAATTGGGGCAGAAAAGGGTGGGAAGCAGTCGGATTGGCCGATATCAAGACAAGAGGCATGTGGATGGTCACTTGTCTCTTCTTCGCTACAACAGGCAGATTATATTGTCAGATAAAAGCAGCTTTCTACAATGAGGTCTGGCGATGTGCGCCGTCTTCAGCGATTGTTCGAAAATGCAATATCATGCTATCCGACACTCCATTATTACACACACACATCTCCCTTTCCTGGGGGACCAGGCCCACCGTTGCATTCACACTAATCAGTCTGGCAGGGGAATATTTGCTTTCTCATTCAAAGTGAAATAGATGAGTTTATTACAAAGCCAAAGGGTGGTGGCGTTACCGGTCACGAGGCCACAGCTGTTCGCTATGAGGAAAATAAATATAAAAGCCCAGGACCACCCCATAGAAAGTCACAATGGTAACATTTCCCGACAGCAACCTTTCTGCTTGGCCTGAGCTTCAGCTAATTACCTTACGCTCATTCAGTCATTGTGCGCATGTCAGCCACACATTTGCAGGTTGGCCTTACTGAATGCGACTGCCATGAAACAGTATGCGTAGGCCGTAGGAGGTGAGGGTTACTACAATAAAACTCTTTAGTAACACTGATGAGCGGAAAAGAAAAGCTCGGGTGAAATTATGTAAGAGGAATATTACTAAATAACAGCACCGAAATGGCCAAAGTTGGCAAGGATTTAATTTTATTGTGGATTATTTGTGCTCCACAAACCTAATGGTCAACAGCACCAATATCATTTTCAAATTTATGATGAGTCAATGTATGGAATCAGGTCACAAATCAGAAAGTCTTGAGTAAGTTTTAACAAATGTTTAAACCCTAAAACCACTTTACTGTGGACATGTAAATTCCAGTCAGAAATTAAGTCCACCTATTTTCCCATATGTGACCTCTACTGATAAATAGAGAATGAAAACACGGTAAAAATAAAAACATGTTGTTATTTTCTATGCCGTGTATGGCTTACAATGAGTCAAATGTACTTGCAAGATTTCCACAAAAAGATCAAGGTAGTAAATCGCTATTTTGGTCTCTTAAAATGATCATCATTGTTTTCCAGATTTTTCAGGATGCCAAATACTTGAACCATTTGTTCAATCGTGTTAATCATTGGTGTAAAAATATATATTTTAAGAAGCTGATAGTAAACATGGCCAAAGGGTATTGAAGATATAGTATTGTTGTGCGTATACATGTCCATGACAACTTTTTCTACTCAAGACATTGCTGCTGGCCACAGTTATAAGCATCTACTGGACTTGGCATTCATTGGATAGTACAGCCTTTTTTGGTCTTTAACGTGGCTCTGTGAATAGAACGGTTGTATTTTAAGAAACATTTACAATTCCAGATGTGACAATGTTGTCTTGTGATTACACCCTGAAGCAGATATTTGAACCTATTTTATTTTGTTTCGTTTTCCCGTCTGTTGAGTATTCTTTCCATTAGTGCAAGCTTAGCAGAAGTCCACATCCTGTCGCAGAGCGAGGTAATGGTTGAGATGAGTGTACTGTGTGCAGCTCGACAATATGTCAATACTTGGCATTCTTTTACTTCCACAGCAGACGTAAGCGGCAGGCTGCCTTTCTAATAGTATGTGTTTACCGTACGAGCCCAGCTGCTGCCAAAAGCTATTTATGGGTAGGATCGATTAGTCTTCCGAAATTTTCTTTTTTTTTGCCCCCAATCTACGCAGTATTTTATGACAGACTTCTTCCTTCTTCCTGTACTGCTGTATTTTAGATCTTGTAGTGTATTTCCAGAAAGGTGGCCGGTAAAAGTGCAACATATAATAATTGCAAAATGCTTGTAAAACAAAGTGGAGAAAGAAAGGTAATGGAGTCTTACAACCTTGAGGAATAAAAGCAAATCACCCCCCTTGCCAGGGAATAAGTTTAGATCCATACAACCTTGCAAATACTGTTATTTTACTGTTGTCTTTCTCTGTCTAGGTTTATGTATGGAAACATCATGTAAAAAAAGTGGGAAAGCTACACTAGAGTATTTGGACATTTATAGTGGTTCTGAAAATGTCTGGTTGTTAATAAGGGGCAGACAATATTTCGAAATAGGTAAGTTTGGAATTTCTAAACACAAAAACATGACCACGCTCACAAGCTCAGCCAAATCTTGACATTCTAATTTTCCCCAACAAGCTCTCAACATGGGCAAATTGTCCAACCAGACACCAGAATAAATGGCTCATAAGCCGTCTTTTACTATTAATTACTAACAACAAATGACAGCGTAAAGCCCAACAAGTCTTTGTAATGGTTTTAAATCCTGAAAAAAATGCATTTGAGTCCAATCCTCTTGGTCTAATGGCAAATAAGAGGCAAATATTAACCCTATTTAATTGACACGCAAAGTAGTCAAGAATAGCAACATTATGTTTTGTCCTTTGTGGAACTGGCATCCTTACTCTCAAGAAATATTTCTATATTCAAAATGTCAGGAAACTTGACTTTCTTTTGTAGGTAGGTTAAAAACTGAAGCAATATTAACAGCTGCTTAGTGTTGGATTTAGAAAACTCAAATAAAATTCTACTTAGAAATGTGAATAAATCAAATAGCTGAGTTTGACATTCAAAATGATTCTAAGTAAGTACTGTTGTACCACAGCAAGGAGAAAAGATGGTTGTTGGTTAGCCTTTTATTTGTGGATTTAAAAAAAAAGAGGTAACTACAATTGCTCGTTTTGTCTTTTTCACCTGGGGCCTGAGTTGTTAATTAATGACAGCGAAACCAATCCCACAAGACATGAATTTTAAATCAGGCCTTTCTTTTTCTTCAACGCTGTTCCGCTTTTCAGTCGAGGTTTTGCGGCATGGAAGGCAGCAAGAGACATGACGATTCATGTGCTGTTGCTAACTTATGAATATTATTTCTGGAGATGAAAAAGTGGCCTTTCCAACGATCGTGACACAATTTTGAAGAGTGGCAGACAGAAAAAGCTCCACTGGACGTAATTTATGAGGCCTGAATGGAAATTTGGTGGACTCGCAGACATTGCACTTCCAAGAAAGAGGGCTTTACGACTAGATAAAAACACATACAAAAAGAAGGAGAAATATGTGTCCACAAATAGTGGCTGAGAGTTTATTCCAAGGATGTGCTCTTCTTTTGGTGGGCAATTGGGTTTAAATGGGCCATTTCTGTTAACTTTATATTATCAATGTGCAAACCATAGTGATTTTTGCCTTTAAGTGAGCTATTTATTAGTTACGCACTATAGTCGCTACATGTCATTAGATTTGAATATTTTCCTCAACAACATTGCGGTGCAAGTCTAGTGTTATGTAATTTGCTCTTAAAGATGCCTTGCCCATTTTTTTCGAACACTACACAGGAATGTAGCTTTCAACATTGCGGTAAGGCTGTCTTGAAGTTGTGCCTCAGGGAGTGTTGGTGTTTTGATAGCACCAGAGTTCAAAATGATTTATCTAATTTTCACATGTAAGGCAACCACAAATTTTTGTCTTAGCTTGATGACCTAAGGAGCGACTAAATGTGACACAGTGTCAATTAGTTGAAGGACCACACTTTGAAAAAGTATGATGCACTCTGCATCTCCGTCGTCAAATGGTATGGACAACAAGCATATTGGCTTTGAAGCTTAATGCATTCATGCAACTCGAATGCTCACCTTGAGGCATCATTCATGGATGTGAAAGTAAATCAGAGTGCAGTGGTCTGGCATGCATAGCGGCTGTAAAAACCATCAGCTGGAAGAAGCACGCAGGGAAAGTCAGGCTTAGTTTGACATTTCAATTCAAAACGCACACCCCTTGATTGCTTATGACACGTCGTCAGCTTACGGCAAGTTCCTTTTGAATGCCCAAATCACAACGTTACCTGGAAGACACATTATTTTTTCCCACTTCGCTCCAGGTTAGCTTGAAACACTCCTGGTAATTATCGACTCTTCTGAATTATTTATTCCCTAAAGAAACCAGTTCATTTCCTTGTACACAACAGAGGAGGCCTCACAGACGCTGCCTGCCTTTGGTGTTTCGCCTTGCTTTCAAAGGAGGCGGATAGATCAATCCTTGTCATTTTGTCTTGGCAATTCATTTGCAGACATTTATTTTAATGACGTGTGAACTATTTGGAGCAATAGCCGATGTGATCGATAAGGGACTTATGTTTGCTAATCACATCAATCAAGAACGGAATTAGGGCGAGAGCAGTATTACAAACACAAGTGCAAAGGAATACCAACAAGGTGAGCAATGATTAACTTTAACAAAGAGGCTTTGCTGTCATCACTGGGCTGATTATGTTAAAGCTCCCTAACGTTGTGAAAGGTGGAGCGTGACCAAGGGATGACCATGATATCCAATTCCTTGAGATAAAGGTGCAATTCAGAGGATTTTTATCCATTTGTTGACAAATTTGTTCTACAAAGCTCTCAGATAACACAGCTCAAGTCAGGTTTGTATAAAGGTGGTCATGAAGCAATCAATGTTAGTCTTGTTCAAAATCTATCAGTTAGAACACGACAACCTTACAAATAATAGAAAATAAGAAGGGATTTCAGTATTTACACATCGCCAAAGACGCACATTTCATCTGAAGAATGAAATTAGAAAAAGGTGTCACCTGTTCTTCATCTACAAAGCAAACAAACAACAACCTTACTTGCCCCACGTCCACTTCAAATTTGTGTTACCCATTGGGACATAGTATATGCAGCATTTAAGGTAACTGCTAGCTGATAAAAACATCAATAAAGTTCGCGTCTGGAGATTTACGTTCCTGCAAAAACGATTATTATCTGACAGGAGACGAAAAGGAGAGCAGTCTAGCGCTTTTCTGAGTCATTGCTGTAAGGCTGTGTGCGATCTACTATTGCCACTTATATATCGTACACTACCCAGTTGAACTAATCAATTGGGCCAAAGACGCTAAAAAAAAACAGCACAGGATTAAGCGGGTTCCTCTATATGTTTAAAGTAGACAGGGAGACACTTTATCTGAGAGGTTAGCACAAATATGCAGTTATTACCATGCAGTGAAAACTATACAAAAGAGCTACACTCGTTGGATTGGATTTTACCACCCCAAAAAAAAGAACTGCATTACATTCAGATTAGGTGCTTGTGACAAAATGACTCGCTGTCGCATTGTAATGACATTTCAACAAAGAAAAAGAGAAATGCACTATGGTCAATGAATCTTAACGACTACAATTAATTCCCTTTACGCTTGGAGTGCTCCCTGGTTTCAAGTACTGACATTATTTCTCCGCCATTAGATTACTCTGCAGAATAGGTCGTTCTAACCGAGGGAACGTCATCGGCTCCCATAAATCTTGAAGACATAGGTGTACATATGACGGGCCAATTATTTTCAAATGGTGGTCCACGGAGGAAAAAGATTGCATCCTACGACATTTTGAAAAAATATGCCCTTAAAAAATGTGGCGAGGGAGACACAGATCACAAAGATGCATTTCTTATTTAAAACAATGAAAGTAGCGCTCCTACTTAGAAGGATAAATAAAATAAGGAAGCATGTTCAATCCGCTTCTTTGAGGGAATGCACTGTTCCTTCCATTCCAATGTAATGTGGTATTTATGTTTACCGAGGCATAACGGTAGCTGAGAGAGCATATAAAGCAGCTCTTGGAAAAGCTCCGTGATGGCCAGTTTCTTCCTTCCCACAGGCTCTTCTGGAACGAACAGGGTGATTATGATTCACTAGTTAATTACATTAGTATACATCAGAAGACTAACACTTAAGCAGGCAGAAGAACTGAGTATTTTACACAACATCCACACCATTAAACTGTTAATGCAGGAACTGCAGCAAAAAACAGATTCAAAATTGAAGCCCCACCCCCACATCCCCCACCGGGCGTGTGGAGTTATGGTGCTGGACAGATTCCAGGCTCCAGCGGGAAAACAAACAGACGTGTTGACAAGGGGCCAGAGTTCAGGAGCACACAGCCCCCATTGAGGCTTTGACGACAAGACCCTTCGACAAGGCTGAGTCTACAATCGCATTTCCAGCTGGCATCCAGAGGTGCCGGTTCGTAATGTGGAAGCGCAACCTGATATGTAACTATGACGTCAAGTCAGGTCAAGAAGGGATTTTTTTTTCAACACCAAGCTGGCTTTGCGCAACAAGGGCGGATAATTGCAGTCCTAATTAGTCAGATGTATAGTCACTTTTCCTTTCTTTTAAATTAAACTTAACACCAAACACACAAAAATAAAAATGAATTGAAATGGTCATTTTCTATTGCATCTAACAACAAAAGAAATATTTCATTCTTTGAAAGGCTTGGCTACAGTAATGCCAAGAATGTCATAGATTAAAGTTGTCTTTCATGAATGTACATCAAAAGTTGTCAGGTCACCAAGATATAATAAAAAAATAATCATAATGGTGAAAATTTAACTATTCATGTTAAAAACCCTATTCTTCCACAAGATGGAAATATGTTGTCCATGAAAAGCATGCGACAAAATTCATACCTCAATTTCCTGCAAAGATGCCTTTCCATTGAAATGATAGAAGTTCAGCTGAATGAAGATACATCATCAAAGACCTTTTAAACTATAATATATATGAATGTCCATGCATTTCATTTCCACCTTCAATACACTTCATTGAATAATAAAATTTTGGAAATTCTACACTTTTACTGGTCAGAAAATATAGTGCTACAAAAGTAAGGTAAACAGTCCCCGTGGCCCTACTGTTGCTGCTATGGCAACCAAAGTTGAAGTTCAGGAGGAGACGATAAAGTGTGACACACTGCTCACCAATACTTCTCAGACATATTTCCGCCATGAGAGGCAAGGTTCAAGAGGCCAGTGACGATAACTGTATTGGATAAGCCCAGGGATTAAAGAATGAGATAGGGACCGAGCCTTTGCGGGGGCGAGTGTGAGGGTTTTGGTAGAGATGCAATTGCCCTGGGAGACAGTTCTCATTGCAGGGTGAATCTGTCATTTCGTACTGGATTTCTGACACACCAAACCCTCCCAAGATTAGTTTCTAAACCTTAAATTAGTGCATACACATACTGACAATCTGGTCAAATAGAATCATTTTCCTTCACTTGCAATCAAGTTTAGCAGTCTAGTTTATTAGATGTCTATAATTTGGCAGTTATCTTGTCAGGTATTTCAATAGATGTTTTTGTTTTTATTTCTCCCCCATCTAGTCAGTTTTCAGTCGTTATGATGTCCCATTATTTACCAGTTAACATCATCTTTCTCTATTTCTTATTATTATTTCTGGCAGTCTGGGTGCTTTTTGAGAGCAAACTGCATCTTACAGGTCAGTATCAATATAGATTGTTGGTGGGTCAGGGATATGTTGAAGGCACATCCATTTTGCTTCCCTTATCTTTATAAATATTGCTTAAGTCACATGAATCAGTAGGTTTGTACCCAGCCTGAGTCTGGTAAGCGTTCATCATAAAAATCCTGCTTTCTCTCTGGGGAATTTTTTTCCAGTGGCCCAGACACAAGCATATGCTTGTGCATACAATTCAAGGTTACCTTCCATATGTCAGTGTCAAGTGACAAAAGCATATCATGAAAAAAATCTTTTAAATATGAGCCTGTAGCAAAAGTACAGTGTCACATTGGCGCATAACTATATTAAGGATCCACATTGTTAACATAAAACTGGCTGCTTGCGTTTTGTATAATTGTAGTCATTCAAAAGAGAAATGATATAGGATTATACCAATGTTGATATCATACACCAAACTGGTCACAAATAATAACTGGGCCTCATACTGGTAGAAAAACAGGAACAATCTCACAAAAGCATACTATAATAGTTATTATAAGTGGAGTTCCAATACTTTGGAGTCAACACAATATATGCCTGTTGATTCTTGGGAGACTCAAATGACAAAGCAGATGACTACATATTTCGATATAACCCTCTCTGCATTTGGGATAGAGAGAAGCAAGTACCAAACTAATGATTTTTTTGATTAAAAGGTCAATGTCAAAGACCACATAGATTAAGAATCAGATTAGCTTGATGTTCTTATAATTAAATTAAATAACTTCCTTCAAACTGTTAGGGAAACAAGAGATTAAAGTGAATTAAAATGACTTCGGTATGGGAAAAACCTCACTGCTTCATGAAACATGAAAAGCCTTTCTGATAATGTAGTAGAAAGATAAGCAAATAGAAAAAATAAGTCTCACCTTCGACAGGATCAGGCGGTGCGAAGTTGAGGTCATAGCGAAGGATGTAAAAGTTATTCCACACATATAACTGGTTGTCTCTGGGGTTGTAATCCACAGCCGTGATGTATTGATACTGGTTAGGGAAGCTTATGTCTGTGTACTCGCCTTGGCTCAACTTGGTGTTGTATATGTAATCAATCTGGCTGTTACCGCCCTCAAGATCACTCTCTTCATAGGTGGAGCGCACCACGTGCAGCACCCCGCACACCATGAAGGCATTGGATGCTGAGCGCTTGTCATAGGCAGTGTCCCATGAGGCCTCAAAGCGCAGCGTGTAGGGGTTGAGTTGGCTCACAACGATGCGCCCGTTATTCTGCTCTGTGGCATAAATGACCCACAGGCCCCTCTCATCCACCGCCAAGTCAATATCAGTCTTGCCCCCCCAGCGATATGGCGATGTGTCATGGTAGTTTGCATTGTTGACGATGGCTTCGCCGCTTTTGATGCGAGTGCGCAGGTCGAACTTGACGATATTGCGTGTGCGCTCCTTGTTAAAGAAGATGGCGCCGTCATAGGCTACGAAGCCAGTGCCATCTACCCGATGGGGCAGTTTGTATGTGGTGGTCTGACGGTTGTTTTGGAAGTCCTCCAGGGAGGCGTACTCAATCAGGGTGTCAGTGCGGTAAGGTGTCCACGGCATGAAGAAGACTTTGTCCCCAGCTTGGAGTGGATCTTTGCACCAAGATCCCGCTTGTTGCTCTGCCTCGTACAGGAAGGTGGCGTCACCGATGCCCTTCAGGGTCCCAGGACAAATGAAGACTAGCGGAAGAGAGAGGAAATAATGTTAGTGATCATTAGGAACTATCAGCATCATCTTTGGTGATGTTCATTAAAGAGTTTGGCGAAATCTTGATACTTCCAAATAGAACAAAATTATGAGGAGGAAAACATTAATAATCCTGTAAATAAAAGGCACTACAAATGGATTTTTACACTCTGTCTTTAAAATCAGCCTGTAGCCCCTTTCATGCAGTGCATTGAATGTGGCCTATCCAACTGAGCTAATTGGTCTTGTGTGCTAGACAGATTTTATATGGAAATAGCCACCTGTCTCTGGTTTCACCAAGCTATTGAAATTTTGGTGGGGATGCGTATCATGGCAGGATGCAAGAGAAAAGACAATTGAGCAAATGTAGAATGTACAGTTAATTGCCCATTTCATTTACTCCCCTGCCTCGCAATACTGGGTTTAGGGTATTAAGTTAGCATGAAACTTTCATGGCTTCCAGCATGACAGGTGTTTTGCTGCTTGTGAGGAGTTGGCCGACACCAGGTTGTGAGGTAAGGCCCAAGGCATCTAATTATCTAATCCTAGCAAGATACAACCACTATGTTAACAAGCCTTCGCCATATCCCACTAAAGCATGTGTTAATTTAGAGATATGTGCGGAAATAAATGGCATCTCTAGTTTTTTGGGGGGAATGACTGTTTGAAAGGGGCTAATGTCTGATAACAAGTCCACATAAAATGATTATTTAAATATGATGTACATGCATGAAACTAAATAAATGAGGCTTTATGTCTTTGTGAAAAAGAAATGAAACAACACGTCAATGGCAGCAAAGCAGATGAAAACTAAGCAGAGGGAATAAAACAGCAGCACAGGATTGTCACCACATCTTTGGGAACAAAAGGAAGCACTGATGGCTGGCCGCAGCCCTTAATGGTCATGTTTTTCTTTTTAGTACTTTGTGAATTATTTTGATCATGAGTTTCAGCCAGCCATCACTGTCCAGCACATAAATGTGCTGTAAATATATACTAAATACAGGATTCACACTTTTGAATCTCATAAATGTATTTTTTTTCCTGGGGAGTGGCTTTTCTTTTTAATTGGAATCACATCCCAAACATCTAAATAATAGGAAATACAGATCGCAGCTTGGTCCCCAACTTTGACCAGTTTCACAGCCATCAACACATTTTTAGTGTACACGCTGATGACCATAGTAGGCCACATTTAAAAGTCCTATGGCCAGAAATTTGAGGGACGGTTGACCAATTTATTTCAAAGCAGACAAATTCTATGAATTCCAGGGCTTGACCTCTATTAAGACAACTCAATCAAAAGCAATACAAATAACAGTCGGTATCCAAGAAAGACATGCAATGCTTAAGACTATTTGTGCAAGACATGGAATGTTGCGAAGGTTTATTGTGGAAGTTTACGTATTCATTGTGAAATAATGCAAGGGGTGCAAGGGCCGATTCACTTCACAACATGTTCATATTGTGAAGTGGATACTCAGAACCATTTATAATGCAAAATCAAAAATTTAATGTAAGACGCGTCATGAAAACAGTTGAGTAAGGGCCCCTATTGTTGCTTTTACTATTTTTTCAGATTACCCTTTTTTTTCTAGAAACTTAATGCACCCATGTGAACCCTGTACATATGAAAACAAGCTCATTTTTCAAGGGTTCATATGATGGAAAAGCCAGAAACCCTGGAAAAATCAGCACCCAACCGTCAGTTTTTTTGTGAATGTGTCTCATTTATCTGGAAAACGCTCCATTTGTTTCATCAATGAAAAATTTGGCAGTCCATATGTGCAAACAATCCTCCTTTGGATGTAGATTTGTCAGTGGGAGGTGGGGAACTTGTAGGGGGTTGAGGTTGGGGCTGTAGTCAACATGACAGAACACGGAGAAGACAAAGAAGGAAAGGGGGGGGGGGGTTGTAGCGGTGTATGAACCACTGATTTTTACCTTTTTGCTCCACTTCTATTTCAGGCGGTGATTAGAAAGAAAGGAAAAAAGTAAAATGGGGAGAGAATAGAGGTTATCATGAGTCATCTGGCATGTCGAAGGAGAGAATTAGCTGTGATAAGATGCGACCCTGACACGAACTGTGCATATTCTCCTTTTGTTTATGGGTAGATGTACTATTGGAAAAAAACAAATATGTCAGTTAATGAACAGTCATGCACACGTTTCCTTATGTCTTAACCAGCCTATGAAAATTAAATAAAAAATAAAAAAATACTACTATTCACAGGTGCTAAAACAATGTAGTGCTAATGATACAGCTTTGAAAAAGGTTGCTATGGTGGAAGTTATATTTATGATCATTTGCAGCTGCTGAGCAGAGGAGAGACTGCATGAAAAATTGCAGGTTAGACAGCAAAGGAGGTTAGTGGCAGAAGGTGAACGGGAGGTCTGTTTGAAAGAAAGGGGAATGCAGACCAAAAATGAATATGTCTTACAAGTGTTTACAATTCATCAACGCTAAGCACTTTCACAGGAACGCGCATGAATCTTGGCTGCGCTCTAACAAACAAGCTTTCAAGCAGGATTTATACTCGTCATAAACGCAGACGGCGTTTAGAACGCTAAAAAAAATACTAAAGTGAATTGAATGGATATTCAGCAAAATGCTAGACACATCTTGAATATTGCGTGTCATTTTATTTACCAAGGTACAGAATTCTCCTTCACTTCTATGCTTTTACAATGTAGTAAACATTTGATGAGAGGCATTAAATTGCTCTTATAGTAACAACAATAAATTGAGGTTTAGTTGCATAAAGCCAAATTGGCATAATAAAAAAGATCAAATCTTGCTATTGGAAATTTGTGGAAAAGTATTTTACCTTTTATCATGAAAAAAAGAATAAGAATCATCTTTTTCATTTTGCTATTAAAATGTGTCTCTAAATAGTGTAATAATTAAAAGATATACACGTGGATTATCTTAGGAAAGTATGCATAATAAGATAAATTCTCATTGTGATTTATTATTTTAAAAACATACTCATCGTTCTCGTTTAAAATGAACAAATAAATATGATTTTTTTTAGGTACTAATGGCAACATAAGCAATAATAAACACTATAATACTATGACAATAGCAAACCAAAAAATATTCCTTGTCAGGCTTCAAAAATCTAAAGAGAAGTAAAAGTTGTAAAAATAAAGAGCAAGCCCCCACCACCAACAAAAAGACAAAACTAAACAAAAAACAGGTAAGACTTGGGAAATTGGATTCAAGACATCTTAATGGTAATTACATCCTTATTTTTAAAACTATTAGTACATTTTATGACAGATCTGTGGCAATTCCACCCATCTATCATATTTTATTATTTTCAACAAAAATAAAAACAATTATTTAGTCAATTGCAGGTAAAACACATTAGAAATGTTCAACTACGACAATATAAAAGATTTTTTTTGTTATCCCTTAAAATACAAAAATATGTACGCTGATTTATTAATTAAAGAAAAGACCTGCATTGTTGTAGTTAAATAAAAAACTAAATAAGACATATATATTGGCACTTCAGTTTGGCAAACCTCCATTTTTACCTGGGCAATAAGTTACATTATATTTAGCACTAACTAAATCAGCTGTGACCTGAGTGATTTTTTTTCTCTCGCAGTGCTGCATTTTGTCGCAGTGGTCCCTTGGCGGGCCATTGCTTATAATTGCCATAAAATAACAGCAGCGCTTTAGAGCTTGTAATGTTGGCGCCATAACACATAAAGTGACACGCCACGCTTCGTGACATGCGTTTAATAAAAATCACAACACAAAATAACAAAAGCAGCAGCATCATTCATCATAGTGGTAATACTTACTATAGGGAACACACTCATACTGGACCTCTAAGTACTTGTAGGTGCCGGGGCATGGATCGGGAAAGACATCAGAGCCAGTGACAACCACACACTGCGTACGGTTGTTGCACCTGGAGGGAATAAGACAAGATTGACCACAGATGTCATCACCCGCAGGGAGATCAGGCGGCACAGGCGGCGGTTGTGAGAAGTCGTAGTTTGTCATTATGGCAACGTGTGATGCTACCTTCAAGTTTCCATACCCTTAACCTAAATTGTTGCCTATTTTTGTAAGATTTTTTTGGAAGACTTGATTTGATTTTGACCCCATGTGGCTAGTGCTGGTCTTACAAGTGTTTGACGATGTTGAGACAAAACTCGTACGGAGAACAGCGACAATGTAGATTTTGGCATTTGCTAGTCACAAATGCATCTTTTGTTGTTTATTATATGACTGTCGTGAAATTCATTCTCATGTTACCATTAGTGATGTCCTGATTCGATATTCAGTATCGCTATCGGGGCTTAGTCCGGCTAATTTTTAAGAGTATCGGATTTGCTCACAAGATTGGATTTGATCTAGTAGCCGCGTGTGTTTTAGTACCATGGTGCTTTTCATCTGTTGTAAAATCAAACCACCAAGCCAAACAAGTCCGCTGAGTAGGATTACTTCTCTTCACAAACTAATCATAGTAACAGAGCATCCTGTAATATTTGTTAACAGAGCAGTTCATGAGGAAATACCAGCAGGGCTCTTCCATTCAACACATCTACCTCTCAGTTCTGAAGTTGAGGATTCTCATCTTTGAATCTCTCTTTCCTGTGCAGAGTTTACATTTTTAGCATGTGTTCACCTGGATTTTTTCTGGGTACTCTAGCTTCTAATAATAGCAACAGGAGGTTACTTGAGGCGTAACTTGATTTGAGGTGTGAATTTAAATGCTCCTTTATTAGCTAGTATGTTCCCTGCAATTGGCTACTGTCCAACCAATGTGCATGTGCCTCCCATAATGGTAACAGTAATTAAATCCTGGAAAATGTGTCATGACAATGATTGATGTCAATGGGAAACTTGGAGGTACCACTGTAAAAGGCCTGTCGCAAGTGTGTAAATGCAGACATTTCGGGTTGAGAGCTCATGAAAAATAGCAGCTAAAGACATGTCAAGTATTAACGCTGGCATTTCCTCTAACGTCTGCGTCTATGGAGAGGAAAGATATTCGTTAAAGGATCACGCGACAGGTGGCTATGACATGTAACAGACAGACAAGCGAGCAGAGACGCTCCCCCTGCTCTTGTACAACAAAACACATCAATAAGAAAAACATCCGCAACAGAGCAGTGAGCCAATTGTTAAAGTTAGCATTTTTTTGCAAATGTTTCTAGATGTAAACAAAGTTCAACTTAAAAGGAGTGGGAGTGGAAAAGAGTGGAAGGGTGGAGTGGAGGGGGCTGCACTTCAAATGAGTTCATTTGAGGAAGAGGGATGGCCAGGAAAAATGTGAATGTATGTTAGGTGCAGAGACAATGGGGAAAAAAACAAAGGGAGACCGAGATGAATATTTCACAAGGTCAGCTGCTGCTGCACAAGCCGGACAAACATTTAAACATCGTAGGGCATGTTTAAAAGAGCTGTTAGTCAGTCTTCACAAATGGAATTGTTCTGCACAATAATTACAGCAAAGGGCGAATCATGGACTTTTATGTGCTAGATGCATGTGTTGACAGACAAAAGAGGCAAGCATAACCACTTCTCAAACACGCTACATTTGCTTTAGACATTGACATAGACATTGAATATTTATATTAATTTGGTGTATTTGGTTATTGCCAAAAATTTGACAATTTCCACGTTTCCCTACCTTCCTTTGTCTATAGAAAATCACACCTTTTCTCATTAAAAAAACTGCAATTAGTCTTTGGATGAGGTGACATAAAATGTTTAAATATAGAGGTAATGTATTATCGAGCTTAGCATTTTTGAGGGGTCTTAAAATTTGGATTTCAATCACTATACTGGAAACTATGGCAACTTTCTACTTCTATGCAATAGGTGAACTAAAACCCTTAAAATATGTTGTATATGTAAATACTTCCGAGAAGTAATGCTTACCTAATACTTGTAATATTTGCTGCAGGGTTATGTGGGTCAGTTGGTTACATTAAGAATTTTAATAGTTCTTTTCAAGATAAAATAACGTCCACTCTTGACTGAACTAGTGTTTGTCTTAATAGGCCTCTATTTCATGTGATTGCAGCTATTTTGCACTGAGTTCACTCTCGTGGTGGGAGAAAGAAAGAAACATCTTTTCAACCTTTGCTATCCCTTTGCACCTCTGACCAGACAGGGCAGGATTTATTCAGCTTCTTTATGAGTGGGTCAGGGAAGAGGTATCAAATATCCAGCGTGATTAAAAAGCCCACACTTGCTGTATTTTGGTCCATGGATTATTTTAGTGTGGGATCATTTGTCAGACAATTTTGTGCAATGTAGGACATTTTGAAATTTAGGGATTTTAATATCTATTGGGCAAGCCTAGTGATTTTGTCAAAGTAAGTAAATTTAGGACTTTTTAAGACCCCATGGATAGTAAAGATAGTACTCTACAAGGTACCCACAGTAAAAGATGTGTATTTTCCCCTCACTTTCCCATCAAAGTTAATTATGATTGTCAGATGTGTCTGAATGAATTTGTTGGATAAACTGTGCTAACATTGGCTGCAATTACTGGGGAAAGATATGTAAAGTGTTTGAACTAAGAGAGAGTGACTCAAAATTGCCAATGCTCCCAGCCAAAATGGATTGGACATCTATTTCTGTCAATATGACCAAAACAATGATCTTTCACTGTTGGCACTCACAGATGGATTGGATTTAGCGTTGAAGGCTTGCAGGGAATGGAAAAGTTTCTCAAATGAAGGGGTTCTTTATCACAAGCCAATCATGGCAATAATGTCTCTCTATTGTCTTCTTTTAGAAATTCTGGTTTGCTAAGCTCTAAGAAAGACAGAGCAAAGACGAGCGAATTCTTCTCTGTTGCTGTCATCGCATCAGCCGTAATTCACACTCTCTCTGATCCCAATGATCTCAGTCGTCAGAATAAATCTGGCGGTTGTTTTTTTGCCGTCGCTCACCAACTCCCGAGGGGGGCTTCATCAGGGGAGTGAAGCCGAGAGTTTAATTTGTCGACGGATGAGGTGTACGGCGAGGCGGGCTATGGTCATTCTGAAGGGAGAGCATAGACGTGGGATGTAAATTTAGAAGGACAGGGTGAGATGGTAGGGCTCGGGTTCTATTGCCAAACGATGGCAGAGCATCTTAAATATAGGAGGGGAGATAACATGAAACCAGCTGAACTGGACAGTGCTCTGTGCATACAAGCTGATGGTTACTATTTATGAATACTACATCCGCTGGCCTTGAAAAATACACACACCTCTGGGCGGCAAGTGCAGTGAAGTGTTGCCACTGCCACCACCGTTTGACAGTGAGGCAACATCCTGTGAGAGGTTAAGGTGGATGAAAGGCGGCGTGATGAGTATTGCCTGCTACCTGAGGCACAACCACTTCATGTGGTACAAGTGTTTGAACAAAGCAAGCGCAGAGCCCCAGATGGGGAATTAGGAGGCTTTTGGGTGACTCACAGTCTGTGGGAGTTGCACTAATTTTAATAACTCAAACGTCGGTAGAAGCACACTGCAAACATATAGCAGTTCCTTCCTGTCTACAATTATTCCCATCGGTTTTGGTGGAGGAAGCAGTTGAATGCAATAGTAATAAAGCATTAATAGAAGGGGTATCTGTGGATGTCAAAAGCTAGTGTGTCACAACAGATCCACCTGCATAGTTTAGATGCAATGCCTTAATACCAGTGCCTAAACATGTGCTTGCATTTACATAGATGGGAGAGAGGGATGCATAGGCAGATGCATAAATATTAAGTTAATTTATGGCAGTGAATGATTATGTTTGAGGGGGGCAATCCTAGGTCAAATGCAATTTGGAGTTTGAAATCTTGCAAATTGTGAGCCAATCTGTATTTCTTTTTCAAAACGTTAATGTCAATGTTTCCACTCTTCACCACACCCACAGGACACAATTGATGTAACAAACCTCGACTGCAATGATTGCCTTTTCCTTTGTTCACTTGAATCGGGCAGATGTGGGTGTTTATACTTTCCTAGTTAGTGTATTTTTGAGGGAACAAAATAATTACATGCATATCATGTCAAACCCAATCTCTCAGGCACCTTTGAGATATAATCTTGTAGGCATCAGGGAGGTAGCAGTTGACGTTCTCCATTTGGAATGGGTCAGCGTCACAGATTTTGTCGTCAGTCCGCCCGTAGTTTGCCGTCTCGATCATGATGACGTCGCTGCCAGGGCACCGTAAGTCGATGGCGTAGCCCTCGCATGAGAGCTCCCGCCGAACAAGGCCGAAGGGCAGTGCAGCGCGGCTGAAGCCTGAGAAGAAACATAATGCTAAATTATTTACAATCTTGGCATCCAGTGATGTTGAGTCATTAAAAGCAAGGCAGGCATAAGGAAAAACCTATGTGTTAGCTAAAAGATCAAAATGTAAGTTAATTTTGGATTAACCTCAGAAAACCTTGAGTATGTAAAGGCTATCTAAAGATGACCTGCCCTCAATTGCTAACACTTGACTTTAAGATTCAAGGTTTTTTTTTCTTTTTTTGCTGTGCAATGCAAGATGGAGCGAAATGAAAAATCAGTTAGACTCGAGAGTAGGATCCTCATTTTTATTACAGGGGGATCGAATAAAAATGGAGTCCACACAAAAATCATTTCATGGAATTGAAGGTGAGAGTGTGGCCAAGTAAGTATGCTAAGTAGGGGAGAAAATTAGTTTTTTCATTGCAAAAATGACCCTCCTTCCAGGACATTAGAGTGAAATAGGCTATTAACGCGTATTCTCTTTTCTGAATAATAAAATACAAATTCAAAGAGAGAGAGTGGTGTTGCACAGAGAGAATAAAGGTGCCAAAAAGAGAAGAGAAAATCCATTATCTGGGGTTGAAATGATCAAAAGTTTTTAAAGATTGCAGCTGTTTGCAAGTCTGAGACGAAAAAACAATTAGGTAGAGTCTAAGTAGAACATGTAAATGTGTTCCATTTATGGAGTGCATGCAGAGAGCTGTGTGAACTGTCAATAATCGCTGCTGTTCACTGCAATTGTAAGCATCCGAGGGGGCAGCCGGCGATGGAATTTTTCTCTCTCTCTTAATTAGCCTTTCCTTCAGTCTGCTACCTTTAGCAAAGTCCCATTGGCTAACTCGAGCTTTGTCACGCAGCAACACTTACAACCCCGAGTTCATTTTGCCCCCTCACTCTAATTACCCTCTTTCTCTTGACATCCGCAGACCGACGCAATTAGAGTTGCTTGAAAAGCTCAAAGTTTTCAAGTGACTGTCTTGAAATTCCTCCTAAAAAAATAGGCCAAATGCTTTGTCTGTCACCGTGCAAAACTCGGACGGCTGACTGTCAAATGTTTACGGTGAAAAGTATATGGTTCAATTTGTAGGAATGACTAAGAAGACTGCACATGGTCATCGTGGAGTCCAACATTTGAAAATGACAAGAAGGCAAGTAGATTCTACTTCACTTTGCTTTTTAATGCCTCATGAGGAAACATCTTGGTTCATTCTAGAGTTGACTGCTAAGCTGAGTCTACGGCCATCATAAAAGGCAGCTTCTACAGAGGATTTGCATCATATATTGTGCTTGAAGTGGCGCAACCCTACTTGTGGAATTGTGGTGGGATTCGAGTGCTGCAAAGGGCCATTTCAGCCAATCACAAGAGAGAATTCGAGTCGCTAAAACCTTGATCTCATTCCTTCATTTTGATGCGATTACTGGGTTTGATCCCAGTTGACCGACTATGTCTGGTCGCTGTTTTTTTTTAAGTGCAGTTTTTATTTTCACGTTTTTCACTTTGCGTTGGGATCCTTAAATGTGTTCAAGTAATGCCTAAAACAGCAATGGTAGCTCTATTTCTTCTCAGTATATCTGACACAGGCTTGTACCTCAAACATAGTTTGCACTGCAAAGGAAAATAAATACCGAGCATCGTTTTTTAACTTGTTCAAGTTAGTAAAATGGAAAAGACATTCCCTTAATCCTATATAGAGAAGTCAAAAACTTTTTAGGGCGCTTTACTTGACATGAATTGTAATATTCTTCCAACAATTGTTTTGAAACAAATCAGTCCCTTACATTTATCCGATGGCTAGTTCTTAAAAAAAAACATGATCTGTGTCAAGGCCAGTAGATTCTGCTTAGCTCCACTGTTTATCACCTCATTAGAAAATGTCAGTAGAGCCAAACAGTGCGTGGGGAGCTACAGGGTCACTCCATCTATCCCAATAACAACCACAATTACCCGAAGCGTCCGCAGAACCCGGGCGGGATGGGGGCTGATAAAACACAGAGTGGAGTCAGCGGCTTAACCGCCAAGACTAATGATCATCGCGCCTGCCATTCCTCACGGAGGGAGTGACGGGTTTATCACAGCAGCCAGGGAAGGAATGCATTTCACAGGGTATTAAAATCCAAAAGGGAATCCGTCGCACGAGGGAACGTACGTCATCTGCCTTTGTGACCTCTTCTCAGGGATGTCCACTCACAATTCATCACATTTATCAAAGCTCTCAGGCAAGATGGCACGGCTATCGTCAACAGAGGTCCGGGTATTGATTATCTGAGTGTCTGGCGGGCCCCTCCTCACTCATGTAAATCATTTCGGTCAGAGGCTAACGATAGATCAGTTGAGGGAAGGGTACTCCCCTTCTAAAGGACAAATTGATTCTCCCTCATCCTGGCTTCAATAATGACTTTCTTGTTGACCTGGACTAGTAAGAGTAGTGTGACAGTTGTGAAAATACTGTATAGAAAAATATGTTTCATAGCTACTGAAATGTGCAGTGATTATTTTCCCTGAACACAGTGTAGGCATCATGGGATCGAATCCCTCTCAGTGGCGATGTAATTGTGAGTGCGTATGGTTGTCTGTCTTTGTCTAGTGTGCCCTACGACTGACTGACTGGCAAAAAGTGTAGGGTGTCGTCTGCCTTTCAACCAAAGTCAGTTGGAACAGGGTACAGCACCCTGCAACCCAGAGAAGGTTGAGCAGTTACTGAAAATGAATGAATGTGTTGTATGCGTAACAATAAATCCATGACTCTAGACTCTAATTTATTTTCACTTTGAAGGGGAGGTAATAAACTCAATGCTATATTGGTTTGACATGCACACATTTTAGCATGATGTGCTGTTGGAAATATATTCTAAACAACTTGATCCAAAAATTCATTATCTAACATTAATAACGTTTTTTTTCACGTATCGGGATAAGAAATTTACTGCTGTAGCGGTTTATAATTTTCCACTTAAATCCAACCGTTGAAAGTAGGTATTTTGCATGCACACATTGCGTTGGTGATGTATTGTGTAAGCCTTGTTCTTTTTGGGAACGCGTATTTTGTGCAACGTGAAAGATCATAAAGCCAAATACTAAAACCTGGCAGTATCCACATTTTGACATTCATGCAATAAAAAGAGAGTTGAGATTTCATAACAAGTAAATAGATTTGTGTGAGTAACTTTTTGTGAGCATAATTTCAGCCTATTCAGTTTAAATTAAACTTGAAACTTAATTTAGCCGCAATCTACATTCATTCGAATCATTAAATACTATACTCAGTTTCCAAACTTAATTTATCTAAACAGATCCATGAGTTAACCGCTGTGCCTGTTGCTTACCAAACATAAAAACACACTTTTGTCCTTCAACATTCATTAACAACTATATGGAGAGCTTTGAGATGAGACTTTTCACCTTGGCAGCGAGTGCAACTTTTGAATTAACAGTTCTGGGACTCTTGTAGTGTGTCTGTGTTTCAATTCACAAAGACATTTACAAATGTGGACAAGATGATACGTGCAACAATTCCATCATCCCGGCAACGTATTAAACACCTTTCATCTGGCGTTGGGTTTGACTGTTGAAATTTGGAGATGATGAAGGTCACAAGCTTGAAGGGGAATGGCTATCAAGATGACTGCCAGGGCTAAAAATCCATACTATAATCCTTTTGAATGTACCGATTCGAAAAATGAAAGTAACGTGGTTGATTGGTCAATCTTTATCTGTAGCCCAGACGAACATGAACGTACACAACCAGTGAGGGAAATGAATAGCCGTTTCATATAGAGCATTTTGTCTAATCTCCATAGCAACTACATTGCCTTGCCCATAATTGGCTGTGATCCCTATTCGCAGCCCTGTTGACATGAAGCCTTATCACGCATTCTGGTCAGTGAGTGACTGTGAGCAAAGTAGCTTTTCAAATTCCTCCCTCTGACCTGCCTGCTAAGCCTTCTATTGAGCTCGAGAGAGAGAGAGAGCCAAGGCAGCCCTAGAAAGGCTCCTCAATATGTTGTTTTCCCCACTACTTCTTCAGTTGACACACCATTATTCAGAGCTGAAAATCCCTGCTACGAATACATATTTTGTTTTCGATCAACACCCTTGAAATTGGCAATGGCGAGGAAGCTCAGAAGTGCGCATCTGAAACATCCCGCATACAACGTGGGGCGTTTAAAACCCCTGAAAGTGAAATGAAAAGATAATGAAAGTCGAAATATTGTCATTGGCCATTGAGGTTGCCAGACCGCGAAACAAATCTTGAAGTTCATTTAAGTTGTAGTCATGTCCGAACTTTAAAGTCTAACTTCCAAATGATATAAAAGAACAGAGGAAGAGTGGAATTTGGAGGGGAAAAAAAAGTGGGACAGTTTTTGGAAGTTAGACAGACCGGCGAAAACTGACACAGACGGAGCGCAGAGGCGTTGCTTGACGCTTGTCATCCCCCATTAAGCTTCCTTTGATTGGCCTTTGTGGTTTTGGAAACGGCAAACAGCTGCATGCAAATAGGTCCCCTTTCCCCCCCATGTCTGGCCCCCATTGTTCCTTTGACGGAGACACTCTCTTTGCAGGCATAAAGGAGGGTGTAGCCTTTAGTCAAATAAGAGCGTCCCCGCCGCGGCCACAGCGGGGGCACTTGAAGATTGTTTGTCTTTTTATGTTGTTTGCTTCACAATAATACCGAGAGCCCAAGAGGAGATCTGAGAGTCAATCTTGGCCTCCAACGGCCCCGGGAATGCCTCTATAATCCCATATCCGCGGTGGTCAGGGAGTACTTTTTTTTCTTCTTCTTAGAATGCAGTTTTGCAACAAGAATTTCGAAAGTAGGACAAACATGATTTAATTCTCAGTAGTTATGAGAGCAAAGTGGAATAATTTCCAATGTGCAGTGAGAAGTCAAGGCGAGAACACATTCTACTTCCCAGTTATTGGAAATAACAGATAAAAACAAAAGTACAAGCACCTTTAGTGAAATTTTAAATAGACTGTTGTACTTTGGTATCTTTTTTCGGAAAAAAAAGATGTGTTTAATTTTCAAGAATGACCAATGAAACTTTTTTAAAGATACACATTTGCGGAAAAAAAAAAACATCCTCACACCAAGCAACAAGGAGGTAAACACACCCGATCTCAGATTCCACCGGTTGAGACATTGGGAAAATAAACATACTTTTAACACAGATCCACACTACAGGATGATAGCTCAGAATAATCTTTGACTGACATTGGATATTCAAGACTCTGAATCACTGCTGATTTTTAATCCCAAAGAAGGTAAATTACTGAAGTGGGCCTGATTGTAGCATAAATCTCACAAGGCACAGTCCAAACAATACTCGAAAACTGCTTTTGCTGATACAGTAACTCATATTTCCAAGAAATCTACCGGTGTTGCAATGCATGAGCGGTCGCTCAGTGAATTTGAATGACGCCTACCGGCAAGGTGTGAGATGAGCCAGGAGATTTGGGAGGAAAACAACACCTGTATTTGAAATACCTAAAACACAATATCTCCGATTTCATTTAAAGCATTGACATGTGGCCTAACACTCACAGTGTAGTGGTGGACATTTTGCTAGTGTTTCCCGTGATACTTAAGTCCATCCGCTTGGAGCCTGTCTTGTTGGGAATTGTTTCTAAAGACGGTGTCAGACAAGACCACAATAGCCGCAGCCACGCCCGCCCTTTCCCAGACGGCTGCTATCAGACACTCTAGATTGCAATAGGAGGATTTAAAATAGAAAGCTGTTATTTACTAAGCTTTCTAGTACATTTGTTTTTTTTTTACTAATTCAAATGCAATAAAGAAAATTGGCATATTGAAGCATCTTTAAAAGAGAACACATCAGACCATCACTTTGCAAACAACTTAAATCCTAATAGCTCAACATTGAAAAGTAATTTTTTTAAAAATGGTGACATTATCCATCAAACTCCAGAAATCCAATGCAATTTTAAGGATCAAATATGTAAAATGGAAAAGAGGTCCACTGGACTGAGTTTGATTACAATATTTGATTGGCTGGGTTAGTTAATAACATAAAAGATTGCTAAATGTGCCAGTCTAACCATCATAATTATTATTATTATATCCGATAAATTGTTTGACAGTCAGTTTGAAGGATTTTTGTGACAGACCTGAATGATTCCTTTACTTTACTGTCAAACATAACACATTTTTCTCCCAGATTTAAAAGAGAAACATTAAAAATAGTAAGAAAATCTTTTTCCTCTAATACTCTGAATTTCAATTAAAACAAATTGTGATCCACAAATTCCTCAGGTAGTCCTGTTAGGAATATACAAAAGCCATCTGTGCCTGGGAGTGATGTTTTTATTTTACTGTATTTTAAATACCATCATGAAAGTATAGAAGACTCTGAGTTTTTTCACTAGATGAATGAACATTAGATACCTTTTATGAAAATAGAGCAACAATCTAAGTCATGATAACCCGTCGTCTTAGCTGCAACAGGGGGTGTTTTATGTTTGGAAGCACTTGCGGTTCTTGAAGCAGAAAATAATCAAAGCGGTCAAAGCAACTGCATAAGTTGAGCCTCATTGCCTTTGTCACCAGTGAAAAAATTTAACTGGAGCCAGTCAAATTTCACTCAGACACAGGCAAAAAATAAAAATAAATAATTTAAAAAACACACCCAAATGTGTTTTTGATATTGCTAGTTGTCATATTACTTCATCTACTATGACACCCGTTATATTATTTTGAGCATGCTCATCAGCCAAGCACTGACACCATGAATCATGATCATAAAACATTTGATTCAGGGTTAGCAAAACTCGTCTGGTGAAGCAAGAGGTTTATGGTTATGTATAGGAGTGATGCTGTTTTTCCAGTCCCTTACAAACTGACGCAAGGACACTGCACATTTTCCATAATATAATCATTGTGGGTCTTTTTCTTCTTCTCAAAATATCAATTGATATTTGAGGGTGTTTTAAATGTTGTTACCGCACTTTACTGTGACAACTTTACGAGTCCAAAATGTGATGCCGTTTGGTATGAATGACGGCCATTTTCATGATAATTATTTTAGCAAAAAAAAAATGATAAACATAATTTCAATTACTACAATTACATAACATAACCAAGTAAAAACAGTCAGCCTTCAACACAATATGATATTTATCCTTAGAGGGGAAAATAAACTGATTTGACCAATATCCATTAATTCGTCAAGGCGGGAAATATTAAACATATCAATAACAGTCTCGTTGATCAACCTATCAGTAATCATGTGATAGATTGTTGAGCAGTATACGAGGCTAGGAATCATTTGCTTCACATTGTTTGGGAATATGTGTGCAATATTGTTGTTGTAGCAGTAGCAATTTGACATTTTTCATTAAGGATATGTATGCAACCTGATATTATTCCCATTCTCCAAGGATTAAATTAACTTGATGCTAAAGTATTGAAAATGACACCGAATGAAAGCTAAAACTTTTTTTTTACATCTGGTGGTAAAACAATAAAACACCTAAGGACCTTTTAACTAATGTCACTCCTAATGCTAGTGAATTACCTATCGCAAACAATGTTTCATATCAAATTTTCAGTTATGATTGGTTTATTAAGAGTTGTGAACTTCAGGCAGCATGGCACCTGGAAGAAAACTACGCAGTGAGAAAGTGGTCAGCTATACAATTGAATGGAATAAACCAACTGAGAAGAGATGAAAGGTAGCAACTCCTATCACAAAGTCATTCTGTGAGAACAAACAAACCTTTTCCAAGAGACAAATAACTGTCACCACGGCTAAGCCAATGAAAGCAAGATGGTACTCAAAAGATGAAAAGCACACATGCTCTGGGGCGAGTGCCATTCTGACAGAATTAGTTCATTGCTCGCTTGACATCCATGGCTCTTTTCTGTGTGGGGAGTAGATGAAACGCACCGAAAGAGGTGAGTTCATACTAACTCCCCAAAGTGTGGCATGGAAATACACTTTTCCTTACAGGCTTAAGATGCTCTCGATTTCCTTTTAGGGTTTTTTCTTTCTTGCACCACTACTTAAGGCCCAGCTGGATTTTCTACTAAAGGTGTGTTCCCTCGATGGTGATGAATGAAAGGAAGAGATGATGATAACGAGGAATGAGGAGGCGTGATTGAGTTTCATTGTATTTCCATGCTTATTTTTCATACTCCACCCACTGAAGTGGCTTCTACTGGAAAAGGCAAATACAGGAGACCACCTGGTTGCCAGGTCCTCGGCACCACTCAAAAATTGAACTCAGATCGACGCAAAAGGTCAAAGAAAAAACAGCAACAACAAATGTATTACATACGTTTTCACCCAGCAGCTTTTCATTTGTCACTCTATAAGTCACCTTTGAAATTGACACTGTTTTAGGGGGGCTGAGTATTGGTAAAATGCAAATATGGATTTGTGAGAAGATTCTAGAAAAAATCAAACCTAGGCAGAAATACCAAAGGTTGGTTGAGGTTACAAAAAGTATACACTCACCTACTTTGAAGCACTGTGTAAAAAAAGTCAAGTTCATAAAGTTACCATCTAAATTCCAACTTTTCACATGATTTTTTATACCAATACAATGCTGTTTATACAAATGTTACTGTTGTATGTTCATGAAAATATGGTTATTCCTAATTGCTGATCAACAGGTGTGAACTAAAACAGCATCAAATATGTGCAAAACTACACCAATTACACTTGGTTTGTCATAAAGCTCTGAGAGAAATATATTGCGACGAAAGGGATAATAATGAATATGGCTGAAGTGTTAGTCACAGAATTCAGACATATGTGGGAGAATCTGCTGTCTATCTCTGAAGATGCAGGCTTAGCGTAGGTTTGTATACGGCTTATCTCATCCAGGCAAAAAAAGTTTTTGTGGCCTCAGCCAACTCGATATCATCCATACAAATGATGCGACTTCAGGCATGGGTCTTTTAGCCTTCAGTGTGCACATTCAATTTGACATTTCACTCAGGAACTCTTCCCTTAACCAGAAATATGATGTCTTGTTATACAGTATGTTTTACTACACATACTTTTGTGCTAGGCAAGAGGGCAAAATGTCAATGCCTTCCTAAATCTCACCACTATCTATGCACCGCTGAGCATTTAGAAGGACTTGAGAATGATGACCTTGCCTCGTTTCCCCTTCCATCGGCATTCCGCTCGATGGGGGCAGAAACAGTAGTGTTGATAAGGAGATAGATACAGAGTTTGGGAGGGGGGGTTGGGAACCTTGTCTTGATGACGGACAGTTTCCTGCCCCTCAACCTGGATCAAGCCATTGTGGCCCCCCGCACACTCAATGAAGAAAGACGCTACATGAGAGGGTCAATTGCGATAACGCAATGCAAACAAAACCAGTCATTGTGCTCTACTTTTTCTTCTATGTAGCATACTTATTCAATTTCCTGCACGGCAGGAGAGGGCTTCCTTATCGGGGAATGTTTAGACCTCCAAATCGGCTAGTGGCCTTTTGTTTGCAGGTGACCTACCCCTGAGGTGACATTTAATTCCGGAGTACAAAAAAAGAAAAGTGTGGCCATGCTCTAAGGCACAGGCAGGCTCTCATTGCCTGAGGAGATTACTAATACAGTGAATGCAACAGTGATGCATTCATTCATTGGTGGTGGGGCTGAGCATCAACCTGCTTTGAAGAACAGAAACCCAACCAACTCACATCATTAGATTCCTATTATGCAGCAGCGCCCAGCAAGTAGTAAAGCAAAAAGTATACAAACATCATCTTGAAGTTACAAATGGATATTTATTGCTTTTCCTCTTCTGGGCGTGGTGTTATTATACATTATAGGAGGAAAATAAGTGGGAGTCTATGTAATAATATGCTACAACACTCCATTAAGCCTTGATGTGATAGTTTTTTTTCCAACATAAAATAAGATGAAAAATGAAAGGGGTAAAAAAAGCTGCTATTTTTCTAGTTGTTTGCATGACCGCATGTTGCTAGGAAGAAATCAGAGGACAATTTCTGATCTGTCACACAGCAAAGTATATGCATGTATACTTGTCTATCATCAGTCCAACGTCTTTGCGGATTTTCACAGTTATACTTTTACAAAAAAAGGAAAAATAATTTTTAATAGGTGATATTGCTAGACACAAATTTGTGAATATTCGGGAGGTTTCCTGCGTCTAGTCGTTGGATTTTATAATCTTCATTGATTCATTTTCAAAACTGCTTAGCATTTTCAGGCCTCAGGGTGCTAAAGCCTATCCCACCTGAACAGGGGCAAACGCAGACAACACCCTAAACTGGATGCCAGTCCGTAAAAGAACACAAAAGGAGATAGAAAACCACTTCACAATCACAAAGCCACTAAGAGGGATCTGATCCCAAGCTGGGGAATGGACCACTACCACCATCAGTGACCCATCTGTATAATAGCAGACAGAAAATATGGTGGCTAACTGTGGAAGGCTTTTATTAGAGGGAATCTGGCAGTCTAACACTGTTTCATTTGTCAAACTTGTTTTCTACATGAAACCGAAACTGAGAAGGTTCCTAGTCCCTTTTTCTTGATCAAGCCCTAAGTGTTTGTCTATACTATAAACAGGAAAAAAATATTAGGTCGTAGAACGTGTTCTTTGAATCCCTTCTTCCTTCCTTGTTATGACAGCTGAACCCTGCAGCAACTCATATGGTCCTAATACAACAATTCTGAAGTAAACTACATTTGGGGTTGTAAGACGGACTCATCTATTATTTGAATAGGGTTTAAAACGAGAGAAAATTTCCAAGCATCTGTTTGGGTGTTTGCACAACTTGTGACTAGACAGCCTATGTGAAATTAAGAGGGGAGGAAAATGGAATCAAACTGTCAGAAGATGTAATTTGTACCATGAGATATTAAGGCCTCATAACAGGGAATTGTGTAAACATAATAAAAGCAGAGGTCTAGGGCATGGGGTCTTAATTTTACTGTCTGTACTGAAATATAATTCCTGGATGCACTTTGTTGAATGCAAACAAATCGCGGTCGTAAACGCCGGGTGACCCCATCAAGACTGTCGTCGTATTTCATTTCCTCGGAGTCGGACTGAAATGCTGATCCTGGAGATTCATGCTTCTCCGTCTCATTTCAATTTGCTGTGGTGTTTTGATTCAAAACTTTCCGTCTCGCCCTGCTGTTATTAAAATGGCTTCTTGTTATTGCCGCCGGTTTGCTGGCGGGCTGACAAAAGCCTAGGGGTAAATAAAGAAGAGTAAAAATATAATAATTAAAGTCTCCTGGTACTAAATCTGCATGATGAACTCCTGCCTCATGGCTTGAAACATGTCCAGATGCATGATGTATCACGGCACATAGATTGACCGCTCATCTGTGACTCTCCCGTGGTTTTCCCGATAATTCATGATCGCCTAGCAATGAAGCAACGGGAGCGACGCTCAATATGAATTATGAAATGGCAAGCCAAGCATATCAATGGACGACAGACTGGCTCTGGATGGCCCCGAGCCAGAGAGGATTTAGCACACAATAGCCCCTCATCCCTTCACTCCCACCACGACTCATTGACTACTAGCCCAGGACTGGAAATACCAGTGTGGCACAAGGGAGGCTCTTCAATCGTCACAATGGCACTTATTGAGACAAAAAAAATATTGTTAACCTTTATCGCCTTCAAGTTGGTATGTGAGTTGGTGTCAATCCACTGAGGTGTGAATTGTATAAAACCAGAAAATATGGATCGTCTTTGCAAAATTGATATAAGCGAAAGATTAATTAAAGGCTTTGTTGCTGTTTTCCAAATGTTTGCTCCTTTCTTGATATAACGCGAGGTAGATCCATTTATGCCAGAATGGCGTTCTAAATGGGCATACTTATACAAGCATATCAAGCAACATCCCTTCTTCAGTGACTGTCATCATGTATTTGTCATTGGATGGTCCAGGACGCTTAGGATACATTTTCAAGGGCAATTTAAAATCCAAAGAAAGCTGGAATATGTTAGGCATAGTCTTCCTCAACGAGGTATGTGCACGATGTGAAACCCAATCCAAGCAAAGGCGGAAAAGGCAAGACGTGGACCTTCTCAGACTACTACATTATTCAGAGCGCCATTCTTTTTCTACAATGAAATTCTTATAAATAATTATTTTGTTTATATGCACTTCCGCGTCTCCCAGAATCTTTACATTTGAAAAGCCTGGAATCCACCCATGACATTATTTAACAATAGTTTGACATTTATAAAACCTGTCAGACAAGGTGAGTGAGGCTATGGAAACATGGCATCCTGATCTGAATGATTGTGTTGCAAAGCCAACTTGTCGGATGACACATAAAATAGTATATTTGTTGACAGTGAAAACAAGGAAGAGGAGTGAGGTTGGACTTAATACCCCAGCCTCACTGTAGTGAAATTATTTCACTCTTAGCTCATTTCTTGTACTATATTAGAAATAGTGTGCAAGGGTTAATAATTTACACGACATCTTGCTTTTTTATGATGATGAAATAATAATGACAACAATTCAGGTGGCCATACTTGGCTGGGATTGGCTCCAGCACCCCCCATGACGTTTGTGAGGATAATCAGGTCAAAAAATGAATAAATAGTATAAAAATACCACCAGCGGTCTTCCCTTATAGTATAAATATGGATGGCATCTTTAATTCATCGCATTTTTTTCAGCCACAATAGTCTATTAAATGCTAAGTATAGGCACTTTTGTTTTTACGACTTTGGAGGACCGTGACTTTATAAAGACGTCTGTTTAAATTCTAACCTAGTACGCTGATTTATATTCAATGCCTGTCGCATCCTTGTGCCGTTATATAAGAAGGGTACCAAACGCGGGCTCCGACGCTCTAAAGTAGGCCATGCAGGTATCAGGTCTGTTTGGGTTTGATGATGAAAGAAGGCAGGCACAGTGCACGGCGGCAGCCCACAAGTGCACCGGCGCATAACTATTGTGAGCCAATGAAAGCTGAAATCGGAGACTTACAACTGAAGAAAAGGCAGATTTAGTGGGATTACTTCCTGTGGTCTTTGTCAACATTCTTGGTCAGCTTCAGTGTTTAAATAGCAAACGGTTCGATTGTTGTGTCATAGCAGCAGAATAAAGAGTAAATGTTCGTTGAGACATCGTACGAGCACGGACAAGTGAGTGGCCCCAACAAAAGGCACGAGTTTGACGCCTATTTTTCAGTGTAGCATTATAATATAAATGCCATAGACGTGGAATGTGGGGACCACCCAGCAATTTTCCACTTGAGTTAGTGTCAGAACCTGAAGCCATTTTTACACTCGCCCTTAAAAGAATGGCAAACAAGTCGATGAAGGGAATTCTTTTTTTCAGTCAGGAATGGCTCAATTTATGGTTATAATGTAAAATAATAAATTGAATTATTATCCTGTTGTGAGCTTGGGGAGATAGTCCAATAATCTTAATATACATCAACCAACAAACATGAATCAACATCTATCTGATCAACATCTGAGATTATTCCAGAGACTGAAACTCACTAGTTGTGTTGAGTGTTTTCTATTTAACAAGTAATTTACTACAAATAGAATGTGAAGCATAAGGTTTGGTCATGTGTGGTGCGTTTGTATTGGTCATATGGCAGAAACTATTCACTGTAAGAGTAGTAAAAAAAGTAGTACTCAGGGATAGAAATATAGTTTTTCCACAAGACATGAGACAGACCAATCACACCAAGCAATATTAATTAATGTTTGTTTGTACAATTGTTGGTCTCCAGACATAACACAAATTGGATTTCCCAACCATAAAAATGGCTGCATATACCTTACCATTTGTGCAAACATCATATTCGATTCCTGGCTTTGTGAACTTTAATGTTTGCTCTGAGAACATGAATCTTTTTAGTGGATATGTATCACATTGGAAATGAAAAAGTAGATCTCACTAAATCTCACTTGGTAACTCGATAAGTTTGTGTATATATACACAGTGGATGTATGTGCACCAATATATCTGTGATCAAACTCATTCACCTGCTGGTCACAGTTAGTGATAGCAGTGATGTGAGTGTGCCTACTTTTGGGAGAAAAGCTGATTAGTTTCTTAGCTTTCAAGGGCCAGGAGGTCATTAACAAACAACAGAGGGCCTTTTGATTGAATCAGACCAGCATGGGAATCCTTTGGGTATGAGCAGCTGGAAGTGAGTGGAAAAAAAGATAGTTTCTTATATAGTTTCAAAAATAATCCACATGCACTTTTCCTGTCCTATTGACAAATGGTTAATATGAATTCTTAGCATAGTGGGGCCTTATGTTAGTTGTAACCCAAAACCTGGCAATTTTTCTACCCTAAAGCTCTATTCTCTCCTTATGAGATTTTCTGCAGGTCTACTAAACTTAACCTTGAAGCCTAAAGCTGACATCCCTTCTTCAAGAGCCAGCACGCTGTTCCTGTGTAAAACAATATTGCCGTCAATAAATCTACAAATCAATGAAAGACTACTTGGATCGCATGCGCCGTCATGGCTGTTTTATAATGGCACCCAGAGATAAATCTATCAGAGAACAGGAAAGGAAATGACAAAATGCTAATGCAAAGCAAGCTACCCTATAAAGAAGGCAGTATATAACCTCCAATCAATGTTGTACACAAAAGCATGTGATTTTAGTTCACTTTGTTGCGGGTACAATGAGAACAAAAGGGGCTGAGGGGGAGGTGTGATGATTGTCATCAAGAAGCCTTGTAAGCGACATTGGTGGTTTAGATGGGCATGGAGCAGACGCGAGTGTTTTGTGACAATCCTTGTAATTACAGCCAAATGCAGACATCAGACGTGAAGCGAGGAGGGAAAAACAGGCTCTGAAGTGTCGCCGAACACAATTAAAAACACTGAGGCGTTTCTTTCGCGACTTTGGCACCAAATCAAGAGCCCTACTTTTGAGGGTGACAGGTATACGTCCTGCTAGGAATTAGATTGGGCAGCAGTAAAATAAGTGACTCCTGAGGGGGTTCAGCTTCTCAGAGAACACGGAAAATCTGTTATGTACCTGACGAAAAGGGTTTGGTGGGAAGAAATTGACAATACATACTGTGCAAATATACAGATGGCATTTGCAAATACTTAAAAGGGACGTTCATTTTAATTTTTTGGTAAAACTTAAATGAAAAAAAGGATCTTCAGCTTCAGCTCTCTTGTAGTCATAGGTTAAAAAAAACATGAGTTTTTCCAATTCATATTTAATTAATATTTGTAGCATTTGGGGAAGACCAGAAATATAAGGAAATGAAATGCTAAGTGAATATTTTATGCTGCAAAGAATTTCATTTAAGATCATTAATTTTAAATCTTTTAAAATGGAAAACTACAAATGCTTTTCTTGTTATTGAAGCTTGTCACCACGCCCGAGCTCCGGCAGCCATGTAGAGGCAAATTTTTAAAAAATATATATAATAAATGTAAAGGGGGCATTATGAGCAAATTGCATTGGACAAGAACACCCCTGGAAAAGCTGAAAATAGGGAGTAAATTGTGCTGTGATTCCTGCACGCCTCCTCTTTAATGACTTTAAAGCAACACATTTGACACTTTTTTCATCTCCAAGGCTGAAAGCATTGAAGTAAAACTCAAACATAACCTTGCTGTTGAACAGCTGTATAGTCCCTTTTGTACTGCCACTATAAATCAGCCTAACAAATGCAATGCATTCCTCAAGAAGAAGAATATGGCTCTTCTTAAAAGGTTGACCGGAATCTCATTAACGCCATACTTTTCTGTGGTAACTCACCTAGTGAACAGTGGCAGGAGCAGAGAAGAAGCAGGAGGCAGGAGAAGGCTGGACACCTCCACGATGAGGAGGCCATTATACCTCGAGTAGGTGAGCCGTCCAATAAATGTAGATTTTTCAGATGTGAGCTCAGGAAGCTGGAGCAAAGTTAACGACGGGTGGTTCTCTGAAAAGCATCACCAGTCATCTTCACATCTGCGGAAATACGCATAAAAGGTCTGCGTTAAAAGGGAGCAAATTGGGCGCTGATGTCATGATTATCCTCCCAGCCGTGGATTTACGATGCCACGTGCAGTGTCATGTTGCATTGGGCATTACTGTAATGTGGGGGCCTTGTCCATATTAATCGCGGAACACCAATCTGGATTTAACATTTGCACACTTGATGCTGCTAAATGGTGTTACGTCCGCTCGACTGTCAGCTATCGGACGCACACCCAACAGCAGTGCATAAAGTGATCATCAAAGCCAGGATTTTGAGGGGTCGAGGTTCCTCCCAGCAATATTATACTCTTAAACGGTGTACGAAGATATCAGCTATTATATTTCGGTCAGGCCTAATTTCTAAAACAGGAAACATAAACTGGTTATGCTCACTCAAACTGTGCAAAACATGGGTCCCCATATTTTTACTTCTAGTGTGGTATTAAACTGGGCAGCTCTGAGATCGATTGACCACTGCTTGCCTTCCCAGACAAAAGGGATTGGACGTCTTTCGCCATCAAGGGCAGCCACTACTATATTTTAAAAGCAAGATATTTTTACACCTAATTCTGTGAAAGGGCTTGATTTGCAAACTTGTTCAAGGACATCTTTATTATATAGTATTTATTTAGGGAAAAAAACAATTAAATTACAAAGTACTATCCATTATATAGCTTTAATTTTGAAATGAATGAAAGGTTGTCCACGAACCAATTCAGGTTGCCCCCTGCATGCCCATAGTTAGCTGGGATAGGCTCCAGCACTGCTCGCATCCCTTATGATTATAAGTGGTTCAGAAAATGAATGAATGTTCTGCATGTCCTCTTCCTACCGAAACAAAGCAAAAACCTGTTTGGCTTCATAAAATAAATTATGAAAAATAAAATCTAGTAACTTTTGCATTTCACACCTGCAAGGGCATCGGCATGAAAACAAAGTAAATGATGTTCTTGGCACTTATTACTCGCAAATACGCCACTAATGAATGCTTCATTCTGCCATCCGTTCCCTCAAGTTGTCTTTCATTTCTTCCGGAAAAGAAACAAAAATAAAACATGGCAGTTGTACGAGCAAAAGAGACATGCCTGCTTTGTGGGATTTTTTATTTTCTTCTCTTTTAAGAACAGTGTGTGTGTGGTGGTGGAGGAAGGTGTGGGGGGTCGAAACAGCACAGTTGTGTGTAAAAGCAGCAAAAGGTTGCAGCCTGCGACAAACTGACGGCAGACAGATAAGCTGCTTACTGGAGTCAAACAGCAAGCAGCAGTCAAATGCCACATATTGACACATATATAGGCGCATATATGCTGTATCTGCTAGCAGGGGATACAATAAAGGCATTTACATATTGTGTCTTGTTTATTCCCATGTGTATCAACAAAACAGGCCACATGGTAGCTGTTCCTGTGCAAAGACATGTAGCTTGTTAATGAGATCTAACCCTATCAACCTTCATGATTATTCTTTACCACCTGGGTATTGCTCTGATGTGTAGTCATTCGTCTGGATAAATTTAATATGAGTCACAATGGCACTTAGTATGGCATACATTTAGAGTATTTGTCAAGAGTGCCTGTGCAAGTTTAAAAAGAACACTATTGTACAGGTATTTAGGTTGTTTTTTTTTTTAATTTACACAAATGTGATTAATGAAATTGACTGTTTCACTATTCGATGATGACTTCCTTGATATTTTGGTCACTGCATTGTACATTGTAACCCAAAAAGAGAATCATAATTTTGGACTACAAATACCAATAAAAAATGTAACTTTCCCAATGCAAACACACATGTTTGCAATTTGTTTTTAAAAGAGGGAGGGAAATTATTATTTTAGCCGCCCCACCAGATTAGTGGTCGATTACTGGATAAAATAGTGGTTTATAATACAGAAATGAAAAAGAATTACAACTTCTCAGTTGGAATGCATGGGAATATGTGGGTGGTAAACGGAGCAGTTGTTTAAAGCCACATGTTTCTGCACTTCTATTATAATTACCCCATGGCTCTTCAAGACTTGATTCCAAATGTGCCTGAATATTTTTGGCAACTCAAAAGAAATGTCTCTAAAACCTCATATTACCATATTTTAAGTCACCACTAGTCATCCTTTACGTGATCAACATCCAAGTGCCAGCTGGATAGCAATAGAGCGCAACGCAGATGGCTTATTTATTGATATAGATATATATTTTCTATCAAACCCCATTGGCAATGAAGCAGACTCCCAGCCAAGGCATCGGTTCAACTCGGGTGGTTATGGTTTCATTTGCCGTTCAAGTTGGCTGCTCAACAATCAAATATTTTTCTAAGCCACCAGTTCAGCGGTGGGCACGACACCAATTCTCCCAAGATGCACGACTTCCTAAATATGCACATGCCCATTTATCTCAAATACACAACCCCCTAGGAGCCACGTGCTTACTCTAATAGTAGTTGACAGGAGGAGTTGGGAAAATGTAGAGCCCCCCACTACCCATCCCGGCTACCCTGCTGAGTCCAGGAGCCCCTCCGAACTCTAGGGGGTGAGAACTAGCCAATGCCCTCACAACCCTGGGGTCCTTTTTCACCCCAAACGCCTTGACATGTGAAATCATCCCGCTGAGTAACATGTCTTCTTTCTTTCTTAGGTTGTCTCAAGCCTATCTTCTTAAAAAACACTGTTTTTGTTTGGTAGTATTTCTGTAGGATTTAGGGAAAACGAAAATGGGATTAGGTGATTAACATCAAGATGCTTTACACAAGTAGAATACTGACAGATGCGACATCATTTCACATTGGAGGAATAGGGCGACATAGTGTTAAGGGGTTCAAAGCTTCTCAAGCAGAAAATCTAGTTTAAAAGGTAAGTGAAGCATTGCTAACACTTCCAAGATGGTACTTAAAAATTATCTACAACTGAGATTCATTTCAGTTTCCATTTCATTAAAGCAGACATAAGGAAAAATTGGAATGGTAGCTGCCTCGCTCACCCGCGAGATAAAAATAGTTCATTTGTCTGTTGATAAAGCTTCTAGAATAAAGACATGATTCATCAATCAATCTTATACAATTAACAAAATAGCACACATGGTTTCCTGGCTGGTGCACCTACACTACAGATTATAGAAGTAAAGTTTTGTGGTTGCCAAAACCATGATTAATAGCAATGATAATGAATGAATATACCTCACTCTAATGGACTAAACAATATACGTAACTGGTCAAACTAAAAGTTCTTTCATCTGTTTCTTGAATAAAGAGGTACGTACTCTAGAAATTCCATTGATATTTCAATGTGTATATTTTTTCAGTAAAGAACACACTAAATCTGTTTTCCTTTTATCCCCGGGTAATCTAAAGGAGGGAAATCTATCATCACTGCAGATAAATGGGTTAAGTTGAGGCCAATGGTAAATTTTCCAAATCCACCTTAGAGGAAAAATAAAATTGGGATTAAAAAAGAGGCACGATTAAAAGATAATTAAAATAAACGCATAGAAGGACGGGGATGGGGTATGTGGGGGGTCTTTGCGTGTGAAACAAAGCACGGCCTCACTCGAAGTGGAGGAATCCAGTGAAAGAGAAAGCAAGGTTTGGCAAAGAGAAAAAAATGGAGTTGGGAGGTTGCGGATAGAAAAGGGGCGGAAGGGTCGCCGAGGAGGATTGACAGCTTGCGAGTATGGCTTGACCCCCCTGGCTCCACTTCCAAGTTTTCTCCAAGGGCTTAGAGGAGACCAAAATAAAGCCTGGGGAATGTTAATTTATTTTCAATTGTCAGCACCAAGAAGGACGGAGATAAAGAGAGCATACATGCATAATCAAGTGGGACTAGGCACAAAACTAATGTGCAAGTCCAAGTGTAATGCTCACACCAGTTGAAATAGAGACGTGCTTCCACACTACTTTTCTTCCTCAACTCTTTGAATGACTACTGATTTAGCATTCAGCTCCACCCCCATGCCCTACATGCAATACATGTGAATTGGAACTTCAGAAAATGGTTGGCGAACACCCCGTGGATACTTTTCCCGAAACAGTCCTTTGTCATGTCATGATTGTCAGGATGCAGCTTCCAAACCCTGCAGGGGTAAGGGTGTCATTTTCTCATCCACACTAGAGAACTTGCCAGAAATGTCTAGTGTCAGTTTGCATTTTCTCAACACAGATGATGAGATATATGTTACTAGCGATGGTTGAAAATGGTGGTTTGGGATTCCTGGTATTGGAACAATAAAACAAAATAATAAAGTGAATGCAGCTGACCCGTGTGTTATGTGTGGATGAGCTTTCTTTACTGTCTTTATTTATAGTATCTTCCAACCTCCGAGTCCAAAAATATTGCACCATCGCCACCATTGGCAGTGAATGAGGTAAATGTCATCAGGGGGAAAAAAAGAACTAAAATTGTAAATAAAACCTTTGTCACAGTTTAGCCAAAATCGTGATGAAAAACCAAAATGGTACAAAAATAAATATAGATAGCAATGGTACATATAGAAAAAAAAGAATTGTCATTAAGATACTTTTACCACATAAGGGACTCACTTTTGTGATATAAAGCAATTTGCATTCCTCAATACAATATTTATGAAGGTGGAGCTCAACGCGCCTCACTTTGCAATATGAAATGCGTTTTCGACTTCTGGTTGGACTAACCTTACAAAGGTTTTATGGTTTATTTCGGGACCCATTTGAACTCAGTTACTAACAAAAACAGTCTCTAGCAAAATAAAGTACACAAATACTGGCATTAATGCTATGAAAGAGTTCTCTGCATCAATTTAAAAATAGCGTTTATGACAACTTACACAGACACTCGTGCAGCAAAATTTATTTTCGGGTAAGCTCTGCATTTTATTACTTCCGGCCAGTCTAACTCAAGTTATTGGTTTTCACTTAAAAAAAAATAGCTTGAATGCATATTTATTTGAATCGTAAAAAACTGAGAACTCAGGGGAAAATGAATGCTGGATCATATCCTAGCCAACCACAGGCAACAGGCAAGGGACACTCAGAATTGGTTGCCAGTCAATCGTGGGGCGCACTGAAACGGACGACCACTCAGGCTCGCAATCACACCGCCACCGAGTAGGAATCGAACCCAGAGTCAGGCAAAAGAACTACCGCACCATCGGATGCCATCACAAATGCATTCAAATTGAATTTCACTTTGATTCTGATTCATATGAAGCAGTATTGAATCACTCCAAAAGCAATAAGTTAAGTTTTAGGATGTTACCTGACCTTCTTAGCCTTTATTATTCAAAACTATGTTCTGACATTATTCAAGCTCAAATTGAAAATACTTGCGGCCCTTGTGCTTTTTTTCTTTCTTCCCAGACAAAGAATGAACACCTCACAGCAAAAGTGCAGCTAAATGTTCTCTGGTGCTGCTTGAGACCCTGAAGCCTGCAGACTTGCATTCTTTTATTGAAAGCACACATAACAGTTGGTGTGTTTAAGGCTTTCAGCCAAATGATGGAGGCTGAAGATAAGACAAAGTGAGAACAAGCGGGCCAGATGGACATGGTGAAACACAGTGAGGCTGACCAAAGAAACTCCATAAAGTCAAGTCAACAAAGACGACCTTAAATGAAGTAGCAGATTTGCGTTGGGTACATTGAAGAAGGAAAGGGGTATGCAGGATCCAAAGAAAAGTCATAAGGTTTCTTCTAATTAGCCATTTGAAAAGGTGCTACTACTCTTTTAGCCCTCATCTTAAATTTAGTTGCTTTATTTAAGGACTGTGAATACATGTGACATTTTAAACTGACCCCTCCCAGCAGAGGGCTTTTATGTAGACCAGCTCTTTCCTAACTATTCCACAAAGGGCCACAGTGGGTGCAAGTTTTTGTTCCAACTGATCCAGTGCAGTCAGTTTAACCAATGAGGTTTCTTCTCAAACAAGCAGCACCAGACTGCAATGAACAAATTGCACTTGTAAGGCACCAGATTGAGGAAAATATATTCTCCATTTTATGGAAGGAAAACATGCACCCAATGCAACCATTGAGGATCACTTTGGAAACCCATGATGTAGACATTTGTACGTGTCTTGTAATGGTAGTTTGGGATTTGAAAGATCCGCAAACACAATTGAACAAGTCCTTTCAAAAAGCAAATGTCAGGTTGGTTTACAAATATTCACAGGCTGGTCACGCCAAATTCTGACGCCACACTTGACATGAATGCGCTGACCTTGGAATCAGTCGACAAAGCCGTGGGGTCGCCGGAGATTAGCTGCTTCTTGTCAACATAAAATGACAAAGGAAAGATTGTTGTGCATATTATCAATCAGGCATTTACAGAAAAAAACATTTGTCACGTCCCCCACACTTCATTCTCACATTTTCTGTTGCACTCATTAGCAGCACGCGCCCAACGTCGCCTCTATGCGAAAACGAGAAACTTACTTCAATTAAAATTGAAAATCTATGAGTGAGTCAACTGTTAGTATGCAGTAAATGTTATGTGTTGTCAAATATAGCATTGCTCCTCATAAAAAAGGACAAAAAAAGAGAAATCATGAATAAATATCACGATAAATTATCAGGGAATCCACCCCTGTAAAACAGAGTGAGAGTAAAAAATGGTTCCAAAATGGTTGACATAAAATCTTAATTTAAAAAGTATTTATGATTAAGACAAAATGGCACAAAAGATTTTGCCCACCAAATAGTGACAAAACAGAAAATGTCCAAAAATTATAATGAACCACTGCTGAAAAGCTGAACATTATAAAAAAATCACGAAAATGTAAAAAGACACTATGAACTATCGCAAAAATGTGTCAAGAAAATATTCTTCCTCCCCCTAACTGTTTCCTCTGCGCCCATTAACCACAAACCAAAAGTGTCCCCTGTGCGCACACAAATGTCTAACCCCTTTCTTACGCTGACGTTAAATTGCATCATTACAAGGAATATGTGAGCCTATTCAACTCTGTCTCAAACCACAACACAAAGATACCACTCTCTATCTGCTTTTTGCTAAGAGAGGAGATTTTGTGCTTATACCTTGGGACGGGTCAATTCCACATTGAGCATCAGCGTTTTCTAGGCGAGTCTGTTATCTCTTCGGAGGTCAAAAAATATGGAGTAATAAAAATAAATAAATGGAACCACAGTGCTTTCACTATGGCATGAATTGAGAGGGAAGGCAGGTTTGATAGCAAATTCTGCCTCTCCAAACCATCATTTAGTGAACAAGCACAAATGTATACAGTTCAAATATGATCTAGATCTAGTATATCTGGATTTTTCTTCCACAGTATTTTTTTACAGGATGGCACGTAACAACATTTAAAATGGGGACTGTCAATACAATACATAAGTTAGTTTTATTGATTGAGAGAATATTCTGATTGTTAGGTGAACTTGAATTGTATGACACATCTTGCAGGAGAACAATATGGCACAAGAGAATTTTTTTACGTAAAAAAAGACCAGTGCTACTAGAAAAAGGCCAGATTCTAATTATATACAGCGGCATCTGGGGGCGTTTCGGCTTGCCTGAGAGCTACAACTCAATGAGAACTGCTTCAAGGTATACTTTGTGCTAAGCAGGGAACAGTTTGACACCGTATTGGACAGAAACCTTTGGCCCAAACCTCCAGAAGAAGAAAACAAATGTCTACAAGCCAACCTTAAGCTAAACACCTGGTGACTTGTTAATGACTGCATTGCAGACTGTTCCATTTTCCTCCTGATGTTATTTCCAACAAACGTCTGGCAAAATCTCCTGCTCGTTTCAATTCTGAAATGTCCATCGCTTGTTTGCTCTATCTTCCAATGTCCAATTTGAACTAGTCTTTTTTAACATGGCAGTGGATCCTATACCGTGGCAATTCAAACACAGGTTTTTGTTCAGAAAAAAAACATAATTCTACCTGTAATACCTTTGGCTTTAGAAACTGGCTTCATATATTCATTTCTTAAACAATGAAACAAAACCAGGATCTGCAACAAAAGAAGGGTTACCAAAAATGTTGGCACAAGATGAATGTCAAAATTTGTGATGAAAGAATTGTCACCCAAAACTAAATAGAATGACAAGTTACTTTCCCTAGTGAGAATTGTTCATGCAGTTTTTTTTTTACAATTTCTTTTGATGTTAGAAGGTTGGGATTAAGTGCTAACGGTGTAGGCGTTAAGAGGTTGGTATCCTATATCTATATTCCAGTTTCATCAGGTTCTTCAAAAATATCAGAACTTATATGTTCTGACCATGCCACTCAAACGGAGTTACAGCTTGGTTTCATCACCTTCACACACAGTGCACGTTCAATGTAGTAAATTCAAAATTTGATTTCACCCGAGGGTAGATTTTTTTCCCCTACTGCACCAGCCAATCATCTTCATGGAGTTTATTGAGCTGTTATGTGCGTTCTTTGCTCATTATGTGTGCATCTTCAGTGCTTTGCCTCACCTTATTTTGGGGCTCACATGCTAATTAGTAACATTGCTGTGTTTCTAGAAAACAAACACGTAGTTACGTTTAGGGTCTGAACAGGCCATGGCTGCAGCACAAATAATCATTGCGAATTTTGGGTGGGTGACAGGCGAAGGCTTTTAAAGCTGGTTCACTCCCAATTCAATCAGTAAGTAGTGAAAATTGTCGTCAAAATGGCTGTGACATTCATTCATTTTCTAAAACAGCTTGAATATAATTAGAGTGAAATAGGGTATAATTAATTGGTTAATTTGAGTCTGAATTATTGTTTTGTTTGCAGCAGGTTTTGAATGCAAAGCAATGGGTAAAGTAGCATTGGTGGAACACGTAAAAGTCTTGCTAATAAAACAGCAATATTTTTCCAACTACAAGACCTGAGGCGCGTTTTATCTCATGCAAAAACTATTAGATCGCATCCTCTGCGAGTCTCCATAGATTTACCGGGATGATTAACAACGGTACGACACACTCAGAATTAGATTTAATTCATGACACCACAGCAATGCGGAGCGAAGGCGTCATAGTGGTAAATTGCCTCATATCGCGTGGCCATTACACAATGGTGCAGGGTAATAGTCGAGCCTAATGAGTCCCACTGGACAGCTGCCAATACTATTACGGTTCGTCGAAGTCTGTGCTTTAACACTCGAAAGGCTTTTTAATATTTTTACCTGCCATCATGAAGTGAGAAATGATAGTGATCGCATAACTTCAGAAAATCTAAACCATTGCATGTGTGGTGTATTATATAAACAGTAGTTGGAAGTCCAAATATAACAGAAGAATTTTTTTTTATTGTATCTCCACACAATAACTTCTAATTGAATGCTTGGAAATGCACATGAAGGTATCACTTTATCATTTTTGCTTGTATTAAATTACAACAAATTAAGCAATCATCCAAATGGGCCTCATAATGATATTTTCTGATAATGTACACTAGCCAATTTAATAGGGTTTAATTTGTCTGATTATTCTGAATTACCGTTCTGTATTTAATCAAAGCAAGAGGCTAATGCAATTTTGCCCATGCTGCCCGCTTCCACAGTACGCCAATATCAATAAAATGATGCATAGTTTTAATATATGCATCCAAACACATGGTGCTGGCCTGAATGTTGATGGACTATTCATTTGGCCAACAGCTCTGTGTTTCTTTGGAAACGAGAGACAGGCAATCAACCTGATGCATTAGCAGAGGGAAACAGAACAAGTCGGATTGCTTTCTTGCCATTTAATGCACAAAATTACCACCTTGTTTCCCTTGCAATCGTGTTTGTTCGCTTTTCACTACTTGATTTTCTCATTCAGAATTGACCCTGAGCAAATTAATCCACAGTGTCTCTGACTTTATATCGAATGAATTCAGTTATGTGGAAAAGAAGTACCTGCAAATACAATCCTTGACATAACGCTGCTGCAGTCTCTTAAGTGCAATTTGAAGACACGCAGAGCATCGTGGGAGCTGTATTCAATGTTAATTAAGACTCCATTGCGGCGACTAATCTAACAATCCGTCATTTTGTCTTTCTAGCGGGGACAGAAAACACTTGAATGATAATCGGCTAATACTAATTTGCAAATGTGAACAAATTTGAGAAATAGCTAACAACACAGAACGACTTCATATCAACCAAGGATAAGTGTAATTATAATTTCTTTAAAAAATACTACTGATAATCCCACATTATAAATTTAGCATTTTGTGATTTTTGATAAGGCTTTGATAAGAGCTGACTCCAAGGTGAGGAAATTGCTCAAATTTAATTGCATGAAACACTTAAGGGACCGTATTGAAAAACAACAACTTTAAAAAAAAAATTAAAAAAAAACGAACTCCCAAAATGTATTAACATTTACTAAGCCTCTTCAACAAATGCCCGTTCTAGCACCAATAAATGACATGACTCACAGATGGTGAATAGTCTTGTTTTAAATCAGGTACCTAACTGGGAACATTTATCATTCCAACTAAATAGAGAGTCGACTGTGAAATCCACAAATAAAAAGAAGGCCACCATACTACTTGTCTGTACTTTAGAAAAACGGGATAACATTCTTGTGTTGATGTAAAGCTTTTCAGTGCTGCCAAGACCAGGCTGAACCCAACAGTCATTGTAAAGAATGCAACCTTTTTTCTACTTTTATTTTCAGCCCTTTTGCTTGATGCCCCCACACACCTCACACCCCACTCTCTTACACTACATCATTCCTTGAGTGTTTGTTCTGTGTCCCTTAGTTACCGGATAAGCAAGCCAGCAGCAGCAACTCCGGAGAGTTAAAAGCTTGCCTGCCCAGTCCCACTCATAGAAGGTCATCAATAATTCACCCTCATCGGGAAGCATTATCTAACTGCCTTATAAAAATTTTAAGCTTCTGGGTGACAACACAAGAACCCATGAACGCTCCGCATGAGGGCATAGGCGTTGGCGACGACCCCCAGCACAGACATGTTCAAGTAGAACCAGACGACAGCGGTCCCCCTACCCAATGAGGCCAATTTAACCGCAATGCCAACAAATGTGAGTCAACAGCATAAAAACACAACACAAGGACGGCAGCATTGGCTAGGCTGTATTAACGCTAGATACACTCTCATTGACAGTTAAACCCCTTTGAGCCAGGATCAATTACAGCCTGCGCTTCTGTGATTAAAATAGGCCTGACAAAGGTTTTAGAAGCACCTTACACAATAAAAGTGGAAATCTTTGACAAGATGTTGCCTTCAAAGACTAATAGATCAGAAACATTACAAATGTTTTACTTCTATTTTCTGCCTCCTCAAAAAAACAATTTAAATCCCAACAAATTATACATAGGCATGTTACTTAACAGTAACAGAATGTTACACATTTGTATATGGTTAGGCCTATGTGTCCAAATGTTGCTATAAACAGAGGGTGTTTCAATAGTTTCATAGTTATGATTTAAAGTACCTAACCAATATTAACATGGGCATTTACGTGGTAACAAATCACCGGCATCTGTTATTATTGTAATCATGCAATGTAATGTTTTAAATTGTATACTATTGAATTGGGGCGGCCCGGTGGGTGAGTGGTTCGTGTGTTGACTTCACCGTTTTGGGATCCTGGATTCAAATCCAGGTTGGTCTCCCTGTGTGCAGTTCGCATGTTCTCGTCAGGCCTGTGTGGGTTTTCGCCGGGTACTCAGGTTTCCTCCAACATTCCAAAAACATGCATGGTAGGCTGTTTGGGCACACTAAATTGCACCTAGGTATGAGTAGGAGCGTGAACGGTTGTCCGTGTCCTCATTCCCTGCAATTGCTGGCCACCCATTTAGGGTGTACCCCGCCTCGTGCCGTGAGTCCACTGGGATAGGCTCCAGCACTCCCCGTGACCCGTGAAATGAATGAATGCATACTATGTATTGTATTGCTGAGATCTGTAGCAACATGCTCATATTGCCTATGGTTTTAGAGTTTTTTTTAAACACATACTACTGTGTTAGTGAACATAGTTTAGTGATGAATTGTGGTATACGTTATGATTTAAAGTCTAAGTACAACGTTTTGTTTCCACCCAAATACAGGTTGAAGACTTATTTAAAGCATTGGTATGTTCATTATTGTTGAAAGTGCCTGCTATAAAAGTGATGGTTTTACCGTGGAACTGAGAATTTACATTTCATGTAGGAAAGGGCATACATTAAAACAAAATTAAGCTATAAATTCAAGCTATAAAAGTTAAAAACCTAAACATTTGAAACAAATCAGTGGAGCACATAAACACCAAACTTAACAAAGTGCAAGTGTAGCATTCTGGAGAAAATGATGCTCGTGTTGAGCCTTGGCAACAAGGACACATAATTATTTTTCTTTTTGAAAACAGGACTTGATTTGATCGTGATTATGTTCCACTTCTAACTCACAGAATCATTATGAAGCTCCAAATTAAAACTCTCTTGTGAAGCAATTAGCAAACAACTTCATCAGAACTGTATAAATATTAAGATGCTGATCAGAGGTGCACCTTAGCCTCTGCAAAATTATCAAATGGAATGAACAAATTCACTTAGCACTCAGTCACATTTCATTCGATATTTCATGATATTTCTAAATGTGTCATCAACTTAACGCTTCATTGGATCAAACCTAGATTTAAAACTTCTCTTAAAGCAACTGCCAAAATTACCCTTGAAGTTACTCCCCAGTGGCATCAGAGAAGGACGACTCCGCCAACACAAGAGTGCCAAGTGGACTGAGGCAACGTGTAAGCAAACCGAACCTATATATCCTGCTACAATTCCCTACCCTATGTGACAACGCCTGCCAATCATGTCCCCCTGCGAACCTTCAAGGGCAAAGAAGATGACCTGCTGGGATCATCTTAAGAAAACAAACATTTCTAAAATGGCTATTGGAAGAAAACAAACAAATCGGTCATTAGAGGTCTAGGCAGGTATTTTAACGTTTTAACCATTTTGTTGCATTTTTTTATTGTGAATTTCGTCAATCATGTGGAATATCTTTGAATATTTCGCTGTACAGTCGCTTGGGTTAACTTAACACAAACAGTAAGATTTAATTGGTTGGCTGCACGGAAAATCTAAATGGGAAAAACTTGGATGTATGCGTCACATAAGCCTAAACTACTTTACAGAAATGATTTTTTTTTTTACTGTAATCTAAATTATCATTCACATGTGCTCAAAATATTACAATTAGAGTGATGACAATAACTTGTGGAAATTGGATAAGATCAGAGTCGCTTGTCTGGTAGAGATATTATAGATCATTTTGTGTGTGTTTTTGCCTGATTGCATTCATTTGTTGACTTCAGAGGAAGAAGAATGATGACGTTACTTCACTCTATACAAATGGCCTTTGCATTTGAAAGAGGATTAGCTGGTAGTCTCAGCATTCCATTCTGCAAGGCACTTTTATTTTTTGAACAAAGCAGCTAATACTCTACAACTTAAAAAGTTAGTTTTCAGGTGTATTAAATTTGAGCAATATTACAAAAAACACATTATTACAAAATAAAACCCTTGTCAAAGTACTCTTTCAGTAATGAAAATGCATTAAACCTGCCAGCAGGTCTAAGTTGTAGGAGTTGACATTTAAGTATGGTGGCACATGCACATTGAACTTGGAAGCAAAAGAGTGATTCTAGTTAATTTAGCATTAATTCAACAAAATAACTTGAGCATGAAAGACTCTGACAGAAGAATGCAAGCTGTCAATCAAAGTACAGCGGACTTCAGACTGCACGTGGGAAATGAAACCAGAGCATAAGACGACAATGTACCTGCTTCCATTTTCCCCCTTTTCCTCCTCCAAATGAGAAATAATACTGTTGCACTACATCAGCAGAGTGATTTACATTTTTATATGATATGGAGAGTGCCGCGGGAAGGATGAGGGGTGATCCGGATTGGAGGGGGGTCAACGAGAGACATTCCTCTGCAGTGGAGCATGAACTGAAACCTCAATTTCTTGGATAATTACATGAAATTATTTTGGAATTTGTGAACCAGACAAAGGACAGGAAGATGAATGACCTGTCGGATGCACCTCATGCAGACCTTTTTTAATGTGCACACTTCCTGCCGCGGCAATTCATGAAGCACACAGGCTTACTATCCTATCCTACCAAACCCCCCCAACACACACACCGCCTTGAAACAAAACCTATGTGCTAATGGCAAGGGGAGTAAGCTGGACAAACGGAGCAATGAGGGCGGCCGGGACAACTCACAGGTCAGTGCTAATCTTCTGATAGATGGAGCCTAAAGACCCGGGACACATCCATCACGCGCCGGCGACGGCTCCCCAACTGGGAGAGATTTGCAAACAGCAATGGGTTAACACACGGCCCAAACAGATCAGTGATGATCCATCACTCAATGCAACAGGGTCCTTTTTAAAGCGTATCGCCCCCTTTGACAACACGGAGGGGTTGTGAAGGAGTGCATGGGAGCGCTCCGATTTAAGACCTTAAGCTCCGAGGCTCTGTCGATCATTAAATATCCATTTTAAAAGCAATGGGGGAAAGTTAACTGTCATTTCAAACGCAGGTGGTGGTGGTACAGAAGAGGATTTCCTTCCCTCGTTGCCATCGATGTCCTCACCACCACGCACTCATCCATCAAGTTAACTACCCTCACACGTAATCATTCTAGTCATTTGTTTCCTTGTATTTGGATATGGGATTCACATAACAGCCATGTTGGGAATTCACATTTAAATGAAAAGCTCACCAAGCAGCACTTGGTTGAATAAACAAAATGGTTTCTGCAAAGCAGCATATATCCACAGCTGTCCTTTCATCAAGCTCTACCAGCCAATCACGCCTCCGTAAAATAGTTATGGTTTTGCGAAATAACCTCTAACCTTAAAAGATATGCTGGCATAACCTCAAAACAGCATGGAGGGTTCGAATGGTTATTTGACGGAAACACATGCTAATACCAGTGCATTTAATCTAACATAACAACGTTAGAGGTCAAAAAGGGTCTGATAAATGGATTTGCAGATTTTTCATCATTAAGAATTCAAGTGGAATGTGGAGTTATGGTTGTGCAGCTGCTTTGTTATACACAATTATGATGCAGTTTACAGGGTGAGCAATCAATTCAGACAACTAGTTGGCTGCCGAAACAGTTTGAAGGGAAAAATCTAAACAGGAAACATTTGGTGAACATCGAACATTTTCTACTGAAAACACTAGAATGGTATAAACTGACTCGAGGCTTTTTCTTCATTAAAAATCCACTTTCAGTTTATATTTATAAAATAAGTTCGAGTAGACTGTCTAAAAACTTTGGTGGCAATCAACAACCCATTAAATTAGACCTCAATTCCCAACCCTATAAAAGGTCGATTTTAAACAGACTATATTTAGAGAAAACAGGGATGACTTGTTTCATAAAGACAAAAAGACAAAGTACCAACTGCGATGAATGGATTTAAGCATTTTGAATCATTAATTCTATGTAAAAAGTGGGATTTATACTAACTAATAAGATTTCTATATCTTTGTCTGTGTATCCTTTTTTACCACAATAGTCATAATTTGTTTGATAATGAGTAAAGTTGTGTCAATAATTGTTGGTCAATAATGTTCATCTTCTGCATGTGCATTTTATAAAATCAGAATCATTATTTGCAATAGTGACTGGTGCTTTGCCAAGTTGGAAAGTTAGTATATTAGTTTCATCAATCTTTAGAGGAAAAAAAATAGAAAACAAAAAGTTTACTTTCATAAATAGTGATTTACAAACACTACAGCTGTCAAACAATCGGCCGGCCTGCCTGAACCGGACTGTCAAGCTAACCCATCTCACCTAGGGGGTTTATTTTACCAGTCAGACAGGTTTTACTTTAATTTGAGCATTTAGACTCTCATTTGAAAACTTTATTTTGACCATACAACAAAAAAAATGTTCGGTGAAAATAAAGAGAACCATTTATGCAGTAGAACATTTTGTGAACTCCTGTTGAAGCAACACTTGTATGTTTAATATTATATATTTCACGTATGGGGTAAATCAATGTCCATAGGTATAGTTAAAAATGACTTTGAAAAGTTACTTAAATTACTTTGAAAATTATGTTACAACAAACAGTATGTACGCCTAACCATAAATAATCTGCATCATGATTGGAACAAAAATAAAAATTGAATAATTCATGGCGTTTCTTACCTTGAAAATAAAGTTTACAAATCTACCAGCATTAATGGGTAAGTCATTAAGGATTTTCGTTGCAATCCAATTATAAACCTGTTTGATGAGTATGCAATGTCAGATGAATTAATGTCAAGTTAATGTAAAAACTCATTTTCATCCAATCGAGCTTGAAAATATGGTTGTGATATTATGCATAGGAATCCTAACATCACAGTTTTGTCTGATGTTTGTGTTCTCTGCAAAATGTCAACAGCCCATGCTGTAATTTATTGTTCTTCCATTTGTTTTAAGCAGCTTGGAGTACTTAAAAAGTTAATCCAGCTCCAAAATTCCTTTGCTTAATACCACACTTAATTGCTGTTCTGGGGGTACAGGTTATTAGCCTTAAGTTTTTCCTCTTCAATAAAATGAACAATCATGTTACCCCACCCTGTTAGCCCCTTCCACAAATGAACAAGGCGGACAGAAAATTGGCCTACACGAGTAAAATTAAAAGTCATTCTAAATAATTGTAAACCGGGGGCTTGCTTATAGCAGGATGCACTAAACAAAGTTGTTGTAGAGCATTAAAAGTCCAACATTGCTTTACTATTAGGAAAATAGCTTTATACCATTTGGGGTTTGGCTCTAATGACAAGCCAAACCTCTTTTTTAAGACACCTATTTTGTCATTTTTCTGGGGTAAAAGGGCTTCACATCAGCATATTTTCTCAGTCAGGTTGAACTGGTGGATACAAAGCAGACTGGAATAATGGCTCATGCATAGCAATATGACGCATGGACCGAAAATTCAGATTCAGGCGTTTTAAAGGCACTATTCAATGCTCCACAATAGAAGATCGACTAAACATGTGACGAGTAAACAAATGCATTTGTTGTATTACTAAATGTAGATGTCACACAAAGACTCAATGCATCTCTGTGAAATACTAAGCATGTATTATTTCTACTGAGGCAATTATAACTTATATTAACAATAAGTTACAGAGTGAGAGAGAGATAAGAATAGGGGAAATTTATGCTACATTCTGCTTTGTCACAACAAAATTTGAATATTTTAAACAAGGCAACACATCTCAGCAACAGATAGATTTCATTTATTTTTCTGTTTCCTTTCGAAAATCTAGCTTCTACTGCAAAATATTACTTTGAAAAAGTGAATACAATAAAGACAAAAATGGTTGAGTGCACATTCGCGTAACTTGAGTGTAGTTTACTGTGGGTTCAGTTTTGCATTACAATTTCAGAATTGGTATTATTATTGGTATTAAAGTACTTTTAGAGGCATAATATCAATGTCAGCGAGTTAACAAACTAAACATTTTTTCCGCATTTTCTGGTTTCTCCAGCATTAACCCCACAAAGAGCTTTACCGGCTGGTCGTTAAACGGAAGCTTTCATCATCAAGCTGTTGTTCACTGTCAAGCCAGCCGGCGATCAGCTGGTTGGCAACAATAGCCACTCCTCCACTAAGATGGCACTCATAGCATATTTTATGTGTTAATTACCTCCATAAGACAGCATTTAGTGTCCCTGGACCTCTTGAATGGAACTGTGTATATCTCGGTTATTACTATTACTGTCGTGGGCTGTGTTGACTCGAGCCATTAATGTTCATTTTGATACAAATTATGTGGTGTTTAGATCTCATTAAGTCTAATTCTTATTAACACAGGTAATTCTGTTGCCGAATACAATGACTATACATTTGATAAATGTCTTATGTCAGCAATGGGTTGGTTGGGGAAAAGATGTACTTGAAATCTATTGATTCTTATCAGGAAACAACTTTCCAAATCCCAACAAATCGGGGGTCAACCTTTAAGTCCGCTCGATTGCTCATGCTGTTATCGGAACAGAGGTGTCCCGTCTTGACTAGCAACGATGATTCATGGCGGGCCCCCCTACTTGTTTTTTTCCCCGCATTTGTTGTCCAGGGTTTCAGTGTGAGCGTGTCAAAAGGAATTAGACAAGACAGCTGTCAAAGCCCACGCCCAGTGAGTGAAGATGGCAGGTGAGCTTCTGTCCTGTTTTTTTTTCCCTCCCGCTTCTTCTTAAACTGCTGAACAAAAAGACTGTAGACCTCAGCTCTACTCTGTAGCACACACATGTATGCACTTAGCTGTATTAAACCCAAGGACATGTTCGACGTTATTCAAGTCGTTGTTTGATGTTCATTTTAGAGATTTTCGACCCTGTAAATAGTCGGACGAATTGCATGATAGGAGGCCAAAGGCACAAACGCTGGATTATGTGACACTGGTTAACTTTTAATTTATTCTCATTTTAAAATACAAAGACTGTCCAGCAAATTAACCAAGTCCAGGCTGCAACTGTCATAATAAAACCTTTTTAACTTGGTACAGGCAATATTTTACGTGGCATTTTTTTGAGTTTCTTATCTTTCAGTAAGAAGAGAGGCTTAGCCTTGTGAATCCTAAATTAATTTAATAAAGAAGAAGCGTCAGGAATGTGTTTGAAGATACGGGGGGCTGAAGTTTACGACAGTACTGACATACAAGGTTGCTAGGGTACTAAATACATGCTTAACTTTTCTGGAAAAGATGTAGGATATGAGAAGACCAGCTTAGTTACCACCATACTGTTTTTCATTCAGTTGACATGGCTGACAACTGTTTGAAATATATTTTCCTAAAATAGAACTTTACTACTTTGAGAATGTGGCGTTCTGAAATGGCTTACGTCACAACCTTTGGCGCAAAATTCGGTCACCTGGAAGCAATTTAGTGGTATTTTTGTATACGTTTAACAAGTTTTTATTGTTTAAAGAAACTCATCCCTATTGAATAGTAAGCATCATTTCTAATTATTTGATTATCCTCATATTTACAAAGTGCAAAACAGGTTGTAGTTGAATACTTTTCAAGTTTTAATTATCAATTCTGAAAACATATTTTAGGCTGTATTTGACTTCCAAAATATTTGTTGTACCAATAGAGATATTTCACTATCGACCTTTCGCGCTTTCTTCAAGATAAAACGTGCACAATGGCTAGGGTGTTGATTCAAAGGGAGCACCCATTCATATATATTCTAAAGCACACATTCTCACTAAGACAAGGTACACACTAAGACTGGTCGTGAGCAGTCAATTTCAGGAAACGTGTAAAGACAAGTGTTCACACTCATTCAAATCTATTGAAAATTTCAAGTCTTTCAAGAAACTAACAACAATTCATTCCTTCACTACTTTATCTTCCCTTCAACTTATTCTCAATGGGTTCGCGGGGTTGCTGGAGCCTATCACAGGCAACAAGCAGGGAAATGAATGTTTTCTAAATACTGTAAGGAGTTGCAGAAAAGTCACGCAATGGGAGAACAAACACATTCAACGCGGTAAGACCAGAAATCGAAAACCACAATTACTGTATGATTCACACAGTCTAACCCAGTGTCCACTGTACTACCTCTCTGTGAGAAAATTTCCTCTAATTCCAACCCCAAAAAAGATGGGAGGAAATAATGGTCTTGCCACAGTCTTTTTTGCTCACAATGGCTGGACACAAAGCGAAATAAATATTATTTCTACTGCAGACAATCGGTTGCTCAGTGTCACGCCAAGCTCTAAAGCTGTGCAGCCAAGACGAGTGGAGAGAAAATTCCCTCTGGCTATTTTAGATGTCTGTGGCCAAACTCCCAGTGAAAGTGGGTAAACATATTTTCATCACTTCATGTATGCACACACTGGATGCTTTATTATTTCCCTTGAAGATCAGATACCTCATACCACCAGCCCCTTTAAACTGCAATGAAAGGCTTTTAGTGTTTTAAATTAAAACTGACAAATTATCACACTGAATCACAATCACAAACAAAATGTGTTTTAAAAAAACTGGAGGAAAAGCCACCGTTTATATCGTCCAAAGGCAGAGAAGTAGGAGACTGCTTAAGAGAAAGAGAAGGCTGAAGGAGAATGGAGAAGGGAGTGAAGGGAGCCGAGTTGAGGGGTGGGGGGTGCAGCTGGTAGCTCATGTTCTCCCTATTGAAATGCAGACACTTTGATATGGAAATGGCAAGTTACAAAAAGCTGCTAAAATTCACACTCGCCTGCATTGAAACCATTTGCGCGAGGCGAGATGAGATGGCACTTCCTTCCCAGGACAACACAGACAAATGGACCCGAGCAACATGCCTAACTTGTGTGAGAGATGGAGTAGCAGTAAAGGGGTGCATGTGTGTGTGTGTATGTGGTGAGAATGTAACGGAACATTTGTCCTCCTCCTCCTTTCTCTCTTTCAATTCCTACTGTCCCACAATTCATTGCAAACTCAAAAGCAGGGTTTTTCAAACATAATCATCAAAGAAAGGCCGTTATTTCTACTCTTACATCCATCTGTCCCTCCACCCACCAAGTAAGGAGGAGTTTTGGTTCAGGCTAAAACATAATACTTCAAAAATCCACTTGGATTTGTCATCTCCCAAGATGCAGATGATGTAATAATAATGCATGAGCTAGCTTAGAACCACCCAATAAAAAACAACTGCTCCGCCTTTCCCACCCTGAAAGCTGTTACATACATTACTTGCACCACAAGTATTGGGACACACCTCTCAATCAATGGGATTTTCCATTATGGGCTCATATATATTTATATTATATGCACACAGCCTTTTGTCCTCCTGAATCTTAAATCGACTACTACTAGAAATGGCTAAATTGATTCAATCTAATCACTAGGGTTACCTATTACATGTGCACCATACCCAGCCAATCGGGGCGTTAGTATGAGGCACCGTGCAATTTTTTAGAGAACATTAGGTGGAAACTGTCTGAGATGGAAGTATATACAAGTGGACAAAATTGTTGATACTCCTCTATTAATGAAAAAAAAAAAACAATGGCAACCGAATTAAATTGGAACAAATTCATAAAATATGGAAGGTTAAAAAAACAAAATAGGCCATTACCTTTAAAAATATTAGTCCATGACAATATCTTTTAAAAAGTAATAACCCCAAATGAACACAAATGATGGTAACTATAACATTATATATTTTCACTAAATCCAGTGTCACTTTATTATCATTTTAATGAACAAGGCTGATTTTAATTGGTGCATTTTTATTAAATTATATTTATTGTTACTCTATTAAGTTTCAAAGGATTTCATTGACCTTTGTGGTTTTTTTCTCTCATTAACAGTGGGATACCAGCTATTGTTTGCCCCTGGTTATCTCAGTAGGCTTCTGGCAAAAGGCTATCAACTTGCATTTACACCATCACTGCATGGAAACTGAACCTGTGTGGCATGCCTCAAATTCAAGCCAGAGTGAACCAACAAACAGTGACTCTTTTGCATTGTATTTGTTCAAAAAATCAGTATGGCCCTTAGGATGACCCAGACTTACACATTCCATTCTAACAATTTGACGCAATGCATCAATATTTCAGTTAAAGACGCAAATAAATACGTTTGCACAGTGATTTCAACTTAACAAATCTTTGTGAGTTGCATTAAACACTTACCTCCAATACATTTTAGACAATTGCATTGCACACATTGAAATACACTTACATCTTGTAGATGATTACAATCCATCATGGGATATAACTTGGCTTTTAGATTTAAACAAAAAAAATGATCATTTATAACTAGCAAAATTATTGTCATAATTTTTATTTGTTACGTGTTATCAATTTCCAATCAAGTTTACCATCTATGGTTTAAAATGATGGAAAATGACTCACTTTAACTATTCCACCCAAGTTACCATGAATCTTTTTTTCAAATTATAATACTGGTTTCTTGGTTGCTTGTCATGCCTCTCGTGAGAAATTCCCAAAATAACCACTCAATCAAAGCATCAATGGACAATCACATCCTTCTCTTTGTAGCCCAGTGCTCAAAAAGGGCATCTTTTATAAGTTTGGTGTGGGAGACCACCAAGGCAAGGGGTAGCGAACAAGTTGGATGCAAAGAGCCAACATTTTAAATTGTGAGAGCCAAAGAGCCACCCCTTAAGCAGCATTTAAAAAAAAATCAATCTGCCTAATTATTTTTGAAATGTAATTCATTATTTGTTTGAATGAGCCCTGATGAATTTGAGTGTTTTAAGAGAAAATAAAAATACAAGAAATATGAAAATGGATCATTTTGACCGGGAGCCATATGTGGCTCGGGAGCCGCGTGTTCGCCACCACTGCTCTAGGAGTTTTCTTTTGTAACTATTGTAAATTTGACTATAAAACCCCGTCTGGTTGAGCATGGACGTGTTCTGCTATTTTGTGACCCAATATTTCAGCGTTTGCATTATATAACGCTGCAGCACGATTGAACATCATCCACCCGAATAGGGTGTAAATGTGGTTTAACCTTGATGTGTCAGCGGTGCCGTGCTCTCAGGAGGATCCCAGCTCGAGTCTGCATCTGAAAAAGCCTCACTTGGGGGCGAGGGGGGGCTTGTAGATATCCCCCAGCCTGTAAAAACTGTGCATCTGTCCGCTCGTGTGCGTGAGTGCATGTGCCTATGTCATCATCTCGCATGGCTGGCATGGGGCTCCGTGAATTATACATGCACGATGCAATGATCTTATTTTATAGCTGCAAAATGGAAAGGTAAATGGACAAGGCATCTGACATCCAGCTACTTAGCTGCGGTTCAAAGTCTGTGTAAGGGAGATGCACAATTATTGCACTTGACCAAGCCCCAAAATGTACATTGTACAAATTATTATTATTATTATTTTGCTTAGTTATGAGAAAAAAATGCCAGTTCTGGCTACTTTACATGGAGCGAGGGGGAAAATACTCACTGTAGAAGCAGGATGAAGAAGCGTGAATTTGGGATCGAAACCCAAAAAAAATGCAACTCGGCTGGCCTGATTCAGACGAGGAGGTCCCCGAAAGCTGAGATCCGGGTTGCAAAAATACGGGCTCGCATATTCAGGTCTCCTTACTAGTGACAGGCGGCGGTGACAGGTAGACGCTCCCCCTCGCGTTGATACATCCAGATCGGGGGGGATAGCTCCATAAAGCAAGGAGAGGAACCAGGTAGGGGGGGTTGTAACTCAAAAGTAAAGCACCATGACGGCGTCACCGCTTTAAAAAAAAAGGAGGTTGTTGAAGTTGGGTCGCCTAGATAAGAATCGGTGGGATTTGGGGGAGAAAAGTCCTGAGTGGGTCGTGACCAAGTGGGTCGTTGAAGCAGGGAAGCGGCACTCTTGAGACGGGGAGTGTGGAGATGAGATCCTCGGTGAGCTCCGGGGTTTTGTTTGCACGCCCGTCGGAGCGCGTCGCATCCGCACGACTAGCTAGCAGTCTAGGGGACGACTGAACAGACTCGCATGGAGTTCTGGTCCGACGTTCGGCAGCAACTGGCTGGACGCGGACATGGGGAAAATCCGGAATGGACTTCAGGAATCCACTTGAAATTCAGCCACCTGGCTGTTGATTAAGAGGGGAAGATGCAGCTAAAGCTAAACAATGAATATTAATGTAATCACGCGGCGGCCAAAAGATGATTTAAGCTGTTTTAATGCTATAAAGACCAAGAAGAGGCAGTATCAATAAGTATTGTAGCTAATGGATGAGTACCGTATTGACCCCAATATAAAATGACCCTCGTAATAAATCGTTTGAAAAAAAGGCTTTTTGAACACCAAATTTAATTTTAGACACATACCTTTATGACTTAATGACAGTACATTGGAAACACATGATTATAAGAATATATTTGAGAAAAAGAGGCATGTTATTTTGTTTGCACCGATTCAACACAAACAGTTTGAGCAATGATTTTTCTGCTGAAACAAGAAGCACCTGACTGAAATCCACTGATTGCGCTTCTGAAATACCAGGTTGGTTGGATGGTTTCTTCTTTTCGGTCGGAACAAAAACCCGCACTCACTGTGGCTCTTTATGGAATAGTTTGCACAGCCCTGTCATAAGATTTTCAAGACTGAAGTTTGAAGGAAGTCTTTTTGAACACCAGATTCAATTTTATGCGCAAAATAATGACGGTTCATCTGAAACAAATGAAAATAACAATGCATTCGAGAACATAATATTTTGCCTCTTTCAAATCATGCAAAAACGGTCTATGTCTTCTTAATATCTGAGCATTTAAACATCTAAACTAAAGTGCAATCACATTTGTAAATGAAAGTATTTGGAGTGATCGCACCCTGGCAGTGTCACAGTTCAAATAGATTGCATGTCTATCCCTATCAATGACAGCCAATGATAGATATTTGGGAAATATTAGTGCAGGGATTTAAAAAAAAACATGCATTCACTTTGACTTTATGCTTGGTTTGTTTTCTGACATGCAAGGCAACCGTGGAACCTTTAAAAAAGACAGGTGTGTGTCTGTCTAAATTATGTCCAATCGACTGAATTTACCACAAATAACTACTGGATCTTCACAAACTCTAACTTGAGGTATTTGGCAAAGGCAGAAAATGCAGAATATGGATATTATCCACATCATTTGATTAATGCAATTATTAAAAAAAGCTAATACAACTAAAAAATAACTTAAAGGCTAAGCATTATGCGTTGGTGTAAGAAAAAAATGTTAAAACACGACTGATTCCTTTTTTAATGATTTTTAAAAATGTATTACAGCATATACAATGGATACATTCTAGAATTATTATAGTATTAGTATGTCTTATATTATTAAAACTATATTAAAATGCATGCAAGGAGGTTTGTGTGAGTGTGAGGGGTTGTTTGTGTTTGGCAGGTGACTGTCACCTGCCTGCAGTTGGCTGGGTTAGACTAATAAAAGAACAAGAATCAAAACAAGAATGCACATCGTCAAATTATATACACACATAATTGCATACATGCATATATATAGGCACAATTGGTAGAGACAAAAGTGCATGACAGTCAAAACTAAATTCGTGTAAAAGTAAAAAAACAAAACCTTATGAGCCCTTTCTTTTGGAGATGCTTGCCTCTTTTCCCTGGGCTTGTGGGCCAAAAAATATATATATATATTGCAATTTACTCCCGCAAACTAAGAAAAAAAATATTGCAATTTACTCCCACAAAGTAAAAAAACACGTTTGTTTAGGTTCATTTAAGGCACTAAATTGACCATAGCCATGAGTCGGCGCATGTCATTCCGTATGTCAGCCAAAAGTGGTTGTTGTGAGTCAGCCAACACAAAATAAACAGTTTTCGGAAATGGTTGGATGACCTTGCTTGTTCCGTCCTTCACAATTAAACTGAGGCCAATTTAGCAGTGTTGAATTTATTTTCCAGTTCTTCCTCATATTGCCAATAGAAAATCTGATATAAAAGAAATGAAATTGAACATATTAATAAACGGGGCTTTTTTTTTCCATCAACAGGTGAAAGTTCACCACCAGTGGTTTATGACATAAATCCAGAAGTGCAAGGGCTCACTACGAGGACTGAAGAGTGACGGACATTGATACCATTTTAAGGTAAAGAAACATGGGAAGTCAATGGGTTTTTAAAGCAATTTCAAATCTTATTATAGTGCTTTACTATTTTAAGAAATACCCTGCAAACTATTTATATTGTTTTTTTTTAATTTATGTCATGTTTTGTGCCCTTTTCAAATAATTGCATGTGCATTTGTCTGTGAGGAGGAGGTGTAATCTTTTCTCACCATGGCTCCTAACTCGACCAGTAATAAATCCATGAAAACATACCCTAAAAATAGCCCTGGAGCCACTAGTTTTAAAAATCAACACAAAACTGCAGTTGGTAGAATGGGTGATCCAATAAACAAAAGGTTGGTTGTTCGATTCTGGCTCCAACTGCTTGTTCTTGATAGGTCTTTGGGCAAGACACTGAACCTTAATTTGCCCCATGCCATGCATGGTAGCACCACTAGTGTATTAATGAGTCCCTGAATGGGTGAATTTGAGCCAATGTCCAGTGCTTTGGGCACTGTAATGGTGGAGGAAGGAGGGCTACATAACATCTATTCATTTACCATCCATCATTGCAGAAGAAGAAGAATTTTATAAGGAAGTCAGTAGTTTTGGACTGATCAGAATTTTAGGGATTGTATCCATGATATAGTAGTAAATAATATCGCAATGATGGGCAATGCAAAAGCTTATGCTTGAGTCTATCCCAGTTAACATTGGGCAAAATGCAGACTTCACACTAAACTAGTCGCCATACACAGACACAGACAACCATTTGCACTCACAATCACGCCGCCACTAAACAGGACTTGAGCCCAAGTTGCCAAGCACCAAAGTCAAGTGAATGACCCACTACACCATCAGGTGGCACTGTGAATATAATATTGATTAAATGTGTTCTTCATCTTGACAAATTGTAGCATTCATCCACTGTTGGGTTTAGAGAAGATTTATTGATTTTATTTTTACTGTTATCTTTTTAATTTAACATCCTTGATTGGATTTAAATCTGAAACCCAACTGACTTTTGGCCTCGTGATTAAATGCTGTTGCTGGAATTAGCACTCAGGAATAGATGGTGCTTTACTGTAAACTGCAACACATTAGCATTAAAATTCCATTTGTGGGCAGATATGATCTAATCCCAATGGCTAACCGGACAACAACATGTTTTCCTATAAAAGTTAGTTATTTATACTGGATGCAGATTTTATAATACCATAAATAATGGGGATGAAAATATTTTATTCATTGATCACCACAGAAAAGCATGACGTACACCAATTTTCTCTGTGTGATGTGTAATGACTGTGGGTTCCGTGCATCCCAATTGTCACGGTAACATGCAATTTCTGTATAAGCAGTCTGTGCTCTGTCATTATGACTCCCAACACTATGTGAAGTTGTCTTTGCAGTCAAATGGCACAAAGGGTCGATCCACACAGATGGGAGCCAATTTTTGTGATGACGCTCTCCTCCATATTTCCAGTTCAAGCCCTACGTTGCTTCATTTTAAAAATATTTAGTATGGATAGCAGTAACTGTCATTATTGTTTTATATATATTTTTAGCTGTCCTGCATTCATATTTCAGAATCCATAAATGTAATTCAGGATGTATTTGCTTAAGAGGAGTCAGACCAAGTACAAATACTAAACCGAGAAATGAGTATCTATTAACGTCTGAAATGTCATTCAGCTACCTCTCATGAGCCAAAATACATAGCTGAGTGAGTGGTCTCTTTTACCCGTGGCTTGGTATCAAAACAGATGACTGGCCGCGGACAAGAGATTTGGGTCATGCTCAGCAGGTGGAAAGTGAAAAGATGAGTGAGGTTGGCTGCATTCATAAGCTCATATCATCAAACTAAGAGAAATAATATTTATGTATGAACTACCAGTGTAAATGTAAATTCCACGCGGGCGGGTGTCTTATTCATTGCGGTTAGTACGATGTGGGTAAATCTACACATGCACACCCACCCACACATGCAAACAAAACCCATGAAAAGCTACACAGACTGTTAGTTTTTTTGTGCAAAAAAAATTCTTGACTCTGCTGTTTCATTCCACTCTGCCATTCTTTCTTGTTTTCAACCTCCTAAAAATACGGTATACTATCAGATTACTCAAGGGATGGGCAATGTTATAGATTGATTTCAAATATAATTTGTGCTGAATTAACTGAAAGATATGTTCTGTATTTGTTCACTAGAGGAATAATAATGCCTATGTGTTATGCCATAGTGGAGATTAAGCATAGTTGCCATTGCTGTGCCATGTATTGGCATTCCATTTTGGCAGCCAAATAGTCTGACAGTTGGAGCCAGCTAGTTGCACATGTGACACAGATGATTGTACTCAAGCAGAGAGCAATTATAATCTTCTTTTTGATGACTTAACTTCTTTCTTTGTTTTATGAGGTACACATCTGTGATAAATGCTCTACTAGCAAAATTCAGACAAATATACAACAACAGCCAAACAAATGCTGTTTCTCCACTACTTTAGACATAACATTTCATCTCCTGGTTATGCTTACCCAATATATACTTTAATTTCTATGTGGTGAAGGGAGGAGTAAGTGATAATAATAACAAGGGCACAAACACATAACATTACCTAAGACTGCTCATTATCGCTAAGTTACTGCTTTTCTCTGTACTAATTATAAGATAGAAACATTAACATACACATACTATTTTGCTGGAGTACACTCTGTATGTTTAATGATAATATGCGACTTGTGACTAATAAAACTTTGTATCTCTTGCTTGAAAGGTGTAAGTACAGCCACAGTTTAAATAGAACAACTTCCAAACGCATGTTACATCACATAAGTGTTGTTTACATTTCTTGGGTCTGTCTTTGTTGATCTTGTGGGTTTGGAGCCCCAATGCGAGATGCTGTTTGGAGACTTCAAGTCACTCACAATGTGTTTGTCTTCAATTTGTGTCATCTTGCGTGAGCATGTGGACAAAGGCTCCAGAATAATGTGGGGTGTGGTGAATAAGAGAGTATATACTAGCTGGGAATGCAGTGGTGAATGCATCTAGAGTCTTTACTAAGTGGTTTTGCTCATTATGATCAAACACTCGAAACTCAAAGGCGATTTCCATCCTATAAGAGAGGAGCCGTTTGTTGAGGGGAGAAGGGGGAGGAGTGGGAATCAAAGGATGATTCGATAAACGTTCTTGTTCCACACGAAAAGGAATTCTGCGGCTTTTCTGCGTTGAGGAATTCTCCATCCATATCCCTAAATATTGTTTAGACCAGCTAGTTGCAGCTTTGGAAGCAACGAGGCGGATAAAAAGGGTCAACCATATCATGAACTTGACATTTCTCAGGGAATGGGAAGCACCAATTTGCTGTTAACCTGCAAAAGAGACACATTATGTATGCATTATTATTTCTGCCACCATAAATCTTCCAGTAGGATTTCCGAGGATTAGGTTTTTACTTGTTTTTGTACCTTTGCTCTTCTAAATCGTAAAATGTTCCTCTAGATACCAGACTCCTTACAAATACAAGGTACCTGGACTATAAACCACCAGTTATTAAATCGTTACACTGGTTTCCTGTGAGTCAAAAGATAGACTAAAAATATTATTGCTCGATTTTGCTAAAAGGGCTTAAGTCACCTATTCACTTAGTGTGTTTTTAAGTTGTTTTGGAGGTTGTTTAGTGGTGGTTTTGAGGTTGAGACACAGTATTTGTTTTTTTTTCTGTTGTGGAGAAGGACTTTATGTAAGACTATTTTTCTTTGGCTTCTTCCTAAGCCCATTCCCCCTGAGAGTTGAGTTGACAGCAAACTCCAGCGTTAGAAGTTAGATCAAGAATATAGAGGGTGAATTCAGCTCGCTACAACACATCAAGTCTGACAAGAAACATGAATCCAGACTCGATAGGTCTTTTTTTGGCTCATTCAACGACACCCCCCTCATTTAAATTGGGGGGTTTGCAGAATCACTGTCGCTTTTGTTAGAGAAATAACAACCTGGAATAAACACATCCACATTGAGCAAAGATTGCTGTTCAGTCTGGAGCATTTTATAATGCTTACTAAAGTACTTTGTTTTAATTCAGTCCCCAGTGGTGGATGTTTATCTTTTTTTCCAAGTGTGTGTCACTGCTTTGTGCACAACAAGTTGACTCTTTTCTCCAAATGGAAACAAATGCCCATTGTTCATGTTTTGAAAAGAAATGCGTATTAGAGGAAGTATAAAAGAAAAGAAATCTTCTCATTCTAAACCAGTGTGGCTAATTCTGTCTTGAGTGCATATGCCATTAAAATACCTTGCTAACATTTTAGTGGGGGAGACTGCAAGCTTCATTAATTTAATTTATTAACAAGTATTAGAGTTTAGGAATATTTTGTGAAAAATATCCTTCATATAGTTTACTGTACAACCATACCTATACTACTATACATATACTTTATGTTCCTGGCTCCACCGTGCTGAGTGAGTTTTGCTCACATAAAACGGTATAATATATTTGCGTGATATTTATTTATGTCTTTCTCTATTAAAGAGCAATTCTTGTTCTGAAATGCCTACAAATTCCTCCTGACATAAATTGAAAGCATTTATTCTTTATTCCCACTGTGGTTGGCATGTTTCCCATTTGAGTCTCCTTTCAGGCAAGTTGAGTGGTGTGTATTAATGGGCATATACCTCATAATGTGTCATAGGAATACTGTCATTCCTATCTCACAACGACCTCGAATTTAAATTAACTAGTTTTGCCTGGCTTTTCAAACGGTACGTTGCATGTAATCGACAAGCCGCATGCGAAAATAAACCATAGCTCAGAATGATTTTGAGCTATTGTATATTAGTTCATAAATTGGATTTTGATGGCATGGATCCTCTAACACATATTGAGCAGGATAACTGTACAAGAGGAGAAACAGGGTCATGGTTGCGTGCCAGTGAAAGGAAACCCGTCACTCATGCATAGGACCATTTCTATTTTTAGTACCTTGTAGCATGGACCTAACCTAACACCAAAATCAGACGCAATAAATAATAAATCCAGCAAGCGGCTGATATTATTCTTTGGGGTTTTGAAGCAGCTCATGAGGAAAAATGACAGTTAAAATAATAATTTCTTTTTAATGTAAAAAAAGCAGGCTGAAATAGATTTGAGCATCCTCAGAAGTAGCCCGGGAGTGAAGTAAGTGTATATTTTCTCAGAGTAAAAGATAAAAGAACTCCCATCGAGTGTGACTTGTGCTGCAAGATGGTTTTTCTAACGGGCGCTGTCAGCAGCCAGTAATCAAAGCCCTTACACACGTCTGCATTCTCCTCCAAAATATCCCCTTTGAGACAGATGCTGAAAATGGCCACGCAATGTTTTCCATTTGCCTGAAAATCCAATCAAGTCTTCCCAATTTGAAATCAATAACACCAACGCCCCTCTTGTGCTAGGAGTGAAGGATTACCCTTATGCTCGGTTGAATCTTTTCAGATGACCGCACTCCCCGTTCCCCACCATTGTGTCGCCGTGCCTCCTTTTCAGCAACAGTATCAAGGCCTCCCTCGATAATGGTGGCTCTTCAAAAGTATGGTTCGTAGGACGATGTGCGATAGCTCTTAAATAACTGCGAGCTCTGGCTTCATGATATTGACTGAATGTACACAGTGCAGTTTGTAAACTGGCAAGCAAAGCTAGGTGGCCATCACATTATTTGTTGAAATGTACGCCATGTTTTACAGGTTTGTATTATTGGACCACAGCCCTGTGCTTAATTAATTGGAAAGTACCACCTAATCAAAACGGGCTTAAAATAGGCCAGAAAAGTAGGTAATGTGCTTGTATTTCTAATCCAGTTGATTCTATTGTTTTGCCTGTTGTTCATAGTTCTGGAAAAATGTTTTCCTTTCCTATTTTTTTTATAAAGATGATGTACAGGCTTAGTAAGAACTGATCAGTCTTTGGTACAGATTTAGTTAAAATGTAGGGATGGTTCTGCAATTTGGCTGGAGAAGAATGCAAAGTGTACTCAACTTTTCAAGTTTGCACCATTTTACTTATTGAGGAATGGAACAGGAACAATTTAGCCCTATTCAGGCCCCCAAAATGTTTTGTAATGAGATAAATTTGCAGGCTTTCTGTGGAAAAAGCTAAACAACCTAATTGGAGACGGATTGTAATGTGTGTTGTGCCAGGACTTGCTTTCCTCTTTGATTGGCTTTACTAGCATCTTTTACACAAAGATCCCCTTTGTTAATCTATGTCTTTCACAAAAAAACAGCAACATTGCCACAAATGTGCTGTGGAAAGACCTAAACATCCCAAATGAAGACGGACTGAAGTGTGTGTTTTGCCGGGGCTTGCTTTCTTCTCTGATTGTCTTTACTGGCATATTTTACACAAAGATCCTCTTTGTTCATCTTTTTGTCTTTCCCACAGAACCCAGCGATCTAGCCGCAAATGTGCTCACTCACTGACAATTTAGAGACAGCATCACGCCATCAGATTAAGCAGTGTAATGTCAGTTACGGGTGTGACAGGTGTTAAATTTCCATTCATTTTCCCAGCATAGTAAAATACCTGCATGTACATCTGGATAGATGTGTGTGTGTATAAAAAAAAAAGATATATATATACATATATCCATATATATACATACATATATACATATATATACATACATATATACTTATATATACATACATATATACTTATATATACATACATATATACAGATATATACATACATACATACATATATACATATATATATATACATGTATATACATATATATACATACATATATACATATATATACATATACATACATATATACATATATATATATCCAAGGTCCGCTTACAAAAGCCGTATCACATTGACAACAAGCAGATACCGTAGGAAATGGATGGTTAAACCTTGTTGACAATTCTATTTTTGTACAGAATGTCTACAGATGCCTAAAAGCGACAACATAACGCTGTACCGAGGAAGCTGTTGTGAGGGTTTACAATAGCTCAAACTAAAGGTTCTTAAACAATCCCATTGTAAATTGTAGTTGACTAAGCTACCTTCTTCTGTATGCAAGCTGTGGAAGATGTGAAAGGAGCAGAGAATGATTTAAATCTTTTTCAAGACTGAGTAGCAAAGGTGAGCATTTTTCCTAAGCGTCCACGGTGGGCACATCAATCCCCGTCAAACATCTTTGACTCGAGTGAAAAGCACATTTTATGAGCTCACATCGGCCTCGAGCACTGAGATGAGTCTTCGGTAGGCAGAATAAAAAATGCCTTCTGTCAAAAGCTCATTGTCCCAGAATATTTCATGATTTATGCCCTCAAAGTGGTATTGTTTCACAGAAAAGGTCTACCACCCTAAGGTACGTGCACAAGAAGGCAGGCACACTTGATGTAGGATTATGGAAGGCGGTGAGACAATGATAGGACGCTCATATTAAAAGCATTTATCCCTCTCCAGGCGCCAGCCTGTCTGACATGGGCTCAAATTGATTCTTAATTGGGTTTGCATGGACCCCGGATCTACTGTTGATGAGCGCAGCCCCAACGCGGAAATCTGCCGCAGCTTGGACTGCACGGGGAGGAAATGTGATAACACGACCGCCCCGGTGCAAGGAAGAACAGAACCGCTTCTTTTTGAGTCCAGTTAAGTAAGGAATGATAGAATCTGCACATGTGGGGAGCGGATTTAAAAGAAAGATCTGTCTTTTTGACGGAGCAGAACAAAACAGCAGATTCCAAAAAGGGATGGCATTCGTCATTGCGAGTTGCAAAGAGTTGGCATTTACCAGCTGTGGAGCTTTTCCTCAAACGGGGTTTTTCTTTGCATGTGTGTGTGTGTGTATGAGAGTGGGGGTTGCAATAAATCAGTCTGAGTTGCAACGGAATGTAAGCCAGTCCTCTGGAACAGCTTGGTCTCGGTAGAGGTGATTTTGTCTTTTTTAGCCTGACATTCTTCATTATCTATTTTGGCTTGCCTTGCGTGCTCGTGGGCTGCTGGAAAGACTGGTTCAAAACTGAGGAGGGAGGCAACGAGGAGGTGGGTGATGAGAGGGGTATGGTACTCAAATGCTCCCCAATGCCCCCCGGCTGCCGCCCCTTTCCCCTCCTGCAAAGCTCAGCATTCCTCCATTTGAAGAGGAAGGCAGGAGGCCTATCTTACCTTTGCTCACCTCAAGATTTTCTTATCCTCTTCACGTAGCAATAATAATCAGGGTTATTGGTATTATACATGTTATTTTATTATTCATATTATTTTATTATATAGGACAAGCATAATTATTATCATTTGTAATCATCTCAAATTCCTTTTGTTATTAGATTTGTTTAAAAAGCCAGTGTAGAGATACTCTATATTTAAAGTAGCCTAAAATAACACTTGTTTAAGACCTGGTGGTGTACATAAATGTAGTGGTAACACTATATGAAATGAGATATACGGTACATGCCATGTGTGTCACTAAACTGCGTTTTTTTTTAGAAACAGTATTGCTGAGTGCAAAAAAAATCTGAAACAGCTTTCAGTGTGATTTGCAAATTGTTTTGTCAATATAGTATCCCTCTTTCTTACTCCAAATATTATCTTTATTTAAGAATGATTTATGATTACATCATTTTTTTCTTAGATTTTGAGTGTGTTCTTAAAGATCTACCACTTTAATGCGTAGTATGTCATGAATGTTCCCTGGCCTTCTCCATAGAGAAGAAATTCTTTTTACACAGTATCGCAAAACCACATATTCAGATAATTAGATGCGGGAGGGCCCCAGCATCTGGCTCGCCGTAAAATATATGGATGCTTTCAACACAACAGGGCGGGACAAGTGAGTGTCAGGTATTAATCTTCACACCCCAACCCAGGCTTAAGGCTTTTCCCTTTCACTGAGGTGTTAGCACAACTCTGACACCATTTCCGAAGCAGCAAAAACACTGAGTAGGCTTTTGTCGGGATCGTTGTTGCAGGTCTTGGTTGCTGCTTTAGCCCCTTTTATGCTGACTGAAAAATCCAGTGTTCTGCTCACTGTTTTGTGGGTCACTGTTGTATTGACATTAAATTGAAGTATGACAGTTGAAACAGAGATAGTTGCGGACTGTGTATAAGTGGACTTAACAATGCGAAGACCCAAGTTTTAACATTTATGCTTGGTTTACATGGCAACTACAAGGGCCCAAATTATTTTGAAAAATTATTACAGATTTAAAGAGATGGAAACATGCAGATTTAAAGAGCGACAGAACCAGTATGGGTTGTTTTTAATATATTAAAAACCTGCATGGACAGAATACATATCAAAATAATATAAATGGATTACATTACATACTGTTTTGTTTAGTTGGCCTAAAATGACTATTGTCAGATGTTACCCTCAGCAATAGACTTGATTTATATCCAATTTTTATTATGGCTTTGAGATTCACGAGTGTTTTGGGTTCATTTGTTTGTGTTGTTTGAGCAAATGTGGGTCTAAACACATTTCTCAGCTATGAACAAACAATTAGTTTGGCATGTTTTGCAACCTAATACAATAATAATAAAAACAGAATGCTAATACTGTATATATTAAGCAGAGGTCGTGCGCTCCACTTGACCGCTTGCCTCTATGTACAAGTGTCAACAATGCAAATCCCCCCTCTTGTGTAAGGGTCATAAACCGCAGCAGGCACCCTTGAGTTTTCGTTTTAGCAGCCTGCTGGGGTGGTCCATCACAAGCGGCATACTGGTGGGCCACCAATAAGCCAGCAGCAGTAGGACCAGTGACAGGGCAATGTGCTACTTCTATTCTGGTCATCAATGAGGGGAGGTAAAAAAATAGTACAAGAGGAACCTGTCGCGAGTAAATGTATTCGCTTAAGAACATGGTGGTCTTTGTATTCCTTTTCAAAGCACTAAATCCCATTTAACGCACGAGCTAGGAATTTATAAGGCAGCACAACAAATTGCCTGTATGAGCATGATTTATTTGGATAACAAAGTGAAGGTTGAGAAATGACACAGGGTTATTCTGTTTGTTGCGTACACAAAAATATTTCATAAATACGTACAGAAAGAAGCGCAGTTAAAAAGGCCATCATGAAAGCGTCGCCACACTCGATATGGCTCAGAAATGCATGATTTAATGGGCTTCAGATTGTTTTCCTATTCACAGTACAGAACATTCCGATGTTATGCGATAACCAAAACTTTGCGGCAGGATGTGGCTGCTCTATACATGAAAGATTGGGGATCCATTTGTTTCTGTAAGCCCCCTGTTGGATCATGCGACATTCCATGATGCTTCGCGTGAATTCAAAGTAGGCCACTTATGTGTTTTACCGGATTCTGTCTTTGACCAAAATTCCTTGGCTTCTTTTAACTGGGTGGTGTTCTTCTTTGTACAGTATCTTTTTCCCCAAGTTGACTAGATTTGTGGCCTGTTGCGGTGCAACACAACAGCACCACAGAGAACTTCACAAAAAAGGGGCTCCTTCAAATTTTTGGCGGTTCAAACGCAAAAATGAGTGTCATTATTATTCATTGATGTCTTTAAATGGAGGGGATTCAGCGGGACTAAAGTGGGATCACAAGCTGACACACACACAACCCTACTGACAGGTGCTGATGTGGAGGTCAGCTTATTTTCTTCTTCTTTTCAATTTTATTCATTTTTTTTTTATTTTAACAAGCTCAGCCTGGGATTTTTCACCACACACATGGCAGTATTTTGCAGCTCTCGTGCTGGCAAATGAGATGACACCACTGTGCTGCATAATAATACGTTGCAGGGACATATTTGGAAATGCTTATAATTGTGTTGTGCATGTTAGACAAAGAAAGAAGAATGTTTTAAGGTTGGTTACCAGGATTAAGTTCACATGTTTTTTTATCAGGGTCAAAAGACAACAATCATGATCAAACTAAATCAATGAGTGGTGTCAGTCGCTGTTACAGTACAGTGGTATATCAGTGTCAAATAACACTGTCATAAATCACCGTGTGGTATGTAAAAACTTTATTTTTCATTGTGGCAAATATTTTAGGGGATGAACGAAGCTAACTAGTACTTAAAGTCTTTCAGAACTAAATACACACGTCTTTTAAAATTGACACAAACAACCAACCATGATCACACTCATACCTAATGATAAGGTTGTTATATTAATAATAAGAATAATATACAAATTATTGCTATTATGGTTGGGATCACTTTAAAAAGCAGTATTTGTCAAACTCAGCCATGAATACCGAGAGCAAGAACATATTGTCATGGAAATGCAGGCACTCAGTGATATATTTTGTTGGGTACATAATGTCAGTGGAAGTGTTCCTGTGAGCATTTGTTGGAGTGAAGAGTAAACTGAAGGAAGAGTTAAGGAACATAGTGCACTTCTCCAATAATGTGGAACAATCTTGTTATCAAATAGGCAAATCCTATGTTTATGCAAACTGATCCTGAACCACTTTCTCTTTCTGTAAACACTGTATATTTACCCATAATTTCAAAGCACCTAGGAATTATTACTTTGCATTTGCAATTTATTTTAAGTGAATTCTGTAAGGCTCAAGGAAGCTTTCTTTCAAGTAACCTAAAAATTAAATCAGGTTTGGGTATCCATAAATTATAGTAACTTAGTTATAAACTTGAACTTTTTCTCAGAACTTTTTTCTCTCAGATTTGTGCTCTACATCGTTGTGAATTATTGATCAAATGTAACATTATCCATCAAAATAAGTGAATATGAAAAAACAGCAGACTTTGTTGTAACAATAGGATAGTTTTGAAACCAATACCAAAAAAATATTTAAAGCCACATATCTTAAACTTATATCACCCATTTAAAACAGCATCGATTTTAAAACCTAAGTAAAATTTGCTTTAATCTTTTCTCTGAGCTTGTGCGGCAACATAATAATTGTGCTCCTGATTATAATGATATTAAGAGGTAGATTCAGTCGGGTGAATCCAATGCATGCCTTCAGGCACCAAATCTACAACTAACCAAGAAGTAGAATATATTGTTAGCACTCTGATCAACAACAACAACAACAACAACAGAAAGCTTTAGATCTTGGTTTGTCAACACTTAAAAATGCAGAGGTCATGTAAGCAAACAACTCCTGCATTTGTCTGTTTTCAGTAAAAGCAATCTTGTATAAATGCAGTCATGCAATGCTGACTTCCAAATGGTCACTTGTTGTTCCTTAAAAGTAGTGTTTTGTGTGCACAGCATGCATTGATTAGCTCCTGCTTGCACGGGAACAACAAACCCCTTCGACTACACCACCACGATCATGAACAACAGCAGTAGTCCAAACCAACTCACCTACCAGCCCCCACCACAGATTGTGGCTTCGACTGTTGCCCATGTGAAATATGCAAATGAGATGCTGTCACTGATTCTCTTTGAACTTCTATTTAGTCACGGGTTGAGAGGAATCGAAGAGGTAGAGATTTGAAAAGGAGAGCAGCAATGCAAGCCCATAGCGCCTTTTTCCCCATCCATCTCCTAGACTTCGTTTCATTTGAATAATATATGACAGAATTTAAAAAGAAATCGTTCTCAGATATACTTTGCTTTCATACACATCAACAGTTCAAAGATGCGTCTTTAATCAAATGTTAAAGGGGTCCAGTTGAAGCAAATGTTTTCAATTTGTGGTTTGGAACTAAATTCCAACCGAAATATTAGATATTCACCGACTATTATTTGTTTCACGCTGCAGTGCAACAACTAATAAAACATTACTTTAATGTAAAATGAGAAATGCTTTGGCGTTGGATCTAGCCACAAGTATCCTCCGTGAACAAATTCATGGCAGCTTACTTTTTGCTTGATCATGGCTAACAATATGATTCTTGATAGTATGTCACAGTGTTAATTCATTTGAAACTATCACACAAACATGAAAATGTGTAGGACAAGAACAGTATCATTTGTGTTCGATCTCATCGCTTTTCTTTTTCATTTAGGCTTGACATGGTTGTTGGCAATACTCTTCCCTGTGGCATGGAAAATTTACATGTTATATTTGTTTTCACTTTACTCGGACTTCCGTTTTTGCAGTTTTCTTGTTGAAGAGCAATACATTATTATTTGCCACTAATCTTTCTTCCGGGGCTGGCTCACACAGAACCACTGTTGTCTTGAAAAGCTTCATTGAATGGACTGATTTGATTGACTGAGTCATGTCATGTGGGAGGAGTTGTAGTATACATGATTGGATTGAACATTTTTATTTCAGCAACAAGAAAAACTGCCATAAAGTTAAACATGTTTTGTTTATAAGGCACTACTCTCAAACGCCTACACAATTTCACAGATCGAACAGGTAATTTGAGGGAGAAAACGAACAAAAATGTAGTAGGGAGCCATGTCCAAATTTGGACTAGAGTTGAGAAACTCTGTTCTGGTATGCTAGAACCCATGCTGTTACCCAAAAATGAATGATACCAAAAGTCCCCTTTGGTTGTTTCAAAAGATATTTCCTGCAACTGCACATGAATAGAAAAACTCCATCCTGTTTTTCCCCTTCAAAGAACAAAACGACACCCAAAAGGATTTACATGCTGACTCAATTCTCGCAAATGAGAAAAACAAAACAAAAACCCTGCAAAAAAAGAATAGATTGTATCTGCAGGATACGCGCATGTGGTTGCATTCTTGAGTTTGATGGCCAGCAGATAAGCCTCTTGTTCCAGTGGCACATGACATTTTACAGACTCCATTTGGGGAGAATTTAAAGGCTCGTGTCCATGACTGTTGGGCCACGTCAAGACAGCCTTGTGAAGATGTGCTGGAGCGAGCCTAATTAAAGCCACTGGCCTCTGCCCTCTTCCATACATACGTACTTCCCATTGCCACACTTGGGCGTCGGAACATGTGCTCACCAATTGATCTGAGCCTCTAACCCCCCTTCACTATATTTCTCTCAGACATGTGGAGCTCAAATGAAAAACTGGTGTGTGATTAGCATGCGCATACTTGAATCCGTTCCATTATAATTTCCAATACATCTGAAAAGCCGCCACTAAAAATAATGTTAACAAGATGCTAATCCCCTTTTACTCTGTCACAAAGCAAACAAATTATTCTTTTTTTTTTTCAAAGACGAGTTCTTGTGGGACGACGTCATTTTTTTTCTCATTGAAAAGAATGTACCGAGAGTTCCGTCAAATTCAGGGGCAGTATGGTGAGAGTACATAAATCTGGTCTCCTGCTGTGGGCTTCCACTAGCGTTTAGAGTGATTGACCTCTGCAGGTTTCCAGAAGCCAGGAAACAGAAGAGTGCCCTTGACTCGCTTGGTATGAGAGGGGAATCAGAAAAAGAAAAAAGTAAAGCGCTCTAAAAACCCATGGGATCATTCAGGGCAGTCAAGCAGGTTGTTCCATATCCGCTTGTTTAAAAAACGTCTGCCATTCTGGCAGAGAGGACTGAACCCATCTGCTTGGCCAGCAACAATGGGAGCCAGATGGAATTAATGAAACAATTGTTGGGAAGACTCATAATTAAGCAGCTTTGTTGCTAGATGATTTGCATGGCTAAAATATACATTGGTGCCATATATAAGACACATGGCTCCAGCCTCTGGGGGTTTCCAGAGTACATTATCCCTCTCCCCTATCCATGTGCACTTCCCTTTTAAATCCCAACTATTACTAATGGTAATCTCAGAGCAGCATTTTAGTTAAACTCTAGAGCACATTTATAGCCAACACAAGTGGGGATGGTATTGTAAAAGTCTGTCAAAATGCAAAGCTCCTAATCATGTGGGTTTGCTCATTTGTTGGTCACTACAACATAAACGGGAAGCTAGTTTGAACAAATCTAAAAATCTTTAAACATATTTCAGACAAGCCAACAGACCATATTATATGATGTCTATTATTGTGATCAATACAATTCAGTTCACACAATAAAACCCTTACCAGGCTATTAGAGATTGATACTCTCTAAGAACGGAAACTAAGGCCGAGATTAAGAACAGAAGACAAATGTATTAATAAAATAAAATAACAATACATCAAAAGGTGAGGGTGGAATTATAGTAACACAAATGAAGGTATCAACTGTTTTAACTTTAGTTTTTCTTTGATATCAGATGAGGTTGAAGAATAGCAAAGCAGTACTGGCCCTTGCAGAACATTCCGAATGCACTCTGCTAGCAAGACTAAAATGAATGATGACCAAGATTTTGTGGAGTTAGGACTCGGGTAAGATTAGAAAAAAAAATGTAATTATGGTCTTGGGGAGTTAAGTCCTAGAAAGGTGCAATCAAAGAAACAAGATAAACCCAATGCGTTTGAAATGAGACACTGGGAGTTCATGCTCATCCGCCAACAGATTTAGTACTGTTTGTGTGATTTAATTGCTTTCAGGCCCGATCAAATGCACTACTTTGTTAACCTTGTCCAGTACATAAAATGAGTTTTAGAGCTCCTTATAACGTCATCAATTGTAAAGGGCATATTTGCAATAGCAAATCTTAAGGGGAAGGAAGGAACATTTTAAAGACCTGGAAGTGACCCACTTTCAAGCTTACATTGAGTGTTGGATTGTTTTATTTAAATGGCTATTTCTGTAGTCAACAAGCCTAACATAAAGTACCCCACACATAAACCACGGTAACAATTTTATTACACTTTGTGAAGGTTTATTGCAAGGGTCAAATTGACCCCACGGGTAAAAGATCTTAGTCAATTTGAAGGTAACAGGAGATCTAAAAGCATGGCTCGACCGCATTAACCTCATTCACTTGGTGAAAAAAAGATGCAACTTTGGGGGTTAGTTTTAGGTTGTTTGGCAATAGAGTTAGTGTTAGTTTAGTTTAAGTTTATGTTACAATACAATTTGGTGAGAGCTTAGGTACTATGTTGACTGCGAACATACTAAACCGAAGATGAGTCCCCGAGTTTCTTCACGACTCAACTTTTCTCTGAGGAACTAAAAGAGAATCAACGGCGCCTGTGCTGGTTACAGCCAATTAGACTATTCTCCAATACTCCTTAATTGCTTAGAGACATGGTAAATCGACAATCAATTCCACCCAATGCACAGTTGAATTAATTGTTTGTTGGGCATCCTAATTGAAAACAGGAGAAACTGTGCAACATTGAACAGTTCTTTAAAAGGCAGTGACTTCTTTAAAAGGCAGTGCTGTCAGCTGGGGTAGGCTCCAGCTCCCCCCACGACCTTACTGAAGACAAAGCAGTTCTGAAAATGAATGAATAATGAAAAAACAAATTAACATAAAGTCAGATTTACAAAAATACAAATCGTACAAAAAACAAGGAACAATGAACTAACATCATGATAGAATCAGGCCTGAGGTTAAATACATGAGGTAATTGGAGATAACAAGGCACAGGTGAAGTAAACCTCGCTGGAAGAACAAGGTGAAGACAAAATAGCAGAAGGGGCAGGAAATGCAGAAAATGATACACAGGCAAGACATACGCCTGTTTTTCTTCAGCAAGATAGTCCCATCTTTGGTTAATAGAAGACAATGGCCCCCATATGTTTCTTATGTTCAATCTATGTGGTAATGTCCTGCTTTAAAAAGACTCCACTCAATGTTTTGAAACATTGAAGCCTATATTGCCCTATTTCAGGTCTATCTCAGATTATGCAAAGCATTTTGGTGGGTGAAAATCATCTGTCACTATAAACCATTGTTTTGAGATGGACTGCTGACTGTCTCTTCTTGTTTGTCATTTGAAATCGTAAGCTTTTTTTCCTCTACCATTTTCTTTTCCAAAGCTGTTGATTTTTTTTCTTCTTCTGGCAATCAGTCCAGGTTTTACCTGGCCTATGACCCAAAGTTGGCAGGGATACACTACAGTTCACCTAATGAAGACAGAATTCAGCAAAATGTTTATTTTTACGCTTATTTTATACCTTTTCAAAGGGAGACCTCTTCAGAAAAATTGATTCATTTGATCGCTGATGAACCCTACCAAGAAGGTTCAGATTTGTGTTAATTAAAACACACCAAAGGATTCTCCTAGTGTTGAAGCATCACCAAAAGTGCAACCAGTGACCCATTACATGTATGAGACTGTTTTAGTGTAGTTGTGATGCTAAACACTAGAATTAGCATGAACTTGGCCGTTGAAATATTTCACTCTGCCCCTTTGGATCAAATTGAGAACACATGTTTAAGAACCAGCGAGACCTCGAGGGCAGTGCACACACAAGGTGGAGAAAGGTTTGCTGTTGTAATGAGACATTGTGGTGCAACACGTACGGGTTCCCATTAAGGGCAATTTCATAGTGTGGTCTGGCTTACCAACTTAACTGCACGTTGAAGTATGAAAGAATTACATCTGTGGGGAAAGTTATTCTATATTTTAGGTTCCTTTTTACAAGAGACACACGCAGTTGTGTACATTTGCCCGCAGACATCACTTTTCTGTATCAAATGTATGTGTTCTGCAACAACAACAAAATATAAATAATGGTCCAACAGTTCCATTTATTTCACAGGGGCGGTGACATATACATAAAAGTGCTTGTACGGTTTGAATCGATACAATGGTTAGTTGAATCGCCCCAGGTATGCATTTGGAACTGTAGTCATAAACCTTGACTACACCAAAATGAAGATGCAATTAAGAAAAAGGGCTGTAAAGCGAGATAAATGGTAAGGAGGTATGTGTTTTGTCTATGTGATTCATAACATAGTGGTTTGGGAGAGAAACTGTGGTTTTAAAACAGAATCGTCGTGTAGATTACCTCGTATGAAGTAGAGTACACCTCAAAAGTGGTTGGACCGCCACCAGGTTTTTTGTTATAAACATGCCACTAGTGAAATGTCTTTTTAACATTTACAAGCCCATAAAGCATCCCTACAAACATTCCATTGACCTGGAGTTGTTGAATGGTCACAGCCTGGGGATTTTTAGAAAAATAGGTTTTAATCTACTTCCCAGCCTTTTCTTTACTTGCTGAGATGAACATTTCAATATAATATCTATAATATTATCACACTTATCCTAAGCCTTTTTCTATTTCAAACCTGGGATCTTGTAATTAATTATTCTTTTTTATTTTATTTTCAACAGCACTTATTATGGGCAACATCGTGGGTTGACTTTTGGACAAAACTCATACGTGCAACGAGCCGGAATCGATCTTACCTTTGCCTGCACCAAAGTCAGGTGAGTGAACCACTACACCATCAGGTGGCATATGTTATTCTATTATATATATATCCATAAATATTCAATTACTTGGTGCTGCAGTGTGTGTGTGTTTCATTGGTGTTCAAATGACGCATATCCTATTCGTAGCACTAAAGAGCATTCATTTTCTGAACTGCTTATCTTCACAAGGGTCATGGGGGTGCTGGAGCCTATCCCCGCTGACTTTGGGCACGTGGCGGGGCACACCCTGAATCGGTGGCCAGCCAATTGCAGAGTCGATCACGCTCACACTGATTGGGGAAATTTAGATTGTCCAACCAGCCTACCATGCATGTTTTGGGAATGTGTGGTGAAACTTGAGTACCCAAAGAAAACCCACAAAGCCCTGGAAGAACATGCAAACTCCATACATGAGGACCAACCTGGATTTGAACCCAAGTCCCCAGAACTGTAAGCCAATGCGCTGACCACTTGCACCACCGGGCTTCTCACTGGATAAAATCTCATCTGAAAACAATCACTTTTTGGAATCAGAGCAATTTTGCGCTGCAATAGCCATCACTAAAAAAATCTTGTTCAGGTCACCTCCTTTGGGCTTGTCAAAGCTATGGGTCCATTTATTACACTCAATCTATGACAGCCATATCCATTTATTTAAAGATGTCCTGCGATGGCTTATTTAAATAGTCCTAGTTGCTTTTTATGTCACAGTGACATTAATATTACAACATGAGAGTGCCAATGATCCAAGCCTAGACGCTGATAAATTCACAAAAAGATGTCATAAATTAGAGCCTTCAGCTATACACAGAGCAGACTGATGTTTAACTCATAAGCCATGCATTGCGAGGATCGTTTAAAGCTTCAGCAAACTTCAAACTCCAGCAGCAGACGCAAGCTTACATTTTATTTATAGACTCATGGCTGTTTGCTCCGACAGTCTACGATGAGAGCGAGCCATCTCTGTATTGCTATTATGAAACGATTAGAGTAACCAGCCGCGTTGCGCGTGAAAGACTTGAAGAACACATACTACATGTGATAACTAGTTTACATTTATATATGCACTTGTCACCTTCAGCAGCCATCACGTAGCAGGGCTCCGGGTGTCATGCTAGGTAGTCCTATAGTTCTTCCATACAATTTACCAGACTGGACTCATGTTTGAGGGAAAATATGAAGAGACTTGAGATGCGTTGGCACACATTTATCTGACAGTGCGGAATTGTGGGAGGCAGACAACATCCGGAGGAGAGAGCGGTGAAGTTGGGGGGAGTTAAAGAAAGAAAGCTCCCCCCTGCAAGGCAAGCTGCCCTGGCTTTGTTTACAACAAAAAGCCATTGTTTGATGTGGTGGTGCAGCTCGGCTCCAAAGCTCTCGCTCCCACAGGATGCACTGCAGGGAAAATGCCAGGCAGACAGGGTCTTGCTGCTGGATGACTCCTACCACCCCCCAATAAAAAAATAAATAAAAAACTCAACCCCCCTTCTCCCATCCACAAAATTGGCATTGTGTGTAGTCCTCCCCAGGCCTCACAATGTATTGTTTTGATGTTTTCTAGAGGAAGGACAGTATGATGACACTGCAGACCAATATTGTGAATTTGAATCAGTTCTCAATTATAGTATCTTAATACAGTCAGGTCCATAAATACTGGGATATTGACGCAACTCCTCTTTTACGGCTCAACAGATTTAAATGAAACAAACTGGATGTATTTTGATTGCAATATTAGCTAATTTGTGATTGGGTGAATCAAAATGAGGTCTATAGTCAAGGAATTACAACGCATTTAGATTTGCCTTAAGCTTTTTGAAGGGAGCAATCTTGAATAAAGTCAAAGTGACATTAAAGTAAGTTGCAATGATAGCCTATAGTTTTGAAGCCATGGATTTTACCAGATGTTGGGTTTCATCCCTCGTTATATGCCTGGGACATATCTGGCTGTCTTTGGATTACTTGTATGTATTAAGTATGTGACTACTGACAAAGGCAGTAGTTTGAATATTTGAGTTTTTCAGGCAATGTTAGCTGTTCATATTCAGCCAAACCCTTCAAAGCGTATTGGATATAGTATACAGTTTTAGTAGAGGCCTGGCTGAGAATCACCCGGGATGAAACCCAGCGTCTGGATATGTCCACAATTTCCAGACTTCAGCAGGGTGATATTGACTGCCAAGAATTTGCAACATCAAGTATTTCATTCATATTGACCTGTTTTGGGCCAATACGAACAGTGCAATTCATTGTGTACTGGGTAAAATGCGGTGAAGGCAATGATTAAAAGTAGATGACACACTGAAACAGAATCACCATCAGTAGAGGCCAGTAATTGAGGAAGCAATATTTTATGTTTTATTGTTCTGTATGTTTTATTGTATATTCACATTTCATTGAAAAAAAATAATTCTACCTTGCAGAAAACAAATTCAGGGGATTCGTGAGGGATTTTCTTACATTTTATGGTAATAATATGGCCACATCCCTTCCAAGTGCTTTTAAATTATAGCAAAATGGGACATTTTCATGACCAAATATAGCATTTTCATAGCACAGCATGACAGTCATGTTTGCATAAGTGCTCAACAGCAGGTCTTGTTTTCACATGCTGTGCAGCTCATTTGGCTAGAAAATACACACATAGTACTTAATTTTGCTCATAAACTTCCCTAAATTCTCTGGCATGTTGCATTTTTCCACAGCATGCCGGGCAAACTTCCTGTTTCTCTCTCGCCCGTTTCATTTTCTGCCATCTCATTACCACAAATCAAGCTTCACGCCCTCGTTGTACTAATGATGCTACTGTTTAATTGAAACAGATGTGAGCAAGATTATTAAATGCTCCTTTGAAAAGTACATCAGCAAAAACAGACGGATGACTGTATGGTATTAATAGGATTCGCTCTTAGAAATGGAATAATTATGGAAAAAAAAATAAACAAGTGAGGTTTATCATGCTGGTAAATGAAACATCAATCCCCAGATACCAACCAAAACATGGGCTACTATAACAAAAGAGCAATAAAATTGGAGGCTTGTCAGACATTTGTTTTGTATAATGGTTCATTGAAATTTCATTTTTGATCTTCATGCAGAAATTACCCATGCACAATATTTCTAAACAGAGCCATATGCAAGAATGCATTATTTGTTATTCATTAAATGGCTGTAATATTTCAATAGAATATATTAAAGAAACATGTCTCTTTTTTGGAAATACTTCCAACATTGGCAAAGTCGAGATTTTTCCATTTTAAAAGCCAACACTACTTCTCTAGTAGCCATTTCAATCGTTAAGGTTTTGTTGAACGGCTTTATCCCAGCTAACTATGGACACCAGGTAGCGTACACCTTGAATCTGTGGCCAGCCAATTGCAGGCCACAAGGAGACGGATTAACCAGTCACACTCACATTCAGACCTAGGGCCAATTTAGAGTGTTCAATCAGCCCATCTTGCACGTTTTTGGGATGTCTCTTTATCTCATACCTCCACTTCATTTATCTTGACTATTGGGAGAAATAATAACATTTTAAAGCAATAAACAAATTACCTATCAAATAAATTACTTTAAAAAAAAAGAACAGACAACTTCTTGCTAATTTTAGGGTTCAAGAGGAGACTGTTTACTTAAAATGGGATAGCCGGCATGTGATTCTGTGGTTTTGTAAATGCGGTATGAGTATTTATTGCATGTTTTTTTGTTTTTTAACAGTTTTATCGTAAATTAACCTGATTGAGGATGTGTTGTTGTGCAGTCTGGTATTCTACAAATGAATGGGTCAAATCTTTATGTAAATGTTTTCTGATTTCTTCAGTGGAATTTGTAAAAGTTAAAAGCATTTATGAATGTGAAAGAGCCTGGTAATTAGGGTTCGGTACATTTCCATATGTCTGAAAACCATGACCCAGTTAGATGACCAATCAAAATTACTCAGTAACGATGCATTATATAGACAACCAATCAGGTACAAACTATAGTGGCTATGACATCAGAGCATTAAAATTATACTGTATGCACGTTCTACTATCGCTAATGCAATGAAATACTTGCAGAAAAAGATTACCTTAGTAAGCTCACTTGCATGAAGTTAATTAAAAGAATTTGTCCTGAGTGAAAGTTGCAATCCAACTTTTACCCTAGGTGCTATGGAAACAGAAGCAAAAAAATATATATAATTTTAAAGCACCGTGGCAAGTGTAATACCTGTGGTATTCACACGAATATATTCTTCAAATTAGTCATGCAGCGGAGGTGTGGTAGAAATCCTCATTCAAAAGTGATGTATATTCAACTAAATGTTTCTAGATGGCTTCCAGTTTAGCTGTTTGGTTTGGATGGCCTTTTAGCGGTGACTTAAATTCCCTAATGTCAGTGTGTATTTTCTCTATCAATGAAGTGGTTGAAAGGAAATGTGGGGAGGGAGTCTGCCGACATGCCAATCAGGATATGGCCTGCGCTCCAAGCCACAGAGGTATTTCGTAACAGTAGCCGCTGCTATGTGGCGATAATCGTTGCCTTAAGCAAAATGGCCCGGCTGAGCAACATGTGGCGGTGATCCAGGACCTAAATCCCCTCTGACCTCCTTACAACCAGGGTGGGATAAAAGGAAAGTGCATGCACCGCCCTCTAGAGGTGCTGGCGCCCGAAATAGGAAAAGGCAAATCTCCAACGACATCACTAATAGCTCATGTCTTACATCAACTCCCATCCGCCTGATTGGCTGCAAGTTTTGACGTGATGATTTAGAATCGTGGACTGGAGACAAGAGTGCACTGTCTTTTTATTCCTTTACTAAATTTTTCATGTCAGCAGAGAGCATGCTCTAAAGTCGAAAGTCCTTGAGGAATCCTGAGAAATAGAGTGAGATATGTTTTGCTGCGCCCTTCCTTTTAAGATGTGATGGCCCTGGCATACTCAGAGAAGAGCAGCCCGAGCATTAAGAAAGATTACTGACCAAAAAAAAAACAGTCAAACTGCAGCTGTCATTTTTTCCTTTAAAATGAAAAACAAATCTTATACGAGTTTGTCAAGATATTTTGTGGGCAGCTGTTTCACATTCTCGACAGTCATGGTTTGATATTGGGCCTCAAATACAAAGCGGTTTCCTTGAGATCTGTGGCTCTTGGTATCGGAAAATCAAACAATCGACTTTGTTGTCTGATCTCACCCGGCAGGAGGCTATTGGTCATCGTGATCTGATTTGACTTTGATGGAAAGCAGTGAACTTATGTCTGTCTTTGTTGTCATTATTGGGGGCATTGAATAAACATGAAGTCATGCGATGAATACTGGTCCTGTACGTAGCATTTTGTGGTCCAATTCCGTTACAACCAAGCAAGTTTATATAGGTTTCAGTCATATTGCAGAAAGAGAATATATAAGTGGGTTGAAAGTCACTGGTAGAGTTGCAGTTCACTTAATGTTCACTGTTGCTTTAAACTTGGTTAAGTTTCAGCAACCATGTGATAGGATACACTAAGTAGAAAATAGATTGACTCAAGCACCATTGGTAGTGTGACACGCCTAGAATAGGTCCCATTCAGGTCATTAGCAAAGCAGAAAATGTATGGAATGCAATGCTATTGGTAGTTTAGTAGTACAACGAGCTTAATTCCATAGTCAAGTGTATCTCGAGTCTAGATAATGTCTAGATTCTAGACATTAAGTAGACAAAGCCTCCATTTGATGGACAGTTTAGTGTGGGAAGACTGTGTCTTTTTATTTTAATGCAGCAACAAGTTGTTTTGCAGAAACAATTGTTCTTCAGTTGTGAATTAATGAATTGCTCTTTGTTCGGTTTATTTTTTATTTTTTTAAGATTTGGCTTGCAGTGAAATGCGACAGGACTGTTAATAATTCCTCCTGCGGCGGGAGCGGTGTGATGAGTCAGGCTAAATCTTTATTCGGAATATAAATAAGACTTTGCCTCTGTTGCTGCTCTCTCATCAGTGCCACACTGCAGGACCAGCAATTTGGGAGGCTGAACTGTAAGTGACCCCCACAGTGAGGAGCTGAATATGCACCCCAAGTTTATGTTTTGAATTTTTCGAGCCTCATCCCAGTGGGTATTTTGTCTCATGCTGTCAGGACAGGTTGATCCCTGCTACAACATCACACCTTAATCAGGTTCATCCTAAAACATGTCAGCACAGATTTTATATGTTCACAAATCATAGCATTAAATCCTAATCCTCATCTTTGGGTTGGAGAACAAACTACATTACCACTGATCCTACTTTATGAGAATGCAAAATATTTCATGGCTAACAATGATAACAATTCTAAATTTGTGTACATATTTAGTCACAAACATTAAAAAAACATAAGATTGATCGATTCCAATTTTGTCCCTGTAGCATGGAAGCAGTGGCATTAAACTTACATGGTGCAGGTTTGAAACCTTTGTTTTGCAGCATAGATATACATTAAGGATAACAAACATAACAGAAATGTATTAATAACAGAGCAAATGCTTGAAAAGCCAATTAGAGGAAAAGAAAGCCTGTCGTTCCAAGATGATGAGTTTGTGATCACATTGTTTAAAACAGTACCTCTTTGATTTGAAATATTAATGGGAAACTTTTTGGGACAACTGTTGCATTAAATCACTTCAGAAGCTATGAGAATGAAAAATCGGTTTAAAGTGCAGATCATTAATCAACAGTGGAACAAAAACTAAACTGTGGAACACAAAAACAACGTACAGATGTTCTTTTCGTTTTCACATTTGTCACAGTCACGGACTCCTGGACGCAGCAACTTAATGTTGGCCGCTTCCATAATAATTTGGCATCAAAGATATTAAAGAAGAAAAAAAAATTCAATAAATTCCACACCACAACTTAACGATTTTAGAATAATCCATCACCTGCATTTGTTGACCTTGATTATAAAGGAAGCAAAAGGCCCCTAATTTGCTTTAACTGTCAATACGTATGTACACTTTTACCTTTAGGAGCATTCATAAAAGTATTTGCATCTGCCCAATAAAATTACATTAGTCAGAGACATTCCAGTGACAACTATATCACAACTCACAAGCTTTTAAAGTTTTTAGTTGGATCATCCATTGGAAAACTTTTTTTCAAAGCTCAACTCTAAAAGTTCAATCAAACATATCCAACTGTGCCAAAGTTTAATGTCTGGAATAAGTAATGTCAGAGGCAGGCATCCGCATCAGAGGCAGAGGTGCAATGCCAGTGGTGAGGAGATTAAATATAATGCGAATATCAAGCAAAAGTTTTTTTTTTGGGTAGGGGGATTGATCAAAATATATGAAACCAAGAATTTCTATTGCGCATTTACATAGAAATATCAATTCCTTGTTTTAACTTTGCTGATAAAAGCCGCCTTGTGGTGTAGAGGTTCACTCGCCTGACTTTAGTGCAGGGCAGGCGCTGGCTCGATTTCCACTGGTGGCGGTATCATTGTGAGTGTGTATGGTCATTTGTATCTGTATATATTTATATCTATATATACATATATACATGCATTTATACATATATATACATATCTACATATATACATGCATATATACACATATATACATATCTACATGTATACATGCATATATACACGTATACATATCTACATATATACATGCATATATACACATCTATATATAAATGCATATATACACATATATACAAGTCTACATGCATATATACACATATATACATTTCTACATATATACATGCATATATACAAATATATACATATCTACATATATACATGCATGTATACCCATTTACATATATATACATACACATGCATATATACCCATACATATAAACACATACACATGCATATATACACATACACATGCATATATACACATACACATGCATATATACCCATACACATGCATATATACACATACACATGCATATATACACATACACATGCATATATACACATACACATGCATATACACATACACGTGCATATATACACATACACATCCATATATACACATACACATGCATATATATACACATACACATGCATCTACACATACACATGCATATATACACATACACATCCATATATACACATACACATGCATATATATATATATATACACATACACATCCATATATATATATATATATATATACATATACACATGCATATATACACATACACATCCATATATACACATACACATGCATATATATATACACATACACATCCATATATATATATATACATATACACATGCATATATACACATACACATCCATATATATATATATACACATACGCATGCATATATACACATACACACCTCTTAGTAGAGGCTTTATAAAGGGTGAGAGGGGTCCACACTATTGGGGCTTGTCACCTTTAAGTCAAGTCAACACATTCCAGTAAGGGTATGTGATCCCTTGGGGAAAGATGCATCCACAAAGATACATATCCACACTCACACATACTTCTTTCTGCAGGGGGAAAAATACGGTACAGTATAGTGTATGCTGTAAACTAACCGATTCAAAGAGTGTTGTTTTTCATTAAGCCGATTAATCACACTGCCATGTTTGCACGTGATTTTATCCTCAGAATTAAAAGTGATTGGAGCATCCACATTTAATATCGTCTCTTGTAGATTGTCAGTGAATATGCAATATACAGTACATACAAACATGCATTTGCATGTACAGTATGGCATTATTTGTTGATCTGTTGACAATCTGGATCAAGCTCTTGCAAGGTTGGTTGCTTTTTTATTTGTTGGTAAGAATTTACGAGCGTGAAAAGGTACAAATCTGTTTCAAATGGATGCCGGCCATCATTTAATGGAATTTATTACCTCAATGCTGTTTGCGAGCTCATAATGCTTCATAATGCATGACCTCTTCATGCCCTTCGGCAGCAAGCCCCCAATGAGCTTCACAGAGCCACAAAAAACACCAGACGTGGTGTCAAAATGAATGAGAACAATGCAATCGCGGCTTTAATACGCCTCTCAGTGCTTCCCGGGCAGAAACGTGTGATAAAACAGCACACATAACACAACTTGTTCTTCTTGTCATACCATCAAGCAAAAAGGCTTAATAGTAGAGAAAAACAGCAGGAGTTGTCATGGGGCGAGTTTTTATACACAGCATTGACTGGGGGAGAAAGTGTACCCGTTTTGAACGGCCAACAAACAAGCAGATCTTTTCTTTTTATTAGCCCTATCAGGGAAAGAATGAAAATCTCTCCCGTGGGATGGTGTGCATGAATAGACAGCGGTTCTAGAGTAAACCTTTTCTGTCCTTTCCTGTCTATGCAATGAGAAGCCTCAGCCGTGTAATGTTGTTGGTTACAGACGGTAGGGTGAACCCAATGGTACATGCTTTAAAAAGAAAAGAAAAAACTAAATAAATGCAAGTTGACAGGCAAAATGGGGGACCAGTTAGGCTTAGTGCTATTAGCATGATAAAGAGGACAGGCCACAGTGTTTCTGCACCCTGCGTGGAGGGTGAAGAGGTTTAAGGACTGAGCAGCAGGAGAGGAGGAAGTGGCACACTGAGATCTGTGTTTGAATGTTACGCGTGCACTTGCATGTGTGTATGAACATGAATGTACATTTCCCTGCCATATAATTAGCACACCCCCAACCAATCAGCTCCAATACTATTTTGATTACACATAATTAAATCATCTGCACAGTCAGTTATGGAGACTTATTTCACCATTAGTCAGATTAGCAATCAATTGTAATTTTTAAATGATGGGCACTAAACTTACTAAGACTGTGTAGGGTAAGCATAATGTGGTCTATGAGGTATTTGGACTTAGAGACAGATTTGGGATGTATTTGGGTTAGGGTTACTTGGTTTTTGTTTTCACTGATCCCACCCTCCTGCCTCCCTCAGAGACCTTTAATGTACTTGTATGGAGAATTGGAGATGATGATGTGTATATGAAATAATAGAAATTAAATTATCATTGGCAGATTGGTAGAAAAGTGGTTAGATGTATCCGCCACACAGTTGTGGGTTCAACCTTTCACTCCTGGCTCTGTGTTTCCTGTGTGAATCTTGCATGTTTTTCCGTGCCTGTATGAATTTTCTCGAGGTACTCCGATTTCCTCCCACATCGCAAAAACATACATGGTATACTGACTGACTGCTCCAAATTGTCCGCAGGTGTGAATGCGTGCATGAATGGAGATTTGTCCATATATGCCCTGAAATTGGCTGTCAACCAGTTCAGGGCCTCCTGCCCATTTTCAGCTGGGATAGGCTCCAGCACCCCCATGTTGAGAAAATGAATGTTTGAATATATAGTCATTTGTTTGACTAAAGTAACAAATATTGGAACACAAACAATGAGGTAACACATGGAGACTATCATTTAATTAATAATAATAATTTTTCATCTTTTGGAAAGAATGACTAATGAGACTTCATTTTACAGTCAGTTGTGAAAGTGTGTGTGTGTGTGTTTTTTTGTCAATAAGAATACTTTAAGTTACAAATGTATCATGCCATAATAGTGAATCCAGATGTATGGTAGACATACTCTTGAATTTAAAACTGAACATTTTTTTCTGTATATAGACAGAATTCCGACTAAGGGGTCTCTTTTGGGCTGTGTGCCTAATATTGTGGGCTTGGAATGAGTAAAAATTCACACGACTTGCTTAGTGAGCACATTGTCTGCTTTGATATATTAATGCTTGCGCTGCGGGGACATAACGAACGAGGCTTTTGGTGTCTTCTTCCTATACTTCTAACGATGCAAGATTTCCAGAGTGTTTGTTATGGGCTGGTGTGGGGTCTAAAGTTGTCATACATATTGGATAAGGTGGAAAGAATAAAACTATCAAAGAGTGATAACTCCGTGGGAGGGAGGAGATTGGGGGCCTCGCCCTAGGGCGAGAATGTTTTATAAAATAATATACGTATTATATATATATATATATATATATATATATATATATATATATATATATATATATATATATATATATATATATATATATATATATATATATATATATATATATATATATATATATGAATGTATATATATATATATGAATGTATATATATATATATATATATATATATATATATATATATATATATATATATATATATATATATATATATATATATATATATATATATATATATATATATATATATGTATGTATATATATATATATATATATATATATATATATATATATATATATATATGTATATGTATATATATATATATATACATACATATATATACATATATATATATATATATATATATATATATATATATATATATATATATATATATATATATATATATATATATATATATATATATATATATATATATATATATATATATATATATGTATATGTATATATATATATGTATATGTATATATATATATATGTATATATATATATATATATGTATATATATATATATATATATATATATATATATATATATATATATATATATATATATATATATATATATATATATATATATGTATATATATATATATATATATATATATATATATATATATATATATATGTATATATATATATATATATATATATATATATATATATATATATATATATATATATATATATATATATATATATATATATATATATATATATATATATATATATATATATATATATATATATATATATATATATATATAATATATATTATATTATATATAAACACGAGTAATATTAATAGGAGGTGTTGTAGGAGAGTTTACATCAGCCAAGCACATCAAACGTCTGAGTATGGAGTCAATCTCTCCCCACGGTGACGCTCTGAGCTTCAGGCAGAGGTGCATCTCTTCTGCGCTCACTGCCTACAAGCCCTTGTGGCTAAGCTTTGAGCACAACACAGTCTCTTTCCTTCCATTATAGGGCCTTGTCAATTCAACAAATATTATCAATTACTTTACCGTTATTTCCAGAAAAAATACCCCCTCAAAATACAAATGAACAAAAAAATCCCAGTAATAATTTTAGCTAATCTTCCGATCTTTTTTTTTTATAAATCCGAATTTGGAATCTCGTTGAAAGGGTGTGAAGCTAATGATGTAACTGTGACAGGTAAGCACATTTACACATGTAAGTAGAGTTTCTTTCATCACTGTATCTGTTATATTAAGATAATATTAATAAATTAAAGCATTGATGAATAGATTAAGCAAAAGTCTCTTTACCTACTCTAAATATCTAGGATAAGCCAAACTTGGCCTATTTCCTTCTTCTTGAACAAGTTTGCTGACTGTTTCACAAAGTAAGTGAATGCAGTTTTGTTTCCACATGATCCAGGACTTTATAAAAGAGTCTGGCAAGATGATTAAAACGAGCATTTGCTTTCATAAAGTCAAACAACGTTCGCAAATTTAAATTAAAATCCAAATATTAGAAACAGCTATTAGTACAATGCAGCACACGTCTCCAATGCAATTCTTCCAAAATGAAATCAGAAGATGTAATAAAACACAACAAAGGTTTGATAAAACATCTGCAAATAACATTACAACATTTTTATGAAATTACAAAAAGAAGCAATACTCTTACACTATATCTCCTCTAATATAGCCTGGAGTCATTTGTCTTCATTGTCGAATGTAATGAAAAACTAAAATCGCTTCTCTTTTTATGAATGTTTTTTATTAAAGATAAATGTTTTCTCATACTGTCACTGGTGGTTAATCTAATTTCTCTAATTTTTCTGTGGTCTGACAAACCAGAAATATGTTGCTATTTGAGTTTAGAGGAGCACACAGCGAGCTTTTGGACCAAATAATTCCACAAAAGATCGGAAGTATCTGTGCTGGATTATTTTAGATTGCTAATGCCAAGGCAGGAAGCTTCTTCATCCTTTTGTATGATGCAACCAAACCCACACATATAACCACAGGCATACACGAGTATTCCCAACTGATTAAACATTATATTACTTGTTCATTGCCATTGGCAGCAAAAGACCTCCAAATATCAATTTTAATTGAAAGACTGGGTAGTGAATGATCATGCTTCATTGGCAACCAATGAATTAAACAGCTGGGTTAAGAGTGAAGGGAGCCTGTTCCTGAAAAAAAATTAGGACATGGTAGTATTTCAAGAAGAGGGGAAGGAAGTTAAACTCAATCATGGAGTTTAGCATTCCTATGAATGATTGGTTAATTCTGAAAAGCTCCAATTCAAAAATGGCGTAGTAAATGCTGACAGGTAAGCACATCATATATATTTTTTATCACATAATCTGGGAATGGGACAGGTGTGTTTATTCTGTCGCAAAAGAAAGTTGTTAATAGACTTATGGAATTGTGATAAAGAAACACAGTGACTACATTGTACACAACAGTGAAAATGTTCCAAGTGACATTATTATCAGGAAATTGCTAAATTGGGCAGTACAGTGGTACCTCGAGATATGATCTTAATTTGTCTGAGCTCGTATATGGATTTACTCGTAACTCAAATGAACGTTTCCCGCAGAAATGAACTAAAAACAAATTAATTTGTTCCAACCCTTTGATAAAACAACAAAACAGGATATGGGATTGGAAAAAAATGTTTTATTTGTTCTAATTTGCCATCTATTAACTAAGTAACACATAACTAGTGGTTTAATAGAACTAAAATGTGTTAAATAGTACTACATTTAGACAGATTATGGGGTGCCTAATGGTATTAGAATCACAATTATTATGTTGTTTTGGAGTAAAAGGTGATTTTTGACTGAAGTTTACAAGTAGGGCAACAAAAGAAGAACAAATGCTCAATTATTATTGTTTTTAGCAAACCGTATAGGCGTTTTAATCATTTTTTTAAAAATCACTATTTATTTTTTATATTAGTAGCCATCCTATTTCTTATTTAGATACTGAAATAAAAGTGGTGGTTTATTATTCAATTTATTTTGTAGTTTTGTGAGTTTTTTTTTTAAATATTCATTTTATCCCCACAATGCAGCTTGTTTCACCTTGAGCATGTCAAATTCAAATCATGTCCTTGCTGAATTCAAGTTCCACTTCATTCATTTGAGCAATAATTCCTATTAATATTTGCATAACACAGTCAAAGACACTTTAGTCCCATCTGTAGTGCTTGAAGTGCCTAACGGAGAAAGCACGATAATCTTCACTATTTACAGAGACCTTTTGAAATAAAACTACATGAAGGACAGAAAACCTTTAAAAGAAAAGTAAGTATAAAATAGTGTTTAATTTAACAATCCTATACTTGCCTTTGGTAAGACTTATATCATTATTTTCTTTTTAAAGGATTTAACTCATTGCCTGTCATTAATAGCCATATTAATATCCAATCCCACTTTAAATGGATTTAGAGGGACTAATATCACGATTCTTTACCGCCAGTCCCCAGTCGGGAATTTGAGAGAACCATCAACTAGGATTTGACAATTTATGCACCCCCCACTTGTGATATGGCTGTATCCCTGTCCAACAACCACGGGATGTGTAGCAGAGATGGAAATAGTTCTTAAAAATCCGCAGAAGGATAAAAACATTCTTGTAACTTCCTTGTCAGTTTGCATTAAGTGCGTCTGTGAGCCAAAGAGAGCAGGAGATCACTCGTAGCCGTCTTAGAAGGGGGAGAAAGGGTCTCAAATCTTTTCACTGGCACTTTAAAAGTCTCCATGTTGTAACGCATTCTGACCTCTGACTGACTACACTTTTACAAGCGATTGGAAAAAAGACTTATATGGATCCAAAGACTTGAGCTATTTGGTCTATTATTAGGATAATTTGCGAATGTTTGACCATGCTGGGTTGTAAGTATTTTTAATTAAATGCATTTCCTTCATTTAGTCACAATGGCAGGGATTATGATTTTTTGGGGGGGATTTTATTTTAATAAAGAGGATCTAATGATAAACTCAAGTATACAAAATTACAATTACAAAATTGATTATTATTAATGCAAAGTTTTGAATTCAGAAATGGGCAGATCATGTGCCAAAAATTAATGTGCTTTAAAAATGTTATACTATGGCAGGCATTTTGTTTGGCAAAGATAAAAACAGATTTAGTTGAAATGATTACAAATGTGTTATTTTTCCCCCAAGGAATGTGTTGTTATTTTGAAGAAAAAAAACATGTAGTTATTTTTAGTTTATTTCTCAGTAAAGCTCAATTTGTGTGCAATATTTTTAACTTACCACATATACATACCCTAGTAGCCCATATTTTTATTTAGTTTTTTTTTAGCTTTTTCATATTTCAATTTTAACTTATTTTCATTTCTCATTAAAAAGAAGAGGTAGAATACATATTTAAAATAAAGAAATACAATGAAAAAACAAGTATTTACACATTTCTTTAAAAAAAGGCAGGGTCTCAGTATATAAGAAGGGCAGATAAAAAGATGATTGTACAAAATATACCTCAACCCTAAAAAATAAAATAAAAGGACTTAAATTGTTCACTAATTAGGAAAGGAAAATAAACATCACCGACAAAGTCCAAGCATCTCCCATGGCTGAAGAAGAGACAAAGATGAAAATTTGTCTCATACTTGGAGCTGCTTTTTGGCGGAGTCAAACCTGGCGATCATACTAACTAAATATCACTTTACTCGTCATCTTCCATAAATAAAATAAAAGAATATAAGAAAGAAAAAAGAAAGTTCCCTCCAAGAAAAGTAAATCCTTGACACATGTTGAATAATGCAGCCTAACAACAAAAGAAACAACCCTACAAAGATATTCTTGTTATTCAAATCCTTTTTTTTCTAGTTGTTATACTGACCCCATTGCCTTGTCATGTTCTCATGCAAAGAAATAATCTTCCAGTATTTAATTAAGAGAGCTTTACTCTTTTTTTAGCTGTGACTTGTAGGATTGCACCGTAAAGGCGTCGTCCTAAATACTGTATGTCGAAAATCCAACAAATGCAGCCAGGTATTCATCGAAGGTTACGCATACATTAGCTATAATCCTCTTACATGCTTTTAAAGAAAGGTTCTTTTCATCCAAAGAGCTGCTGTAGGATTTTTTTTTCTTTCTTTTGCCGGCTCACCTTGAGGTCCAGAGAGGAACACAAATAAGGCATGAAGCTGTGCGGAGTGTGGAGAAGCTTCTTTTCCATATGCTGTACACAAAAGGATCGGAGGCAGGCCAGGATGGCTTTGATGGATTTTTAGTCCAACCCTAATGTGTGCTGGGTTCGCTATTTCTTTCCCCTGACGGGATCCGAACAAATACATGAAAGTGACAATGCGTGAGTCAGAGGAGCACAAGATGGCGGTGTGTTTTCTTTTCTACATGGTTTTTTTTTATATTTAATAACGAGTTGTGATTTCACCGCAGAAAGTACTCAGGGCTTAGTAGCAATTACTCAAGGCGGGAATCATTTTAGTCAGAAAAAGCAATTGTTTTAGTCTGTTTGACTTAAATTGTGATCTTTATTGAAAAAAGTATTTATAATATCTGCGTTCACACTCAAAACAAATGCTATACATTTGAATGGATATCTTTGGCACTCATCCTATGACTTAAAAAGCATATACTATATATAGTGCATAGCAATGAAGTATCATTTGATTTATTGGAATAGTTTTACTTGGATAAGGTATTTTTTCATTACTTTTTGTATAATCCAGTATTTAGCAATGGTAGCAAAAATATTTTTTCAATTATTATTTCTAATATTCACTAGAAATACTAAGTAAATATTTTGCCATTAAAACCATGTTTATATATTCTTTTTTAAAGTATTATAGTACTTTTTAAAATTCATATATATATATATATATATATATATATATATATATATATATATATATATATATATATATATATATATATATATATATATATATATATATATATATATATATATATATATATATATATATATATATATATATATATATATATATATATATATATATATATATATATTATTTATAAAAATATGTTTAGATTTTTTTTTGCCTCACCCAAATATTACATAGTATACTTTGAATATACATGTTACGTGACATCTTATTTTATCATGAATATATCAAAGGGTGCACATGTTTTAATACTAAAAATGACAGCACATAAAGTATATGGATGGATGTTATTATATAGTTCCCTCGTACCGCCTAACAATGAACAGATGTTGCCCATGGATTCGAAGGCCACTCGTGGGGCAATTGCTTCAGTGAAACGTGATACATTAAACACAAGGATTCACATTCATATTGTCTCGTGTCACACTATTAGGTCACTATAAAGGTGAAGGTGTGAATTGAGCTTATAAACTAGGCTGTTTTACTGTACTACAGTATAGACACTGCATGTACACGCTAGGATGTCAAATTTCACTTCTTCTCTCCAAAAATAAGGATTCTGTCTGTGTTTTCCTTGGATGGATTTGCTTCCATCACTCCATTTTGCAGGCACTGCATTGTTAGAAGAAAGATTAGAGGAAAATGCACAGAAAAAGACCAACAAAAGAATGGATTTTTTTTAAAACACAACCGCAATAGACTTGCCAATAGAATGGATACCCATCATTGTGCAATCAAAGCTCAAGGGGTTGGAAAAACACTTTGTTTGACCCCCCAACATTTGGGGGGGAAAGTACTGAGAAACCCCACACTGTGTATTTTACTGCCTGTGTGAGTATCAGTTTGTGTATTTACACATTGTGCATTTTGCTGTGTGTTTCCATACACGTGTTTTCTCACTTTGTGGATTTTGCTATGCTAAACCCCTATTTTGTGAGACTGTAGCATTTTTTATGAAGATGATCATTGTTTATCGATGATAGACAGTCACCTCTACATGCATAGTGCAATGAATTTAAATATTCATAGTTTTCATCAATTTAATAGTAGTAATGGGAATAATTTCTCCTATTTTCTGATTGAACAAAATGTAATAGCTGTTTGCTCTTTGGAAAATTCAAGCCTCAAGCATTGCATTTGTTTTCTGGACATACTCATAAAAGAAATAGTTTGTGCAAATCTCAGCACTACCACCACACATAATTGCTTAATGAAAATGAGAATTGTCCCTCCTTTAGATGAGCCGCTTCATCATCGTCTTCATCATCCACTTTCTCCTCCTTTGTTGTTGAGCTTTGAGCAGCTCGCGTGAACTGTTTTTAATTTCATCTGCCAAACTTCAAATGCCTTACACTCCCCGTTGCCCCAATTTTCTTTGTGCTAAATGAGTGCTGTATATCAGCCAGGCCTCTGTTCTCCTTCCAGTCCTTCTTCTTCTTCTTCTTCTTCTTCTTCTTCTTCTCTTTCAACCTCTCTGACGACGGATTAGTTCGCTTCAAATCAAAGATTCCGTCATGTGATTTGAATTAGTGCTTCTGCACTAGGGTATCTATTAAAACCAGGGTGGGGAATACTTATTCTATTCGCTATCATGAACAAGGAAGAAGCTCGCTTACTAAAAAATAACCATTCATCCATTTTCAAAATGGATCCTGCTCTGGATCACAGCAAAATGGAGTCTATCCTGTAACATAGCATACTTAGATTAGATTAAAACTTCATTTCATCCCGTATTTGGGAAAAAGACACACAAGACATTGTAGACCTAGTTAAGAAACTGGAGCCACACAGAGGATTTGTGTGAAAAAAAACACCTGGAATCCTGAACTGGTCGCCATTTAGTCACAGGACACAAATACAGAGAGAATAAATGTAAATAATCCATATATTAGACAGTGATCCAAACCGAAACAAGTTCATGTTTTTGTATTACCGAAAGGCAGAAGTGAAATCAAAAGAACATAAGTTTCATTGTCACTGCATATCTAACAAATACAGAGCAATGAAATGTTATTCTACTTTCTACGTATCCAAAGAAGAAGAGTAATTGGGGTAAAGGGAACAGTGCATTGAGCCTAATGGGTCAGTCATATGGGTGCCCCCCGATTATCATTTACAACAAGGGGATGGATGAGGGGGGCAAAAGCAAACTCCCACACTATTTTTCTGAGCAAGAAAAGTGTATGGGGGTGGCTAGTTAGGTACATAAACAACAGAATAAAATGGCAACAGCAAATCCCAAAATGCAGATATTTAAGGGGGAG